>NC_090281.1:90715752-91341585 GCF_037392515.1 Haliotis asinina
TCTTGAAACTGGGTATTTTTATTCAATTGTGAGGGTGATGTGGGTATAAACCATTGAAAAGGTAAAATGTAAGTGGGTTGTGTAAACCATGGAAAATATTACTGGACAGTTCAAACCATAGGAAACACAATGGGTGTTTTTTGTATATCTGTATGAAATGTTTGTTTTGATGTTCATATATGGCAGAAAATAAAGTTTTTGGATTCATCAGTGGTTCTTTTTAATATTTATATTTTGTGCTTGTCAAGTATCAAAAGTATATCTCGCTGTTCATAAAAAATGTTCCAGTAGTGACATAAGCTCATTCTTGCTTAATTTTCTAGAATATAAGTTCCAGAGTCTTGATATTGATATTATGACTCTAATATTCCCACAGTAAATAGCTGCAAGATTGCTGATGGAGCATAAAACAAAAGCCACTCGCTGATAATCCAAAAACTGCATTAAGAAATGAATTAATAGTTTTCCTTGTTTGAAAAATGCGTCAAATCCATATATTAAATCATGCATCAAAACCCTGTTCAATGAATTTCTGTGTACTCAGATCAGAATTCGTTATCACCTTCCTGGGGATTATACAACCCAAACTGCCTTTGAGGTGCTGGAGGGTAACAGTCACATCTCACCCTGTTGGGTACCCATTCACTGCTGAGTGTACATACCCTTATTTCAAAGTCATTTGCTGTGGGACACAACATACAGTGACATGAGCTCCTGTGGGTGAGAAAGTGGAGACTACAGAGGGGTGGTGGGGTTGCCCAGTGGTCAAAGTGGAATGAGTTTGATTCTCCACATATCTGCAATGTGTGAAGCCCATTTCTGCTCTCCCCCCCCCCCCCCCCATTGCTGGAATATTGCTTAAAGAATTGTAAAACATAACTCACTCATGTTACACAGCACTAGAGCAGACTCAAGCTGACAATATATCACCTATCCACCTGCTCCTCACCTGATGACTTGACCTTACCTTGTACTTTCACAGGTGTGCTTTACACAGGGTCAAGTGCCACAAGAAAGTAAACAAACTTGTTGGGACATGGCATTTAGTGCATTATCATGACGCTTTGGAAACATCAGATGTGTAAGGAGTGGTGGAAAGCATGACAAACATGTCTATTGAATTCCTTTCATCAAATTATCACTCTTTTTCATCAGCAGGATAATTCCAGTCTTTGTAATGTTTTTTCATTTCATTTGCTGTGTAGGTATTGGGTGGAGAAACGTAAGAAAAGACTCAAGGAAAGCTAAAGTAAACTCCTCAGACAGTCAGGGGAAGTGGTTGTAAAATCTTAATATATAGTCACGCTATCACATTTAAAATTTAAGCATTTAATGCTCTACAATACTGCTTAGCATCTTTATTTGCGTTAGGAATCTTGCTACCTCTTAGTGTGTTTGTGTGAATGAAAAGTGAAGCATATAATAGCTTGATAACGGTGTAAGATTATGCAACAAAATACCACCCTAAACACGCAGTAAACACGAAGTTGTCATCCCCAAAGCTGTATCCTTCGTTTTTGACTCACCAGCTTTTAAAATGTCGATCAAACAACTGTGTGAGTTGACTGACAAAGGGTCGCTGTGGATATTGGTCTTGCTAACCTTTTGGTCTTTCCCCGTGATTGAGGGAATTTAGTTTCACACCTCTTTCAGCAATATCACTGCAGGGTAATCGTGATCGCTGAAACCACTAGTACTGCAGGCTACCCCACATCCCTTTTCCATTTGAGAATGCATCTGTTCCCACCCATGATTGTCAGTAAGGGAGACTACTGGATAGGAGAGTAGTGAGTGAGTGAGTGAGTTTAGTTTTACGCCGCACTCTGCAATATTCCAGCTATATGGCGGCAGTCTGTAAATAATCGAGTCTGGACCAGACAATCCAGTGATCAACAACATGAGCATCGACCTGTGCTTTTGGGAACCGATGACATGTGTCAACCAAGTCAGCGAGCCTGACCACCCGATCCCGTTAGTTGCTTCTTACGACAAGCTGAGTCGCCTTTTATGGCAAGCATGGGTTGCTGAAGGCCTATTCTACCCCGGGACCTTCATGAGTAATGCTTGATTGATGGATATACTGTATATCATGGTATCCCGTCTGTGTAGATTGATACCAACTGCCGTCATCTATACATTTTGCTGTAGGCAGAGTGGTAAGCTGAACAACAACAAATTCAGACATTTAAACTGAACAGCAACAGAAACACAATTTTCAAAAAAGATGAAATTTCAAATAAGCAAGCATTCATATAAATGTTCATGGTTAAGTGATGTAAAGAGTTCCAGAAAAGATTATGTCATGCAATTTGACTTCCATACCAAACATTTGCACAAACACCCACAGTGCAGCAAAACGATAATTTTAGCTCGTCCATTGATGGTTTTGGATGTAAAGCATACATTTTACTCTGAGGTATCCTGTACATAAATTTGTGTAAAGAACAAAACAGTTCAGCACTGACTCTAGGGAATGTACACGCCACACAAACAATACCTAAACTAATATCTGAACAGAGGCTAATGGCCATTGCAATGCTGCAGGGAGGTAACTCTGCAATTGCTGTAGTTTGACGAATAGGCTGTCATCTTTCCACCATTACACGACTTGCACAACCTCACTAGCAGACTCTCTGTTGCTGATTGTCCCCATACAGGACAGACTGAGAGAACTCATGCACAAGATCTGCTCATCTGGGTCACTCATCTAAGGAACAGAACTCAAACAGCAACAGTAACAGCAGCTATAGTTGATGGCTTATGGGGAGCAGTGTCAAGCGAAATGACTAGACATCTTCGGGTTGTTGGAATCCACTGTTGACGGCCATATATGGTGCCAATTTTGACACGTCAACCTTGTCTGAGACGTTTACAGTGGGCTGAGCAACATCACCGTTAGTGATGGAGGTGTCAAGTTGACTTTTCAGAAGTCTTGATGCCATCCTTTGAGTGCTGTGACCCGTTTACATGTTTGGCGTTGGCGTAATGAGTGTTACACTGATTCTTGTGTCAGGTAAACAGCGTGATGGTCTGTGGAGCGTTCAGTTACAACCACAAGTCCCAGCTTCATGTCTTCCAGCAAAGAGTAACTGTTGTTGGCAACGAGTAACTACAGGGATCGTGTTCTTCAACCTCATGTTGTTCACATGTTTGCTGTACATCAACAATTACAGTCACTTAGTTATTACTACTGAATAGGTCCTTCTATTTTAAAACCATTTTAGTGACACTAGATTACACTATTAAATAATCTCAACAACTTTAACCATGTGAAGCATCATGGAGAGACGTCGGCTGATATTTAGAGCAATGAGATTGATATTGTATTGTCCCTTTATAAAACTGTAAATAAGACTATCTAATGAATGCATATACTTTTTAAAAAATAATTATATGGTCACTTCAATGGGGTAACGTGGATTACACTTTTATGGAGACATCATATCAAACATAAATTCTGAAAGAATTATACCATGGGAAAATATGTTCTGGGTATGGACGAAAGGGGCAGTACCTTATATCGAACATGTAAACTGCTTTGTTCATACTAGATGAATGTTTACTTCGAAAAATTCACTCGAAGTGTTTTACTATCATTGGAGACTTGCGCATTTTGTTTATTTCAACTTACTTCTAACCTTGAATCACTCACATGAATAACAGATTATTAAAGGGGCACTGATGCGGAGCAATTTCCGTGGACTGGTGTAAACTTTTGTTATTGTTTTTCTCCCGTGAGTACCCGGATGATATCCCAGAATTCGTGGCTGGTTCGTGACCTCTGCTGCGCAGTCCGTAAGCGCAATTGATAGTTTAATCATAGACAGATCAACTGAGGTGAAGTCATTTTTACTTCATTCCAAATGTATTATGAAAACAAATGAAACACTTTGAAGGTTAATCATCTGCCCGTGGCAGAAATGGTAACAAAAACTATTAGGACGGGAAAATAACGAAGCCAATGTACGTCTCTATATTTCGTCTCATAACCCTAATTAGTTTACTGTCACATTTGTATGATTTTGAAAATTAATGAAAGAACACACGATCTGCTTATACTCATAGTAAATTTCTAACATGAGCAACATTTATACATTGTATAGATTGCCAATGTGGATCCTATTTCACACACATACGCGATCTAGTGTGTGTTTTCTGTCATACAGATTCTGCTGAATGCTACAACAAATAAATTAAAACAAAATGCAAATAATGAATGTAAAACAGACTAATTTTATAGCAACAATGTCAGGCTACTACCTCGTTCAGGAATGTATCCATCAATGGCCACGTAAAAGCAATCGTATTCCATTCATCTGCAGCTGGTAAATATTCCTGCTCTGTGTCGCGTGTCTTACACAACTGTCTAATTTGCGAAAAAGTAACACATCGTTTCACGTCTTTCCTTGGTGAAAACCTGATAGCCTTCTGATTGGTCACCCAAGATAGCACACCTGGCAACTAACTGTATGATGTCCGCTATTCTGAGTAATTTAGTTAACCAATAATGAGTAGTTGGTTAATTCTTTGAAGGGAGGATGTTGTTTTTACACTCGCACTTTACGAGAGGGTGTAGTCATCTACACAGACTGCCTTTTGACAAATCCGCTAGAACATAAAAGTAATTAATCAATCAGTGTGTAATCGGTTAATCCTTTGATCGATCTTTGTTTTTGTAACTCAGCTGATAAAGTCTCTTGCATCACTTATATGCACATATTACATAACACGCAATACATTTGCCATTACAGACCTTAATTTATAATGTTGAGTATTTACTCCAGACAGGAGAAATGCCAAATGGGAACCTTTGTTGAGTAACCGAAGTGGTGTTACTACTAATTATACCTGTTATAAATTCATTAATTGACCATCCAGAGAATGATGACAAATATCACGTGTAGGTTTACACCATCAAACGCGAGTTGCAGCAAGGAAGATGTAATCTGTGTCGCATGCAGCCTGAAAACACTTAGGGGCCGAAACTGTTTTGAGGATACCAACGGAATTTCGTTACATAAGGAATACATACAGGCATTTGCTGTATACTTGGGTAAATAGGTGTAATAGGGGTTTTTTTACGTATCAAAACGTTTTTTTCTCTATCAAAGGCGTAGTCATCGTTTTTTTTTGTTTACGAATTCAAATAAATCAACTGTGTGTTTTTATTATCATAAATAATAAACCATTGTAGCTACCATAGCTACCAAAATTTACGTATGATATTTCCTATCACAGCTGAACCAACACTCAAAACTACCTAAATATAAAGCTTTGCAATGTTTCGGACTGAAACAAATGGCTTGCTACGTGCCTGTAGACATCATATTTTCATGTAACATGATTAAATATAGAGGTTAAACACACAGAAGTAGGATCAAACTGGATCAGTAGCTATACCATCCAAGCATCCGAAAAAAAACCCTACACTGCTGGGATATTTTGATACGATCAGACAAGGAATACCATGGATATTTTTAAATAATGGCATATGATGGGCATCTGACCTCCTGACTGTTTAGGTAAAGAAATTCTGCTAATCTGGACAGGAGCCCAGTTCCTTTGTCCGTCACGGTCGAGGGAGTGGGCGCTGGCCAATTTGCAGTTTGGTTTCGTAATTAGACCGTTGGCGAGAAACATTATTCGCTCCGCATCAGTGCCCCTTTAACAATTTCTGCCTCTCGGATACGATATATTTCAGCGTCACAGTTCACTGTGTTCTGTCCCATGTACGTTACCCTGTTCATGGTTTTAGTGGAAAATATGTAAATCATAAGCTTGGCCCCGTCTCGCATAACGCAGTATTGTCGCAAGGTGGCGAGCGCAAAGGGAGCCGACAACCAGCTTAGAGCTGACTCCGGGAAAGGTCACGATAAAGTGTTACCATTGGCTAACACAAAAGTAAACACCTTCCCCGCGGTACTACTGTCTGCACCTTCCGCTTCCGGGCGCAACATGGCGGACATCAAAGTTCTACTATAGATACCCAAATTTTCACTGCTCAGTGTGAGTAATATGTGTAATAAATGGCAACAAGATAATTACTCTTATAATGTACTTACGTAAAGGTGAAAAGGTAATGATAAGCCACCCGAATACCCAATGACCTGTTTGTTAATTTACTGCAAAAGATATTGAAAGCCAACCATTTTCTCGGTGCTGCGATAGATAGATATAAACAACCCACTTATACCGCACAACAACCAATTTATAAAGTATAAATTACCCGATTTACTACAATGGCAAAGCCACCCCAAGCCAAACGGGCACGTATGGAACTTACATTAAATCAGAAACTGAAACTGATAGAAGACTTTGAGTCTGTCCCTCGGCCATCGCAAAAAGAACTCGCTTTTAAATATCAAATTGCTAGACAAACAGTTTCGGACATTCTTAAGAAAAAAGACTTCTATCAGACTAAATCTGAACAAAACATCAGCCCCAAAACAAAACGCTTCAATGATAACTGTAAATTTGATCGCATCAACAAACTGACATATAGCTGGTTTTTGGCCGCGCGCAGCCAACAATTACCAATTTCTGGTCCCATTCTGAAGGAAAGGGCTCTTCAGTTCGCATCACAACTGGACATAAGCGATTTCAAAGCTTCAGATGGATGGCTAGCATCATGGAAAACACGCCATGATATCAAACAATTGAAGGTTAGTGGTGAGAGCGCAAGTGTCAATACTGATGACATGGAAGAGTTTAGGACAGGCTTAGACAGCATCCACTGTATAACAACAAATCCACCTTTGGGTGATACAGGCGTAGACAGCTTCCCATGTCTAACAACAAATCCACCTTTGAGGGACACAGGCTTAGAGAACTTCCACTGTATAGCAATGAATCCACCTTTGATGGACACTGAATCACTAACACTTCACAAAAAGATGTCGGTCGTAGTTAAAGCGTTCCTGGAGCGGGATGGGAACCCAAAGGCTGAGATCAGACGTTTCGGAGTTCCTGCTGATGCATCGGCAAGTTTTACTTACATATTTATGAAGGTGTCAGAAGTCTTTCCGGGACTTGTCACTGGAAACTTCAACCTCTTTTGGAAAGGTGAGTTATATGTGTGACATGGCCGAGTAATTTAAGTAACACTGACAGGTTATATATGGGATCAGTGAAATGACAGATTCTATGACTTTCTTGTTAGACCTTGTTTTCTTTGATATGGCTTTTCCACAGTCAAATGAAGCTTGTGGCAAAAACTTCCAAGACAATACTGTGTGTTGGTAAATAGTTTGGTTCAATTTGAGAAACGTAAGAAAAATAGTTTGGATTATAGGCTCTATGTCTGGGTTTATCAGGAACCCACATCATATTTGTGTTTTGGTTTTATGTGAATTTGAATTCAAATGTCATTTTTATCACTGTTTACATGAATGTGCGTTGACAAATTACAAATTGATAGGTATTGGAATTATCTGTGAAATATGGTGATATTCAGTGGGATATGCTGGTATTGAATGCACTTGTCTTCCATATGACAGCTTGATAACAGATGTTGAAGATGAGTCCGTGAAATGATACATTTGAGTATATATAGACTGTATGGATTTTCATATTTAATGGGGTGTTCAAATTTTTTTGTTTCTCCAGACAGCGATGGAGACCTGGTGTGTTTCTCTTCAGATGAGGAATTGATGGAAGCTCTGGGATTTGTAACTGATTCTGTGTTCAGAATCTATGTTAGAGGTGAGACTGGATGTATATGGATTGTAAATCTTGCAACACTGTAGTCACAGTGTTAAATCAATATGCGAGACATATAGAGACAGTCACTTGTACATTTGTAAATTTCAAAGCACATTTCCTGAAATGAATATTGAAGCTAATATTTCATACAGTTTGATTATGAAGCTTTCTGTTGACAAGACCAAATAATGGAGGATATTGATGATTCATGTTTGTTGCAATAATTACTTTATACACTTTTAGGAATTGCAAAATTTATATTTGACTACATTGTGAAATGAGGATTTCATTTCCTTCTGGCCTGTCTGTCAGAGACAGATTTATATCGACCATTTACCTCAGAAGAAATATTTCAATATATAAACTCATAAATTAAAGGAGTAAGAAAGTATTCTGAAACATTGTGTTCCAAGCAGAATCTGACATCACTGAATTCTTAAGATGGAGATCAATATTCTGTTATTCTTATAAAAATGTAAACTTGACAAACTAACGAACACTTTCATATATTTAGCAAGGTCTGTTTCATACTGTTTGCTGATTGGTCATTTCAGAGCATGCTCTGACGTCATCTGCCAGCAGGAGTGGCGGCAATGGAACACTCCACCCCAGTGTTGTGTGTAATGCATGCAAAGGTGCTGTCCACGGCATCCACTACAAGCGCTGTGTGTGTCCAGACTATGACCTCTGTCGTCAGTGTGGGGCCAAAAAGATCCATTGGCACAACCCTCATGGTAGATGTGTCATGGAAACGGATGGGAATGTTCCCCCCAGAGCAGACTCTGGTCCCAACCAGGATGGGGAACAGGATTCTAGACCTGAGGAGGAACATCTCCACAATGTGGGAGAGAATGTGGAAACTGTGGTGGACCCTTTTGGTATGTCAGTCATTATCATAATAGTTTGTTATGTGATGGTTTCACCTTTTTACAATATGTTGATAGATTGTGAAGTAATCCTGGTGTGTCAGTACAGCTTTTGGGAACAAGGAGAGGTGCATATTTTCAAACTTATCCTATCTCACATATCTGATCTATAGCTGGGTGGTAGCAAACTGAACATACAGTTTTTGGCTTCTCTTTAACCCTTCACCCCAAATCATCCCAACAGCTCCTGCTCCTGAACAGCCTGGCTGCCTTTGAGAAGCATGCAGCCTGTGCTCTGATATGGTCATGAGACTTCCTTCTCTTGTCGTTTTAGCCTTTCTTGGGTGCTGACATCCTGTAAACTGTGGCAAATAAACTGGATTAAATAACCTTCAACATCATGGAGAAATAAAGATTCAACGTCAAGGAAAGGAAACATTTTTCTTATCATGACTCATGCCTATTATGCTTGTCTGCTTCTGACTGAACATAGAACACTTGAATCCCTTGAAGTTCCCTTCACTGAGGAGGACATAAAATCAACACTCACCCACATATAGCTTCCCTTTATCCCATTCATTGGTGTGCAATTTGGTCACCATGTTTGTCACTCTCTACACCATCGCCCTACGAGACAGTTGAAGTCAACTTGAGTCCTGATGCGGCATTTAATATCCTCTTATATTTCGGTCCTTTACGCAAAATTTTGCGTTGTACGGCTTTTGTCTGTATTAATTACCATTACGATATGAAATTGTGAAATATCATATGAAATCAATGTCATCTCAACTAAGGAAATTGAAGTCAACTATGTCCTCCTAGACTATTCCTCAACTACTAGATCTTTGCAGAAACAACGAACCAGCTCTTCTTCGAAGACTGATGATATCGTCCCTCCCAACGAACGAGACATCTAAGATGTATCTTGATGCCTACCACCAGAGGTACAGAGCTTCAGGGAATCAGCACAACAGCTAGCAGACCTTTATCTACTGCATCTGCAACGATGCTGCAACCATCAGAGAGTCTACTTTCAATGTAGACATCAACAATGTCTACACTCAACACATCGGATGCTTCTGTTTCAGCATCTGGACATCATCAATCAACTACAGTCACTTTGTATGATGATTAGACATCTGCAACAGGTCCGTCAGATGAAGATGCATGTGAACTCTCCCATTCACGAAGATCTTCACCATCAGCTGTATCTTTAGAGGATGCGAGTGCATCTTTACTCCGTGAGTGCATGCACACATGTATCGTGCTACTGCTGTAAGGGATTCACTGCCTGCATCCCCCAATCATTGTCATCATTCGTCATTTTCATCGGATGTGGTCTCCACATGCAGGCCTGCTTGGAAGTATTCACTGAATGCCAACCACTCCAGGGATGCACGCAGACATGAAGATAGCAGGGATAGTGCAGGGGCGCAGGGACAACGTTCAACGAATCCTTTCGGACAACTCATGAATGCATTCGCGGAGGAATAGAGATAACTCGTTGCACAATCGCTGGCTTACATCAGAGGGAAATGAAGTCATCTTCTCAGATGCAGAGATTACATCTTGGATTACAACTGGGCGAGACCTCACTCCACCATCAAATGAGTCCATTGCCCTCACCTACTAGATGATCTATGATGACTTGACATCTTGACCTTCCCTCCGATTACGCTGATAGCTATGGTACCTGACATCTTAGTTTCCATACTGCGACGAAGTATCAGCGTCAAAACATCCCATCCTTCAACACTCAAACATTTACTCTCCAAAAAACTCTCAACTGCGCTCAAGTGCCTTCAGCATTTCAGCAGGAAAGGTTCATCACTGTTGAACGTGGATCTTCATTCTTCACAGGAGCATGCATGCATGCAGGCATGTGTGATCGCATTCGGGACTGACACATGCATAATCAGCCAACTAACATTAAACGCCATAACAGAAGGATCTGTATAAGATAACGACAGTATAATCTGCAGTTGAAGAACACTGACAACCACGAGGACAGTCTGCCTTTGTCAGTATTTAATGACAGAAGGTTTAGCACGCTTCTAGTCAGTCTTTTATACATGTGCTTACACACATATCTCTGAGACAAACCGAATGGTAGTGAGGGAATCACTGACTGCACAAAATTTCACAATGATCATTTGGCTGCAACACTGCTGCGACAGCCAGGCAGTTTATAAATAGACTTCACATGCAGGACAGCCCGCTGTCAACCTACAATGTTGACAATCTGAAGACGAAGTGATTCCAGTACCAACATTTTCATTACAGATGAAGCATGTACCTGTTTGTATTACCTCACCGACTGTCTTCATGTATATTTAGCTGACTGAAACATTCCAATAGCAACAAGCATGGCATACACAGAATGGTATCGTATTACCGGATGATTACTGATGAAGTCAGACTTGGTTCTGATACAATCTCTACATTCCAGGGAAGAAGAATCTTTGCAACATGATTGAGACAAGATTCAAGCCATGATGCTGCAAGTTCTACTCTCTCCATTACCACTTTGACAGTAGCAATGCCGTCTCCGTCGCAGGGAAGACTACAACTACGCCCATTACAACGTTGCACAGAGAACAATTTGTCAGAGCTGAACTGCCACAGTCTTCTCTATGTTGATACATCATTACAAGGTTGGGATGCACACCTGAACAATGAGGTTGCAGCAGGAATTTGGGCAAACAGCACTTTGCATATCAACCACCTGTAGATGAAAATTGTAATCAACACGGCATGAGACTGATCAACACCATTCAGGAACAAACTACTGATGGTTCACCCCGACAAGTCCAGTGTAACATTCTACATAAACAAGCAAAGTTCAACATGATCTCACATGCTGATACAGCTAGCTTTCAACTCTTCGACATTGTCGACAACTTGAATCTCTACATAAAGGTATGCCACATTGGTAAGGTGAGAGAGTGGTTCCCAGTACTCAGTGAGGAACTAGATCAACCATCACTGAGTCTCCCTGAGTGGAAGAACCTACTTGTCCATCCACACACCAAACATGCACTCGGCAATCCGACATCGTTCCAACAACACATATTGATCGTATAAGACTGCTTGAAACATCGAGGATATTCTGATAGAGCGGTGAAGGCAGTCATCTTTGCTCTACGTAGATCTACTCACTCCTTTTATGATGATAAAGGGATACAATTTGAGACATACACCAAGTGGAAGGGCTTCACTGCATCATCCTCAAGTTGCAGACTACTTATGTCACATATGGCATACTAGAGGTCTTAAAGGCTCTACACTATCAACCTTATTAGCAGCACTCAGCATCGTCATCACCATGAGATTTTGGATCTAGCTGATGAAAGTGTACGCTCGTTCAAGCTGGAAGACCAACAATGCAGATTTAAGGCACCAGTTTGGGATGTGAATGTTGTACTCCAACATCTCACCACAGACGTTTACGAGCCTCTAGGTCGGACATCCTTTAAACTGTTGACACAGAAAATGCTGTTTCTATTTGCTCTGACAATGGCAGTACAGATGTCAGAAATACATGCTCTAGACACCAATCATCGTGAGATTGCGCACCAAGGAATGTGATGGGATTTTTGCCAAAAATCAACTGAATGGACAACTGGTATGACAATTCCACATCCCGGCATTATTGACAGTCCTCAGGCCACATGATACACAGCATTTATCATTATGCCCTGTCAGAGCATTGAAAATATATCTTCAGCAAACTAAGTCAGAGAGACAAAGTTCAAGCGCCTATTCATCCCACTATCTACTGAGACACCTATGGAAGTTTACCGCAAGACTATCTCAGTATGGATGAGAGCTGTTATACTGAGGGCCTACAAAGCAGCATGATTTGAACCTCTGTGAGCCTCCAATCCACATGAAGTAAGAGCCCACTCTACATGGAAATAGCTCGCTTACAAGAGTAATTGAGAGCTGCCAACCACCACCTATGTGACATCACCACTGAGGACATTGCTGGCATTCACCAGTTGCAGTCTAAGTAAACTAAGTCTCGGTGTATTTCGTTACACTTCACCACTGAGTCAGTAGTATAGGGAATGGGGGTTCTAAAACACTTTCACAAAATGCCTCTACAAAGCCTTATTTACTAAATAAGGCTTTGGTTGGCCCCTTAGCTCTTGCTACTATTACCCCTACTACAAAAAAGTTGGCGGTAATTACTGTGCCTTGGTAGGAGGTAACACTGTGCCGTACGGCACGATCAATAATTCTTCTCTTACAAAACCCCTACCCGGCCCACCCCTCAAGTAGTACAAGTTAGGTTCGTCGGCTTTCATATCCACTTTATCTATGTTGTAAGTTTTGACTGACCATATAGGATCGGTGGCTCGCTTACGGCTATCGCCCTCGTGTTCCCCCGGCTGGTATAGATACCTCACTAGGGCCCTATCTGGTATCTGTTTCTCCTTCCCACGCAATGGAGCGGCCGACTCTGCAACTATTGATTTTAGTTTGATAGCGTCTGCCGGTTTCTTACCGGTGAGACGGGTGACTTCATGGTTGATTGCCGACACCACCTTGGGTAACCTCGTGACCCATTCAGTCGATCGTTTTCCAGGGGTGGTCATCTCCCTAGCATACTGATAGCCGAACAAGCGCTCAGCCAAAGTCCTATTAAATCTCTCAACTATGGCTTGGCTGCGATGGGCTCCGGCCGTGCCACGCCTGACCTTTGTATCGTGTTTGGCTAGCAGTTGTGACACGGCACCCATGAACTCCCGTCCGGGGTCAACTTGCAGCTCTGTTGGCCACGTCAGCGGACTGCGTTTGTATATGCGTTCGAATCCTCTGGCTACCTGGGCCGAATCTTTCGTGGTCAAGGGTTCGGCTTCCTTGTAACGACTGGCTACGTCCACTACGGTTAAGGCATACTTGTACCTCTTGTCGTGGGGTAGGAACAGTAGGTCTGCCTGGTGAACGCTATTAGGTATGTTAATACCGAACCTCCTTCTAGGCACGTAGCGTGGTGCCGGCAAATAGATCTGCCACAGGGCTTGTTTTTCAAGCCACGCTTTGGCTTCCTCCGGGGGTACTCGCGCTATTTTAGCTAGCTTATCTACTGCGCTAGCTCCTTTCCAGTACCCACGCGGGCTGTAGTAAATAGCCTCAAATTTTTTCATGTCCATATGCATATGTGTTTATCCCATCAATAGCTATCCAACGTTTCGTGTCCATAGGCGACAGGGACGTCTTGTTTATAGTCAGTCCGTATATCTTATGTCCATCACTTCTAAGTGTGTTCATTTTATGCCTAAAGGTACGGGTCTTGAACAGGGCTTCCTTGAATCTGGCGTGTTTGATGTGTTGTTTCACCACATACTTCTTAACCCCCTTAGCCTTCCGGATCTCACTATTGTCGGCTTTCAGTATGGAGTACATCTTAGGTCTCAAACCTATGTACTCGGCTATGGGCGTGCCAGCACACTCGTCCTTCATCTTACCTAGGACCTTTTTATTTACCGTACTGTGTAGGGTATGGGTCTTAGGGTAGTCGCTGGTGTCGTATAAATCGAGGTGTTTCCTCATGTCCTCGTACACGTCCTCGGTTCGAATCTCCATCAGCAGGGAATCCGTGTCAGTGTACAGCACTTCACACCTGTCGCCGTACTGTTTCTTGAGCTCGTTGTAGTAAAAGTCGTACATCAGGTGTTTGGATAAATCGAGGATGCTCATCCCCACGTAAACAGGCCGGTTGAATTTTATGTGGCTTTTCTTCATGTGTAGGGCAACCAGGTTGTCTGTGAATATCTTACTACGGTTGAATGCCGGATTGGCTATCAATTTCCTGAGCTTGTCTTCCTCACTAGATCTAACCAGCTTCACGGTCACGCGTTTCCTCAGGTTCTCCATAGTCTTACCAAACACCGAGTTGTTCATGAGCTTGTAGAGATTTTTCTCAAAATCACTGGTGGCTTTTTTTCGTAGGTCTGTGTTCATTCTGATGTAGGGCTCCATCCATGGGCTCTGGTCGAACATGAGCACCCTGTGTATTTTGGTCAGCCTCATACCCAACGACAGGTACAGCTGTAGGTTGCGATAGTGAACGATGTACTTGGTCTTATTCATTAAGTTAGGCACGAGTTTTTCAACGTCTGTCACACGCCCACCTGACAAGTTATGTTGGTACTCAGACATCCAGTCTGTGTTAACCCTCATACGTTCGGGTGCAAGGGGATAGCTGTTGTGCGATGTGTGTAATTCCTTGGGATACTCTAAGTCAACTTCGAGGATATACCCTTTGTTCGAATCTGGTGCAACCCCCATAACATCAACGTGGGGTACCCATTCGAATCCCCCTGTAGGTAGATACTGACTCATGGCCCAGCCGTACAGGTTGTTTGCGTCGAGGTATAGAATGTGATTGGTTGGTTTGTTAGGATCGTAACCTTTCACGTATTGATTATTTGCTTTCGCGTATCGTTTGGATGCCATGGAAATCCCACCTCGCAAGCCTTTCTCAATGAATAGGTGCATGTCGTAATCTGTGAGCAATTCCAAATTAACTCCGGTCTTTTTAAGCAAGGCGTCCCACGACAGACCTGGGCTGGTGTAATACCATGCGGGGTCGAGTTTATACTGCTTTAAACAGGTCCGCCGAAACGTTTCAAACACGTCGGCTAACAGCAGTACATCTGTCCTCAAGTACAGGTCGTGATAATCACCCAGGTTCTTACAACCCAGTTTATTCCATACGTTAGTCGCGTGCGAGTAATCATCTCGTGAGACGGACGCCTCATTCAGCTTGCTATAAAAGCAGTCAATAGGGGGTAGTCTGGTCTCGGTGAACTTGGCCCAACTATCCATGTACTCATAGGGGTACACACCCTTCCTCATAAGCAGGGGTCTAGTCTCGGCGTCTGTGTATCGATCGGTGATAGGGAAGGTATTGTTGGCCTTGACCAGACTGTCGAGTGACGACAGGAGGAACTGAAACGAGTCAATGAACCTAAGTCCGTTTAAGCTGAAGGAGATGTATCTCTCCATGTTGTTGGGGATGCACGTTATATTACCATCGATTTTCGCGATGGCCTGCATGATCAAGTGTGAGTCGTACCCTCTCAAGTTGTGAAAGACAACGGGGATGTTTATTGTCTTAGGGTTGATTTTAAGCTTGAGGTTGCACGCGTTGTGAGCGGCGCCTCTATACTTACCAGTTATGTGACAGTGATCTCTCACCGAATCACCGTTAAGTGGTGATTCACACACGTGACAGTTAGTGCTACTAGCGTGAGCTAGCCTGTCGGCTCGGGTCATACGCATGGGAGCGATTCTATACAATGCATTCCTAATAATTTTTTCTTCCTCCTGCAAACACTTTAGAAACCTTTCAGCCGCGTCAGGCCCCCTATACACTACCGGGGCTTTCGTTTCCCCGTCACAACGGACGACAATGTATCCAAACGAACAGGCTTTATGCTCTTGTGTCTTGTGGGTGAAGCTACCACTGGGAGCCTCGCCGGCGGCAGCCACTAAGGCTTCGAAGTCGGCGTATATAGTATAAGGTACAGACATTGGTTCTTGTGGTTACTGAATTTTAGGATATTTTCACCTTCCTTAGGCATGTCGACTCGTATGGCCGTCTGCCCCACACCTTGGCAATCATCCCGGTGGGATTCTAATAAATCAGCTCGACTGAAACCGTGTAGGCATCGTTCACAGAAGTGGGTCTTTTCTCTGTGTGCCGATTGGTCATACAACAGCCTGCTAAAGTGTTTTATCCATGTGTAGTGATACTTGTCACCTCGCTGGATCATGAATATATTGATAACTTGGCGATCCTTCACCGGGCTGACCCTGTGTACTATTGTTGTGTTACCTTCGTGCCCAAAGACATTTATAGCCAGATTATTCTGTTTTTCTACTTTAGTGATCTGAGATATGGGGGTGGGTTCATCTATACCATCCCAGTTGAGCCCATCGTCCTGTGGATAATTAGAAGCCCTGTTCGGATTAGTGTCAGCTGGAAATAAAGCTGACCTGATAGCTAACCTCAGGCAATCGTTTCCTCTATTCTTAACGTTTACTATGGCTTGTTTGTTCTTATAGTAGGGGGGCAAGGCTAGGTATGACCCGCCTCTGAACGGCACGTAGTTAGCTATGTCTAGATAGACGTTATCGATTTTATCTACAGCCCACCCGGACCCCAAGTGTGTGTAGCGTTCTAGGTATTCTCGTATCTGCTGAAAACTATTATCGATTGATGCGTCAATGGTCTCTGCATGTGTGACGACCTCTTGTTGGCCTCGGAAGTAAGGCTGAACATACTCAGTGGTACTCCCAACCTGCTTATCGAGCGACATTTTCACTGTGATCTGAAACTTGATACTTCCTAGATTATTTAGTTCCTGGTTGACCTTATCAGCTATCAGAGGCTTGATATCTGTAATGTCTATGTTTCTATCGACGAGCATGCGCCAACCTCTCAAATAGTTGCCTACAGCGCGCTCAGTGCGCACGAACTGTAGGTCAATAGCTCTATTCTGTCGTAATAATTCTAAAAGCTGTGGTTTTCTCATACGGGAATACCCGCCTAAACCCAAATCGTGTGCCTCGGCTTTCAGTTGTTTTACAGTGGGAGGTTTTGCTACGGGGGCATGTGATAACAATGCGGTTAACCCGGCTCTCCCCAGGTTTGAATAACCCGTGTGTCCAAGCTGTTTTGCTTGAGCTTTTAATTGTTTTACCGTAGGAGGGGCTTCTAAACCTAGTAATCTCAACAATGCTGACTTCCGCATTCTAGAATACCCGATAACACCTCTCTGTTTTGCGACCCTCTTGAGCTCGCGCACAGTAGACATCGTGTTTACACCTAAGAAAACTAATGTCTAATTGGTTCACAGTAAGGGGAGGTAACTCTTAAGTGGCTATCTTGAGCAGTCGCCTACGTTCTTTTATGTAGCCTTTTTTATTCTCGTATATGAGTTGATGTCTGACTACGTTCGCTCCGTGAGCTTTACATAAACAGTAGTGCCCTTTAACCCCGATACCACACACAGAACACGTGTAGTTAGGACTTCCCATATGGAAACAACAGAACCCCTGATTCCTGCATTTCCTACCACAGGCCTCGGTCTTCCCCATAAGTATATATTCGCATCGGTATGGAGCGGGTCTCATGTTTACTTATATAGGTATTTTAGTTTAATTGCTTCGCAACCAACGCAGTAGCTGCTATACCCAACACTATGAAGCCCAGTTCACGATTCATTTGTCCCTTGGATGGTGTGTAGTACTGAGCGAGTGTGGGTTTATTGAGCGGTTCCAATTGTTTACCAGTTAGTAGATAGTATTCTTTCATTGCTTCATCAACATCGTTGAATGTTTGAACGGCATGGTTTTCACGCGTGAGTTGTTCGTTAATAAAATCGATCCTCTGGAGGCGTTTTTTAGCGTACTCGGCCTGTGCTCTTTGTAATTTCTCAGTAGCGAGATCGTGTCGCTTCCTTTCTTCCTGTATTTCAGCCGCGTGATCATCTCGTAGTTTCGAGAAGAGGTAATTACTCCCGGAAAATGCCAGGGCATTCACTAACGCCCCACCGACCATCATAGCTATCGTGGCCATCCCTATATTTATTTCATTATATTATCAGGTATGATCCCTTGTTTTACTAGGATGTCTTTTGTGGCCATCGCCATACCAAGGTTCATTATGAGCATACCCATATCCTGCAGGTTGAAATCTAGCTTGATAGTTGGTTGTTTAAGCACCATTTTAGTCAACCGAGCGTACCCTACGGCTAGACTAGCGACCACTGTGGCGTGGTATGCGTCGTTGACGAACGTTTTCCCCTCAGACATTATGTATATGATATAAAATATTAAAATTATAACATGATATGCGGGTCAATAGTGGGGCCTGCCGGCGGCGTGGGGGTATCCACCTCACGGTTAGGGTTTCCCTCACGTGTATATAACCACGAGATAGCCAAGGCAGCAGTTACGCCTACAGCCAACAACAGTCGGGTTGGATTGGTCACTTTATGTTGGTTACACCACCGTTTTTTACCGGCAGCTACTCTCTTAGGATTCTTCTGTCTGGTTACTGTTGAAGTGGTCTCCACCGTCACTGGTTCCTGTGAAGGGGGTACCACCACTGGGGTCTCCTCCACTGGGGTTTCCTGTGCAGCATCCATCTATACTATTATTATTATTCTTTCTCTCAAATTGACAATGTTTTGCCGTGATAATCGCCGCCGTCACTGGAGCCAACAACATACCATATTTGTGGTACAGCCCGCAGCTGATAGAGCTCACGGCGTGTTCGATAAAAGGGTCTTTCTCGAGGTCCTCCCACAGGTAAAGTCGGCGCTCTGGTGGAATGGGAAGGAAGTGTGATACAATACCGGTGTATATCTGGGTCATAGCCGATCCTATTGTCTTTGTCATTTCTGCTCCGAGCCGGGACTCGTATCTAGCGTACAGCTTATCGATTTCTTCGGCTGACATTTTGTTAATTTTATCTGGAGTGTAGTCTCCAAAGTAATGTTTGGCTTTGCCGCCAACAGCCAACGCCACCAGTTTCTCTCGCTTGGGGGAATCCCCCACACCCCCACTGGGGGAACCCTCCAACGACAATTGTTCGAGCAATTCCTCACACTCCATCTTATAATATAACAAGTAAGATTTAGTTTTAACTATATAATACCCGATGCAGACAAAACACAGAGAAATGAATGTTAAGTTGCACACGACAAACACTTCAAATATCATAGCTATGCTTAGCATTTGCTTAGCTTTGCTTAGCTTTAGCTTAGCTTTGCTTAGCTTTGCTTAGCATACTATATATGCTACTGGTTGGTCGGTCTTTAGAACGAGCTTAGCGTGTTTAGTTTCAGCGAGCTGTTTCTTCACCCGTTCCCGTTCTAATTTACTCATCACATCGTTCTCTCTCAAACACTCCTCGAACGAATCCCTATCCTTGCAGTGAAATAAGGCCACCCATCGCGTCTGCTCCCTGAGGTCTTTCAACACCGAGTTGAACTTCTGCGTTAGCACCCAGACGCTGTGATTTGCATGCCGGCCGGAGAAGGCCAGGTACGATAGCATGTCTCTCTTTTTTGTTATCTCGCGATTAGCGCTGCAGTCGTCCAGTATAAACAGCGTCGGTTCCCCTTTAAATTTCTCGTGAAGAGCTTTCAACCAGTCCTGCAGGCGTGTTCCAGGGTCGATTTTGTGTACATCCGGGTCCGTCATCACCCAAGGTCGCGCGTACGTTTTATTCATGCTCAGAGTAGGGCACATGATAACGATGTTATCGAACACATCCTTGTAGTAACCCTCCAACATATCCAACACGAAAACGGTCTTCCCACAGCCAGTCTGCCCGCATATGATAGCGCAGTGTGGGTCAGTGGGTAGTTGTGGGTGTAGGGGTGTCCCCCACTCAGTAGATGGCTTGCACGAATCTCCCATTGTCTATATTAAGTTGCGCGTCCATAATAACGTACAGATATAATTTCAACTTACCAGCGGGTTGAGCCTTCTTAGTAATCTGGATGGTTATCCCTTCGCTGCCGTTATCTATACGGCGCCCGCTACCGTGCAGTTTATCATCATCCGTGGATCGCATGTCCAACCATAGGGCGTACTTGGTGGTCAGGTATTCACCGATCTGCACGGAGCCTAGGTCCAGGTCCTTTGTTATATAATCCCCCACTGGTAGCTTTTTTATCTCATCCCACTGCTGGTGTGGTCTCATACCATGACTGAACAGCTGGTTGGGCACGCCCTCGATGGTCACTTCCACCTTTTCAATCTCGGGGTTGAAAAACTTCTCGCTGTCCCTCCGGAATGGCTCGTAATCCTCCACGGGGACGACCAGGATACCTTTCATCGATCGCGCCGGCACGTTCAGGTTGATATTCCACACAGTGTCGCTCTTATCTCGCACGACTGATCTATGCCTCAGTACGCGATCGTACAGTATAGCCATCTTCCCAGAGTACTGACTTCGAACCTGCCTGGCCAGCTCCGGGCTAGTGACCATGTCGAACTCCAGAGAGATGTTGTCTATGGCATAACTGGCCTCATCACCGTTCGGCGTACGCACTACTTTGCTATAGTCGTTAAACGTGAGCTCGTATTCTAGCCTATCACCCAGTGCGGCCTGGTAAAACGGCGCGTGTCCCGTGAGCAACTCGAAGTCGAGCGGCACGCAGAATCGATTCCCGTATGCTAGAGCGATGGCCTTTTCACCGTCCGATAGCTTGTCTTGTTGGTCTGTCGTGAAGACGTATCCTATGCGCGCCCGGGTTGATTTGCTGATACCCTGGTACACATCATTGACTCGTTCTCTCTCGCTTTTCCAGAGATCCTTGTAGCAGTGAAACACGTCGCTGTCGTCGATGCTCAGTACCTCGTTACCGCTGATCTTGACGGTCGTTTTCTTGATGATAGCTCGACCCACGTTCCGCACTAGCTCGCGTTTATCGTTGACGGAGGTCAACGTGATATTGAACGCCAGTCGAACAGTGCCTGGTACAATGAGGTCATTCTCACCAAGGTTTGGAAATCTAACCAGCAGAGTTTGATTCTGGTCTATCTTGCTGGGATTGTTGGTGATGGTCACCGACTGTCGCACGGCTCTGGCACCTAATGGCTCTCTCAATTTTCTGAAAGGATCTAATTTTCTACCGTACATTGTTATATAAAAGAAATATATTTTTAATACTAATGGATGAAGACATACCTATGGATGATATGTGGGACGATAGTGCCCAGGCATTCAATGATGACCAGGAGACCTCATTCTCGCAAGGTGACGAGCTCCTTAAAGGCGCCGTCGATGATTATTACAACGCAGTTGAAAATAAATCCAAACTCAAGCCGTTGGGAAGGAACTATTCCGATTTTACCCTCAGCAATGGCACGCTGCGTTTGAAGTCTCGCCCGGAGATCGATCTCATGAATAAACGCACTAGAGAACCGCTTGCTTTATCAACATTAGCCGGTAAACATGGAAGTCAGTTGGTCCAAGATGAACTAGGTTTCATAGATTACGGTGGCGCGCGACCTAAGCAGTATCCTCCGAAGTTAGTTCAAGGTCTGGAAGGCATCAGGGACGCCACATCAGATCAAAACATGACTTATGATATTAAAAAGATGTTGGCCGACTACGAGAACGAGCCCTTCCCGGGGCTCGAATTTACCGTTCGGGAACTGAGGGGGTTGGATCTGTTGATGCAAACCATTCGTGGTCAGCTCTGGAAAAGCACAGCCAAAATGAGTGAGATAGACGACCACATCGCCTATGAAAAGAAAAAACTCGGTGAAACTGAGGACGAGTCTATGAAAGCCACCATTGAGGAACGAATACGTAATTTGGAAGATGAAAGGCAGACCTGGTTGGAGACAGCGTCCGGCTACAAAGAAAAGCTTAGATCCCAGGTCAGCCGTATACGGGAAACCATCAATCAAGTTCTCCACCGAGACACCACGTTAGCAGACAGGATTCGGATATTATTCCGGGAGCAAGGGATCACCATCGCCAGCATTCTGACTGCATTGGGTTTAATTATATCAACCCTGGTGGTGTCACTAACAGGAGGTACCCCTGTGGGGCCTGCCGGTGGGGGAGTTACCCCCACACCCCCTGGCGGCGGTGTTAAAGACTGGATTAAAAAACTCGGGGAAGGCCTAGCTAAACTGGCTGGTAAAGCCGCCGAAGCCCTTCCCGGCATCCTGGGTAGCATCGTCTCGTGGTTGTTGAGCGCTCTGTCTAAAACTGCCATGTGGCTCAGTCAAAACCTGTGGGCAGCCATCGTCGCCGTGGCGGGTCTGGTGTACGTAGCGGCTAAGAAATCTTTAACCAAATAAGTCCCAAAGTTACCCCGCCAACCACTAGGGCTGTTTTATTATCAATATGCTGCTGATAGGGGGGTCCCCCCACATGAATATGGGGGTGTGTGGGGGGTACATGAACTTTAGGCTCCGGAGGTGGCGCCACTATACCCTTTTCACGTGGTGGGATGTGTGGGATATAGGGGGTGTTAATATCGGAGTTGATACCCAACTTTTGATCCTTCGTGGCTATGACTATTTTGTTGTTATAACCCACCACTTTTTTTATTCTCAGTTGCATATCACTCGGGGCCATGTATAACCCCACGCCGAACACGTAATTGACTTTCGATCTGGCGTATTCTAACACGTTTTGGTAACGGTCGATGGCCCTCGGGAGATCAACTGGAGAATTGATAGCATCCTCAACGTTGGCAACGAATTGTGTCTGAGCGTCGTAAGCAGTTCCCTTACCGAGGATGTTAGAACGCGTCATCGACTGCGCACCCAACAGCGCCCACACGTACGTTCGAATCGAGTCGTTCAAGCGTATTGTACCAGCACGAGTGAATTCTTTCGATGTTTTTGAGATCATTTTAGTCCAGGCTGTGGCTGCATCAGGACTGGTTTGCTTTATACAGCTGACATGGATCTTTTCATTCGTTGTGGGGCCTGTAAATGTATGACGGTTTGGGTTGTATGAACCATCTTTAGAACCGGCATAATATGTTCCGGACCTGTAGAAGTACACGAGAACTATACCGAGACCATGGTTCACACCAGGAAGGCGAAAGTCTTTATTCGTTGGAATCTCAAACTCCCCACAAATACGTTCATAAGCGCGTCTATCATAGGGGTTATTCGTCATACTCCACGCTTTATCTTGGGGAAGAGGAGCACTTATTTCCTTCAATATTCGTCTCGTTTGATAATAAATATGAAACAAAATAACCGCCTTACTCAGTTCGTCTATACCGTAGTCTGGTGTCACACCCGACCCTGTCGTCGCACACCACACAGCAAAGTTGAGTTGGTTCTGCCAAAACTGCATTGGGTTTTGATTCCAGTTTACCACCGCCTGCGCGTTATTAACGGACACGACATACTTTTCAAAGATATCAATAAAGGTTGTTTTAAACCCCGTACCATCTGCATTCACCACGATTTTCAAGTGTGCTAAATCCATATTATAATTTATAATTCATATATTATAATATGTACATAACACTTCCAGGAATAACGAGCGGTGAGGCCGTTCAGCTGACGCACGCGATCGATAACACGTCAGGTCAACTCGAAGTCGCACTCTGCGATATCACCTACCTACCGCAATGGACTAACATTAATATCAGCAACAATAAGCTGTTCGTCAGTGGAACTCGCAGTCAGATAACTGACGGCTACTACAGCGTGTGCTCTCTAAACGATGAGGTCTTCAAACCCCTAGGGGCCGAACTCAAGATGAACGACTCAAACGGTACAGTGGTGTTAATCAACAATGGAATAAACCCTTTGAGGCTCGGCCGACCATTAGCAAGGATGCTCGGTATGTCCCCTGACGAGATAAAACCAACAACAACCGTCACAGGCACGAAGTTACCCGACCTAGTACCGTACCGAGAGCTGTACATTCATCTCAGTCAGGTGAGCACAACGTATAACATTCAAGGAGGCCACCCTTCCACTATACTGAGAGCAGTGCCGGTGAAAACTGAGAAATTCAACGACGGTAGAACCGAGTCATTTTCACCACGGCAGTATAAGAGATTAACCCAGGGCAACATACCTGAGCTGACAATATCGGTGTTAGATATAAATCATAATCCTGTAAATATAGGATACCTCAGCTTAACACTTCATGTAACATGACCAGCGCACAAGGACCCGGAGTGAAAAAATGCGTCAATATCGGGATCTCCGACCTCGGAGACACGCGTGGTTTCGACGCTCCCGGAGTAGATGGTAAAACGTACGCCTTGCAACTGAAAAACAACATTTACAAACGCGTTGAAGTCTCCTCCGGTGGAGCCCTAAGTGATATGATAGATACCACAGGAGCAACAGCCAACACTAAGTACGCCCTCGTCAACACCGGTGATGACAACTGGAGAATATACCCATCATTCGGAGGTAAACTGTTCGACTTAGACGATGTTGAGAGAACTACCATCAAAAAGAACCAGCCATATAAGCTCGGCTTCACCGAAGATGACAAGTGGGTGTTGTTACCCGATTACGCCAACTGGTTGCTCAATATTAAGCTCTTCTCCCCCTACGTGTTCACTGATAACAAAGACCACTACCTAAACAAAATCGTGAACGATGGATTCCTGCTCGTGGCTTACGTCCCAACTCAGAGACGTAGCGTAGTCGTCAGCCCAATCAACAATTCACCACTCCACGTGCTATCGAGTAAAACGGGTATACAAAACGTGGCATTACAGTTGGTGTCTGAATTCGAAGGCGTGGACAAAGTACTAGATGGTATACCGTCAAACACAACACTGGTCATCAAAGTCTACCTAGGGGAATCATCGGGGGATAACGTCGAGATCGTGAAGGGAGTCAAACTAGGGTGGGAGAAACGACACAAGGATCAAGTTTGCAACGTTTACGTTCGGGTGGGTGTCGGCTCCAACACCAGTCTGCAGGGTGTCAACGTGATCGTGGAAAACAAGATATCACTAACCAAGATCTTCCTACCTAACAACATACACTTTATTGGTATGAATTTAATCCCTGAATTATTAACAGAAAACCAGTTGGAAATTATATAATAATATTATAATAATGACCAGTCATCATCCCAACACTACGCTTAACGACCTGGGAGATACAGAGGGATTCGACCAGCCTGGTGAGGAAGATGAATTATACATCCTGCACTTCAAAAACAACGTGTACAGACGGGTGCCGTTACCAGATTTAAAAGAGCCCAAATGGCTGATCAACTTAACACCCACCTCACCTTATATCACAATAGACGCAGATACGGGGCGTATCTCTAAGATTAAGAACAACGGTATCTGGGCCGGGGATTTCATTCCGGAGAGGGCATTAGTACACATACCATCTGCTGGTTACGGTAAAAAGGGGTTAAGTGCTTATCCAAACAATAAATTAACATTTAGCAGTAATCTTGATAGAATATCCTCCCCTTTCACCCTCATCATAGAAGTCTTCTTTACGGCTTTATTCGATGGAGACCCCCCAATAGTACACCAAATTTTACCCGGGGTGTCAATACGCTGGTCTTACACATACCAATATTGTCGTATTGTTATACAACGGGATACCACGGGTCCTATAAAACGTTTAATAAGCTCCCCTGGGGTTTCTATTACAACAGGAAATTCTATTAGCCTCTCACCTATTGCCCTGACTAGTAGTCTAGAACTTGTAGACTTCAAATACATTGATAGATTTTTAACTGAAACCCAATTAAAATATCTTTCAAAATATATATTATAGGATGGGTCTGTACCCAGTTGTAGAGGAAGTAGCGAAGACGCTGGAAACCGTAGATGGGTTCCGCTTGAGGCAGTTATGTGATGTGAAACGCCAACTAGAACAAGACCGTGACACGCGGAAAGCACTATGTAAGAAGTACAATAGAGCTTTCAATATCGTGGACGGGGCTGACACTACCCTTATGGCAACCAGCATGGGACTAGGGGCGGCAGGCGTTGGGTTGTTAACCACCATCGTGGCTGCACCTATAGTGCTAGGTATTGAAATAACGGCTGGGGTGACAGGGTTGGTAGGGTTGGCGCTTAAGTTAGTATCACGCAGACTTAATCGTAAGGCATTGAAACACGACGAGATCAGGGTTCTGGCCGAAGCAAAGCTGAACACAGTGAGTGAGCGAATTTCCACGGCACTCTCTGACAGTAAGATCTCAGAAGAGGAGTTTCGTTCAATCCTCTCTGAACTCAAAAAATATAACGGAATGAAACAAGATATTCGATCCAAGTCTCGTAAGTCTGCTATCAGCGAGGACGAGAAAAAAAAGTACATAGAACAGGGGATACAAAAAGCCCAGCAAGCCTTTATTATGAACACCAAAGAGATCGTAGGCGGTTCACGTTAAACTGTTTCATCGATATAAACATAACATAGGGGCGATAGCCGTAAGCGAGCCACCGATCCTATATGGTCAGTCAAAACTTACAACATAGATAAAGTAGATATGAAAGCCGACGAACCTAACTTATACTACTTGAGGGATGGGCCGGGTAGGGGTTTTGTAAGAGAAGAATTATTGATCGTGCCGTACGGCACAGTGTTACCTCCTACCAAGGCACAGTAATTACCGCCAACTTTTTTGTAGTAGGGGTAATAGTAGCAAGAGCTAAGGGGCCAACCAAAGCCTTATTTAGTAAATAAGGCTTTGTAGAGGCATTTTGTGAAAGTGTTTTAGAACCCCCATTCCCTATACTACTGAGTCTAACAAAACCTAGTAGAAGGTCACGTCAGGTAACCTTGGAGCGACCAATGACCATCCAATCAAACGCGAGACGGTTAAATAGATTTAACCAATCAGACAACGGCTACTATTTAGGGATCGGAGGGACTTTTAAAATATTCAGGTTACCGACACAGATCTCTCCACAAACAAAAATCTGTATATAACACAGTTATTTGACCAGCTGTATATATGATTTGGGGTTCTGTTGACATGGTTACCATTAGCCAATATTTCCGCAAGATGACGTCCTTGAATATTGCCAAAAACACTATTTTCAGGGACTGTTTACTCACCGTTGTCATGGTTGTAATGTGCACCGTGTGCATCACCCGGAATTTATCGTACACTAAATATCATTCGGAATCGTTCGGGTACGAACCTTTTCGAGATAAATAGTTCAAAAGGTATGTGTGAATGTCCACTTTCGCGATTTGGTAAGCTGTGTTCTGATTGATCGCTGTTTCTGTCAGATTCTGTAAGCATAATAAACATGAGTCAGGATAAGGAACAGTATTTTTTGTAAGTAAAAAACTTTATTTTATACTTGTCCTGACTCATGATATCAAGACCTCCCAACCGCACTGCACGCTGAATTCCCAGTAGTTCTCGTCTCGGACAGAGTAACAAGCATTGCCAGTCATGTGACCAATTTGCACGGGCTAAAAGTTGGCTACATTAGGGTGAGTGTTGATTTTATGTCCTCTTCAGTGAAAGGAACTTCAAGGGATTCAAGTGTCCCACTATGTTCAGATAGAAGGAGGAGACAAGCATATCAAGCACGTGTCAGGATAAGTAATAAATATTGGTTTTATTAAAAAAAATTACATGTTTGCATGGACTGTAAGAAGAACTACAAAGTTGACAATTTCATCCCAAAGCCTCAGCTCCACCACAGACCAGTACAGCTCTCAAAAGCCTGTCCAGCAGAAGTCTTACTTACTATGTTAGTCTTTTGAATGAGATCCACCTTCTTACAAGCCTCCCCTTTTGCCTGTCTGCTCCGTCCAGCTGTGTCAAACCTTTATGAGAATCAGGTCTTAGCATCAAGGATGGCTCCTCAGCAACTATCCGCTGACATGTTGTGATGTTTTGGAGAGTGACAGTCTTTAACTCCCACTGGACTCCATCAGTTTGGTTGCCTGGTACTGATGTGGCAACTGTCCTCAGCCAGATAGTGACATCCTCTGTCCATGGAATCAGTGAATCAAGATGTATGGAAGTTGGAACTCCGTTACTTATCTTCATTCTACTTTCCTTTGGGTATGAGATCTTCCTCACCTGTCTCCAAGCTGGAACAATGCAGTACAATCACCACTGAGTGACTTTATCATAGACAGAGGCTATTCATGTATACTGCTGCAGAAGTGATTAATACTCACACTCACCCACTCATTGTCACCCAGAACTGAGCATTAAAGAGTTGAGGATACCAAGCTGTTTTGACTTTCGTGTTTAAGGAGATCGTAGGAGATGGTTTCAAGATTCGAGTCTTGGCAAGATTCGAGTCACAAGACTTTAATTCACAGTGCCTTTCTGGAAATTTAGGTGATGTGTGGTTGACATGTGGAGCTCAGCATTTGTCTTCAGGCCAGTGGACACTGGAACACTACATTTACTCAGGAATGCCCACTCAATGGGAGTGTTTGTGCTGAGGAAGCCATGGGGTTTTGGAAGAAGCAACCCATCACAAGCTTTGGAGTTATGCAGTCGATTGGGAGATTGCACTCTGGCCTCCTTGTGCATTATCATCACATCATCATACCTGTTATTCACTCAGACACAGGGCACAGCCCACCTCCAAGGAAGGGAAAAGAACAATACATGAGAGAAGATAAGTTTAAGATTTTGAACATTTTCACTAAAAATTGTATACTTTTAATACTTACCCAGTCTCACACAGTGGAATCCCACCCAACCAACCATGGTGCACCACTTACGACTGTTACACCAAGAAGAGAATTACAAGACAAAGGAGTCACATGACCATATTGGAGCACAGGCTCATGCTTCTCATGGGCTACCAGTCTGTCCAGGAACAGGACGAGAAGGGGTGTGTTGGGCCAAGGGTAGTCTGTCGAACAGACCCTGAAGTATATATATCCAAGAAAGCCCACGCAAGTCTAGAAAATGTGGCAAGTCTAGATTTCCTTAGCTTCTGAAAATGAAGAAAGTCTCAGGACTCCATTTCATTATATTATTATTTTTTCACTATGAACGTTTTTTCAGTAAAATATGTTCATTTCAGAGACTAGCTGTTAGTCTAGGCCAAGGGTTCACTTAGCTGTTTATCATGAGAGAGATAGTGAGAGTACAATGCGTGAAATTGTATGGGATAAGTATTATTACTGTACAATTCATAGCTGTCATTTTCAATTTCTCTTCAGGTAATTTTGGTATAGCAAGGGTGTAGTTGTGAAGATAAATGTATTGCAATGTCATCAATAAATCAAATGGTTGTTGATATTGGAGGGGTAAGAATGTCACAGGCTAAACAAAACAAGAGAAGTCCTTAAACAGACTAACATCAGAGGCAGCTGTATGAAGCTGATTTCAAGAGCATCACAAGCTAAGATACATAGTGCTCACATACACAAATGCTATGAGGCACCTCTATAGGCTTCAATGGAGGAACTCCTTTGTCTCACTTTTGCACACCCATTATGATTATTGCACACAAAAAACTTATGTGAATAACTCCTTTGTACTTACAAGTGCACACTATTTTCATTGATCAGTTAAAATACAGAATGTGTATATATTAGAGATATATAGAAAACTTAATTTCCGCTTTTAAGTCAGGACAATTATTTTGGATTACCCACATGGTCATTTGGTTCCTAATTTGCTACAGCTATGTTAATTGGGCAATTGGAAGTGTCAAACTACTAAGTAAAGCTTATTTTGAGTGTTCCAAATGTATATGTAGAGAGAGAAGTTTCAGCCTGATTATGAGTAAATAATGGCAAATCGTATGACTTGTCTTTTGTAAATCCAGCAAACCTTGCTTGTCGTAAGAGGTGACTAACAGGATCGGGTGGTGAGGCTTGCTGACTTGGTTGACACATCATTGGTTTCCAATGCTGTTGATCACTGGATTGTCTGTTGTTGATCACTTGACTTGAGTATTTATAGAACACTGCCGTATAGCTGGAATATTGCTAAGTGCAGTGTAAAACTAAACTTGCTCACCACTGTAAATCCAGTAAAGAGTTTGTCATTATTCATAACTGATGTTGTGCTTTGTGTTGGTTCTGTGAATGAGAACCTAGACATTAACATAGAAAGTTCAGATCTGATTGCTTCCTTTTGTTAATGTAACAGATTAGCCTGGTCAAAGATATTTTTCCAGACCAGAAACATTTCTTAAAAATCATTTGACACATGTTCTGAAAGGTTGATCTATAAATTGGATCCCTTCAGTTTAATATGTATTACAGGATACAGATTAATGTTGGAACTGTCCTTTCTGTCTTAGGCGTTCACGTGAACTTTGAAGCTGAGGATCAAGGACACCATCGTGGTGGGAAGTGTCATGGAAGTGGCCAACGTAGCCCCAAAGGCTGTGGTTACCGAATCCGCCATTACCATCGTCGCTGTGGCAACAACCAGGACCAGGATGCTGGGAAAGAAGATGGCGAGATGAGAGAGGAAGATGTTGAACCCATAAAGCTGGAGCCACAAGACTCCGTGGCCCAGGATGACTCTAGTTAATAATAGTTAATATCGAGTTAATAATACCGACCAATTTCAATATATTTTCAGGCTTTTGTTGCAGTGTATTGATGTCCAAATCCAATACAGTAAAACCTTACACAAAATAGCTCTTCACAAATTGTTATGCTTGGTACTGTGAATGAACGTTTTAGTGTTCATAATTTTCCTGCAGACCCCAAGATTTCTGAGGTCTCCATCAGATGTCCCAGATGGGTTTCACAGACGACAGCGACTGGCTCACAAGACTGCTTGAGGCCAAGAATGGAGACATCAGTCAGGTGCAGGATGCAATCAAACCAGATCGCAGAACCAACGAGGATGTCAGAGCCTAAGCACTGATCCAAATTGTGACACACTCAACAACAGGCTATACTTTCACTGGGTTAACCGTTTCCGTGGTGTAGTGGTTAGAGTGTCTGACCAGAGAGCGCGGAAAGTCAGTGGTTCAATCCCCTGTAGGGGGATTAAAAAAACATTAAAATATGGTACTTGTTGATCCCTGTCTTGCGCTCGACATTAATGGGTCCAACAAGAAGTCAAGAGTGGAGTGTTCATGCTGAACTATGGCATGGTATGTCAGTGGGCTAGCACTTTAATAAAACCTGCTGAAGTCTGGGCTAGTACAAGCAGACACACATACACATGTCATCATTTGAGTGAAATATTCTTTAAAGACCATTCCATCTCTCTTTCACTGGCTTAATCTGTACATGACAACACCTCTGTACATGAGCAGTGATTCTGTTTTGGATTAAATATCTGAGGGATGTCTCACAATATTTAACAATGTTGCACTGTATATGACGTGTCATTTCAATGTTTTGAAATGTTTGTTTCTAATACATGGCCCTGTATTCAAACTGTACCAATATCAGCCTGTTTTAATCAAAGGTTAACGAGTGATCCCACTTGTTAGAAACTAAAGAATTGAGAAGACAAGTATTCTCTATGTGAGTGGAAACTAAAGAACTGAGGAAACAGGTATTTTCATGTAACTGGAAACTGGAGAATTGAGGAGCCCGGTATCCTCATGTAAGTGGAAACTAAAGAACTGAGGAGACAGGTATTCTCCATGTATGTGGAAACTAAAAAATTGAGGAGACAGGTATTTTCCATGGAAGTGGAAAGAAAAGAATTGAGGAGACAGGTATTTTCCATGGAAGTGGAAACTGAAGAATTGAGAAGACAGGTATTTTCCATGAAGTGGAAACTAAAGGACTGAGTAGACAGGTGTTCTCCACATGAGTGGAAACGAAAAAATTGAGAAAACAAGTATTCTCTATGGGAGTGGAAACTAGAGAATTGAGGGGATCGGTATCCTCATGTAAGTGGAAACTAAAGAATTGAGAAGACTACTGTTATTGTCCTGGCAACTGTTTAAGTGAAAATTGACACTTCAAATTTGATGTTGACTGTGAAGTAAAATACTTCATCCATGGAAATGGTGTTCAGTGGTATTTTAATCATGTTTCACTGCATTTACAGCTTTCCTGTCGTTTCTGTGCGTGACTATTGTGTGGAGATTATCAGTTGTCTAGAAACTGGCTATTGTTATTTGATTGTGAGGAAACCCCAGAAAAGGTAATGGGGTTGTGTAAACCTTGGAAAATATAACTGAGCAATTTAGACCTTTGTTTTGGGGGTGGGGGGTGGGGGTGTATATCCACATGAAATGTTGTGTTGATATTTATAAATGTCAGAAAATAAATTTACTGGATTCATCAATGGTTTGTTTTATTATACGTTTTTGTTATTGTTAAATGTCACAGGTAAATCAGGTTGTTCAAATAGCAAACTCTCCCTATAGTAACAAAAGCTTACTCTCGCTTGATTAGTGAGGATATAAGTTCCAGTGTCTTGATATACATATTATTACTCCATCCTTCCCACAGTAGATAGCTGCAAGATTGCTGATTGCAGGGGCATCAAAGAAATAGTCTTGTTCGCACAAATCTGCACACTAAATCATGCTTCATCAAGCCCTTTCAATGTATTTCTGTGCACTTAGCATTCATTATCAGCTTCCTGGGGATCACACAACCCAAGCTGCCTTTGAGGGGCCTGAGGGTAACAGTCACATCGCACCCTGTATCCTGTGGTGGAGAGCGATCAGCAAGAAAAAATTCTGTCTCGGTAACAACAAAAAACACAAACACGCCTTCCATTGAACATCCTTTGTTCCAAGCATGACATCGCGCTGAGGCCAATTCCCAACCAGTCGGGAGAAGCGGGTGTAAAATCATAATCGCATCGTCATAGTAACGGTTTCGGTGACACCCTTTCCGTGTATTTTTAGGGAGCACACGATCTTCTTGCAGTTTAATGTGAATTTCATGACACAAATTTAAACCGAAACACAAACAGAAGCTTTCCACTCTTGATCGGATGGTCAGTTTTACAATGAAGCATGCAACTTCAGATGACAGCTTCTTGTTCATTGCATAGAAGGACGTTACCACGTATAGAATCTTACAGAGATAACAAACTATCAAGCTATGACCTTTAGCTTGATATCGGTGTGACAATCGTAAATCGTCGCTCAATGCAATAAATAATAGGTTGGTTTTTTTTCAAAAGTTGTGTTTATTGACTCACCAACTTCTAGAATGTCGATCAAACAACCGTGACTTCGCTAGCAAAACGACGCCGTGGATGTTGGTTATGTTAACTTTTTCCCAGTGAGAGTGAGTTTTTACAAGGGAGACTATATACAGATTATTGTAGATTATCCCTGGTTTTACCGCTTTCAGCAATATTCCAGCAATATCACGTCACGTCAGGGGACACAGGAAATGAGCTTCACATGTTGTACCCATGTAAGAAATCGAACCCGGGTCTTCGGCGTGACGAGCGAACGCATTAACCACTAGGCTACCCCATCGCACTTTTCGGGGTCTGGACATTTTTAGAGGCAGTGTAGAAGCTGCGAAGATGAAGCAAGACTAAGTTCCTAGCTTGCGTGATAACGGCGTTAGTATTTTCACCGAAACGTTGCAGCCATTGCAATCTAAAAGTAGCTGACTATTTCCATGGAACTGGGTTTTCCTGCAGGTCAGAGGTTGTCTTTAGCAACCCATGATTGTCGTGAAAGGAGACAAGGGGATCGGACAGTGATGCTCATTGACTTGGTTGATATGTATCATCGTATCCAATTTGTGGAGCCGGATACAGACCACTGAACAACGCATTCAGACATAATAGCGTCTCCTGAAAATCCTAATTTCGAGAAAATCGATCTTAAAGTTTAGAACATTATTTTAAAACTCTTGAAATACATAAGAAATTAACGACAAAATAAGAGGTTGAGGATAGCACACAAGGCCAAATAGGTTTGTAATTTTGTTCAGATCCAGAGTGTTCAATGTATCTGAAATAAGCAGAATCATTATTGTACAATTATTGTCAGGATATTTCTCCCACACCAGATTGTAATTTTGTTGTTTTAACTTGTTTTAGTTCCATGGCTTTTAACTAAGTCATAAATAAGGGCAATGTTGCATTTGTACGTCAATATTGATGGTAATAGCATCCAGACTTTTTCATCTCCATGTCACGTGATCAAACTAGACTTGGTCCAATAACCATCAAGAATACTCTCTAACTTACCATTTGTGTTATTTTATGGCGATTACACAATGTGAAACCAATTTCTAGCCTATATGTTATGGTGAAATGTTGCACATAATATGCAGTAAAACATACTCTAGGGGCCTTACCCATATTATACCAGCCGTGGACAAAGAATACTCTTGTTTTCATGCGACAATATATCTACAGACTTTACGGCCCAGTGACTCGTTATGTTCACTGACACTGTGGAACGAGTGGCTCTGTGCTCTAAAGCGTCGCAGTTCACTGCGTTGCGTCCATTATAGACATAGCATGATGCTGTGGTTGTATCCGAATCTCAGATTCGCCCTGATCATTTATGGAAAGCTCTATATGGTTTTAAACCAGAACGCTTGGGTGTGTGCTCCCACGAGCAGACGGTACGCCATAACAAAGCTGTGATACTGATCCGAGTAACCAACGTTATATTTGGGATTACACATTTTCAGTAAAGTACATATTCTGGTACTATTGTTTGGTTGAATCTCATCGAACCCAGGGCATCTAGTTGTCAGCCGCCTAACCCTCTCAACCACGGCAGCTTCCACAAAAATGGAAGTCGGACGACTGGTAATATTGACCACGGAATTTGTGAACACATCCGATATATGAAGCACGTACTGGCGGGTGAGTGAGTGTGACTAATCGCCTCTGGCAATATTTCAGCAATGTCGGGTATGGGGGCACCAGCTGTCGGCTTCACACTTGATACCTACGTCAGGAATCGAACAGGGAGTCAACGGCGTGACGAGCAAACGCTTTAACGACTTGGCTACCCCACCGCCTCGTACACAGCTCTGACTTACTGGGTTGACTCATGGAGCTTCTTCTTACTGATACGTACTGGGGAAATGTTGACCATGTATCAAATCTTGTGATAGCCTGTCGTCTTTTTTTCCTTACTAAAACTTGGTAACATCATCCAGGTTAGAACCGACTTCATGACGAATATCGATGTTCTCTTGTGCATAATTAAATTACGACGTAAAATGAGTGAGTTTAGTTTTGAGCCGCTTTTAGAATTAGTCCAGGAATATCACGGCGTGTACACCAGAAATGGGCTTCACACATTGTACCCATGTGGGGAATCGTACCCGGGTCTTCAGCGTGACTTTTATACCACTAAGCTAACGTTTGACATCACATATATGTGACAATTACCATCAAATGTTCAGATCAAAGTGTTGGATTCGAATGATCACCGGGTCCAGGTGTTTTTTCTGCTGGAATTCTTATATAGCAGTTATTTTCATTCTGGGTCAAACAAACCTGTGATGGAAGTTATGAATTGACGAAACCCATGACGTAATAACGAATTTGTTGGACTAATATGTAAATCTGATAACAAGAAGATGTGAAGGGTGGTAGAAAGCTTATTTTACTCAATCTCCCCTGATACTTTCAATAGGAAATAATGTGCGTCAGTAAGGGGGTGATGGCAGCTGGTTGATATCGTTGTTTTCTAAAATATGCATGGTTCGTAATGGAAGTGATATGAAATGATAAACAATTAGTATTCAGGTTAACTTCAGATATTTACGGACTTTAGTTAATAAGTGTCAGGTAAAACATTCCCATGGTTGAGTAAATTGAGTAAACAACTCCAGACCTCCACATTCACAGCATTACGAACTCCACCATGGTTCCCAGGTCTCTATATTAATGAGAGGCCCGGGAACCAGGATGTACGAACTCCACTGTTATGAGTACACGATTGATTCACTTGCTCGCCGTGAAATACTTTGGGATCTTGATACTTGCAATGCTTGCTTACTTGCAATGCTTGCCGTGCTTAGCTAGCAGAAATCAGCTGAGAAAAGCGAAGGCTTACACCGACTGATACTGGACTAACAAATCAATGTTAAACAGTTGACTTGCCCAGGTGGGTTTTGCTTGTAATATTTCTGGAAGTACAAATTTAAAAATATCGATACACTTACGAATATTCATCAGACATATTATCGAGCTTTTGTCTCCATTGTAACTCCAAACAGCAAACCATACTCCCAAGAACGAATTCATATGATCATGAAACATTGTTATTTTTACCAGTCTGAAAACACACGCCACGGGCTGGGAAGTCCAAAACATTTTTCATCTTTCAACCACTCTCTCCTGCTGAGTATAACATAAATAATCACGTGGATACTGCAATTCATTCCTTAAAAATCAATATGTTTGAAATGGCAATATACTGATCAATTAAAGTACATATTACACTGGCCCCAACACAACAAACATTTCGTCATGAGATACGGAACTAAACTGTGTCAAAATTATATTGCCCGCTAGCTTTCCGTGGAAGTCTCGAATACTCTCGCGAGACAGCCATGTGACCTACTTTTCCGTGAAATTTTCGCCATGATGGCGCCAAATGAGTGCTATCGAAAATTTCCCCTGATACCAAATTTTGGAAATGATTGAACGATCGAAACGCAAATATGTTGAAAGAAGAAAGTTTGTAGATTAATTGTAACTTATGGTCAAGGAGGTGAGAATCAGTAGTGACGGTTTAATGTTATCATGAATACGTAATTAGGTCGCTTGAGCAGGTGGCGGTATACGAGCACGATGTCGATGTAAATAAAAACAAATGTATCGCTGTTATCACCGTACAGAAAATGTATTCCGTGTGGACGATCAGCATTTGTTACTGACATAAACACACGTTTAACTGGTAAACAGTTGATGGCTGTCTCGATTTTATGCATTAAAATGCTGACCATGCAAGTCACATAGTGACATATGATACGATAAAAACAATATTTGTGCTATGCTACTATGTCATAACTGACTTGAATTACAGTGGAAGTGGTGAGTTGTCATTTCACTGATATAGCAGTGACAATTTCATTTGATTAAAGTGAATGTCTTTTCTTTAAGTCAGATTTTCTGTAAATGTTGATAGGTAAAATCAGAGTAAACAAACATCATACGACGTGTTTTTGTTTAAGTGGAAATATTGAATGACTTGGTCGGTTACACTGTGTATGCTGTTAAAGATTAATTCCCAATGCAAATTATTTGTTGGTTGGTAAATTATTGTTGCTGAATAGATGCATGTACTTTGTTGATGGTAATGTTTGTGAAAATATTCCGAAAGGTTGTATAAAATTGTCAGTTATATCTTTTACCAGATACTTCTTGTAGCTTGTTAGATGTTCAGAATTTATTCTTAGTCTTCTGTGTCAATTTGTAAACATATGTTCAATTATGCAGGATATATAATTGATTTTCAAACAGCAAAACACATTCATTAGACAAGTTTTGTAATCGTCTGTGCATTTATTTGGATTCTGTATTCAAATAGACCCAATGATAATTATTTTCCTTTTTATCTTGTGTAATTAGTAATTCATGTAAGTAATCTCAATAAGCTTATAGAAAATCCTTTTTTCAGAGTTAGCTCCCTTTATGATGCAAGAATATGTCATCATTAATCATGTTTTAAATTCAACAGCAATATGATTGTGAATGCTGAATTGTGTTGTTGTGTTCAGTCATGCTAGGTTTTGATGTACTTATATCTTAACAGAGAAGGCATTGTCATTAACCAAAATAACTTTTGGCCACATTGTCGAGACATTTCTTTGATATGTCGAAATTGATTGTGTGATCAGTTATAGAATGTTTATCCAAATACCTTCATCCACTTGATACTAAATATTGTTTCTTTGTTACAAGTTTCATTCTGAGATAAGAGGGGCCGTGGGCAATTTGTTTGTCCTGATGAAGACCAGGGTTTTCCCACAAGGGCCCATTGTCTGTGTCCCCAGTTGTGATATTGCTGGAATATTGCTTTTTGTGGTATCAAATAAAACTCGCTCACTCACAAGATAATATCACTTATCACTATAAGATAAGACAAGATATTGTGCTGATGGAATATACGTTCCAGGTTTTGTATTGATCAACATGATCATGTATTTTGAGATGGTTTGGACATGACTGTGATTCTAAAATGCATAAATGTTGACAGTTTATTCAGTAATACCAGCCACATGGCCTTTAATTGAGATTACTAAGTCTTGTCATTATAAATAGTCACATTTTTCTAACATTTTGAACAGCTTTTGTGGGTTTTGAATACATGTTTTAAGTACAAAGCAAGAGAACGAACACTATACATATTTTGTGAGCTAATAATATTGATCATTCTTCAAGGTATTTTAGCCTGAACTGGGCATATTTATCACACTTAAATGATATATTTTCTCTGTTGAAACAGTAATTTTAAGAGTGTGCAATGACTGTTCAAATTTTCATAATGCTCTTACCAGTGATTCATCCTGAAGATTATGTACATACATTTCAGACTGAAATATTGATTTAATGGAGCTGTAATGACTGAGATGAGTGGTAGTACAAACAAGTTCAAGCCAAGTTTGAATATATATATCTTTAGATATTGACACAAACATGTTATAACCAACACCCTGGAAAATCCAGACATGAGAAAAACCTCATAAAAAAAGAATATATCGAACATCTGAAGCCCAACACTGCTTTACATTATCATTGATCATGTATGATGGTTGACATTTGCATGTTACTGATACTGTGGCAAGAGTGTAAGACATTTTCAGTATGGAACCAAGGTTGGAAGCAAAGATCAGTATCTTATTTAATGGTGTAAAATGTGTGATGTGAGCCAGAAATTACAGCATATGCTAACTGATATGACTGAATGTGCGCATGAGACCTGCACAAATTAAGGTTAATTTATCAGAGAATGAATAGAGGACATTAGTTTACTGATTTACAACAAATATACTTCAAACTTTGTCTCTCATAAGTGTGTTATTGCAAGTATGTATATTGCAAAATATGAAATATATATTTTAATGGTTTTACGAGTGTTTTTCTGGATTTTGGTGTGTTTTCTTTTTTAATTTTTTTTACTGCTCGCCATAGTATTTTGGTACATTCATGAGGAAGGTTGTGTTGTTTCTGTTCCAGAGATAGCCCAGGCTTTTACACCTTCACCATCAGACTACAGCCAATCAAGCTCTAGCTAGACATCACAGGAACCATGATGTCAGCCACCAAAACCAAGAAGAGCAAGGACATTGCCAGGGAAACAAGTCCAGGTATCTTACTGTGACCCACACACATTATTAACTTTCAATGGCCCAGTGGACTGATTTTATCACCATAGAGTCCATATAGATTTGGTTGGTAAATAATAAAAAACTTACAGAAAAACGTACTGTCATTTTGTTTTAGTGGAAACGCTTTTTAACTTATTTTAAAATTAGTGTTTGTTGAAGTTTAAAATTTGTTCAGCATGTTGAGCCCCCATATTTTGATCACAATGGGAGTTAGGGATCTGCTGACCCAAAGAAGATCTATAAGGGAAATACAAATAAAAAAAATGCTTTTTAATTTGTTCCTAATTTTACTGATAGCCAAATGTAGCATCTTCTGACTGGAATACTGTTATTTGCTAGACTCTGGTGCTTGTTCATCCCACAAGTCCAAGAGGAGACGACTTAGTACTGATGATGAAGATGATTCAGGATCTCCTAAAAGACGTAAGTAGAACACTCAGTAGGAAACCTGATTTTGCATTCTATGGCAAATATATGGGATTTCATTTTTCATTTTTGTATGTAGAAAGGCTGCCTAAGTCATTATTAGCTGATTCAGTCATTTTAAGGCTTAATTTTCCAGTTAAGTACAAGGTGCGTTTCATTGAATAATATTGTGTATATGAGTGTATTTCATATTGCAGCAACAAATCACCCAACCAGCAAGCTGGGTCATAATGGCCTGCGCAGTCCCACATTCACCCCACACAACAAGCCAGCTGAGGTAAGAGTTCAAAAAGGGAGATAATCTCTCACTGGAATATGTGTGCATTGCAACTTTGTGCCAGGAAATTAGGATCATATTTTCAAACAGTATTTAATTCTCAAGTCATTGAAAGTACACCTGTGAACATCCGGGGTAGAATAGGTCTTCAGCAACCCATGCTTGACATCAAAGGCAACTAAGCTTGTCGCTTGGGTGGTAAGACTCATTGACTTGGTTGACACGTCATTGGTTCCCCATTGCGCAGATTGATGCTCATGTTGTTGATTACTGGATTGTCTGGTCTAGACACAATTATTTACAGACATATAGCTGAAATACTGCTGAGTGTGGCGTAAAACTACATTCACTCACTCACTCACTAAACTATAGTACACTCAGTATAGTAGTAAACTATGCACGTTCATATTCTCTGTATAGTCATTTAGCTAATACACCATCTTAAAATTCTATGCCTTTCTCAGAAAAGGTGTTGGTCAAATTGATATAATAATAAAGATATAGTGTTACACCTTGAGTAGTTTCCTGAATGAATTCAAGATATGTGTTGGACTTGAACTGCTTGGTCTTTGACTTTTTTTCCAATTTTTAAAAGGAACAATGAAAGGAGGCTTCCGTTATATTAGTGCTTGTAAACACCTCTAGTTGCTTTGTCTGTTTAGTTAATGCACATTTGTTGATCACTATTAGCTTATATTTGATATAAAGATTTTTGTTTTGTGGTAGCTTTTCCGGAAAGACTTGATAAGTGCAATGAAGTTGGCAGACTCCGAACCATTGCAGCAGGACTACATCTTCATCTCAGACCCCTGGAGACAAGAGTGGGAGAAGGGGGTGCAAGTGCCAGTCAACCCTGGGGAAATACCAGATATCAGCATCAAGTATGTATATTGATACAAACATGACATGGCGATGTGAGGATTCCCTAAATGTCTTGGGGGATACTCCTGGCCCAAATACCTCCCCACTATCAGTCCTGGACGTAAGCGAGTGACTGAATGAGTGTGTTTAGTTGTATGCTGCAGTGAGCTTTATGGTGGTGGCTGTTAGTGCTCATGCTGGATGTACTCTTCCATATAGCATTCTTGAAGACATTAAAACTTGGCACTTGTTCCCTGCCTAATACAGTCGAACCCTGTTTATCCGGACGTTTTGGTTTCAGTTGAAAATCGTCCGGATAGCGAGACGTCCGGGTAACTGGATCAAAAAGTAAAACGTGAAAATTAAGTGAATGCAAAAACAATTTCATGCATGTATATCAATAAATCAACAGTCAATAGCAATAACAGTGAATCATCATAACATATAAGTGTACCGATAATACATGGAAGGCGGAACACAGGTTACCATTTGTCAGGTTGTCTGGGATGTAATCATGTAGCGTTTGGAGCTTCAGATGGTAAGTTAGATGAAAAGCATAAATCGATGACAAAAAGTTTTGCCAATTGCTCTTGCTTTTTTATATTTTAAATGCCCTAAAAACATATGACATTGCATCGAATGTACGCTGCCTGCAGAAAGTAAACTTCGGGACGGGATCACATGACTTAGATCATGTGGGAGGCTATTTTTAATTTGCATCTTGACAGATAGCAGGGGTCGATTTATAAGTGTTATATACAGTACAATTACAGTGTAGTTTACCTTAATCCTCCTTAACGTGTGTTTTCGTTACTGGTTAGATGTTCTCACATGCGCCAAATCCTAATGAGTGACACATGTCACAAGTGTTTTGATGGCTAATTAATCAGTTCACACCAAATGTCTTCAGATAGATTATGAATGAAATCACATAGTCGTGTGGTAAACGGTATTGATGTGACACATACACATACACATGCACATTGCACACATCTCTTCGTCCGGATAACTTGATATTCTTTTTCATAGAGATCCTCCTTGGGGTACTTATAAGCATTTAAATGTTCTTTAAATTCTCGCGACAGTTGTAACTATATTTTTTCAATAAAATATATTCAAAACAAAAAACATCGTTTTTGTCTTGTGAGACCACCCCTACAGGGCCCCTGGCCCCGTGACAGCCAAGAGCAGGTAACTCTCCAGCAAACACTTTTTCTGTCGCCCGCCTGTGAAGACGTGCTACAGCGTTCAGAATTCTTGCTTCCAAGATTGACTTGACAAGTGCTAAGATGAGTAACACAGAGACTCAAACTGTATGTATGGTTTCTTTATTAGACGCATGGGCGCCTCAGGAATCATTTTCTTTACAGTTTACTTGTCAAAATGTTGTAACTTTTGCCGTCCCTGTTGGTAGCCTCGTGGTTAGCATAATGGTGGAAGGCAACCCTTTTTTCCCGCCAAAACTTTTCAGTTTTATGGCAGTCTTTTTCAAAGTAAGCTTGTGTAGCTATACTTTTTATGTACCTTTTATGTACTTTATTCATATTATCTCCATATTTACTGCAATGTTTTGTAAAATATGTCGTAAATTATGGTGTAGTGGCACTTAGCTTTTACCTTAACTACGTAGGTAGTTTTAGTTATTTAGCTTTGCGCCCATGCGTGTCTTGTTTCTTTTGTTGTTTATTACGCAACACTAGGAGGCTATTTGTTGCCTTGCAGTTTAAATCCTGCTCAACATGCAAATCCTCCATTCCGGCCAAAGACCTGCATGATGTTTGTCTAAGGTGCCTAGTGGAATGTCATCACGACGATCAGTCTTGTGATGTGTGCGCGGCTTTACCAGACCAGAAAGTCTAGACACGAGGACTTCTAGTTCTATTCCAACCTACTTAAGGCGGGGGGGGGGATATCTGGGCTCAGGACCCTCCATCCAAGCGCTCCCACAAAAAGAAAGGCGCAGCTTCCTCTTCGGAGGGGTCGGCTAAGAAGGCCAGGGTGTCTAGGGACCCTTCCCCTTCTCCTGCCGCTGTATCCTCAGCACCTATCCCTACTTCGCAAGCACCATTAATCTCTGTTGATTCAATTAATGCCTTGTTTCAGCAACAGATGTCTTCGGTCCAATCAATGATAGACTCGGCGCTGTCTGGTTTCCGAAAGGAACTGGATGCCCGATCTTCATTGAGCGGCCATGGTGGTTCAGTTGAGGGAGGCCGCGGCCTGGGCTTAGGTTCGAACGCTCCTCCCTCTGGGCAGCCGTCCTGCGCTTTGGGCGTTCAGGCGGATGTGCCTAGGGTAGTCGGCCCCAGCTTGTCCCATGGGGCAATGATGCCCGCTGTCGGCGGCTTGACCTCAGTCAGCGCGCCTAGTGCCACGGTGGGCAGGCAGCCTAGTGCTGCCCAGCCGCTGGGGGCATCGACATCCTATCCATTTCCTGGGCTCTCTGGCCACCCTCCGGTGGGGGGCTTGACCCAGTTGCCCAGGCGACCTAGTTCGGGCTCTGGCAGGGGCGAACCTAGCGGCTCGGCCCTTCTCAGTCTCTCTGTTCCTTCGAGTTCTGTATCGATAGCGCCCTCAACAGGCTCGCTTTACGGCGAAGGTTCCTTGTCGGAGGAGCGTGAGGAGATGAATATCGAGGAGGAGGGGATTGGGGAGGAGTGCGAGTCGGAGGTCACGTACTCGTTCGGTTCGTCCCTCAAACAGGTTAGAGAGAAAATTGCCGAGGTCTTACCTCAGGTTTCTATTCCTGTGTCGGAGCCCGACCCCTTGGAGTTTCGACTCCCCGGGGAGGCGTTGGCGCCTACTAAGGTCGCCGAGGCGAGGTTGCGCCTGCTCCCATCGCTGGTCGGGGAGGTAGTGAATCCGCTCCTTTCGGGTACCCGGTCGCGCTTTGATCTCCCGGAGATTAGCCGCCGGTGTCAACTGGATGAGGATTCCCTATTCGAACCGCCGGTGGTGGACGAGTATGTGTATGCCTCGGTCACCCTGGGGGGGGTCCTCCTCTTCTTCGTTAGCCTCAGCCAGGCAGGGCCGGCGGCTGCCGCCCTTCTCCACGGCCGCTCCAGCGCTGAGGTCCGCCTATTGTTCCTTCGAGGAGCAATATAGGTGTGTGGCCCAGCAGCTGAGAGTAGTGGTCCATTCGGCTTACCTTTCTGCTTTGCAGGGGCAGCTGTTGGATCATGGGAGCGCTGCCGACGACTCTCTGTCGGCAGTGTTGGGCCGGCAGCTTACGGACGTGCACTCTCATCTGGCGAGGGACAGCATTAGGTGCTGTGCTAGCCAGATGATGGGGGCCGTCATGGGGTTGCGACGGCTATGGCTATCCGTAGCCAGGTACTCTCCCGCTACCCAGCAGGCACTCCTGGCTCTGCCCTACAGGTTGGGATCTTCCCTCTTCCCTGGGGCACTACAGGTTGTGCGGGAGGCCGCGGAGGCTGTTAGCACTTTCAAGGACTCTAAGCCCTTGTTAGAGCAACCCTCCTCGTCTCGCCAACGGCCTCCCACTCTTGCTTCAGCTTACCCTTCGGCGCCGGCGAAGGAAGGTGCTAAGTGGACTGCTCCGCTGCAGCACAAACGAAGCAAGAGGGCAAAAGGCAAAGGCAAGGGGCCTGCGTTGCAGCAGTCGAGGCAACAGCAGCCTTTTCGGGGCAAAGGGAAGCCTGCCCCGGCTTCCCGTTTAACATTTGCCCAGAGCCTTTGGTGTCCCCCACACAAGCAGACGGAGAACTGCAGAATGTGGGGGTACATTGCCTTGCGCCAGAAGTCCCTGTAGGCGACAGACTGTCACTATTCCTTGCGGAATGGCAGGCAGCCACTTCAAATCCCTGGGTCCTGTCCACGGTCAGGAATGGCCATATGCCACAGTGGAAGCGAGACCCTCCATGCTTCTCAGGGATTCGGCACACGCCGGTGCCGTTCTCCCGGGAAAAAGCAGAGGTCCTCCGTGCCGAGGTCCAGTCGTTACTGGACAAGGCTGCCATCGAGGTGGTTCCGGAAGGTCAACAAGAAGACGAGTTTTATTCCTCGTACTTCCTTGTGACCAAGAAGGACGGAGGGTTCAGACCTATCTTGAATCTCAAGGGGCTGAACAAGTTCATAGAGGTTCCGTCCTTCAGGATGGAGACACTGCGGTCAGTGATCTCTTCCGTAAAGACAGGGGATTGGCTCACGTCAATCGATCTCAAGGACGCTTACCTCCATGTTCCGATACACTCCGAGTTCAAGAAATACCTTCGGTTTTCGTTCGACGGGAAGTGTTATCAGTTTCGGGTTCTACCCTTTGGCATCTCCACAGCGCCGAGGGTGTTCACCAAACTTATGTTGATTCCGGCTCAGCTAGCCAGGTCACAGGGCAGATGTTGTCATCCGTACCTGGACGATTGGCTTTTGAGGGCCCTTGGGCTCCTGTTATCACACGATGCCACACACCAAGTGATGGACATCCTGTTGAAGCTCATCTGGATCATCAATCTCAAGAAATCAGACCTGACCCCCAGGCAGGATCTGGTGTTCTTGGGGGCACGCTTCAATACGGCTCAGGGGATTGTTTCCCTAGCCCCAGACCGCATCGTCATAGTTCAGAGAACTGTATTTCAGTTTCTCGAGTTCCCCAGAGCCACAGCAAGAACTTGGCTTCATTTGCTGGGTACTATGGCGGCTACAGTGGACATGGTCTGGCGTGCGAGGTTGAGGATGCGACCCATTCAACAGGCGTTAGCCCAGTTGTGGTCCCATTCGGAGAGCTTCGAGACTGTTCTCGAGACTCCCGCTTGGTGGATTCCTCACCTGCAGTGGTGGACGGAAATCTGTCCAGGGGGATCCCCTTAGAGACACCGACACCTTACCTCTCGATTCAGACGGACGCCTCCCTCACAGGCTGGGGGGGCGTCCTGGGCGAACTATCGGTCTCGGGCCGTTGGGCCGAGGACGAAGTTACCCTACACATCAATGTGTTGGAATTGAGAGCAGTCCGCCGGGTGTTCGAGAGCTTCGTGGAGTCAGTGCGGGGTCAAGTGGTTCGCCTAGAGATGGACAACCAGACCGCTATGATGTATATCCAGAAGCAAGGCGGCACAGTGTCTCCGTCCCTCCTTCAGGAGGCGTGGTAGTTTCTGCTGTGGTGCGACCAGTTCGACATTCGGGTACTCCTCGTTTTTCTCCCGGGCATAGACAACGTCCGCGCAGATGCGCTATCGAGACGTATACTAGCCCCACACGAGTGGATGCTGCATCGGGGATGTTTGGGATTATTTCCCAGTTGTTCGGGTCGTTCCAGGTAGATCTGTTTGCCTCTGGGTCGACGAATCAGATTCCTGTGTTTTGCTCAAGGATACCAGATCCGAGAGCGATAGCCAACGACGCCTTTCTGCTCGATTGGACAGACAGAGTGCTGTGGGCGCTCCCACCAGTTCCTCTGATCTCACGAGTCCTCTTGCAGCTGACCGCACAACCGGCTCGGCTACTTGTACTTCTGGCACCGCTTTGGTCGGCTCAAAGCGGGTTTCCGGTAATTCTCAGGTTTCTGACTCAGCCTCCTGTTCTATTACCCTTTCGACCGGACTTACTGTCCCAGAACGGAGCGCCACGCCCCAATCCCTGGATTCAGTGGGTGGCTTGGCCGCTGTCCGGAGTCGCCTCCATGCGAGAGGAATTCCTGCACCAGTTGCAGACACAATTCTGGCTTCGCGGAGGGATTCGACGAACATTCAATATGAGGATAGATGGGCCTGTTATGCGCGCTGGTGTGTCGACAGGGGGATTCTCGATCCCTTTTCTGCAGATCTAGTATCTGTGTTGGAGTTTTTTTACAATCTAAACTGGAAGTCGGTCTGGCCGCTTCTACAGTTAGAGGTTACTCCAAGGCAATCTCTGCCTTCCACATTCCTGTCGATGGTGCATTATTGGGGCAGCACCCTCTAGTCAGCGCTTCCTTGCAGACGTGGACAGAATCCGTCCGTATGTCCGGCGGATTAGTCCCCCGTGGGACTTGCCAGTCGTTCTTGATTGGCTGTCCGGTCCTCTTTTTCACAATCTGTCGGCTCTGTCCCTCCAGCTGTTGACATGGAAGACTGCTTTTCTGGTAGCGGTAACTTCTGGCACGTGGGTAGGCGACATACACGCTATGTCCGCCAACCCTGAATTAACGGTGTTTCACAAAGACAGAGTGAGCATTCGATTGCCAGATACTTACCGTCCTAAGAGAGATAGCACCTTTCACGTAACGACGCCTATTGAGCTCCCTGCTTTCACGCAGCCTTCGCCGCCCGGTACCTCTCTTCGACGTGCTCACGTCTTAGGTGTCCGTAAGACCCTTAAGGCTTATATCAAACGAACAAAAGACATTAGGAAGAATGATCAATTGTTCTGCTGTTGTGGTGGCGGCAAGGCTGGCTTTCCGGCGAACAAGCATACCATATCTAGGTGGCTTGTCTCTGCCATTTGTATGGGATACACCTCGAAAGGTCGTATGCCCCTGAGGGTTTGAAAGCTCATTAGGTTAGGGCTGTGGCGACGTCTAAGGCATAGGCGTCTGCCTTGCCCATTGAGGAGATCTGCTCCGCGGCTATTTGGAGCCGACCGAGCACGTTCATCCGTCATTACCAGTTAGACAGACTGTCGAGCGAGCGTGCTCGGTTCGGCCAGTCAGTTCTCACCAGTGGGCAGGGCACGAGTGCCCTAGCCGATTGAGCTACCCTTGCATTTGACGAACGATCATTTGACATTGTAGCTGCAACAAGTAGACTGGTGGTGGTGTCTTACTGTATACTTTCCATCTTTTATCCCGGTGGTGGACTCTATTATGGTGGTGGTATTTTTTGCTTTTCCGGTCTAGACTGCCTCAGTCCTTCCCTAGCACCTTGGCCGGTGCATGAGAATGGATCCTGATATATCGGTCGCCTGTCCCGACTCCCGTTTTTTGAAAAAAAAAAGGTGGGGGGGGGGGGGGGGGGGGGCAATTTTTTATAGGCACCCTACGACTTTCTCACAGAATGGTAGGGTTAGACCGTGTAATAGCCTGGCCCTGGTCCGCACCCCCGCCGCAAGCCACAGAAGGTCACGTGACCAGGTAAGTTTGATTCCTTGTTACTTTCAGTATTGTAATAAAGGTTATCATCTTTTGTCAGGTTTATGAGCAGACAGAATGCCTCTCCCTAAGATCAGTCTTTTGGAGTCTGTCTTATGCTTATAAGTACCCCAAGGAGGATCTCTATGAAAAAGAATCGAACAAACCTGTAGAGGTTGCAGATTCTTTGAATAGTGTCCTCCTTGGGGTAAGGCCACCCACCTCCCCATATTCTGTCTGTATTGCTTACAGAACGGAAGTGTTTGCTGGAGGCTATAGTCTGAAGAGTTACCTGCTCTTGGCTGTCACGGGGCCAGGGGCCCTGTAGGGGTGGTCTCACAAGACAAAAACGATGTTTTTTGTTTTGTATATATTTTATTGAAAAAATATAGTTACAACTGTCGCGAGAATTTAAAGAACATTTAAATGCTTATAAGTACCCCAAGGAGGACTCTATTCAAAGAATCTGCAACCTCTACAGGTTTGTTCGAATTTTTCAGTGGAAATATATGGGAATGGTTTAAAAATTTGCCATCAGGGTCCGGAAGCGTGGGGTCCGGTTAAGCGAGTACAATTAATGAACGTAAGTTTCGTTACACATAGAAATCATCCGGAAAGCAGTGTTTCCGGATATGTGGGGTCTGAGTAAACGGGGTTCGACAGTAAAGGTATTGTGCAAAAACTGGTCAGCTTGGCTCAAGGTTGGTATATTGAGCCTGGATGGAATATCCTTGTTGAACTGTGTCCTGATATCTCTCTGGATTTTCACAACAGAAACATTGTAAGTCAAGTCTGTCATTACATGCAGCCCCAGAAAAAAACACATATATGCACATTGCTGTGTGTAACTGCCCTTGAACACAGCCTTATTTCACATTACATCATAGATTGATATTGTGAAATACCAAAGAAAGTTGTTGAGTTTTTTTGTCTGGAAACATAAGCAAAGCCTTGAAAACTTGTTGGGCTTCTAACGAAACAATTCCCCCAACACAACTTGAACATTTTTTGAATGGTACCCAGAAGGGACGAAAATGTGTCAAATGATTTTGGGATGTGAATTGTTCAAAGAAATGAAGTTAGTATCCAAAATATCTTTGAGTCAACCTCTTGAAAATAATCATACAATAAGGGGAAATACATGTAAACAGCTGACTGAATCAGTCTGGTCTCATCTGAACTAATTCTTTGTATTCCATCCACAGGACCTTGTATGAGAAGCCGCTGACAGGGGACTTCAAAATGTAAGTTAGATTGATTTACCAGTGGTTTAGCACTCTTTTGTCACAAACATTCAGATACTACTCCCCACATGGGTACGATATGTGAAGCTGATTCTTTGTGTCCCCTTACCGTGATAGTGCAGTAATAGTCCTTCCATTTACATGGAATTTAATTTGTTTATCAAACCAAAATCCAGGGTCTTTGAAAATCCAGTGGTAGCTTTCATTTGTATTTCCACTTCTTTATTTATTCAGTGGGACCTTTTCAGTACTAGTATCTGTATCAAGCAAGCACAAGCACTTGTTCCGATCATTGCATTGAAAGAATGAAGAAGACGTTAGAATTTTTTTGTCCTTGTTATGAGTTGGATGGTATTGGTGTCAGATGTAAAGTGTTCTTATGACCCCCTGTAACCATGACAACACAGAACTAGCTTAAGACTCTTCAACATGATCATGACAATATGGATTCCTTGCAGACCTAGGAAGTACCTCCATGCGACACAGGATGAAACCTTTCGCCAGGGAATTCATGAGTTGACGGGTATGCAGCAGTTGTCAGAGCAAGTGGTGCGGTACGATCTTGATGACCTGGATGTATCCTGGCTTGAGCTGGCTAATGAGGAGAGAGAAGAAATGGGTGAGATGCCAAGAACAATTTGCATGATATTTGGCTTTTGGTTTTCAACCTTGCCAATCCAGCCTGTGACTTGTCTCAACTAAGTGGGTATCTCAGCTGTTAGCTAGCTGTTAGTTGTGAGTGAGTGAGTTTAGTTTTACGTTGCACTCAGCAATATTGCAGCTATATGGCGGGGGTCTGTAAATAATCGAGTCTGGAACAGACAATCCAGTGATCAACAGCATGAGCATCGATCTGCACAATTGGGAACTGATGACATGTGTCAACCAAGTCAGCGAGCCTGAGCACCCGATCCCGTTAGTCGCCTTTTACGACAAGCACAGTCACCTTTTATGGCAAACATGGGTTGCTGATCTATCCTGGGACCTTCATGGGTTAGTTGTTAGTTGTAAGACTGAGAAAGGGACTAGATTGAATGTCATGCCTTGATGCAATTAAATATATCTCAGAATATGAATCAGTGTCTGTTCCAGACTCATTTATTTAACTTGAATATTGGGATGATAATCATGTACTCATCCTATATTTTGTTATCCTGACTTGTGCTATATTGCTTATCTCCCTTCTCCTTTCACAATTAAGTGGAAACTTGAATCCCATTAAGTTCCCCGAAACAAACTTATAATACAAACATTAACATTAACCCATGCTGTTCTAACCCTTCTTCTTCTTTTGGTGGCTTTAAGTGACAGATTAATTTGTCATGCAGTAGGTTTCCAAATGGATGTACACATGGAACTGGTCACATGGAACACTGAAACAGTTTTGAGACAGATATCATTTGTAGTTTAAGTAAATAAATAACTAAATCTGGGGGAAATGTTCCAGGGTTGCTGCCTGTCCATGAGTGGACGATGGAAAGAATCATAGAAGCTTTTGAATCTCAGGTATGTTCTACAAATACACCAAAAAGCACACTGTTTAGTGTATTTTTGTTGCTAATTCACTGCTTCATTCCATTTGTCTCTCATGATATTTACAGCACTCGTCATGTTACATAGATGATGCCGTATGTTGACTTAATGATGCTGTGAGTTGCGAAGATGATGGTGTGTGTTGGCTTAATGATGCTGTGAGTTGTTGAAGATGACGGTTTGTGTTGGCTTAATGATGCTGTGAGTTGCTGAAGATGATGGTGTGTGTTGGCTTAATGATGCTATGAGTTGCTGAAGATGATGGTGTGTGTTGGCTTAATGATGCTGTGAGTTGTTGAAGATGACGGTTTGTGTTGGCTTAATGATGCTGTGAGTTGCTGAAGATGACGGTTTGTGTTGGCTTAATGATGCTGTGAGTTGCTGAAGATGACGGTTTGTGTTGGCTTAATGATGCTGTGAGTTGCTGAAGATGATGGTGTGTGTTGGCTTAATGATGCTATGAGTTGCTGAAGATGATTGTGTGTGTTGGCTTAATGATGCTGTGAGTTGTTGAAGATGACGGTTTGTGTTGGCTTAATGATGCTGTGAGTTGTTGAAGATGACGGTTTGTGTTGGCTTAATGATGCTGTGAGTTGTTGAAGATGACGGTTTGTGTTGGCTTAATGATGCTGTGAGTTGCTGAAGATGACGGTTTGTGTTGGCTTAATGATGCTGTGAGTTGCTGAAGATGACGGTGTGTGTTGGCTTAATGATGCTGTGAGTTGCTGAAGATGACGGTGTGTGTTGACTTAATGATGTTGTGAGTTGCTGAAGATGATGGTGTGTGTTGACTTAATGATGCTGTGAGTTGCTGAAGATGACGGTTTGTGTTGGCTTAATGATGCTGTGAGTTGTTGAAGATGATGGTGTGCGTTGACTTGATGCTGACTTGCTGAAGATGATGGTGTGTGTTGGCTTAATGATGCTGTGAGTTGCTGAAGATGACGGTTTGTGTTGGCTTAATGATGCTGTGAGTTGCTGAAGATGACGGTTTGTGTTGGCTTAATGATGCTGTGAGTTGCTGAAGATGACGGTGTGTGTTGGCTTAATGATACTGTGAGTTGCTGAAGATGACGGTGTGTGTTGGCTTAATGATGCTGTGAGTTGCTGAAGATGACGGTGTGTGTTGGCTTAATGATGCTGTGAGTTGCTGAAGATGACGGTTTGTGTTGGCTTAATGATGCTGTGAGTTGCTGAAGATGACGGTTTGTGTTGGCTTAATGATGCTGTGAGTTGCTGAAGATGACGGTTTGTGTTGGCTTAATGATGCTGTGAGTTGCTGAAGATGACGGTTTGTGTTGGCTTAATGATGCTGTGAGTTGCTGAAGATGACGGTTTGTGTTGGCTTAATGATGCTGTGAGTTCCTGAAGATGACGGTTTGTGTTGGCTTAATGATGCTGTGAGTTCCTGAAGATGATGGTGTGTGTTGACTTGATGCTGACTTGCTGAAGATGACGGTGTGTGTTGGCTTAATGATGCTGTGAGTTGCTGAAGATGACGGTTTGTGTTGGCTTAATGATGCTGTGAGTTGCTGAAGATGACGGTTTGTGTTGGCTTAATGATGCTGTGAGTTCCTGAAGATGATGGTGTGCGTTGACTTGATGCTGACTTGCTGAAGATGATGGTGTGTGTTGACTTAATGATGCTGTGAGTTGCTGAAGATGACAGTTTGTGTTGGCTTAATGATGCTGTGAGTTGCTGAAGATGATGGTGTGTGTTGACATTTGTGATGCAGGATGTTGACATAATTGATGCTGTATTTTGATGGAGATGCTGTGGGTAGATGTTGATGAAGCTGTATGTTAGACGATGAAGTATGTTGATGTAGATGATGCTGTATGTTGATGTTGAAATTGATGAAGCTGAATGTTGACGTACATGGTGCTGTATGTTCACGTAGACACTGCTGAGTTTTGATGTAGACAATGGTGTGTGTTGATGTAGATGATGCTGTTTGTTGCAGTGCCATGAGAAAATCAAGGAGATTATGAAGACGGAGGAAGGGCTGGGCATCGAGTATGACGAGGATATTGTATGTGAAGTGTGTCGATCGGTGAGCCATCCAACATACTAAACTTCAAAAATAGTGATCCAGACTCGATTATTTACTGACAGCTACCATATATATGGAATAGTGCTCATTGTTTCGTAAAACTAAAGCTAAGAGACCCCAGTGCAATGAAATAGCCAAGCTGACGTTACCTGTTTAAGGTACAACATTAAATGAGGTACTGATCAATCAAGTCCAAGTAATTTTGTATTGTTTCAGCCTGACAGTGAGGAGACCAACGAGATGGTTTTCTGTGATGGCTGTGATATTTGTGTTCATCAGGTCAGTAGAGACAAACTGGTATTTTCAGCATGGTTTTGTGTACTTAGATATATTTTCACAACACAACTATTGCTCCTGGTTTATGTTTATAAAATGCATTTAAAAGATAATGAAGCAAACCCAGTTTCATTCCACAGTTTCTATGACAATGATTTGTATAAAAAAACAATTGACAGCTGGTAATTGTACTTGGTGTTGAAGGCATGCTATGGCATACAGAACATCCCAGAAGGACGGTGGCTGTGCCGGACATGTTCTCTCGGTATCAAACCTACCTGCATCTTGTGTCCTAAAACTGGAGGAGCTATGAAGAGCACTAAGTAAGTTAATGGCTTTTGTATGATGTAGGAGTATAACAAGCACATCAAACAGCATTGTCACAAAGGTGTTAGATCATGTTATCGAAACACATCACTGTTACAGAAGAAAATATAGTTGAAAAATATATATATATAATAATATATGTAATACTAATATGCACAAGTTATGCATTTGATAATGTTTACCAACTTAAACAGAACTTGGGATTATTTTATCTCATCCTGACACATACTAATTGCTTATCTCATCTCATTTGAGAGGAAACTTCAGTGTCTACGTTCCCCAAGAACAGAAAAAAAAATCTCATCTCAATGCAACACCAGCCTCGGCTGTGTGCTTGTATTGTAAATATTGTGTATTGTGATTATGAGTTTAGTTACGTTGACATTACATGATATAGCCTGGATATGGTGTGTGTTGTACAGGAGTGGTACGAAGTGGGCCCATGTGAGTTGTGCACTGTGGATCCCAGAAGTCAGCATTGGCTGTGTTGAAAGGATGGAGCCAATTACAAAGATCTCTAATATTCCTGTGAGTGCTAGAGCAATTACGATTCATTCGCATATTCCTCGGTAATGGAAAACTTTTCCCTTCTACTCTCTCTTCTTTTACTACTCAAAACATAAGCCATGCCAATTTTATTCCATTTTCTGTTTGTGAAAGCATGTGACGAGATATTTTTTGTTGTAGGCAAGTCGGTGGGCATTGGTCTGCTGTGTGTGTAAAGACAGGGTCGGCGCCTGTATCCAGTGTTCAGTCAAGACCTGCAAGACAGCTTTCCATGTAACCTGTGCCATATTCAATGGACTAGAGATGAAGACAATCTTAGATGAGAGCGATGAACAGGATGGCGTCAAGCTTAAGGTGAATACCAGTAACATGACTATTGTACCATGGTGTCATATACATTGATGATGAACACATCTAGTGTGTAGACTTGATTCTTTATAAGAACTAAAAGTAAAAACTAATTGGATTTGCTTGTTAAACTCAGATATGTTCTCTGTTCTATTGTTTATATGAAATACCATGCCATAAGATTTCCATGTTTATTACTCGAGTCTCAAATTTTGTTTTCCAGGCTTTCTGTCCTCGTCATAGTAAGAAACGAGAACGGAGTCAGTCTGACTCTGAACCGGATTCTCCACGTAAAGATATTCCACTGACACCAAGGAAAGATCTCAGCAAAGAGGAAGTGGCCAACTTAAGAGCTAAAAAGTAATTTACATCTTTCTAAAGGGCGGAGGTATAGACTAGTGATTAAAGTGTTAGCTCGTCACGCTGAAGACTTGCACTTGATTCCCCACATATGAACAAAGTATAAAGCCCATTTCAGGTGTCCCGTGCTGTGATATTGCTGGAATATTTCCCAAAGCAACATAGAAATAAACTCACGTACTCACTCACACATCTTGATGACTCTGCTCTTGACTTGATACTGTACCTTGTGAATGGGTGTTATCAGAGGTACAAGGAGCCATCGTGCAGAGTAATGTGAACTGTTGAACCAAATTTGATGACAGCCTACCTTGGTTGATAGCGCAGACACTAGTTGATTTTGGTGACCTTGACCTTCTTTTCAAGGTGTGCCCATCTCTTTGACTACTTAACACTCTCATTACTGCTATGTCTCATGAACTGTTGTACCCAATGTCTTCAAATTTGGTGACAACCTACACTGGGGAATTAGGCAGACACCAGTTGATTTTGACGACCTTGACGTCACTTTGACCAGTTTCAAAGTCTTGTTAATGTGATACCTCATGAACTATTGTACCTAATGTCTTCAAATGCGATGACAGCCTACATTGGGGATTATGCAAATACCAGTTGATTTTGTTGACCTTATCTTCAAGGACCTAATGTCTTCAAATTCAGTTATAGCCTACATTGGGGATTTAGGCAGACACTTAGTCAATTTTGGCGACCTCGACCTTAATATCTTCAAGGTCACCACGACTCTTTGACCACCACAAACTCTTGTTAATGTGATATCTCATAAAACATTGCAACCAATGTCTTCAGTTTTGTTGACAGCCTACATTAGATGTTTATGCAGACACCAGTCATTTCATGCATTTTGTGTGCAAGTTTAAGGTAGAAAATAAGTTATAAATATTTGATTCTTGTTTAGTGGCAAACCATTGTTGTGTTTCTTTGTACCTTGTCAACCTGGTCACAATTTTGATCAGTGGATTGTCTGGTCCAGTCTTGATTATTTCAATGCTGCCGTCATAGCTGGAATGTTGCTGGGGGTCTTTTAAACAAACACGTGCACATATCGATCATAACAAAGTTGGTAAAGAGGATAGGAAGATGCTAATGTATCCATACTCTTGCAGGATGTCTGAGCTCCAGAACAGCTTCTACAATGTAGTTGACACCCACAGCATTGCTGTGAACCTCTCAGTGGAGGATGAAGTAGTTGAAATGATGGAAGTCTACTGGAAACTCAAGAGAAAGGTGATGACACAACAAGACTTTTCCTTCAAATTAATAACTTGAAGTAAACAGAAAAATTACCAATACAATCTCGTTCTAGACATAAGATAGTTATCTCTTCACAGTGTTCGTGACTTCTTGAATTATCTGTTCAGAGTAACTTTGACAAGCCACTGCTGATGCCCAAGACCGAAGAGGCTGACATGTTAGAGAAGCAGCAGGAGGACTCGCTCGTGGCCCGCATGAAGATGTTTGTGCACCTGCGACAGGACCTGGAGAGGGTGAGACATCCAATTTGGTTGTTGCTAATGTAAAGTGTTACTGTTAATGCATTGGTTGCCTTTAAGAGAGAGAGAGCACTTTAGCTTGTTTAACAGCACACTCAATATTCAAGCTGCATACTCAGTGAAATGATTTTTTTCTCATCTCAGAAATAAGAAAATTATAGCTTTTAAGACGTTAATGAGTGTTAGTAGATTCTGTTCTATTCCATGAAGTATGTAACTTCCTTTTTAACTTGCCAAATACTGGTAACACATTTGCATGTTTATAGTATATTTCTCCTTATCCAGACTTGAGCTTACTATGCTTGTCTCCTTCTATTCGAACATAGTGAAACACTTGAATCCCTTGAAGTTCCTTTCATAGGAAAATCTCTCACCCATGAGTAGCCTCCCTTTAGTCCGTGCATTGGCGCTCGTATCAGTCACATGATCAGCCATTCTTGTCACACTCTCCTTCATCATCCTAGAGGACGGATGAGGGGGCACCTGGATCCCGAAACGGCACCATATCCTTTTACTTTTAGACATTATGTCATATAAATGTTTTGGTCTGTATACATTATGTAGCAGAATTATTACAAAATTTTATGTAGTTTATCTTGTACTTCATCATGATATGTTTGCTAGTGTATGATGAAAACTTGCTTGGGTTGTAAATACCGGTGGTCCGCGGTTGATAGGCATGTATATTGTCCTTCTTGCACTGTGGTTTTCTCTTTCAGTTCCTGTTGCAACCTTTGAAAAAAACGAAACTATTACAGAGTTCAATAGTTGTGTTTTTGCTGTTCTAAGGCATGCAAAGGATCAAATTAGAAGGCATAGTCATGTCATGTTGGGTAATAATACTGATAAAGGCACTAGTAATCGTACGTTTACTGCTGCTGATATTCATCATATTTTAGTGAATTGCCCAGCAGCTCCCAGGGGCAGTCCTCTGCTGCAGTGTCGGTCTCCGTTTTAACCCAGAAGAGATTGTCACCGACCAAGCTGTTGTCATCCCTAGTCCATCATCTGTGGGGGAGAGGGAAGATGACAGCCCAATAGACTTTGTCAAGCTCATGTTTCATCACAGAAGTCGTGGTCCATCACGTAAGTCTCTTCTGAGATTGTCCCTCCAGGCGATGTTTCTGATGACTCATGATCCTCCTGCCAGAGATTCCAGTCTCCAGTCAACCTGTTATGAAGGCTAGTGCAACAGCAACACTTTCTAGTCCGGCGCAGAACTCGGGTCAACAGCTTACAGCCGTCACAGACACAAGGTTTGTTATCCCCTTCGTCTCGACCAGAAGGTTCCACACAGAGCTTCGACCCGGGTCTGTTTATGCAGCAGTTTACAGAGAAGATGATGTCCATAATGGAGAAACTCTTCGCAGAAGAAAATGCCACCAGAGCTCCACAGTTGTCCACTCTGATGTCAGCGACCCTGCGCAGCAGTACTACAATCACATTGGGACAACTGGACCAACATTGCTTTAGTCATGGGGTACTGCACAAAGATGCTGCGGACAGCTGAAGCTCACCATCAAGATAATGAAGACCAGCGCAGTAGTCCACAGACCATTATCCAGTCCAAGGTTGCGTCACAGAACAGAAGTTTACAGCCAACCTGCAAAGAAGAATCGACCATCTCCAGAGAGCTCAGTCATAGAGACTCCCTATATAGATCTTGGTACAAGTAGCTGTAAACGTGGGTCTTCATAGATGTTGGACTTTGAGGATTATCAGGAATCATTGCTTAGACTACTCACTGCGGGATTCACCTGTGCGGAGGGATATGGCCTGCATGCACCGTGCAGGACTCCTACCGTTATGAGGATGAAAGGGATGCTGTTTTTCCAAACAAAGAAGTAATGACTTGGATTGCTGATGGTTTGGAATTAAAATCACCTTCCAAGGAATCCATTGATGCACATACTTGTAAGATGATTGATGATGATTTTGATGCGCTCACCATTCTGCCGATTGAACATACATCTATATCTAGTGCAGACATGGAGTGATGTTCTATGAAATTCAAAATTGAAGCTTCAGGAGGGCGTAAATTGCACCTTAGTGTTCTCGGAATGTTTCCATTACATCAAGTTAAGTTTCAGCCCACATTGTTGAACCTCAATCAAGACATGTTCATGAAGCATGTTACAACATAGATTTTGGTGGGGATACCATAGTCGATGACTCGTCCGTCCTTCCGTCTGTAATCATTTTGTTTCCGGAGCATAACTCAAACAGTTCAATGCCTTTCTGCAAAACCTTTTGCTATTTACAGATTTTGGTGACTTATTTTTTTCCATTTTCAGTGGAAACAATTCGGACCTGGTCTCAAAAGGGATGGATGAGCTTCGTTTCTGGAGCATAACTTGAAAAGTTCTTAGTATCTTTCAGCAAAACTGGGCAGATATGTGAGGCAGACCCCAAAGTGGTCCCATTTCCTAGTTGCAGATTTTTGTCATTTTTATTTTTTTCCGGTTTCCATTGAAAACAATTCGGACTCAGTCTCAAAAGGGAGAGATGGGCTTCAATTCTGGAGCACAACTCCAAACAAAATTTCATATCTTTCAACAGGTCTTGGCAGACATCTGAGACAGATCTTGAAGTAGTGCCTTTTGCTGTTTGCAGATATATGGCATTTATATTTTTCATGATTACCAGGGAAACTATTCAAACTTAGTCTGAAAAAAACACCAAGTAACTGTCATATGATTTGTCCTTTTAAATATGTGGGAGCCGGAGTGATGTCATCTTCTGATGACTCTTGTTTATCGCGTGACTTGCCGATGCCAAACACTCTGCAGAATAAGATGGTTGAGAGTCCATGTTCATGTCTCAGAACAGACTGTCTGAGTGATTTTATCACTGTACTTGTATGCTATACATGTACCCGAGGAAGGGATTGCATCACTAGTATATCTAAAACCACATGAAGATGTCACAAGACACTTTTATTGACAAGTGTTTCAAGTGTGGTCCCCCGAAGATACAGAACAAAAGTTAATGTCTACAGTGCCATTTTCAAGTTACAGGAAGTGAAATAAAGACTGAGAATCCATGAGGTGACTTTCCATCGATTTTGTCGGATTCTGTCAAGCATAATCAGCATGAGTCAGGATAAAGAAAAATATGCAATTTTCTGATTAAAATTTATATTTTATACTTATCCTGACTCATGAGAACAGCCCTTCTATCCTCCCCTCTCATGACACTCTGGATTTCACTGTAAATCCGGGTGTGGGGCTGTTTGATATGGAGAGAGTGACACTGGCTGATCATGTGACTGATTGGACAGGCGAAAGGAAGGCTACTTGTGGGTGAGTGTTGATTTTACGTCCTCTTCAATGAATGGAACTTCGAGGGATTCAAGTGTTCCACTATGTTTGGATAGAAGGAGACAAGCATGGTAAATATGAGTCAGGATAAGTATGAAATATCAATTTTAGTCAGATGATTACATATACCTTGTTCATTCCAGGTGCGCAACCTGTGCTACATGATAAGTCGTCGGGAGAAGACCAAGCGCCAGTACTACAAGGCCAGGGAAAGTACTTTCCTTGCTGCAGTACACACACTAACTGAGGAGAGACTGAACCTATCTGCCAGGGAAGCAGAGAAAATAGTAAAGAAATACACCAAAAACTGTCTGTATGAAGGCTATGCATCCACAGATAAGCCAAGAGTAGTGAGCCAGCTGTTTCAAGATGACAGTGTATTGTCGCCTCCGTGGCTAGGCGAGGATAGTGAAAGTTTGGATAGTGACAGCAGGGATGCTTCGAGTTCTTTTCGAGGGAGGTTGTCCTCTAAGAGCAGCAATTCTGGCAGGAGTGAGAAAGACAAATATGAAAAAGACTGGCTTGACAAGCCAAGAAGCTTATGGAATAAGCACAACGGGAAAGATAGGACTGAAAGAGAGCGTGTTTCAGATCACAGTGAAAGAGGGAAAGAGAGAACAGAAAAGAGAAGTGGGAAAGATTTTGTTGAAAAAATTAGTTTGAAAGAAAAATCAAGACAGTCAGGGAAGGAGGATGCTGTCTTGAAGACTACTGTAAATAAAGACGGTCTGAAGTTCCAGTCCGAAAAGTCAGGGAACGAGAGAGTGGAAAGTGCAAAAGTTCATTCAGAAAAGTCAGCCAAAGAGAAGGAATATTTCAAAGTTCATTTGGAAAAGTCTGCGAAGGAAAAGGTTGATATTGCAAAAGTTCAGTGTGAAAAGTCAGGGAAAGACAGTTTACGACTTCAGTCAGAAAAGTCAGGGAAAGACAAAGACAGTGTTAAAGTTCAGTGGGAAAAGTCAGGGAAAGAGAAAGACAGTACTAAAGTTCAATCTGAAAAATCAGGGAAAGAAAAAACAGAGAGTGAAAAGGTTTATTCTGAAAGGTCAGGGAAAGATAAAATGGAGAGAAGTGTGGGAAGGGACCATGAGGAAAAAGTTTCCAGGAGAGAAAAATATGATCGACAAGGAGGTAAAGATAGTGAAAAATCAAGAGAAAAACATAATCGACAAGAAGGCAGTGACTCTGGGGAAAAGGTGGAGAAAGATGCTCATGTTTGGAAAGACATTAGTGAGAAATTGTTACGTGGTGACAAATCAGAAAGAAGGTCCGTGAGAGAGCCTACAGTTGACAGTGTAAAAATCAAGGTTGATTCAGAGAATTTTGAAAAAGAAATACTTAGTGAAAAAAGTAAGCCTGATGATTCATCGGTGAAAATTGGCCGAGATAAGAATGAAAGAACTCGGGGTAAGGGGAAGGAGAAGGTGGAAGCTCTGTCAGAGAGTGAGATAGTCGATGTTGTTGCCGTTGACCCACCTGTTGTCAGTGCCAGTTTCCATCCTAATATTGAATCACGGGTTGAAGTCAAGCCAAAAGTAGAAACTTCAGTGTTTGATTCTGAGCGTCCACGACGGTCACAGAGGGAAAATCGGCATCAGATTGAAATGCCCAAGGTGGATGTGTCCCCATCACGCTTGTCCATACCAGATGCTGTCATTGTGGAAGAAGTCCCACAACCCAAACGAGAATCAAGGAAGGAAAAGCACCGACGTCGTGGTCACAAACATAGACGAGGGGAACATCGATCCCCAGACAAAAGAAAAGATGTGACTTTATCTCTGTCTCGAGACCATAAAAAAACTGAATATATAAAACCAGAAGTTAATGGTGTTCTGAGGAAGTCCAGCAAGTATATAGTAGATGTCTCTGTCAAGGAGAGAGTACAGAATAAACTGCTCAAGTCCAGAAAATTACGTTACATGAATGGTGTTGAGGACAAGTCACTGCAGAAACTAGATAAATATTTTCAAATAAAGACAGAAAGTGAATCTGGTAATACAAAATCTTCACTGTCATTACGTGCGGGTAATCGAATCCTTAATGAGATATCTCCTGATAAGGGGAAGGTCCCATTAGAGAATAACTTGTTTGGTGCACATTACACCCCAAGGGGCAGCCTCAGTGGGTACAAGATACCCAAGAAGGGGGACAGTACAGAACATACCCCCCAGAAAACGCAGAGTCCATGTGAAAAGAATGACGAACAGTCTGAGCTTTCAAACACAGGGGAGATGAGAAGTTCACGGAAGAAGGATACAGGGTTTGGTGCAGGTGTAAAGAGAGACATTTTTGCTACAGGATTTGATGCATTGAGTACAGATTCTGAGTTTACCAAAGACATGGAATTAGTTTCAGATTGTCGTGGGTACAGATCTCACTCGCCATTGTCTAGTGAGGGGACTGATGTATCTGAGCCTGGGCGTCGCCCAGACTCCAGGGAAAGTACGCCAAGGCGGGTGACCCGCAGCCAACTTGTAGATGTTGATGAAAATTCAGTAGATAGTGTTCATTCTCCAAGAAGCAATATGAAAATCCGGTTACATGAAGGGTGGCTTCGGCCTTCGAACTTCTCTTCATGACACTGAGGAGTATAATTATTGAATTTGTCCACAGCAAGAGGCAACACTTGTATGCAGTGTCGGTAAAAAGTGCTATTACGATAAACTGGTCTTGAGCAGTGTTATTTATATTGCAATGTTAAGTATGTCCAAAGCTCTGTCCATCAGTTTTGTTTGCATTGATTTGACAGTGGAGTTCATGTACAGTTCATTCACTCTGACAAAGACAGTTTATTTATATGTGCTGTACAAAAAAAAAAGTGTTAGGAATTTTGAACAGTTTGGGTGATGTTTTTTGTAGTCTAGACTGAAAATGCAGTTACTTTGAAACACCCTCCAAAATGTTCATGATCCCTAAACATATTTGTTCAGTATAAAACCAAAACCAACTGCTCAAAATTTGCTTTGGGCCACACCTTTAACTAAGATGACTACTGTGATCCATAGCAAGTGTTGAGTAGAACAAGCCGTGTATATGTCGAGGTTCACACAGCTGTGTGTACTGTGACACTAAAAGAGTACCTTTGAAGAATTGCAAGGGCAACAGAAATATTCCTAGCAAATTGTTTCATGAACATACAATGTAATATGTCTTCTTGTAAAATACCTGGTAGCAGCGCAGGTTAGACCTGATTCTTTCAAGCTGTATTTTGAATTTATAAGTGGTATTTACCAATAAATCCTTGTCCGTCAAGAAATCATTTGTCTTGGTACTGTTTTTTCATACCCCCTGTATATGTTTCTACTTGAGTAGTCTCCTTGTTTGTGATTCGATTTTAGTCACATTCAGAGCATCATCCAACACACTAGCGGTATATTGTGCACTAAATTGTTTCACTGTTGCCTGCTGTGAACATGACCCTTCAACTAGAACATGACCAAAGCTCCATTGGCATCAACAGTGTGTTCCTAATTAAGTAGGCTCGTCAAACTCCTGGGGTACTTCATAGAGCTGGCCATTCTTATGAGAGGGTGAACTCAGGTCAAGGTCAATTGTTTAGCCAACAAGAACTGTTTGGTGGAAATTAGAGGTGACTTAAGATGAATTGCCCAGAAAGGTGACTGAAGTTGTAAGGTTTGGAAAGGCCAAAATTGAAGTGTGGTTGTTTTGTAACCAAGCACCATCTCATTTCATGATGAAGGAAGTTCGTTTTCATGGTTGAAATTTGCTTAAAACTTTGTGGATGGTCTTTGTCAATGGTATGACTCACCCCCCTCCTCCTCAAATGATTCTATGCTTCATTATGGTTCAGAATGCCTTGATCCCTCTAGTAGGTGTGTAATGTACATTGGTTCAATATTGCAGGCTGGTATGAGTTGAAACTGGTTTGATATTTACAAGCATTTGAGGAAACCTGGTTCACATTGCATGGAATGTAAGGTAAAATAAGACTTCAATGAACCTTTAATTTTGTGATTGAAATTCATCAGAACACTGTTAAGGCTTTGGTATGGAAATAACAGACTGTATGATTGTTTAGATTTATGCTGCACCCAGCAATATTTTCAGCCATATGGTGGTTACAGACTGGAGCATAGTCCAGCTGTTTCCTGTACTAACTTGGGCTGATCTACTGAATCATGACCTGGGTTGGGGGTATGTACGTGCTCAAAGGGCTGGTATGGTATGGGGTATCTCTGCAGGTTTTTTTCAGAAGACATGGGCTTTCCCAATATCATCTCATCTATGATTATCTAGTGTGTTTATGTCTCCATACTATGTCACGCAAAAGATGTTCAGAACACTTGATTCTGTCAGATCCTGACAGACTAACAAAAGTTAATTGAAAGAATCAAGTTCTTTTGACAGGGCTGTCAAGCCAAAAAAATAGCTATTTTCTAAAAACGATTTTGCCTGATTTGCGTTACACACTGTTTTCAAATAGCTTTCCACGATGCCTTTGCACAAAACAATCAGTGCTAGAACGAAAGTAACTCTCATACCCCAGCATTGACTTAAGTATTCTTAGCGTGAAGGTTGTTTTGTTCAACTGCACCCACTTCATTACTCCCCAGTGTAAGTTGAAAAACATTGTCTGGAAAGTTCCAGAAAGGAGCAAGATATTTTGACATTGGTTCAGTGTTGTGTCAGTAGATGGGTTCTTACACTGGAGATGTAATTAACTTGGTGTTGAGAACGTTAAATCTGATATAGAGGCGGTCTCATTGTGATAAGGTTTTATAAATACACCCAGGAGATTTGCTAAAAATTGTGTTATGCAGACGAGAATTAGGAAATGGTTTAGGTTTTCAGTACTCTAGTGGGAATGGGAGAGATGAAGTACTTGAGTTTTTCCCCAAACAGGTCAAGATAAATAATGTTTATCCTGTCTGTTACTGTTGACTAATCAGTTGTCACTATATGTGGCTAAACCCAGGCCCTTTGTGAAATAACTTCCTAGTGATCGATTTCAAACTGAGAATAAATTGCCTCCATCACGTTCATTTGTATTGGTTATGGACATCTGTTGAACTTATGATGGGATATAGACTAGTAAATTCAGTATAAACTGTTCAGTAGTAAAGAGTAAAACTCAATTGGCTTGGATTGAATACCTATTGTTAGGTAAAGTTTTAAAATGTGACAATTCTTTTTTTTTCAACTACTTTTGATTTTGACAGCGACATGTCTTGTGGATGTTTTAATAACTCTATAGTGAATATTTCAATGGCAGAAATCGTCAAGATTAAAAATTAAAGTGGGAATGTTATGTGATATAACTGCCAGTGTTCTAGAAGATAAGAAACTTAAGTCTAACCGAACGAACATGTTTGGTGTTAATTGAATTGGTTAGGGAATGTTTTTTATTTTTTTAATCATTTTATTCAATGTTGAGCAAGTGAATTCATGCTGTCTTTCAAACCTGAATACTACGGCTGGGACGAGTCCAAATTTTCTACCCGAGTACACCAGCCTCTATTACCCTGCATACATGAATACCTGTTATGTTATCGATTTCTGACATCAAATTTGTAAGAAATGGCAACATATTCTTTAGCTTGGAGGCAAAAATTTTGATTTTTTTCAGTTTCTTAGCCACGCATAATATTCAAAAGAAGTGACTGTAATTATATCTGAACCTTCAAAGTCAATACACCCTTTTCATTAAGGACGAATTGCATATTACACTGTTTAATTTCTAAGTCACATCATAATGGGTCCGGGTATTGAGGCTGTTTCCCAGGTCCGACTCATTACCCACCTGTCCCAGTCTGACGAACTTCTGTTTAAGGAATATTTTTTACATCCTAAATATCCGTTGTGTAGGATTTGTTATGTTTGATTTGACATGAACAAATGTGTCACAGTGTGGTTAATGTACCACTGTTGCAGTAAGCGTGTAATAGTGATCGTGGTATTGCTTGCCATGGATCGTGGATCACACCTCAAATGCTAGGACAAATATTGAAAAGTAGATGTATACTCATATGTTCAAAACAGATTCTTGGTGCATTGTACCTTCACAGTTCTGAAAATAGAGATTTTAGTAATGTGCAACATGTTTGGAGAAGTCGTTTAAAGCATGTTTTGCCTGGTTGTGAAAGTGGGTTAAGAATGGCTTCAGTCCATTTGACAATACAGTCGTCTCAACTTTTTGATGGTGAGGCTGAGTATGGAAGTTATGACTGTCCTTGTGCTTGGATTGTTTTGTGAAATGATGTTCTGAACACCAAATGTTCCACAATTGTGGAATTCAACAAAATTGTCTTTGTTTTATTTCAGTAATAAAACAAGTTGGGTAATATAGAAAAGTAACAGTCTCTGTTCTCAAAATTAAGTGAAGATTTTCATTTTGTATTATTTTACTGTAGAGTATACTTTTGAGATCACCTTTAATATGTACCATTTGTTTTGACCACCGTTACTTGTAAGTTGTGAACCCAATCTCAACAAAACCAGGTTCCCTGGAATTGTCCATCTGGAGAATTGTCAGCCAGATTGATCAAGAGATGCTGCTCAGGTATCGCTGACATGCTTGGCTGATAATCCCCTTTATGATGTATAATATTCTTCACATTTTGTTCATGTTTACCCATCCATATGCACACCAGTTTGTGTACATACTTGTTGCTTTCCCCAGTTGGCTGACCTAGTTTCCCTCTGTGGACGGTTGTACTAAACATGTTTGTCAGATAAAGCTCAAAATAAAGAACATGCAGAAAACATGTTTTGTTGCTTGTTGGAAATGATCAACAGTCTTCCTTGCTGGTGTGTCCAGCATGGATGATACAACAGTGACAAGAACGTCTTACCCCTTACACTCAGGAAGATATCTGTTCTCAGAATCTGACTGCAAACTTTTGGAAGGAAATCCTTTACTTGTTCTGCACCACTACGAGGGGATGTCAGTATGTTTTGAACCATGCATAGAAAAACACAAAATATTGGTATGAACCACATTTATTTCTCAACATAGTCCCCTTGGGAGTCAAGACACTTGTTCCATCTTTTCTGCCAGTCACTGATGCCATCTCTGTAGAAGGCGCCATTTTGGTCCTTAAACCAAGCCTCAGTAGCAGCAATAAGCTCATTATCATCCTGAAATCTACGACCATGCAAGTGTTTCTTGAGATTTGGGAACAGATGGTAATCACTTGGTGCCAGATCTGGAGAGTAGGGGGGATGCGGCAAGATTTTGTACCCGCATTCCTGGACAGCAGCGGCTGCAACGCGAGAGGTGTGTACTGGAGCATTGTCTTGATGTAGAAGAATACCACGTCTGATCTTGCCCCGGCGCTTCTCCTTGATTGACTGTAGCACTTGCCTCAACAAGTTAGCGTAATATTCCCCATTCATTGTATTACCTTTTGGTAAGTAATCTATGTGGATGACGCCTTTGCCATGCCAGAAGACTGTCGCCATTACCTTCAGTACTGATCTGGAGGCTTTGAACTTTTTGGTCCTGGGAGAAGTGACATGTTTCCATTCCATGGATTCTTGTTTGCTCTCAGGATCATAGTGGTGGATCCAAGTTTCATCACAGGTTACTAGCCTAAAGTGAAAATCTTCTGGATTCTTGTTGTATCTGGTTAGCATGGAGTTGCTTATGGTGACCCCTGTTTGCTTCATTTCATCTGTAAGCATTCTTGGCACCCATCTTGCGCACACCTTAGACATGACGAGATGTTCATGAAGAATTGTCTCGATGGATCCGTGTGAAATGCCTGTGATCTCCTCTAACTCGTGGAGTGTGATTTGACGATTTTCCAGCACCAGTCTATGCAGTCTGTCAATGTTTTCCTGACTGGTGCTTGTTGTTGGGCGACCTGGATGGGGTCATCTTCAATACTCTCTCTACCATGCTTAAATTCATTGACCCATCGTTTGATGGTACCAGATGAAGGGGAAGACTTCCCATAAACTGCTGAAAGCCTTTCTTCAATGTTCTTCGCCGAGTTTCCTTCAAGAACTAACAACTGAATTACTGCTCTATACTCAATTTTATTCATTTTCACTGCCGTGAGGGGGGGAGGGGGGGGGATGTCTCTTTCTGTCAATGTGAGCTGTTCTATAACTTCTGAGAGTAGGATACCAAAACTTATATATCACATCAGGTACACCCCAAGGTTTAATGTCGTACCATAGGCTATGATACCTGGGTATGAAAAATGCTCAAGGCTCAAAACTTACTGACATCCCCTCGTACTTTGGAACTTTAGTCCCTCATTGTACATACTGTAAATCATGAAGTTAATGTGAGCTTTCTATTAATGTGAGCTTTTTGTTAATACGAAAAATACATAGGTACTCGTCTCGCATTATTATAATGAAACATTTCACTGACCATACCTACTGAAAACATGTCACTTCCTCATTAAAGGTATCTCAAGTCCCATGCAGTTGTCACTGGCTACAATCATTGGTCATTGTTTAAAGTCACTCCAGCACGTCAGCCAGACCAGACATTCCCCAACCACGCACAATCATTTTGTGATGTTTGCTCACCTGTAAAGTTTTTCAAGTCAGGTTACATTTGTAAATGTTGCCAAATGACAAGTAGTAGCAAGCAATTACGTGCTCAACCATGGCAGCGAAACCAAAACATTGTCAGCTTGTTTCCATTCATTGTTTAAGAAACTTTTTTTATGCTATTTGGTAAATAACAAGTGTGAAAAGAAATTACACATCTAAGATTCAGGGTGTCACATTTTATCAACACAGATTCCTGAGCTCACGTTAATTTTCGTGACACATTTCAGACTAGACCCTCGCACTCGCATTACATTTGTGACGCATTAAATTCATGATTTACAGTACGTACATGATCCATCTACTGTTAGTGCTTTGAGCATGTGCTTTGTACATAGAAAAGGAGCATTATCATGTCACATTTATTGTTAGTAGTAAGAAGTTGAGCTGACTGTAGTCCATATGAATACTACAACCTACTGAAAATGATGCTAAGAACTTTGAATTAGAAGACTCAGAAAGATGGTTCAGATTGAGATACTGGTTGGAACAGGATCCAAGCCAACCATATTGGCTCAGATGATTATTTACCATAAGTTTTGGATATTTGTAGTCCAAACTCCATTACTTAAAAGAGCCACAGATAAAGCTGGATTTATTCTACCTTGTGTGTAACACAGTATGGTATGTCATGAAAAGTGCTATGTATGGTTGAAAACTGTCAGGTTCAAAATGTCCAGAGCATACACAAAACATAATCAATTATGGAAGATATCAAGTGAAAAGACGTTTATTCATGTTGAATACATATACCAAACTGTCCATTCAACTGAACACACACAGATGGAGAAATGATGCCACACATTCTCATCAGTTTTTAAGAACCAAGCAGAACACAAACAAAAACAGATCCGTACTTAAAAAGCTGTTTGCAATAGCTAACATGCACATCCAACCTTGTACACTGTATTGGCAAGCATTTATTCTTGTATACTGAATGGGCAGGCCAGTCAGACTGATGAAAAAATGTGTGTGCTAATTATGCATTAATGTTGAATGGTGATTGCAGTAGAAGCTCTTCCTGCCTTTTGAAATTGGTGCTGAGATCCTGACAAATTGTTATCAACATGAAAGGTGCTTTCCCTAGCATGTCTGATAACATTTGGACAGAAACAATCATGAACATTGAAGATAACACTGGTTTAGTCTCTTGTTATGAACTGTAAAAGCAGAATGAGAATTTTTGCTGAGATATGACTTTAAAAGCACAACCGCTTGCAACAATTTCCCCTGTATTAATATACACCCAACTTAACAGTGTCCATCTTTTTTTAAAACACAAAGCCTTCTAGAAAGTACTTGCATATAACAAAAGAAATATTTGGGATAAATCCGTAAAATGTACAAATTCAAGTGAGTGCCTTATCCCCAGAACAAGAAACTTAAACCATCCCAGTCATTAAAACCCACAACATGAGATACAGGTCTCATATTATTTGTCATAATTTCTTGTACGAGACACCAAACAACCAGTTACTAACATTTGATTACATGGAGAGGATTTCTAGCAATATGCAGCTTTGCAACCTACTTTGAAATTAATGCCCTTTAAATGTCAACAAATGGTGATTACTGAAAATATCTACCATGACACATCACAACACAACATCATAGGCATGTATACTATCAGTTTGGAAAAAAATATCAAAATATGGGACATTTACTAATGTCCTAATAAACAATTATCAAATGCAGTTAAAAACCCAAAAGAGTTTCAAGACAAATGATCAACATGTCAGATTTCTGACACTGGTACACCCAGGCTTGAACTCTATTAACTAGTCACTATTTCAAAAATAGTGCACCAACATTTGAGACGACCCCACCATAAGGTCCATTCCACATACAATGACAGAAGCTATATTACATTCACAGCCATAGCCCTTCCTGTAGCATAAGATGCAAATATATACATGTGCTCAATCACAACATGCATTATACAAACAACAGGGCTCGTAAACTACTTCAAGACATTATCAAAGATAAGGACAACTTATCAGAGCTATGCATGATAGAATTTCAAAATAATTTATTGCACATATCCTCTGAATATTTTAGCAGTTTTGCTAGATATTTCTCTCTTACAAGGACCAGGCCTTGTTACAGAAATACTCATTCAGCTGTTTTGTGAAATGTGGGTGATAGTTGAACACAGAACACTGAATGACAAGAAATATTCAATGGAGATTCTGTCTGACTAGCATCTGTACACATTGTAATCACAGGTATAATGGATGTCCATTTCTGAAAAAAAGAAGAAAATATGAAAGTCTTAGAATTCATTGTAAATGATAGATAATGTTTAAAATACAAGAAAATATTCACCTGTAGGATATCAACCAAAAGGGTTCTTTAACATAGCCTTTATACCTGACAGGCAATTGTTTTACCGGCCAGTTATCCCACACCTGGGGTTTCGTTCCTTCTACCAGAACTACAGTATACCCTCGGTACTTTGGTTTGACAATCAGGGATGTGCGAGAGGCAGTACCCCAGGGCCCCTATACACTAGTTTACCCTCTACCCTACCTTAAAGCATACACAAGACGATGATCTTCTGTCAATTCATACAGAGTTGTCTCCCTTCCTGTTTCTTCAGTTTGGAATAGACTGATTTAGTGATCATTGCTGACATTGCTAACCTCCCTTGTTTTAGATGATGCATGACTGGGCCCAATTAAAGAATCCATAACAGTTTCAGACAGCTGCACATTTTACGTATTAATCAAAAGGACTACAAACCAATTGACACAACTAGATATTTCGCAAGATCTTGAGCATCATTAAATACAGAAATGTACTAGTTTTCTGGATAAAATATTTATGGAACTTCACAAAATAGACCATGTGAATGTTTGACGGCTAACATGACATCACAGTTAAGTGATGATGATAACAGACACATGCAAGAGCATCCAGCAGGCATGAACCACATCATGATTATTGGCAAAACTTCTGTGTGCTTCAGTGTTTGATTTGGAATCAGACTGAAAAGGCTGACTACATAGATGCTGTTTTCCCATCATGCCTGCTTGTTCTGTCTAGCATTAGTCAGTAGTTGTAAGGCATGTATGATTGTTAGGTTGCTAAATTAGTATTACACCTCTTTCAACAGTACTTCAGTTATGACCCGTGAAGGTCCCCGGGTAGAATAGGCCTTCAGCAACCCATGCTTGCCAAGAAAGGTGACTATGCTTGTCGTAAGAGTCGACTAACGGAATCGGGTGGTCAGGCTCACTGACTTGGTTGACACATGTCATTGATTCCCAATTGCGCAGATCGATGCTCATGTTGTTGATCACTGGACTCTCTGGTCCAGACTCGATTCTTTACAGACCACCGCCATATAGTTGGAATATTGCTGAGTGTGGCGTAAAACTAAACTCACTCACTCACTTCAGTTATATCCTGTGTAAACCTTCAGGTGGGAAATAAACTGGAATAATGAAATGACTGAGTGGATGAGTATACCTTTTCAGTAATATCATGATTGGAGACGCAAGTAGTAGACTGTGAGAACTGCACTCTGTCCTACATCAGCAATTGCTTAACCACAACGCTATCCCTCAGCCCAGTTTAGCATGGAATCAATGTTATCAATTAAAACGTGAACTTGACAGTTATCTACCTTGAACAAAGATGAAGCATCAAAAGATGATCTAACAGTGTGACAGATCCTTCTATACACGTACTTTGAGAGTGAGGTTTATTTCTTCTTAGACTTGGGGGAAGTTGACTGGAAAACGCTGCTGGCCGCCATTAGGTTCTCAATGTACTGGCCAAGGACTTGGTTCTCAGACTTTAGTTTCAGATTTTCCTCCTTCACTGTGTCCACACGTGATGACAAATCTGAAAACATGATCAGAGAAAGTCAGTTACTTCTAACTCAAGTCATCAAGAAAACAATTTGAAAAGAAAAAGTCAGTTGTTATGACTTTGCTATGTGTTAAAAACAAAACATCCACAAACAGTGTTATTCCTCTGCCTTATTACTTGTGTTTAAACAGCAGTCCCACAGAGTGATCGCAATGATATAGACCCCTCTTGTATGTCAAAAACATCTGTTATACCAGAGTGAGTGAGTGAGATGAGTTTCAGACCACACTCAGCAACATTCCAGCAATGTGGCGGCAGTCTGTAAATTATAAAATCTGGACCAAACAATCCTGTGATCAACAGCATGAGCATCAATCTACATAATTGGGATACAAAGACATGAGCCAGCCAAGTCACCAAGCCTCATCACCTGATCCCTGTAGTCGCCTCTTACTAAAAACATGGGTTACTAAAAACCAATTCTAACCTGGATCTTTAGGGTCTGTTGTACTTGACATACTACCGATCATCTAGAACAGTGTTCAAGATGTCAAGCCAAAAGCGCCCCTCCCTTTTCAAAAAAAGGGGCCATCTGATGCTATTTGGGGGACATTAATTTATTACTAGTTTCATTTTTCGAAAATAAAGGATATTTTATTCAGAACTGTTTTGTGTTTTATTTTCTTTAAAACCAAATCGCTTTGTTAGTGTTGGTATCAGATTACCTGTTTAACATTAGCAGGACACTCACACAGTCATGCAGTAGTAGGTTTTCTGTGGCGAACCAACATACTGCTTTCAATACTACTGTAATTACTTATTCTTTCTCAGTCAGAGCTTGCCTGATGCTGCTTTCAAAACTAGATTTCATTCTTTCAGCTTCTACAGCTGCTCGATGGTCCTTCCCAGTTGAATGTCTCTTCAACGTGCGAGTTCTAAAATGCTGATTACCACCAGTCACTGAATTATTTTTCTTGCATTTTTTACAAAGGGAACATGTCATCATGTTGGAATACACAATGCCATTTAGGAGGTGGACAAACTTAATGCACCCCATCAGCGCAAGCTGTAGTAGCAAAGAGGCTTGGGAGGCTCACCAAATCCCTGATGAGACTTGACCCAATAAAAAAGTACTAAAATTTTAAAACACCCTTCCCAATACCAGACTTATTGTATTTCTTAACGACTCCATTACAGACCAACAGCTGTACTTCATCTCACCATCAAGTGTGTTCTGCAGCTCCAACACCTGTGTGATCAGTCTCTGTTTCTCCTCCTCTTCATCAGGGTTGATGTCAGGGTCCAAACCTGGGAGGGTAATAGTCACACTTTCACAACTGACAAGCACTCTAAACAGTAAGGTGCAAACTAATAACACATTTATCAATGAGTAACTGTTTATTCAATCTGAACACTGCTTAAAAACAAATAGGGTTGGCTCCGGAATTCAATGGTTAGTCGGGTAATCGGAACATATTCTTAGGCCTCATACCATGATTTTGATATACCAAAGAACAAGATGAAAATACTAGCATATTGTGTTTTCAACATCAAAACATTTTCATCTACCACAAAAATATAAGCAATAAGTGATATTGGTTTTATGTAATTCCCAAAGTACAGACCAAGAGTTCACAAAAGGAGTTTTGTTACTTAAATTGTCACTGGATACCTTCAGTTCAGTAAAGAATAATATAATGCTGTTCAGCATTTATCAGTATGAAAAAATCATCAGTTGACCACTATATTGATCTGCATATCAAATTACAAGAAATATTATTTGAAGTATGGTTAAGGAGTTCTATCTGGAGACACAAAAGGTGGGTGGACATAAAAGCTGACTGGACAATGATTGCAGGGAATGATTGAGTGAGTTTAGTTTACGATGCAGTCAGCAATATTCCAGCTATATGGATGTGGGCTGTAAACATTAATCAGAGTTTGGGCCAGAAAATCCAGTGATCAACAACATGAGCATCGATCTGCGCAATTGGGAACCGATGACATGTGTCAACCTAGTCAGTGAGCCTGACCACCTGGGACCTTCATGGGTCAGTAGATTATTTACTTGTGTACACAACCAACATTAGACTACTGCTCATGACCTCATAGAGTCATACTCTGGGCATACATACTGTTTCAAGCTCCATGAACCTATTCAGCACAGCTGTTGAAACCACTCTTTCCCCCTGTGCTGGGGGAAATTTAGAGAATCGTTTGAACTCTGATTTCGCGGGGGTTTTTTTCATTGCATTTTTTTAACTTTATGGTTGAATTGGCATTTTCGATGATTTGTTTTGGTAAGTGAATACCGAAAGGTATCAGAATCTGCAAGTTGTTTTTCATGTTGCATGTGACCTTTAATGGACCCTTAGTTCAGGTAATCTAAACTTGTGATTTTCCTTTGTTAAAAAATACAGTTTTATGTTTGCCAGTTAACTGCTCAGTGCTGAATAAGTACCTGTTGTGTGTTAACTCATTAAACACAGTTTATGCCATGGTCAGTTGGTGAAAGTTCCAAACTGAAGTTGATTCCAAAAAAAATGTCCATGATTCCCCCTCATAACAGAAGGGAGTCACGATGACTCCTAAATTGTTATGCCGAGGGCAAGCACTGTGACATGCACTGTGGTTCTGGTATGTACTGTTATGACACGATCTTGATACACCTATTCATAGTGTTAGGTCTTCCAAAGAATGCCTATGGGCTTGACCTTGACACCAGAATCCTCAAGCAGAGGTAACCTTCTAAAGTGAATTACAACTGGTCAGTGTATACCTTTGTGTGATGGATAAGTATTCATGAGAAGAGAACCAGTTTTCTTGTCATATCCCATATGTATGTCAGCTAATATCAGAGGAAAACCAGAAGTGATGTTCACCACTTAAGCAATACCCACAAGCAGATATGGAGATCACTGGATCAAAACAGTACAGTGACCCTTGATTGTAAGTTTCTGGCAGAACAAAGGGGCACAACTCTACAAAACAAATTCCATCACCTCTGTGAACTGGACTACTTCTGTTCAAAGTGACAATGGAGATTTTTACTAAGTAGAGGAGTGAGTGAAAATGAATTTACACCTCTTTTAGCAATATTCCAGCAATATCATGGCAGGGAACACCAGAAATGGACTTCACACATTATGCCCATGTGGGAAATCAACCCTACGTTTTCAGTGTGACAAACAGATGCTTCAACCATCAGGCTACTGCATTGACCCCTTATACAGAGGAGCTGAGAAATGACAGCTGATGGCAAACAATTTTCAATGCTGATGCTCTGAAACATTCTTAATGACTAGTAAACCATACTGAAAATGACATAATACTTACTGTGTGTTGTTCCAGTAAATCCTTCATTTTTGGTATTTTCCTGTTCCACGACAGCTTTATTTTTTTCCACATTATCACCTTTAGAACAGAATAATTAAGACTGATCATTCCAGTTGCTTCATATTTGTAAATACTAATAAACATAATGAAACATGCAGCATACTCCATACATAACTGCTATATATTTTCAGAGTGTATTACATTAACATTAATTTTATTATTGGTGATTTACTGAATTTACTGAAAGTAACAACCTGAGACATTTTTGAACCGACAGTCATGACACTAAATGCTGAAAAAGAAACAAATTGTGTAACACTGTTAACATGGAAAGATAATTGTCCACTTATGCTGTGATTCACTTAAACAAAGACTGATCACTGCTGTCAATAAAAGGCAGAGAATAAATAATGCCACACACATCCTTGTTACCATGATTACATTCCAGAATACTGACGGCTGATTACCATTCTACTCCCATGTATTTATCCATTGAGTGGTTTGTAATAAATGACTGATCATGTTGATTGGGGGGCACCTACTGATTAGACCCATGAGCAAAATACCTAATGATCCGTTATGTTGATTGGCCTCATTAACCCATTTGAACAACTTATGGTTACAACCAGTTTTCAACACTTGTATCTTCTACCTTGGCCAAATTTGCTAATCTAGAAAACATCAGGTGACATTTTTTGCCATGAACTTTAATATAAAACCTATGATCTGGGAGTGATGATTGCAGAACAATTCTCAAGGTTAAAGTTTTATTGTTTAAAACTCATAAAATTATATTTTACTGAATACACTTTGGTATAATTCTTGTAAAAGGCTCGGCTAGAATGAAGTTTACTGGGCGTAGCACCACCCCTAATGACTCTAAGCGTAAGGGATAGACACCCTTTACGATCCTTTGGGTTAGGGTTAGTTCATATGAATAAACTCGTATTCCAGCCAAGGCCTACATCGAGTGAATTTTCTTTGACGCACCTTTCCGCAAGAAATTTGAGCGGAATGGTTTAAGGCTAAATCAAGACTGAAAACTCAACCTATCAACTGATCTTTTGCAGGTTTTGCTAAAACAAACATTTGTCGTAAAAGCGGGACACTTACCTCCAACAAAATACACTCATTTTATTTCTGACAAGTCTTGAAACATATATACCCCCCTTGACTGCCGGCCATTGTGGATATGTAAATGAGAGGTTGCTTAAAAAACGGAATCCATGAAAACGGACTATGATGCTCTGCAGTAGGCGGGAGTGAAAACGAACCGTTAGTGGTGTGTATCATTGTTTGTGGACGGTACATTTCAGGTTCCGAGATGTCATGAGACCTACAATGTCATTTCTGGATGTTTTTGGTGTTGGATAGATGTGCATAGTGTTCTTATTATCCAAATGGGAAAGGTTTTTTTCAGACACGACATTACCATGGCGTCACATGTCTCATGCTACTACCTTGATAAAGACTGAAGTTCCTATAATGTTTGAAGCCGAGGGATTAAGTCGGTGGTGAAAATCGGGGTTCGAATTCCAATTTGTGAAGTCCATTTCTGGTGTCGCCCGTCTCGATAGTCCTGGAATATTGCTGAACACCGGGGAGTAAAACTAAACTCTATCACTCACTCACCCATTTCTAATACGTAAGGTACACACGCGTGTTATTGGTGATGGTACACACGCGTGTTATTGGTAACGTATTAGAATGTGTGCCATTTACACATGTTTGACACATATTTTCGGAAAGTTATTCGACAACTGCCAAGCTTTCTAATATGCGACATTTTAGGAAGACTTCTGTCGTATGGGGAAGAGCCGTATTACTTCAGTCGACTTTATTAAGTATTTGGTGGACGTCCTGCCCTAACGTCTATAATGTCCCTCCCGTCTAGCGATAAGCTAGCCCCAAGTTAAGTGCAAATATATGACCCTTCCTCCATCAAACAGTGATGTGTATAATTAGTTATTATGTTTATATAGTTATATGTATGGATATGAATCTAAGAATGTTATGCGTAATTAGTGCTCAAACAATTCTCGGTACTTGATGTTATGTTTATAGAGCTATATGTGTGGATGTGAACGTATGATGTTTACGTCGTTTCGTGAAGCTGTAGGTGTGGTCTTTAGGAGACATCTTCCATGTACCATGTCCCCGCTTAACCACCTCCGACTTGTATTTACTAAAGCGTAATTACAAACGTTTTACGTTGTGTTAGTTTAGTTAAGTCAATTGTTGGGCCTCCCCTGTTAATTTCTGGGAGAGGGATTTGAAGTGAAAGTGCCCGCATATGAAACACTATCAAACTATTCTTGACGAAATACATTCCCAAGAGCGTGTGTCATATAGTTTTTCTTATCTTGGAAATACATTCACCGATTTGTTGAATATGCCTTCTTTCGGCGTCATGTAACTTGCGTAATGGCGCCACTTTATTACTGAAGGATAGGATATTGTATGGTGTAGACATGTCGAACGTAGAGGAAATGAAACATTTGAATGAATCAGTGAAGAAATCCTAATTTTGAAATATGTCAGCTTTACAAAGTGCATGAAAGTGAAAACTGTCAACTCATAAAACCCATTATGTATACTGCATGCACACTGCATGATAATGGTGTAGAATTATAATTACTTACAGTGATTCATTTCGTTTTAGAGTAATCAATGTAATTTTAAGAGTTCAGTGAATGGTGCGATGATATATGGGATCCAGAAATGTCTACAAAATGATGAAAAAATGCCTTAAGTTCGTTTCCCCGCAACCATAGTCAATTTATCGCTAACCGTTTTAGTGTGATTCCACTTTTTGGTTAACCAATCAAAATGTCCGTAAAGTGGTGAAAAATGGGGGTGGTTATGTATCAGGGCTGATATAAAATAAAGTGAATGGATGTTAGTGGATGTAAGTATGCCGTTTTGAAAATGAGTGTTTGTTTTAGCAATCCGTGCACCTGTTCTAGTCGATAGGCTGGATTTTTGCCTTAAACCACTGTACATATCTGTACAGCGCACAGTGCGTCAAAGAAAATTCACTTGCCGGCTAGACGTCGAGCACACCTTGGTATAGTGCGAAGTTGTCTAGTTATATGCTGGACTAGGTTAGGGTTAGGGTTTGAGCTTGGGGTTCGGGTTTGGTACCCTTTACAATCTTCAGGAAGTGCTAATTCATCTGAGAAAATGTGCCTGGTAAAATGCAGTACTCCCTGAGGCTGACATGGCATGTATGCTCAACAGACTTCTGACTTTCTATGTGTAAATATATTAGAAAAGAAATGATGAAACTTGTGCACATTTTCCCGAGTGAATATTAACAAAAACCAAGATATTACCACAAAAATCTAGATGTTTTCTTGCACAACGATAGAAAACACATGTCCCTCGCTCTGGAATAATTTACAATAACACTGTATAAACTGTGTAAAGCTTTCAAGGACGAACTTTAAACTGTTACATAAAATACGACCTACAATTTCGTTAAAACGCACACCTGCCATGCTTGCACTGAACATCGTGGCCCAGAAACAACATGATGCCATAATTTTCATAAATTATTCATTTACCTGGTTCGCTATCACTGGACAGAGGGACGTTATACAGATGTCCATTTGAATCCTCGTTGGACATTTTCAAGCCGTGTATTGAGATCTGATTTAACTTGATGATACCCAGAAAGATGACGACGCTACCCGTTGAATCCTACCCTCACTTCCGTGTTTTGAGTTGGACTACTGTCGACAACAGTTCGCAGAAATATTCCTGGATGTTGGAGATAATCGGTAATGCCTGAAAAAGGAAATTATGTTTGCACAAGTAAATTCAATAAAAACTGCAATGTGCACCGAAATTAATCGCGCCGGGACAAATAATGACGTGTGAATTGCGATAATAAACAGGATTACTCACTCATTCACAACTAGACAGCCATATTGGTTTAGTCACGTGACAATGACGTTACGGACACTTGTCAAAACATGCTTTTACTTTCCTTGCAACTGTTTAAATACCTAATGATATTTATTGATTTAAAACGGACCAGCGTAAAATAATCGATTCAACTTTCGGCATCGGTATTCAACAACAGACGGAGCTGTTTGTCTCCACCGAATTAACTGTTAAATTGGTGAAGATAGCGTTTGTTAAAACAATACTAAATGTTAAATGGTTTTATATGATACATGACTTGAAACGACTGTCAACTGTTTGAGACAAACGTCTCGCTGTTTGATTGTCATTATTTTCATGGGCGGTGGGTTAGCTTAGCTCCACAGCATTTTCTCCTCACGCGAAGGTCTAGGGTCGATTCTTTCCATATGGATGCAATTTGTGAAGTCGATAATGAGTGCAGCGTTAAACAACAGTCAGTCAACTTATAAAACGACATACGATATACGATTCAACAAAAATACGAATTAGAGTTAAGTGAAACTCGCCTGAAATGGCAATTTCCCTAGTGACTAGTGACAATATAACATACAGAGAATTATAGCTATGTTTCACTGGTTTGAGCATGTGTTTGTTCAAGGGAATTGAATCTGGGAACACTCTCCACATTGGGGTAGTTATGTTCTTGTATGCTATATGATTCAAATGGATTTACATATGAGAGGATTTACATGTGATCAGGGCAGAGCAGTATTCTTCTGTGCATTTCCCATAAACCATCTGTGATTTATATGGTGACAGTATGCTTCACAATCATTTCCCTGTACTTTTGTTATCAAACAGATTTAGTTTATCGTATACATGTGAAATAAACAAACCTTATTTAAAGACAGTGCGTTGGAATTGTAGGTTACTGATTGTGCTGTCTTTCTACTGGCGTGATGTAGTTGATTCGTGTTTCTCGTGTTTTCATTCATCTTCAACAGACTACCATTGAAACTTACAATCATAGTTGTAAGGAAAGTAGAATATTGCTCCGGCTTGTGACGGGGAATTCCGGGGTGCTAACGTAAACATACGGAATAACCCGAACCGTCGAACAGCCACCTGCTTGTAGCGAACTGTCAATATAAGCCTTGAGAGGCGTGCGGATCGTTTACCTTGGATATGAACGCGATTTTGTTGTCTTGTGGATTTTCGGAGGGAACCTGACAAATCTTTACAGGTGGGACACTTTTTAAAAACTGTTTCTTAAACTTTATACTTAAATATGTGTACTTTCATTTTTTGTTATGGACCGCGAAAACGTCAAGTAAAAACTGTCCGGCGACAGGATCGTGCGGGGACGGGATCTACCTGGCATATGCAGGTAACATTTGGCACGCCGCCTGAATCTGGCGGTGTAATGCAATTTGAACGGGATTACAAAGTGTGTTGATTTTACGGTAGTTTGGACTTCTCCTTAGGAGAAAAGTCTGTCTTAAACAACCGATGTCTACAAGCGGGAGCGCTTACTGTGAAAGCTTAGGGCAGTTCTCTGGCCAAGGAAGGCGCCCAGCCGTGCAAAGCAAAATTAGGCAGTTGACAGATGACTCTTTTCTCGTTTTTTTGTAACAGTCCACAGCCCTGACTTCACGTTATTACTGACTTAAAGCTTTTTAAATGACACGAAAAAATGTATTTCATTAGAATGTATAGATTGTATTGTGGACGCGTAGCAACGGCTGTCATACTAAGTCCTTATCGCAGAAAATCAATGTGACTAGATATCGTTTCGGAGGAAATCTGGTCTGTTTGTTGTAGAAAATCTAAGTCTTTAATCAATGAAGTAACTGGCACGTGTACCTATGCTTTTTAACTGACTTTATAAACTGAGTTTTTACATCGTCTTACTGTGCTTATGAGGTCTTACACAGTGTGGAACTCAGTGCATCCACGAGATAATTAACAGAGATTATTGATTTGGCTATCGATTCAGTTAGTAAGTAACAGTATAGTATACCATATTTATTGAATGTATAAACAAATTAATTACTCCCTGCCACCCCAGTGACATTAACAATCATAATACTAATGTGATACATTACTTGCTTTGTTTATTGCTTACAATCAATTATACTGTAATGATAAATCACTATAATTAACAGATCTCAACAGGTATGTTATGAGAGAAAACAATACTATACAAAAACAAGAAACAATATTTTTTATATTTTTTTTTACGATAAACTAAATTATGTGTACATAATGTTACAGGAATGGCTGCATGGATTATTTTTTGAAGTATGACATCTGAAGTAGAGCTGTAGTTGTATACTGGCTATTGAGTAGTTGATACTATACAGGTACTCTTCATCACAAAGTGTGTAGATAGTATAAATCCAATTATAAAAGTGTTACCTAATCAGTAGGTATTGATTACTGTGTATCGCAGTGAACCTTGACTGCTGATTAACTGATTTGTTACATCAACTGTGGTTGTGAAAACAATCAGTCTGAATTGTTAGTCCCTTTCATATATGTGTCACCTTGTTATCATTAGTTTCTAAGGCTGGCTGGGTAGACACATGGCTGGCTGGGTAGACATATGGCTAGGTATGTTTGCTCATTATGTTGAAGGTCTGAGCTTCATTGTCTGTAGATGTAAAGCCCACTACTACAATTACTAGTATTGCTAGATTATTCCAGAAACCAAAGTGACTAAATTTTCTGTATCCTGTAGTTGAGTCAACGAAGGTTATCGTAAGTCCACACACAGTGAAGAATTACAGTTCACATCCTATCCTTTTCCAGCCTGTTCTGTTACCTAGGTAATGTAAATTTATGTGTATTCCTAAATAAGGGGTGTGTTATCTGTGATATTGTTGGTGGTTATGTAAACAGTATATCTATAAGAAGATATATATTTCTCAGTATATCTGGATAGTATTAGCACAGTTCTTTGAGTATTCACTATGCCATTTATTGTCAAATTTAAAACTAAAGTATCTCTTGTCATTAGTTGTTCTTTCATGCATATGCTCTCAAGAATTCCAAATGTTTAGTCCTTCTGCTTACGAAAGGGACATTGGGATCAACTAAGCAAGTGTTAATGATGCTTAGCAAGGTTTTTTTTGTTGTGATGCCATTTGAAATGGTGTTTTGCTCTTGATGCAAGTCACTCAGATGGTAAGTTGAAAGAAAGCATTATAGGTTGTAAATGGTTGACTATGTTATGAAAAGTTTTTGGATGAACAGTCAGTTTAATACTTTACAATAATCACTTCAAAATATGTCTTTGATGGAAAATGGTTTGGCTGCATTAAAAGGAATCAGTTGATTTTTTTTTTTCAAACACAAGAGGATGTGTTCTTACAAGTGACTTTCAACCCCTTATCAACATTTATGCATTCATTGTTCTGTGACATTACAACTTGTAAGTCATGTTCATTCATTAAACATTTTCAAGCTTGATCAACCACACATAAAATGATCTCCATAGTTAGGGGCTCATATCAAAACTTTTATTCAGAACTGTAGTTTCAGAATCAGTATTACTTCAGATACCAGAATATTAAATGCAACATTTTTATTTGTGAGTAACTTGTTCATGGTTTATGAAATTATCTCTACTTAAACAGTATGTCATTTCCATGTCTTTGAAATCCAGTCATTAAAAATGACATAAAAGGTTTTGACAGGACCCCTTAGTTCATTATAAGCCATAAGTCTCTGTTAAGCACTAGATATTATTGCAAAGAATGTGTGATATGCCTACAAATTAATAAAGTTTCAAGGAGTCAGGAAACATCATCTGTAAATGTAATAATTATTTACAGCACCTTTATGGCTTGCCCCAAAGTTTAGTGACAGAATCCCTTAACAAGATACTTCCAGTTTGTCTCAGAAGCCATGCTAGGTTAATATTTACACATGTGAAGCATCAAAACCCGCATGTATCCCGCTATCATCTACAAAGAAAAAGGGTTATTAATCTGCCAAAGTAAATGTTGAATGACAGCAACAAGGCATGTGTGCTTAACTCTTGGATGTGTTATATAATTTTTCTTGTTGTCTCTCTAAACAGTCTGGATTGTCTCAATGCCAAATTAATTTCATGTCTACACATCTGATAGCCTTGAAGGGCTACAGAATTGCAGTTTTTACAAAGACACTACATATATATTTTTATTTATTGTTGAAAGCAGATGTTGATGACATTGTGGAGGAAGCGTTTTTCTCAACCAGATGACTGCCTGTTGTGATGTACAAGGATTAATTTCATAACCATGGTGTGTTGTTTGGTGTTGACTGTGTGGAGTCTTATCCTACTGAGTTGACTGTTTTGTAACGCTGCATGGTGACAGCTGACAATATGCCCACGCTTAAGCAATGCATCATCTTTAACAATATCACTGTCAGGTTTCTTTAGTAGTGCCTTAGAAGTTGCACATCTTAGTTTTCAGATATATTTGAGGTTTATATTTCAGTGATATCTTTTCAGTATGAAAGTCAAGGAAATAGATCAAAGTTTAATTTGCTGATATTATTTTTTTTAAAGTGAGAGTTAAATAATCATGTCAAGCCCAGATTATCGAGGTAAATGTTTATTCTATGCCTTGTGTTAAGAATAAGGGCAATGAGGTACGTCATTGATTGATGTTTTTTGCCTTCATGCCAAAGACCCAGTTCAATTCAACATGTGAGTACAGTATATGAAGCCAGTTTATGGCATCTTCCACCATGAAATTGGTGTAATATTGCTAACAACAGCATAATACTGTGCTTACTTAGTGAAGAATATATGTTAATTGTAGGTATAGCATGTACATTCATGCAGAAAAGAAAAACAGTTTATTATGAAACAATTTTGGGGATTCTTCTTCTATGGACAAAATGACGAGTTTTGTATGCTTGTATTGTACTTCTTTTCTGTCAGACCTCAGAATAGTATTTGTCTTGAAGCCACATATGTTATCCCTGTTAGCCAACTCGAGATTATTGTAGCAAACATGAAAGTAAATTCAAAATGAAGTGAAAAACCGGTAAATCAGGCTTCAGATTAATGTTTGATGTGAAAAATGCATTATTACGTATCAAAATATCAAAGACATGTTTCGGGGCAGAACAAGTGTTCTGAAGACCCAGAACTCTGAGGCAGAAACAGGGACTGGTATGAAGTAATTCTACTGAGTGTATCATACAACTTGTACTAATGCAAGTCAAGACATGTTGGCACTTTTTGGTTTTGTACAAGGCAACTTGCTTTCAAGCAACAATATATGATCTGTCATACTGATTGCTTCCAAACAAGACGAGCACTACAGTAGCAGAATGGCCTGAACTAAACTGTTCAAATCATCATTAATCATAAGCCACTCATTTACTTAATTTTTTGGTTTTATAATATTTTCTGTCTGGTAAAATCACAAACTTTGCACCACTGTTAAAATGTGGGAATTCGGTATGGTCTAGACTTAGCTATTTACAGACTCCCTTATATGGCTATAATATTGCTGACAGTGTTATTAAACACCACTAAGTTGTTAACATCTCTGTATTGAATCACTACAGAATCAATCATAGAATGGTTAATGATGAATATACAATATATTTGGATGTCATTCTTACAGGTACTGATAAGGGTCTGCAATTTTGCTGCATTAGCAGTTTGATGTAGACAATGCACAAATTTTCTGCAGGTTGCTGCGACACGAAAAATAATCACCCACTTATGAACCAATCAGTAGCTGGTATTTTCATGTAAGTTAGATAAACAAGAGTATGGCTGCTAACTAACTACTGATGTTATTGCACCCACGTGTACAGCGTCAAATGCCCCTACATAGGGAAGTCGGTGAAATCTGCTGTCTCTCCAACTGTTGTGTAAGTCTAGGCCTGCTGGGTACATATTTCTCCCAGTGTGTCAGGGGACATAATGTCACCATTATTAAGAAAAGGTTAAATTAAATGCTTGAGGTGACGAGCTAGGGGGATATTCCACGTGAGTAATGCAGAAAACATCATTATTACCTGGGTCAAGTATGCAGACCTGCACCGTTGGAATGTTTCATCAGTGAGGCGCACAAAAACAAAAGTTTGGGGACTGACTTAAAGTGTAAGAGGCGTTTAGAGTTTCCACTTGTACACATGATTTTTTCACAATTCATGTTGTACCAAACAGTTTTATTAAACTGTGGGTACAGTGTTTAACAAATTAAATGTTTTTCTTGTACCTAATGCGAGGCCATTTTATATGTCTCCGGGTTTCAATTAGATTTCTTTTCTGAGATACTGACTGATCATTTTTCAGTTTTGACGGTGGAATGAAATACTCTCCTGTCAACTTCAATGATACATATCCTTATGTTGTTAGTCCCAGACAGCCTTTGGGATCATCCATCTGCAAGGTATCAAACTAAAAATATGTATTACTTTATGTATAATTGTTGGTTTTTATTCTAAAACATAATAGGTTTGGCATAAAACTTTATCCTAAAAGCAAGGATATTTTCTCAAATATACACGTACACTTTAGTCAAATGGCAGTCACAGTTTTGCAATGTGTATGGTAGATTAATGAAAACAGAAACAGCTTTATTTTCATAAAACAGGAAAAATAATTGGTCCTCAGCTGTATTTTATTAACCAGACCTATTTTGTCTTCCTTATAATGATGTAACACAAGAGCCATTCCCATTATTTCACATAAGCAACACTAAAGCTGTGAAGTGTAGAAATTGTATGGGTATGGGTTTTTAGTAATATTGTATTTTGTTTGATGATAGACAATTTTAAAAAGATACAAGTGTTTATAGTGTTCTGGAATTGAATTAGTTAGAAAATTCTGGACAGAACTATTTCAGATTATTGTGAAGAGTCCTGTTTGGAATTTAGCTGAGATTTGTAAACTGTGGACATTAAAGAATGACCTCTTTGATGCTGAATTGTATCACTGACAACAGATTTGTGTATCTTTATAGGCTTCATCATGCATGTTTTCACAATACACACACTTCTTTTGTCCAGCTTACAGTCTGTTTGAGTCAGAAACGGACTGATGAATTGCAAATTTTATCATTGTACAAAACTGCTACGTAAATATAACTCGTACACATGTTTATCATTTACTAATTCCCAAGAACATTTTCCAGACTCCACCAAAAACGTTGTTTAAGAAACTATCATCACTGAAAACGCGAAAGTTGTTATCTATACACCTGGAAATTAATCAAGCAACACCCCAATTTTTTCTATTGGAGCAACTTTGAAGTGTTCTGACAATCAAAATATGCCGGGTTGATATAGTTTGACACTTTTTTATTCAACAGACGATCTCTGACAAACAACTTAAAGGGAAAAAGTATCAAGACTTTGCTTTATTGCAACGAAATCCAAATTCTTAAAACTGTCTTAAATTCATGAAAAAATGGACACAATTTACTATTCATCCACAGACGTTGTTGTCAGGTGTATTAACACAAATGTCACATGGAAAGAAAGAACAGTCATCTGAGAGTCTGCACACCGACTTTCATCAATATCTAGTGTGTCCTCCCTGCGCACGCACCACCGATTCCAGACGCCTCCTCATTCCTTGGATGAGTCTCCGGATCTGATTCTGGGGGATCCTGTTCCACTCCTCATGCAGGGCAGCCGTCAATTCGTTGAGATTATGGACTGGTGGGTCTCTCTGCCTCACACGACGGCCAATAAAGTCCCACAAATGTTCAATGGGGTTGAGGTCAGGGCTCATGGCAGGCCATGGAATTCTGTCAATTGCATTTTGCCGCAAAAAATCATTTACAGCATGCGCCCTGTGAGGTCTAGCATTGTCGTCCATAAATATGGGTCTCGTTGCCAGAGGATGGTTCTCAAAATGAGGTACCACAGCCCTGTCAAGAACCTCCTGTTGGTAACGAACACCGTTAAGGTTGCCACGGATGGTAATGATATCCAACTTGCAGTTCATGGAAATGCACCCCCATACCATAACGGAACCTCCCCCAAAGGCCACAGTCTCCTGGATGTTCCGTGGAGCCATTGCTGTGTTCCTCTGCCTCCAGACCCGAGTACGACCGTCCACCATGTGCAGCAAGAACCGGCTCTCATCTGAGAAATGGACCTTCCTCCAAGAGGCAATGTTCCAGTGCAAACGGTCATTACACCAGGCCAGTCGGGCTGCCTTATGGGCTGGAGACAGTCTGGGTCGCTTGATTGGCCTCCTTGCCCGGTATCCTGCAGCTTTCAGACGATTCCGAACAGTCCTGTTCGAGATGGGTCTCCCTGGAAGCCACTCCTGTCTCAACCGAGAGCTCGAGTCGAAGGACCTGCGCCGTACAAGTCTCAGTAAAGCTCTGTCCTCCCGGACTGTGGTCTTCCTGGGTCTTCCTGGTCTAGGCAGGTCTTTAACTTCATTAGTGGCCCGGTATTTTTTCAAAAGTTTTGAAATTATGGAATGATGTCGTCCGATTTGAGTCCCGATTTGTCTTAGAGACATACCAGCATTCCTCATGCCGATTATTTGCCAACGAGTGGCCTCTGATAATTTCCTACGTGCCATGACATTGAAATGAATGAAAAACCGAATGCAATCGACAACCTGCGCTTGTAAACACCCCAGGGAAAAAGTGCATTTTTCGAAAGTTGAGGTTAAAGCAATGCACGTGCGCTGTGCAAGCTTCACGCGCGTCATATCAACCCATGAAAAGCTCATGCTGTATGTCAATACATCAAAATTGAATAATCAATCATCAAAATTACTTCGTTAAACTTTGTTAAGTTTTTATGTGTCTTTGAATTTGGTGTTGCTTAATTAATTTCCATATGTATATTTCATCGTGCACAGGATACACATGCCTGATGGAAAATGAAGTTGAATGCTGACTTGAAACAGTTGATTAAAGTGTATGATTTTTTCCATGCTGAAGCCAAAAGGGGCAAATCATTTTAGCCCATTAATAAATTCCTTAAGCTGGCATCAAAAGCTTTAGGAGTATCAGCAAGGGTACTGACATATGTTCTGGAACACAAACATTGTGAGGGTGATGTGAAGCAGGTAGGGGTCGTGTCATAATCACACAAATTATAACATTTGGATAACTCTTAAAAGAACCTTGTAAGGCAGTCAGTCTATCAATGCCCCATACCACAGCGTGTAGGAACCTGACAGTAAAGCCATGACATCAAACATTCGAAAAGATGATATGATATCATGGCTCGACAAATTTCAGATTGCACAGCCTTCAAAGGCAACAAAGCCTCAGCTATATGAGATCATAAAAACACACAAAGTTGAATCTTTCTTAAGTTTGACGGTTAGATAAAAAGTAAGACTGCGACTTCCACCCTATCACTGTGACCTTAACACCATTGAAATGATATGGGGTATTGTCAAAGGAGATGTTGCCAGATCAAACACGACTTTTAGATAACATGATGTAGAGGATTTGGTTAAGGAATTCTTAACAAAATCATGACTGAAACTAGGCAAAACTGTGTCAACAAGGTAGCTAACGTCACTAAACAAGGTTACTGGTCTTGGGATGGATTACAACAGGCAACTGTGGCACCACTTGTCATCCCTTTAAGTGTGACTATGACACTACGACAGACAAGGAACCGACAGGTCTCCCGGAATAGATTTTGAGATGTCCCCCGCCATGACTGGCTGTTCAATAGATATCAAATTTTGCATTGTCAATGATGATAGTTTCTTAAACAACCTTTTTGGTGGAGTGTGGAAAATGTTCAAATATCAGAAAACTGTTAGGCATTAGAAAATGATAAACATGTACTATTTATAAATTATATTGATGTGGCAGTTTTTTACAATGATAAAATTTGCAATTCATTGGTCTGTTTCTGACTCAGATGGACTGTAGAACCATAGATCTTGTATTACTGTATGCTACTGAAGAGATGTTACAGACATCTGATTCTTTCATGTAACAATACCTTTGTAGAGTCTGATTAATTGTGGATATATCAAGGAATTTAAGTTGTGTGACATTTTTTGAGTAGTATATGATATTTCATGTCCAACTACGTGGGTTTACCAATAAGTATTTGTATGATCACTATATAAAGGCATGAGGGTTACAGAGCTTAGTCATCTTCTCATGCTTTACAAGGTTTCTTACGGCTCTGAAATATGGGAGTCAGTGTTATAATGACGACTTACATCTTAAAACTTTGGAAGTGTTTGTAACAAAAATGGGAATCTCAGTTATATATGTACTGTTTGGTTTTCAAATTTGCTTTGTTTTAATGATTAACAGCCTTAATTGTTTTGTTTATTTGCCTGTATTCAACATTTGTACATAGACTTAGTATTTTGTATCAGTAAACATTTTGTTCTGTGTACTATTCATAAGAACAAATTAATTTTGTGATATTAAACACAACTCCACTCATTATGTATAGAGACAGTGATGGGATAGTGTTTCAGCCAGGGTTGAGTAATGAACCTGATGATGTTATCTTGAATGTTTCATTTTATTTTTAAAACAGTATTATTCCTGCTTGAGTAGCACAGCTACTAATGTTGCTGATCACATTATTCAAATCAAGCTATCAACAAAATCAAATCAATGAGGGTGTTTTGGTTATTGTGTAATTTAAATGAATAGGTGGTATTTGTTCAGAAAAGACTGGAGAACAGTTTAAATGAAAATCATATGAGTGAGTGAGTTTAGTTTTACACCGCACTCAGCAATATTCCAGCTATATGGCGGTGGTCTGTAAATAATCGAGTCTGGGCCAGACAATCCATGTCATGAGCGTCAGTCAAAGCAGTTTGGATACGCGCAAGTGAGTTTAGTTTATGCCACACTCAGTGATATTCCAGCTGTATAGTGGCGGTCTGTAAATACCTGAGTCTTGATCAGACAATTCCGGGATCAACTGCATGAACATCAATCTGCCCAATTGGGATACAATAACGTGTCTACCAAGTCAGTGAGGCTGACCTGATCTCATTCAGTTTTTACAACAAGCATGAGTTTCTGAAGACCAATTCTCACCTGGACCTTCACAGGTCCCAGTAGGATGAGATAGCATTGTGACTTCACAGGGAGCTTGGTTTGTATACTTTCCAGGGAGATGAGAACGAATATCTAGCAGGCACTGATCCCAGGAATAATGCCCCACTCTTATGTGTAAAATACAGCTTTAACTAAGTTTACTACACATTTTTATGCCCTCGGTGGGGGTTATTGTTGTCACCTCGTCTGTCTGTCTGTAATCATTTTGTTTCTGGACCATAACTCATAAACCGTTCCACATTTTTCAACAAAATTTGGTAGATGTTGGGAGGGGTGGCTTGTTTTCCGAGCATAACTCGAAACCCATTGAATATTTTTATGCAAGACTTGGTAGCTATATCAAACATAACCTAAAGTGGTGCCTCTTCCTATTTGCAGATTTTTCTCATTATTATATTTCTCAGTTACCATGGAAATGATTTGGACTTTGTCTCAAAAGGGAGGGGTGGACTTCGTTTCCAGAGCACAACTCGAAAACTTCTGCATATCTTTCAGTAAAACTATTTGCAGGTTTTTGTCAGTTTCGGACTAAAAAGGGAGGTTTGGGCTTCGTTTCCAGAGCGCAACTCGAAAAAATTCAATATCTTTCAACAGAAGTCAGCATTCGTATTTTTCTCCATTTTCAAAGAAATGATTTGAACTTAGTCTCCAGAAAACATCAAGCTGGACTTTAAGTAACTGTCAGATGAAGTGTCCTTTCAAATATGTGCAAGCTGGGGGATATGTCATCTTCTGATGACTCCTACTTAACATGTAACCCTATGATAAACAGTTATAGTGTCTGTCTCATGTTTACATCAAAGTCATCCATAGAAAGTGTTCTCTGTCTTGTAGACTTGTAAGTCATTCACAGAATTTATTATTACACATCCAGTTGATGTTTATTGGCTGTACTTGCCAGACATGCTCTCCCCTTGTGCTGCTTGACTGGTTGCTGTGAAGTCCTTCAAATCCCACAGGCCATTAGGCAGATCTTGTTGTGGGGACGAGGGCAACGCCCACTCACTGACCTATATACAGCTTTATTACAATAAGAAGGATTGTCTTGGTGGAAAGGAATTCTCATCATATTGTACTGTAGGACATAAAAAAGACATGCATATTTGAGACGCCATGTTTCTGTTCACTCTTCATGTTTGTTTCTTCTAATAGGCATGGTGTAATATATAAGAATGTTCTGTATTGAATTTGAAAATACTGCATATTCATCTATATTGTTGTGAACCTGATTTTTATATGATTTTACATTATTACCTTTGACAGCACTGAAGTACTGAGCAGAGCTTCAACATGGTTTGGAACATTATGATTTTACAAAATTACACATTTTTCATGAACATTATTATATACTTCTCAAGAGAATTTAATAAACACTTGCTTTTATGAGATATGGTGTATTAGTTATATAGATATGAAAAATAAACAGGGAATTCTGACAACAGTCATCTATGTAAACAGTATCTAGTATTACATGACCTTGACATTTAACACTGACCATCCTATTCTCAGTCATCTTTAGTAGTTAAAGAGTCATGTTCCTGGGTGTGGGAGCTAAACAGTCCACCTTCATCCGTGTGTCAACAATCCTGGTGATTCCTGCAAGATAACCAAGTTAGGATTGATATCTAATCCTGACCCTCTCCAAGCTCTCTCAATACCCTGCAGTTTTAACCCATGTACCAAGATGATGGGTGTAACAGTCTCTCAGCACCATGCTCAGTCTCTGTGTTGCCAAAGTGGTACAGTGACTGACTCCTGCATAATTATTCTATGTCAATAGGCGGTGGGGTAGCCATGTGGTTAAAGTATTACCTGTTATGCCAAAGACCGTAGTTTGATTAATTCTTTGAATGTCATTTAGAAGTGAAAATACATAAGAATGAAGATTTTTATGGATATCAACTTCTTTATGTGGAATGAGTTAACGAAAGCTAGAAGCCAGTATGAACAAGCACTGATAGGAAGCCGATAGTTATGATAACAATGATGGAAGCCAATGGTAATGCAATACAGTTGATTGGATATGTTTACATAACACAGATACGGGGAAAGTACGATGTACATGATTGGGGATAAGGATGGAAGCCAATGGTGATACATTACGCATGATAGGATGATGTACATAGCACACAATAGGGGGTGAGCATGTTTACATGAGGGTTGATGATGTACAAACACAAGTAGGTAAGGATGTACTTGGGTAGACTGGCTATACATGAATTACATAGATAGAATGTACACAGATAGATGAGATTAATTTATCAATAAGTTCATACTGGCTTCCAGCTTTCGTTAACTCATTCCACTTGTTACTTTGTTATTGTTTTACCTGTACATATAAATACACCTCTGTATCCCCTTTCTCAATCACCTGATGAAGGAGTAAGCATTAACTCCGAAACGTTGTGTTCTCACATAAAGAAGTTGATATCCATAAAAATCTTCATTCTTACGTAGTTTGATTGCCCTCGTGTGCAATGTGTGAAGCTCATTTCTGGCGTCCCCTGTCCTAAGATTGCTGGAATATTGCTAAAAGTGGCATTAAACCATACTTACTCACTCATGCTTCATCAAGGGTGGCACCTACTGTTGAGGTTGGTGCCAAAATTTTACTCACTCATACAAGAAAACATTGCTAAAATTACAATGATAGTTTTGTATCTGTGGCACTACCAAATACCCGGAAATAGAGTACTGTATTTTGCTTACAATTCATGAAAATGAAATTTCTGGTACAGGGCTTCAGTGTTTGTATACTTACGCAATACTGTCTTCTTAAAACAGCTGGCAAATGAAAATTATCGAGCCAGTACAGTATGACATAAGGTGCACCATTGATCTCTCTGAAATTGAATTCAACAACTGATTTGTTGTTTGATACTGTGCTCTAGCTAAACGATGGCTGTGACAGAATCTATTGACAGGGTGCTGTCATACACCAAGACTTAACTTACAGCCCTGTGGTTGATGTTGTAAGCATCACTCTAGCCAGTTGTAGTACATTCACATCAACTAAACAAGCAAGCCTGACCACCCATATATTGATAGTTGCCTCTTACGACAAGCAGAGTCTCTTAACATGAAAAGCATCAGTTGTTGGAGGTAACCTCCCACCCAGATCTTCACGGGTTGCTAACGTTAGAGTATGTCCTTGTGTATTTACCTGTATGAGTACAGGTGTAATCAATCACCTGTTATCTCCAGGTGAGACTTGAAAGTATTTCTCCCGTGTGGTGGACAAGAATATTCTGTGCTTGGTCAGTGCTTTTGTTATTCTGCAATGTTTTTTTTTGAATGATACTATTGTTAAATACAAGGACTTGAATATTTTGTCCCACCATGGAGATTCCATGTCAGTTCCCAGCAACCTGTGCTCTTTGTAGGACTAAATAGATCAGATGATGCAACTTATTGATTTGATTCAACATACCCTGATAGGATCAATGTTCATAACATCATCCATTGGTTTGTCCCATGAAAACTCAAACAACCTATAGAGTTCAGAGTCAGAATTGGCCTTCAGCAACCCATTCTTGCTGTAAGAGGTGACTAACGGGATGGGGACTGACTTGCTGTCATCATATCACAACTGTGTAGATCAACATTCATGCTGTTGATCACTAGATTGTCTTTTCTAGAGTTGTTTATTTACAGACCGCAGTCATATAGCTGGACTATTGCTAAGTGTGGCGTCAATCAGAAAACAACTGTCTCAATATTTACCTGCTGTTGTCATGTTGAGAGAGTGGCACTAAACAAGAAATAAACTAGAATTAAGATTTTAGATTTTATAGGACTTACTTTACACTTTTCATGTTTTTCATCTGTTATGAAGTTGCTAAGATGTAAAAAGTCAAATAGGGAGTCATTTAACAGTGTCAGCATTGATTTGCAATAAAGTGAGAATGTCAGCTTTGGAAACAAAGAAATTTAAACAGTCTTACAAATGTTTAAGACATTGAGATTTGTTCTTGAAAATCGATACAGGTTTACTTTTTCATGTGTAGTAAGCCCTCATTGACTTACATTAGTATAATACTGGTTTTGTATGAACAAAACATGAACAGTCTCATGACATTTGGTGTAGCTTTGTTGCAACTGTGAACATGGTGTGAGAACAAGAAAAATGTTAATCTTATAAAAATAGTAGTTTAGAAAAAATGGAGCTAGGGCACTTGTGAACCATAAATGGTATTACCTTATTGCCTTAGTAAACACCTGAGCATATGTTTCCATCTGACACTCTTCTACTGCTGGCATTGTGTTGCAGACATAATTAGGGGGAAATTCTGTACATTAAAAATTATCATCTAGGCAGGCTCAGTGTGTAATCATGGTAATAGATACCAAATGTTTTTTAAGGCCCAGCATTTATTTGAAGTGTAAGCAGGGCGCAAGGAACATACCCTGTACTACCACCATACATGTTTTCCAGATTTTGTTTTCACAGATAAACCTTCTGTAAAACATGGCTTTAATTTACAAGGTCTGATCAGAACAACAATTGTCTACTCTAGTTTCAGTGTTAAAAGGGTGAACATATGTCTATACACAACAAAAAAACAATTAAAAATTTTCATTGTGTGAGTAGTGAAACTGTTTACGCACGCATTGGTTGTGAAAGTGTATCAGTGTGTAAATCTGTGTATTAATATTTTTTCATGTTGAACTGACTTAAATTAGATATTTAAATAGACTTTGAACAAACTGGAAAGATATAAAAATGTTTCATATAGTCTTTGATGTACAGTTTCTAATTTTATAGATCAAGAGATGATTAAAAGACTTAACTGAACACGTGTTAAATCCAATCATTGTGTGATGTGGAAGGTCATGATGACAGAAATTAGGGGTATTTTGTGACCTTGTTGACTTACCCAAAACAATGACATTTACCAACTTGTAGACACTTGATGTTGTTGGGTATAGAAGGACAGTATAAAAATCCTGTAGGGGTGAGCCTTGATTGGAAGAAAATACACTCTTCTAACTCTTCTAACTATCAAGATTGACAAAATCAGATGTTGCCCTTAAACTGAGTGACATTGTTTGGGGCAACCTTTATTTTAAGACTTACAAACTTTTGAGATGGTCCCATGTGTCCAGGGCTTAATTGCAGGTGGTAAAACGTGCAAATTTCAAGATATTTTAAGAGTTAAAGAGAATGTGGAGACTAAAGGCTACTCATGAATGTATTATACAGGGAAAGCAGCACTGGAATGATAGATTTGTTTATATGAATAATTGCTGAGATGACATTCTTTTGAAAATGAACTTACAAGGCCTGTTTCAACATTTCTGCTTTGTTTTTTTTTGAGCATATGAAACCAATGACTTTGCACAAAAGGACACAACATTTTGTTTCTTTCTTCAGGTACACCCCCACCCCACCCTGCTTCACCTTTACCTCACCCTCTTGTGGTTCATTCCACCCTGTTCCACCCTCTTCTGGTTCATTCCTTCACCCCACCCACTCCTGCTTCACCTTACACATTCATAGTTTGTCCACTCCTTTCCTGATTCATCCCACCCTTTCCTTATTCACTCTGAGAACTTCACCCCACCCTTTCCTACTTACCCTATTCATTCCTGGTTCACCCCACAATGTCCTGCTTCACCCTTACCCTTTCCTCCTTCACTCCACTCTCTCCTGCTTTACCCCACTCTCTTCTGCTTTAACCCCACCTTCTCCAAGGTCACCCTACCCTCTCTTCGTGCATTCCACCTAGCTTCACCCATTTCTGGTTCATTCCATCCTGTCCCACCCTTTCTTGGTTAATTCCACCTCAAACCATTCATGGTTCAATCCACCATGTCTATTCTTGGTTGATTTCACACTGTCCCACCCATTCCTGGTTGATTCCAAGCTGCCCAACCCATTCTTGGATCATTCCATTCTTGGTTGATTCCATTCTTGGGTGAGTCCATTCTGCCCCACCCATGCCTGGTTCATTCCACACTGCCCCCCACATGCTTGGTTCATTCCACACTGCCCCCCACATGCTTGGTTCATTCCACACTGCCCCCCACATGCTTGGTTCATTCCACACTGCCCCCCACATGCTTGGTTCATTCCACACTGCCCCACCCATTCATGGTTGATTCCACCAACCCTACCTCACATGCAGTATGTGAAACTTTTAAATCCAAATCCAAACATGTATAGTATACGTGAAAAATTGAAAAAAAACGACATATTTTTTATCATGGTTCTCCTACATCAGTTTTGTTGTGTGTGGGTAGGTGTGCTGAAGACGTTGGTTCAGTTTCATCAGAAATTATTCATAGCTTTGACATGATCAGCATTATTTTTTTAATGTCAGTGATGTTTTTGTCTGACATATGTAATTCCACACTTCTTATTTCTAATGATTTGGCATCAGGTTTGATATTTTATCTCTTATACTCCCACTGAAATACTGTGGTGTTGGGTTTTGGTAGACGGTTTCAAGGTTCATTGTGCATGCTAACTGTAAGATGAAATGCTTCATCTTTTGTCAGTATTTTGCAGACACAGATAAAACTTCTGCAGATCACTTTCAACATCTGATTGAATCTTTGTTAGTGTCTCTATGTCATGATTGTATTTGTGATATTGAGCTTCCTGCCTCTGAAACATGCATACCACCCACACCAAATATCAGTCCAATGATTTGGTAAGCTATATATAGTTTTAGCACCATTGTATAAAGCCTAAAGTTTACATGACACTCCATATCTTTTTGTGCATCTGAGTTTTCTTTTATACTGCCTTTAGCAAAATTCCAGTATTATCACAAGAGGGAAACCAGAAAAGGGCTTCACTCATGAAAACATGTGATCGATACATTTGTTATTGATTTTATTGAGATTAGTTAATGATATGGACAGAGTTGAACTGAAAGGCGTGAAAACTCAAATATTGAACAGCACGTCTGGTTTCAAAGTTTACTGCCGTTGTCTGTAACTTGGTAGATTTGTTTCTGGTACAAGGTGTTGAAATCTTTTAGTGCAGTTTGGATGTTATCCAGGGATTGGGAAAGGCAGGGGCCATGGGCCATTTTGCACATTAGAATGAAAAATGGCCCATTAAAATTTTGAAGTTTACTATTGATACAAGGGCAGTAGCCCATTCTAAATACAGACAATGGCTAATAATCCTGAAAATGGCCCATTGTCTATGTTCTCTTTCCCAATCCCTGGTTATCTACATGAAATATACTGACAAAAGGTAATTGAGTTGAATATGTTTTCTATTTTTAATTAATTATCATCAGTTACTTCTGTAACCCTATTTCAATTTTGAAATTTGGACCAATTTCCCAAACCTGTCTTGAAAAACTCGTAATAAGTCCAGGCCCACATAGATATCTTCCAAAGATCTACGTGTAGGTGAAATCAAAATCACCATTCGCTACACCCGTTGACCACATACTCAATCTCACTCCGTCTCAATCCTGCCCGGAATTTCCCCATTGAGAGCTGACAATCACAAGTATTTGACTGTCTTGGCCCTCAATGATGGCTACACTTGTGTCGTGCCCTTGACAGAGCAAAGAATTTGAATGCGAAAAATAAACGTGCTTGTTTGCAGCACAAGCATGGAGAGTGACATTGTCAATTCTGGCTGTTTGTGGGGTCTCTGGAGGGCAATCCTTGGCATCACCCATTGTCTGCTGTGGCTGTAAACAGATAATTATTGGGCCTATGTAACAAGTTAAAACAATATACATATATGGCTGTGTTAGTTGTCGGGGAACCAGTATGTGGAAACTTATATAGAATGAGATGCTTGATCAGGAACGAAGGAATGACTTTACAGACAAAGGCTCATTTTGTTGTGGAATGTCCTGAATTTTTCTGAAATAGCGGTCAATTTCTTGGCTGGGAAATACATTTGTAGTTCTATTTGTGGGTGTTTTTTTTTCATATTTTCTCTATCGGTGTGACAAAATTATCACCTGTATTGCTAACAGCTCCAAGTGTTATAATGTCATGCACTAGGAAAAAAAGTATGCTAGCTTTCAGAAGTTACAAGCACTTAACTGATTGTAATTATCATGAAGCATTGAGGAGGACTTTACAATTCTTTATTAACATGTAGTATTGATAAGGATTTCACCTTTCATAATGGACACAAAGTATTAATAGCCACTTCACTTTCATAATAAACATGAATTATTAATGAGGACTTAAGTTGTTCTAATGAAATTGCAGTGTTGATAAGGAGTTCACTTTTCATAATTCACCTGAATTATTAATGAGGACTTAAGTCGTTGTAATGAACTTGCAGTATTAATAAGGACATCAACTTTCATAATAACATACACTGTTAGTTAGGATTTCATCTTACACAGTAGACCTGAAGTATTAATAAGGACATCAACTTTCATAATAACATACACTGTTAGTTAGGATTTCATCTTACGCAGTAGACCTGAAGTATTAATAAGGACATCAACTTTCATAATAACATACACTGTTAGTTAGGATTTCATCTTACGCAGTAGACCTGAAGTATTAATAAGGACATCAACTTTCATAATAACATACACTGTTAGTTAGGATTTCATCTTACGCAGTAGACCTGAAGTATTAATAAGGACATCAACTTTCATAATAACATACACTGTTAGTTAGGATTTCATCTTACACAGTAGACCTGAAGTATTAATAAGGACATCAACTTTCATAATAACATACACTGTTAGTTAGGATTTCATCTTACACAGTAGACCTGAAGTATTAATAAGGACATCAACTTTCATAATAACATACACTGTTAGTTAGGATTTCATCTTACACAGTAGACCTGAAGTATTAATAAGGACATCAACTTTCATAATAACATACACTGTTAGTTAGGATTTCATCTTACACAGTAGACCTGAAGTATTAATAAGGACATCAACTTTCATAATAACATACACTGTTAGTTAGGATTTCATCTTACACAGTAGACCTGAAGTATTAATAAGGACATCAACTTTCATAATAACATACACTGTTAGTTAGGATTTCATCTTACACAGTAGACCTGAAGTATTAATAAGGACATCAACTTTCATAATAACATACACTGTTAGTTAGGATTTCATCTTACACAGTAGACCTGAAGTATTAATAAGGACATCAACTTTCATAATAACATACACTGTTAGTTAGGATTTCATCTTACACAGTAGACCTGAAGTATTAATAAGGACATCAACTTTCATAATAACATACACTGTTAGTTAGGATTTCATCTTACACAGTAGACCTGAAGTATTAATAAGGACATCAACTTTCATAATAACATACACTGTTAGTTAGGATTTCATCTTACGCAGTAGACCTGAAGTATTAATAAGGACATCAACTTTCATAATAACATACACTGTTAGTTAGGATTTCATCTTACACAGTAGACCTGAAGTATTAATAAGGACATCAACTTTCATAATAACATACACTGTTAGTTAGGATTTCATCTTACACAGTAGACCTGAAGTATTAATAAGGACATCAACTTTCATAATAACATACACTGTTAGTTAGGATTTCATCTTACACAGTAGACCTGAAGTATTAATAAGGACATCAACTTTCATAATAACATACACTGTTAGTTAGGATTTCATCTTACGCAGTAGACCTGAAGTATTAATAAGGACATCAACTTTCATAATAACATACACTGTTAGTTAGGATTTCATCTTACGCAGTAGACCTGAAGTATTAATAAGGACATCAACTTTCATAACAACATACACTGTTAGTTAGGATTTCATCTTACACAGTAGACCTGAAGTATTAATAAGGACATCAACTTTCATAACAACATACACTGTTAGTTAGGATTTCATCTTACACAGTAGACCTGAAGTATTAATAAGGACATCAACTTTCATAATAACATACACTGTTAGTTAGGATTTCATCTTGCACAGTAGACCTGAAGTATTAATAAGGACATCAACTTTCATAATAACATACACTGTTAGTTAGGATTTCATCTTACACAGTAGACCTGAAGTATTAATAAGGACATCAACTTTCATAATAACATACACTGTTAGTTAGGATTTCATCTTACACAGTAGACCTGAAGTATTAATAAGGACATCAACTTTCATAATAACATACACTGTTAGTTAGGATTTCATCTTACACAGTAGACCTGAAGTATTAATAAGGACATCAACTTTCATAATAACATACACTGTTAGTTAGGATTTCATCTTACACAGTAGACCTGAAGTATTAATAAGGACATCAACTTTCATAATAACATACACTGTTAGTTAGGATTTCATCTTACACAGTAGACCTGAAGTATTAATAAGGACATCAACTTTCATAATAACATACACTGTTAGTTAGGATTTCATCTTACACAGTAGACCTGAAGTATTAATAAGGACATCAACTTTCATAATAACATACACTGTTAGTTAGGATTTCATCTTACACAGTAGACCTGAAGTATTAATAAGGACATCAACTTTCATAATAACATACACTGTTAGTTAGGATTTCATCTTACACAGTAGACCTGAAGTATTAATAAGGACATCAACTTTCATAATAACATACACTGTTAGTTAGGATTTCATCTTACACAGTAGACCTGAAGTATTAATAAGGACATCAACTTTCATAATAACATACACTGTTAGTTAGGATTTCATCTTACACAGTAGACCTGAAGTATTAATAAGGACATCAACTTTCATAATAACATACACTGTTAGTTAGGATTTCATCTTACACAGTAGACCTGAAGTATTAATAAGGACATCAACTTTCATAATAACATACACTGTTAGTTAGGATTTCATCTTACACAGTAGACCTGAAGTATTAATAAGGACATCAACTTTCATAATAACATACACTGTTAGTTAGGATTTCATCTTACACAGTAGACCTGAAGTATTAATAAGGACATCAACTTTCATAATAACATACACTGTTAGTTAGGATTTCATCTTACACAGTAGACCTGAAGTATTAATAAGGACATCAACTTTCATAATAACATACACTGTTAGTTAGGATTTCATCTTACGCAGTAGACCTGAAGTATTAATAAGGACATCAACTTTCATAATAACATACACTGTTAGTTAGGATTTCATCTTACGCAGTAGACCTGAAGTATTAATAAGGACATCAACTTTCATAATAACATACACTGTTAGTTAGGATTTCATCTTACGCAGTAGACCTGAAGTATTAATAAGGACATCAACTTTCATAATAACATACACTGTTAGTTAGCATTTCATCTTACACAGTAGACCTGAAGTATTAATAAGGACATCAACTTTCATAATAACATACACTGTTAGTTAGGATTTCATCTTACACAGTAGACCTGAAGTATTAATAAGGACATCAACTTTCATAATAACATACACTGTTAGTTAGGATTTCATCTTACACAGTAGACCTGAAGTATTAATAAGGACATCAACTTTCATAATAACATACACTGTTAGTTAGGATTTCATCTTACACAGTAGACCTGAAGTATTAATAAGGACATCAACTTTCATAATAACATACACTGTTAGTTAGGATTTCATCTTACACAGTAGACCTGAAGTATTAATAAGGACATCAACTTTCATAATAACATACACTGTTAGTTAGGATTTCATCTTACACAGTAGACCTGAAGTATTAATAAGGACATCAACTTTCATAATAACATACACTGTTAGTTAGGATTTCATCTTACACAGTAGACCTGAAGTATTAATAAGGACATCAACTTTCATAATAACATACACTGTTAGTTAGGATTTCATCTTACGCAGTAGACCTGAAGTATTAATAAGGACATCAACTTTCATAATAACATACACTGTTAGTTAGGATTTCATCTTACACAGTAGACCTGAAGTATTAATAAGGACATCAACTTTCATAATAACATACACTGTTAGTTAGGATTTCATCTTACGCAGTAGACCTGAAGTATTAATAAGGACATCAACTTTCATAATAACATACACTGTTAGTTAGGATTTCATCTTACACAGTAGACCTGAAGTATTAATAAGGACATCAACTTTCATAATAACATACACTGTTAGTTAGCATTTCATCTTACACAGTAGACCTGAAGTATTAATAAGGACATCAACTTTCATAATAACATACACTGTTAGTTAGCATTTCATCTTACACAGTAGACCTGAAGTATTAATAAGGACATCAACTTTCATAATAACATACACTGTTAGTTAGGATTTCATCTTACGCAGTAGACCTGAAGTATTAATAAGGACATCAACTTTCATAATAACATACACTGTTAGTTAGGATTTCATCTTACACAGTAGACCTGAAGTATTAATAAGGACATCAACTTTCATAATAACATACACTGTTAGTTAGGATTTCATCTTACACAGTAGACCTGAAGTATTAATAAGGACATCAACTTTCATAATAACATACACTGTTAGTTAGGATTTCATCTTACACAGTAGACCTGAAGTATTAATAAGGACATCAACTTTCATAATAACATACACTGTTAGTTAGGATTTCATCTTACACAGTAGACCTGAAGTATTAATAAGGACTTCAACTTTCATAATAACATACACTGTTAGTTAGGATTTCATCTTACACAGTAGACCTGAAGTATTAATAAGGACATCAACTTTCATAATAACATACACTGTTAGTTAGGATTTCATCTTACACAGTAGACCTGAAGTATTAATAAGGACTTCAACTTTCATAATAACATACACTGTTAGTTAGGATTTCATCTTACGCAGTAGACCTGAAGTATTAATAAGGACATCAACTTTCATAATAACATACACTGTTAGTTAGGATTTCATCTTACGCAGTAGACCTGAAGTATTAATAAGGACATCAACTTTCATAATAACATACACTGTTAGTTAGGATTTCATCTTACACAGTAGACCTGAAGTATTAATAAGGACATCAACTTTCATAACAACATACACTGTTAGTTAGGATTTCATCTTACACAGTAGACCTGAAGTATTAATAAGGACATCAACTTTCATAATAACATACACTGTTAGTTAGGATTTCATCTTACACAGTAGACCTGAAGTATTAATAAGGACATCAACTTTCATAACAACATACACTGTTAGTTAGGATTTCATCTTACACAGTAGACCTGAAGTATTAATAAGGACATCAACTTTCATAATAACATACACTGTTAGTTAGGATTTCATCTTACACAGTAGACCTGAAGTATTAATAAGGACATCAACTTTCATAATAACATACACTGTTAGTTAGGATTTCATCTTACACAGTAGACCTGAAGTATTAATAAGGACTTCACATATCATAATTAACACACAGAGTTAGTCAAGCATATAAACTTTCATGAGGATTAACCTTTCATAATTAACATGCAGTATTAATAACGATTTCAACTTTTTAATGGACATGAAGTATTCAAAAGAACTTAATCTTTTCATCATTCTGAACATGCAGTATCAATAAGGATGTCAGCGTTTTTAATGGACATGAAGTATTGAAAAAGAACTTTTCCTTTCTTAATTAACATGCAGTTTTAATGAGGAACTCAACTTTCATCGTGGTTACGAAGTATTCAAAAGGACTACACCAATGATAATCAACACGCAGGAATGAGAAGGCTATCCTGTTCAATGAACAGAGAACTTAGTTTAAAGACACTGGATACTCCAGGGTTCAGTGTCTGGGTTTTGTGCACACATAGCAATTACTGGTGAAGAGGCATCTAATCAGAGCTTATGGTGCCAGCTGATTAGTGGTCTGGAGAGGGTTGCTGGGGGTCCCTGTCACTGATTGGTTTGGTTGCCAGTGTCACAGCTATCTACGTGTGATATTTGTACCTCACTAAATGTGGTTAGCTTCAGGGCCACTCCGATGGCAGGACTCTGGCCACAGTTGTCAGGGGAGGCCTTCATTCTGCTCAAGTCTTCCACTCTGCTATGTGATGTCTCATAGCAGAGAACATGGTTTTTCTTTAAATATTCTAGCCCAGCAAATGTATTAATGTTACTCCATATTAAGGGACTTCATATTTATAACGTATGGGAAGAATGCTTTGGGAGGCTTACATAGAAAAACTAAACAGGGTGTGTGTGGAATGGGTGGATTAGGGTGAGTAGAGCTAGGAGAGGGTGGTGGTGAATCAGGTATGAGGGTCAGCAGGAAGGTTTCAATGAAAACAGGATGGAATCACCAAGATCTTTTATGGATAAACCTTCTTTAATCTTTCACCCATAATGTTTTGGGGTCATTCCAGATCCTATCATCAGGTGAACTGAACTAACAGTTGATACTATGACGCTGACCCTATGACATCACAACTGCATTTTTATGATGTCACAGTGTATGTGACATCACCATCACGGGGAAGATGTTTTTACGTGATAGGGTCCACGTCAGAGTATCAGCTGTGGAATGGGTGGTTTAGGGTAGGTAGAGCTAGGAGGATCTGGAATGACCCTGAAACGTGTGTAAAAGATTAAAGAAGGTTTATCTATAAAAGATCTTGGTCATCTATGGCAACTTCTAAATGTCGCAAAAAGACAGGATGGAATCAGTTGTGGAAATAAGGGAGCAGAGGGTCAGGTGGGAGGATGTCATGATGAGGGGATGAGGAAGCAAAGGTGAGAATAGCATGCATTCAGAAAGAGTCTTATCCAGTACAATCTGAGACAGAAGTCAGCAACAATACAGGCAGGTCATCGATTCAAGCACATGTTGGCTTACATTTCTTGGCAGAAAATGTCTAAAGTTGATTAGTGGATAATGTGAGTTCATCAAAACCAATCCCACCATCTCTTCCTGGCTTTGAAGTTGAAGATAAATTTCCTCCACGATTTTGTAGGATGTAGATTTAAGACCTGGTCTTGACTCCAGGTTTACTGGCTTTCCTCAAGTCAAATCTTCTATGTCAGAAAAAATGGTAGAGTTTTATGTTTGTCTCTGAGAATGGCTGAAATGTCAGACCCACCATCTATGCATGTACAGTATTGAGATATACCACCTCTGTTATATAACGGAAGAGGACATCTACCTGTAATTATCATCTGTGTGTGAACAGTACTGAGATATACCACCACTGTTATAGAGCTAAAAGATGACATCTAGCTGTAATTATCGTCTGTGCATGTACAGTATTTAGATGTATGAAGGCTGTTTCATACTGGTATGTCCCCAAAGGACCCCTACCTGTACTTGAAGTTGAATTGTTGCCTTTCTTTCATCAATTCAAATGAAACTGAACGTGTCCCAAGGCAACATGAGATGATATGATGATCTTTATATTTTGATATGATGTAGAAATATATAAAAACATAAAGGAAGTGTATCTATACTTTCAAGTGTATGTATACTTTTGAAATTTGTGGATGGCAGTCTGTACTATGTTTTATATGGAGGGTGCTAGTCATCACAAATGAGTAGAGTACGCAGTAGATTGGTGAAGAGTATTTTGGTTACATCACACGGTATGAGCTTGGGAGAGAGGAGGGAGGAGATCTTGAGTGAGTGAGTGAGTGAGGGAGGGAGGGAGGGAGAGATCATACCAGTGTGCTAAATAGTTTCCAAATTTTACAAGCCATTTGGGCTAGCTCTGCCTGAAAGATACTTGCCCACTTAATGCATCACTGGCCAGAACTTTTAACAAACTATGCAAAAGGTTACAAAAATAAATGTGAAGAAGAAATTGTCGGTTGGTATTACATATGGATTTCAACATTAAGCTGTGCAAATGATGAACATTTTCATCAGGTCATTATCTTGCATGAATTAAATGTCTATAAAAAATTAGCAAGCCAAGGAGAGTGATATACTTATAAAATGATCACAAGACAATTCACTAGCAGGTTGGACCAGTGATTGTGGAGATTTACTAGCTCAACTACATTTTACTATTGCTACTGGCACGGGGCTGGTTGCTATTTCGCTAACAGGAAAGTTTTTTTGCGAAAGTCCAAAGTAGGAAACGCAAGAAATGGGCTTGTGACATTGATCCTAGAGGGGGAATCTTACCTGTGTTTTGGTGTCACCTCAGCAGTAACTAGGCTATCCTCTGTTCCTCATAAGGTGACAGAGGTCATTACAGGTCATATCATCAACTCATTAAGCCTGAGAGCCAATTTACTGCTCAACAGCTGGAACCCTGTGCTGATTGCCTGGCTTGCTGTGGCGAGACTAATTAGTGCTATTCACGCCTGATATCCCTGGCAGGTTTCGGGGATTACAGGAAACTGTCTCATCATACAAGCAAGTCCTGATTGTTTAATTGTTTAATTGTGTAGTAAAGATATGTGTTGAAAAGAAGCAGGTAAGACTACATGTACATGTTATAATTATATGCAGTGTTTTACATGATTTTATTACACTTTCTCTTGTAGACCTTTGGCAGCTTGTACAATTATATTTTCTTAATATATGTATGTATCCTTTGTATGTAAGACATGAGACAAACAAACTGTCCCTTTCATATCATTGTGTGAGGTTAACTTGTACAAAGCATCTTTGTGAATGGCAGTAAAGAAGAATTTACGTACATGCTTAATAATCTTCTATGAAGAAGTGTTTTTGCTGATGCCTATACATTGCTAGTGTATACTGAATATTTTAAGGAAAGCACTAATATGCTAGTCTGTGACTTACATGGAGCAAATTCACAGTTTGTCACATCTAGATTTAACACAGAAAACATGTGTTAACATACACACATACATATATGGCTATTGTATAATACCTATTATTCCGTGTACATATATAAGACAAAGAGTCATGGGATGGGGCGTTATCAAAGTTCCTGAAAAGAACGTTTTGTATCTCAACTGTTCAATATAGTGGCTGAGCTGTTACCCATGACCAATCGTACCATGAGATACCTATGACAGAAGAAATGACACGTGATGGGGCGTGGGCTAAATTTCTGAAGAACATATTTGGTCACTAAACAGCGTGGATACAGATTGATTATTTGCTACAGCATTCACCAATGAATACGCTGGATTTTGGCCTTTTCAAGTTCAACTGTAGCTATCATGAAAAAGTTTGTGTATTGTGAACATACATAATTGTAACAATTTTATTTTTTATCGTTAAGTAAAACAAAGCGATTGAACTAATAATAATAATAAGTGTATTTGTAATGTGCTGTAATTCCACACCTCAGAGGGGTATGTGCTCAAAGCGCTTCAATTTGATTATTATTACCTCAGATAACCCTATCCAACCATTGAGTAGAGATAGTATTTATTTGCGTATACATTTTGCACACACTTCTGGTACATCAAACATAATGGTTTACTGAACATGTAAATAAAATCTGCACATTGGTAGGAATGAATATCCTAATTCAAGTACATGTGATATTGAATTCAAAAGGTGACACGATACTGAATTATCATAAAGTATAAACTTGCAGATGAATTCCTCCAATTATTTATGAGGATGGGCATGCCTGTATTTATATTGAATGCAAACGAGGTTCAGAAGATTATACATGTGCATATGTGCATGAAAGTTACAGAGAGGGGTGTGACTCCATAAAACACCTTGTCCAATGAAATAACAGCGCATTACTTTGTTTTGCACTTGTCACGGGACAAACCTTTCATCAAGGAGGTAACTGGATGTGCATTTTATCAGAGGCTGTTATTTCGAGGTTTCAACAGGTGTTCAAATATCTCATTACTGTTGTCTGATTGAATGATTATACGCATGTGTATCAATTCCATAACTGATATATTATCTTGCTTTTATTGATGATGGATCAATAGAGACTTAGTTCATTGATATAAGTAATAATTACACCGGATCAGATAATTACGTAGATCAAATACAAACGTTTTTACACAGTGCTTGTGTAAACTAATTTGAAAAATCACAATTCAAATCAACTTGAAACTTTAAACATCTTGAGCGAAAATGTTTCAGTTGTGCGTGCGTGCGTGCGTGCGTGCGTGCGTGCGTGCGTGCGTGCGTGTGTTGAGTCGTTGCAAGAGTTCTAGTTATCACTTAATATTCGATTTTGTAACACTATCAACTTTAGATTATGAAAAATAAATGGTCGCAATACAGCTAGGTCTGAATTAGTAACTTGGTTTATGTCAAAGCTATGCGAACATGGATATTGATGAAATACAGTATTGCTGGTCATGTCTATGATTCATTATATAAAATATTACAAATTAAACTGAAAGTATTCTACTCTGAATGCTTTGTATGTCCTTGGTATGTCCTTGACATTTCCATCTTGTTTTATATTTATTAGGTAGTATTTGCATTTCAAAGAAGGTTTTTGTAACCTTGTCACCGTTAATTCAATCACTGTGCAAAAATAGTTTTTTAGTATTCATTCCCAATGATTAGTAACAAACACTTACCCCCTGTAACAACATCTCACAATCCCCTTTCTCGCAGCCATGTGTTCACATACCTATATGAGCCTATGACATTGATTAACAATTGTTATCAAAACACTTTGCATGCTTCTTCTGAATAACACAAAAAGGTAACCTCTCTCATACGAAAAGATAATCTTCGATCAGTACTGCTAAATTTATTAGAATAGATACAGAAGGAATTTATAAGTAAAATGCACATGTGAGTCTCTCGCTGAATGAGAGGTATTTTCCGCTGATGAACAAGTTCATCTCTCACTGAATAAGAGGTGCCTTTTATTACCGTGGCTCTTGTTGTGAGAAGCTAATTAATTCGCCGCACAGCCTTAATGAGTTAACACTGTTAACACAAGGCCACTAACATCCATATTGTGTTGACAAACATTGGCAAACAGGGATTTGATTCCATAAATTTATCTTTGATTGTTAAAAATACAACTACCCCAAATTGTGGGGGTTTGGATGACTTTTGACATCTGTATCATTCCTGAGTATTTGCCCACACCAGATAAGACGTTGATACATTCCTTAAAATAAGTGAAATGCTGTTCTAAGCTCCTTTAGTCAAATTCAATCTCATTTTATAGATTTCATTTTGATGTGGTATGAGAAAAAACGTCTTCTTGAGGTTGGTGAAACACAATTCTGAAGCATAAAAGAAACTGTCTTATCAATTTCAAATCATTAATTTCAAAGTCAAACTCTATGGGATGTGTCATGCCAATATATTAAAGTATTTACATTATATGTACAGTTGTATATGTTTTCTCAGCTTGTGGATTTCACCAATGTGGTAAGTCTGATATCTGCATGACTTCTGGTTTTGTTCAGACTGTGAGGTAGCCCTGTGGTTAAAGTATTTGTGCATCTCACTGAAGATCTGTGTTTGGTTCCCCACATAGTTACAGTGTGTGAAGCCCATTTCTAGTGTCCCTTGTCATGCTATTGCTGGAATTTTGGTAAAATTGGCTTAAAACCCCTCTCACTCACTAACTGAGGTTTTGTCTAACATTGTTAGCTGACGTACTGTGAAATAGGTTAGGTACTGTCCACAGCTGACTCCTCACCTGGACGAGCATGTAGTGTCCGTGTTTGCATGAAGACGGCCAGAGGATTTTGTCATGGCTTCCATCTACCATGCAGCCAAAACAAAAGGATCCAGTTCTGATTGCTTGACCAACCCTTACTTAGGGTGTCAAGACTAACTTTCATCCATTCTACTTCCACAAAACAAAGAGGACAGGTTAATAATAATATGATAATGCTAATTTTTGCGCCTAGAATCCAACATGATGTTGCTCTCTAGTATTACATTAATACCCTGATGGAATTGTTCTTTCAAAGCTGCTACTAAATGCGACTGTGTAGGTCCATACAGCCGCTTCTCCGGTACCCATTTTAAACAGCTGGGTAGGCTGAGTGCAGTGTGGACAAAATAACTTGCCCAGGGACACAACACAGTATTAGACCATGTTCACAAATTTTGGTGTGTCCAACGGGATTCGAACCTGCACCTTTGCCATGAGAGGTCAGCATACTAACTACACCATTGAGCTCCACACCAGAATATACAGCAAACAACTAACTGTATAACAGTTGTGCAACTTTTCCTGTCTTCAATTTAACGGAAAAAAAACCAATGAATTTTTAAAAAATCTGGATTATATATTTGGCCCACCAAGCAGTTCCGGCAGGAGTGAAGGTTCTAGTCGCCATCATTTAGGCATATGCATACCATTTAATTTGACTTGGTGTCCGTTTTCGGTTCTCTTGAGTGATATCAGTGTATACAGTTAAAGGGCTGTAATGATGCATCCAACTATTGATGGATTGCAATTGTTGAATCTCCTTCAGCAGTTAATCGATGGCAGAAACAAAAACCCATCAATGCGTCAGTAATATGTTGCTATCGATAGCTTTGTAATTTACCTCCACCGATAAATGTGCTACAGGAAGTAAAGGAGTTATCCACCCCTTATATTTGCAGCTTCATTGAGTTTTGTTTGAACTTTTTACTTGTTTTTGGTTTCAAGTTTCTTGTCAGTTATTTAAAGAGACTGAAACTACTTCAACTTGTTTTTATTTCATATATACTATGCATTCATTTCACACAAGACAATTCAAGGAGAAAAAAACATATTGAAATAGAATGCAATAGTTGGTCACAATAGACTGTCTATCGCAATAGTATGTTAAAGTTATACCAAGGGATTCTGTCTGTCAGGCTGATGCGTTTTGTTCAACCAGTAGCTTTAAAATTGTTTTTGGGATTATTTAAAAATTTAAAAAATTTGGACCACCTTCTTTGTCTGAGATGCAGTACTAATTTGGTAGTGGTATGTTTATATTTTTCAAGAATTGACAATTGTGTACTTTGGAAAGTTTCTTCAAACAGTAACTAGAAAAGCATTGGTCAAAATATGTTCAGGTTTGGAAAAAACAGCTTCACTGTATAAAAGGGATTAGTGCAAAGTTTAATTTGGATATTTTCAATGTATCAAGAATTCTCACAGAGTAACATCTCTTAAACTCGGGAAGAATCCCATGTCAAATTTGTTCAACCAGTCACTTTACAATCTTTCAGTGGATTGTTTTCAGATCTTGGTAGTTCTGTCTTTCTTTGGGGGAAAGATGCAGTTGCAAGTTTGAAACAGATGTTGTATTTTTGTCAAGAATAATCATTGTTAAGTGTCATTCAGATGAATTTGATAGTCATAGTATCAGTGAGCCTTGCTCACATTGTTTTGCACATTGTTCAGTGTAGTTACTGTGAAGAATTGTCCCAAGTGAGTCTCTTCCCATTAGCAATGTGACAAAACACCAGTGTAATCAGTCCCTTGCATAATACCAATTAAAGTGGTTCGATATTGTGCACAAGTAAACTAACATAAAAATAAACACAAATCACTCCAGTGTTTGTCTGGAACATTACGAGTCAAATCTAACCTTTAACGCCCCCAACGGTGATCACACCTCACTCAAGTATACTTCATGGACCATCTAAACTTAAAAAAACATCTACCCAGCTCTTTAGTTTTGTCCGTTTGATGCTTATCTAATATTTAACATGGTATGAAAACCTTTTCATTATTTCAGGTAGAGCTGCAGTACCGTGCTGTCTCCTCCACTGGGACTCTGGTAGAGGGAAGCAATCACGAGCCTGAGGAGAAGAAGCATTGCTTCTTACCGCTACAAACGCCAAAATTGCCAATACCAGCAAGTTGGATGGTGATGGAGAAACGGTTCCCTCAGAGAAGCCTCCGGCGAATCAGTATGGAGCTTTACCTGACTTATACCTAACGGTTTGGAGATCACAATATGGCCTCTGAGGAGACATACCTCCAGCAAGTTAATATTGAGTTGGTCGAAGGCTGGGAAGCTAAGCTGAGCTCTGGAGGACGGATCTATTATGTCGAGTAAGTCGTCAACTTCATATCATTTATAGCGCTGTCATGTGGAAGGGTTTTATAATTTCAGGGACAATTTGGTTTGGTTTTATGTTATATGCTTTTTCAGTATTATTTAAATTGTGTGTTTTTTTATTATATAAAATGTTTTGTGTGTTGTTGTTTCAGATTGTTGGTTTAGATAATATTCAGAAAATAGTGTCAATTGATATCAGTGTTCATATGTTTTAATGTTGTCATGGTAACTGGGGATTTATTGAAGAAATGTTTGCCTGTTTTCTTGTGTCTTTCAACATTTTGGTAATATTCCAAATCAGGATTGTCTCTGCTAGTTAGCAGAAGGACATTATTTTACAACTGTCTAAAAGTACATTTTAAAAAAACATTGCAAAATGCATATATAATAGTTTTGTTGCATCTTCAAAGTATATAACTGTTAGTAGAAGACATGAGTCATTGTCTCAGTAGCTGTATCATATGAATGGATATATTTCCTTTGAGTCATACACCAGTTCTTGTCAACTTTCTTACACCATGGCATCAAGATTTTGAAGTTATATTCCTCTGAAGACTGTTTCTTTATGTAATACAGAGGTTCTCAACCAGTTTAATTTGCAGGGAAGCCTATTGGTGTCTACACATATCAATGTGGATAGAATCTTCACCATTACTGTCTGCAGCCATTCCTTTGACAAGGTGGCTAGTGAGAGCGTTGAGTCTATCTCCATGGCCTGAGCCGTGATGTAATTACGTCATTAGTCACTATGACAGTCCTATTATTTGCAGCAAAATTCCCCATGATAAGATATGAGATTTGTGTAATTTGTCTATCACACCTCCTGCAAGTGCTTGTCTGTGGAGGAATGTGCCAGACAACTGACTCTCGTCAATATTCTTGTGGCTAAAGATGGTCTAGGTTCTTTTGTACAGTTTTCCTGATATTAAGCAAGATTAAGCAATTTTAGTATTTGTTATATTTTCTCACACTTGAAATGGATATGTTTTAAAACTTATTTATATCTATCATTTATTTTCTTTTGTATGTTAAAGAATGTGTCATGAGACAAACACACTCTTGACTTGGATGATTTGAGGTTAATACTTAAAAACATCTTAAACTGAAGAACGTTTAGTGAAATGTCACACAAAGTTTTTCAGTGAAGCAGATTATTTATGAAGAAATCTCTGTGTGAAAACTTATTAACAAGAAAGTAAGTTTTCAGTACACAGTTGTACTTTTTCAAATGGGATTTTAGAAGTTGATATGGAGAAGATCAAGTATTATGAGCTGACAAAAATATTGGAATGATGTTGTTTACAGTGTTGTAAGGTGTAATGATGTTTGTCAGAGCCATTTTGTTTTGCTTGCTACAGTAAATATTTTTTAGTTTTGTTGTTTTTTAGTTTTATGGGATGATGTATATCTATTTTCTGCGAACCATTATCTAGATTCTTGTGAGCAATGTATACACTTATCTCTTTCCCTGACATCCATCTTGGCTGATATTCATTATCTAGATGAAGATGAACCAGGATCACAAAGAACATATTACACAAAGTATTTTCAATAAATATTACCTTGTCTCCATCCTTCTTTGAAAAGTATAATTAATTTTTCCAATTTCCATCCAAACATCTTCTTCAAATGATTTAAGGATACTGCATTCCCCACAACTACTCATTATTCACATAACCTTCCAACTTTTCCCTTTCATTAAGTCTATATTTGGAACAGTCTCTTCCTTTATCATGTACTGACATATTTATGTCTCCATATATCCTAATATAGTATACTAATTAGGCGTTAATGCTGATATATTCAGTCCCAATCTTTCATGAAGTACAGCTTCTGTAGTCTTCCATGGTATAGCATTGCTGTATTTGTACTTCAAACCAGACTGTTTTTGTGAAGTGCTATATAGTCAACGAAGCTGGCACCTATTGATTGAATTAAGGCAGGCGAGAGGACTTCAAAGCTTTTGGATGAAGTTCGATTGACAGTTTATTTATTATATGGAATTAAGGCTTTAAGTGGCATTTTGGTGGACATATTGGATTATGTTAGCTACAAACTGAATGAAAGCATGACCATAGACAATTAAAATATTTATGATAGATGTGGTGTGCAGAAGTTGGACTCAGCTGTTGTGATTAATTAGTAACTACGCTGTTCAGGTTTGCTGATTAAGGGGTTAGATGAAAGAGAAAAGTGTGTTATTTCATGCTTTTGGAGAAATTCACCATGTGTGTTTGCTGTCAAATATATAGGAAAGTCTGTAAAGCTGATGCTTGCCAAGGAGGCTTTGAAGTTATATTGAAAATTTTGAAAAAATTGTTGTAAGAAGAGACAGGTTTATGATTGATATTCCAACATTCAAAATGTCTTACCCCAAAAGCCTTTCTGTTGACTGTTGAAGTACAGTTACAGGAAGAGAGATTTGCCATGTTATTTCATTCCAACTCAAGATTGAAATCCAATCTTAGATTGAAAAAAAGGATGTTTGTTAAAAAAAATATGGATATATTAATTTCTCTTCTTGTTTATATTTTCTGAGTAAAACATGTAAGTTCAGTCAAAATGTTTTGACTCTGCCTTTTACAGGAAAATATTACATGGCTTGAAGTTGTGACCCCAAATTATCCCAATCCTATTTAGTACCCTCTAAACAGCTAGTAGAATTGATCGTACTGTGAACTGTTTGACAAAGAGAAGTACATTTTAAAAATCTTTTGTATGATCTATATGATATCTAATAGATTACACAGGCCACCGTGTCGTCATGCCGAGTGCCGTGGTCACATTCATCAGAAGTGAAACGTAGATCAGCTTGTGTCTAATGTACCTGACCTGCCATCATTTGCACATGAACGCACCTGTAGTCAATAGGTATTTACATTTACTATGTGCGCTGGTGGTACGTTATTAACATATTGAATTTCATACACAGTATTGAGCTAACATGTATAGAGCGTTATCACAGACGTGATAGGGAATAATTATGTAAGGTCATGTTGTAGCACTGGAGACCAGCCGTTATTCTGGAGTGGCTCTGTGCCAAAACTTTGTATACTTCATTCAAGTAAGTAAGAGGACTCCAAACCGGAGTAGTTTCTATGTTTGTGTCGTGCTCACAGCTAGAGTTTGACATTTTGATATAGTTCAACAACTTGAAGAATTTGCCGATCCCTGTTTACTGAAAGTAAGGCTCTAACTTGTGTTTCAAATTGTATGGAGAGTGGGGGACCAAACCCCTGTGTACTGTATGGAGAATGGGGGACCAGGCCCTGGTAATCTTTATAGAGAAAGGGGACCAAGCCCCTGTGTACTGTATACAGGGAGATATATTGGCCTCTGTATGTATATTCTGTAAAGTGAGTGGGAACCAAGCCCCTGTGTACTGTATACAGGGAGATAAATTGGCCTCTGTATGTATATTCTGTAAAGAGAGTGGGGGACAAAGCCCCTGTATACTGTATACAGGGAGATATATTGGCCTCTGTATGTATATTCTGTAAAAAGAGCGGACCAAGCCCCAGTAATCTTTATTGAGAAAGGGGACCAAGCCCTGGTAATCTTTATAGAGAAAGGGGACCAGACATATTTATAATGTATAGAAATAAGGAACCAGACACCTGTGCAATGTACCGAGAGAAGGACCAGATACCTGTGCACTGTACCAAGGGAAGGGACCAGACACCTGTGCACTGTACCAAGAGAAGGGACCAAACACCTATGCAGTGTACCGAGAGAAGGGACCAGACACCTGTGTACTGTACCGAGAGAAGGGACCAGACACCTGTATAATGTAAAGAGAAAGGAAACCAGTTGTAACTGGAGGGTTCCAGCAAGTTCTGTTTACTGTATATAATGAGGGGACCAAATTCCTGTGCACTTTACTGAGAGAAGGGATCAGACAGCTGTATACTCTGTAAAGAAAGGGGAACAGTTGAGTGGGAAAGAACTACTGCAGCTATTACTTATATGATCTACAGTAAGTTATCGTGACTTATCATCCATTTTCTTAATCCATAGACTTTAAACTTCGAATACAGTCAGCCGAATGGACATCATGATGGATGTTTCTGTGACAAGAGCAGTCACCGCACTTGTTGGCAGAATGTTGTCAGGCATGCTTTATCAAATCTGTATTTGAAGGCCACTGTATTGTATTGTCCAGTATCGAATCAGGTTCTTCATCATTTTCTTCATTAAGCCCAACCATGAATGTAAAAGCACCTTGGTTTTAGATGCGTAGTTCCTGTTATGAATGACCTTATCATCGATGACAGGCCATCGACTCAAGTCGTTCTGGGGATTTACTGAACAAGGACTTACTGTTCCCATGGGTCGGGACCCTCGTGATCACATTATCATTTACGAAGGGTAATTTTGTCTTGGTAATATCTCCATTGTTAAAACAAAGACAGTAATGGGGAGCCAGGGTCAGAGTATTTCATCTGCTAAATGTAAAATGGTGTTCCCCAGAAGCAAGGGTTGGAGCAAGCTTCAGCAGACGGTCAACTCATATGGAAGTGGTCACTGTGAGGTGTAGTCTGAAATGGTCATGCCTTTTGGGGTGAGGGACAGCTTCTTAATACAAGGACGCTTAAGTGACAGCACTTGCTTCAAATTGTGTCGGAGTATATGTTCTTGCCATTTCTGTTGCATGTGCTTGCCAATAATGGAGTCCTCGGCCTTGAATTTTCCCACAGGAGGTGATTATCGGCAAACATTACTGATTTTTTTCCCCTACCTTATGTTGCGTGTAAATTTTATTGATTGAAAGCTTTTCACCCATCCATACATCATTTGACCAGTAATGTTTGCCATGGTAAAAAATGTCAGTGTTGTTACTATTGTGTAGTTTGATTAAGATGATATATTTCTTTTACAAATTAATGATTAGGAGATTTAAGGGCATATAGATTTGACATGTTCATTGTGAAAAGGCTTCAGGTGACATGCCATATTGATAAAGAGGAATTTGAGTGGTCACAGTATCTATAATGAAATGTAGTGGAAACTTGTAGCCTTCAAGCATCAGGTGAATGATACACTGACAGCCATTACATTTGGAGAATATGTCTTGTAGGATGAGCATGTTCTGTCCTGATTCCAGGCCTGTTAATTTGCCATGACAAGTAAGGATTGATGCTTGTAGACATATGATTCTTGCAGTAGTCGTGCTGTTAGCATTTTGGTAAGTGGTTGTTGGTATCCTATTGGTTATAGTGTGGACTGGTTTAATTTTCCTACTGGTGTGAAACACATATCTGCAGTGATATTTACAATAACTAACACTCAATCACTCACTCATTCACTCACTCAGATGGTGTCAGTTATTTTCCATTTTTATTGTGTCTGGATCCTTTTGGAAGTTTTCAGTCACAGTTTCTGTGGTCCAGTGTCATTTCAATCCAGGCCACAGTGATACGAGGAGGAGCCTCATTAGAACAATGATATAAATGTAGCTGTTCTTGTGTTTTATTTTTCTACATAATATCTGTCAACCTCAAGCAAATTGGTTTGGTATGTACCAGCCTCATGATCCCCTCATGGTTTGACTTTTTATCTTGGTACACCTCACAAAAGCTAAATCTGCAATAAATGCATCACATACTTCAGGAAACAAAATATGTATGAAACATTTTGTATGTTTGAGGTAGGTAGAAGTCCCTTGAAATCAAACTTATATAATAAAATGCATGAAAAAGCATTTTGAAACTATAATAATTTGTTAAAGTGACACCCCCTTCATGTTTATAGAAAGAGCTTGTTTTGGAGACACTAAAGATGACTTCTTCATGAGGACGTAACTGACTGTAATGTTTTCCCTATTCATACATGATACCAAGAGAATAAGATAAATACTAAATGGTCACACAAGTGTCAGCTCCCCATATATTGTAAAAAGTGGCAGCTTGAATATCTGGATGCAATGTTTATGAAAGATTAAAGTAGGAGTGTCTTTAAAAAATAAGTGAGTTAGTTAAGTTTTATGCCGCTTTTAGCAATATTCCAGCAATATCATGGCAGGGGACACCAGAAAATAGGCTTCACACATTGTACCCATGTGGGGAATCGAACCCCGGTCTTCGGCGTGACAAGCGAACGCCTTAACCACTACGTTACCCCACCGCCCCCTTAAAAAATAAGCCCCTGTCTAAATTTTAATCAAGCAATGCAAATTTTGGCTGTTGATTATGATGGGAATACATTCAATAACATTCAGAACATATTTTATATCATATTATCTGAGGACATACTATTTTCCAAGATGTACCACATGACACCCCGTTTTCATTTTCTGTAATTATTTTACCTACATATGTGAAACTTCGGGTATGGCTTTGCTAATGATCCCTTCACAGTGAAATGGTAATTTTACAAACATTGGGCATCGAGAATATAGTTAGGCTCACTACTTTTTGACATCCCCTCATATTGCTGGAATGTTGGAGACTATCAAAACTCTGCTCTCTACTTTCATTCATCAATGTCATGTGACATAGAATAAAAATGGTGATAACCATGTTGCAGATATAGCCATTATTCCATGTTTATCTGGAATTTACTGTCTCCATGAGCTGTCATATAACTTGTGACATGTAAATTTAACAAACCATTGTTACATAACAAAGACACACAGGGTTTTTTTGCTCAGTTGATAAATTCATTCGGTGTTATTCAGTGAATTCAGACAGCTATCGCGTTTTAAATGACAACATCATTTGTATTTTGTAGTAAAACCCAGCCAAGAGTATAACCCATATTGTTTCTTCCTATTGTGGAATCTGCTTCCTGTAAAGCCCAGTCCATCACAAGTGAAGATATTTAGTGTGGGTAATTGTTCACATGTGCTAGATGGGAATTTGATGGCGTGTATTATTGACAAGCCTACAGTGGTGATGAGGATGGGTTTATGAGGAGACAAGCAAGGTGAAATGGAGACTGACCAGGAAGAAGAGTAGACACTTCTATAGGACTGTAGAAAGATCATTCCGAAGTTTCACCTGGTCTGTTGTAAATATAGTGTGTAAATATACAGGAAACCTTACTACTTTAATTCGTTGTTATAACAGTGAGTGAGTGAGTGAGTGAGTGAGTGAGTGAGTGAGTGAGTGAGTGAGTGAGTGAGTGAGTGAGTGAGTGAGTTGTGAGTAGTTTGCTCACATTGCACAAACTGTTTCATCCTCACAGGCAGCATGGGTGTGTAATCCCCAGGGAGCTGATAAAGTTTCTGGCAACAAGAGGGTACCAAGGAGGATAGGATGAGGATGTGATCGTTGAACATCAATATCCACACAGGCAGCATGGGTGTGTAATCCCCAGGGAGCTGATAAAGTTTCTGGCAACAAGAGGGTACCAAGGAGGATAGGATGAGGATGTGATCGTTGAACATCAATATCCTCACAGGCAGCATGGGTGTGTAATCCCCAGAGAGCTGATAATGTTTCTGGCAACAAGAGGGTACCAAGGAGGATAGGATGAAGATGTGATCATTGAACATCAATATCCTCACAGGCAGCATGGGTGTGTAATCGCCAGAGAGCTGATAATGTTTCTGGCACCATGATGGTTCACTTTTAAACTGTATTCCGTTGTTTTTTTCACATAGACTTGTGAGGAACACAGATGTCATACACTTTAATACAGTTTTATGATTTCTGTAGACATTAAGTCCTGTAATATGGATTAAGAAAGCTTTACGCGCTTGCTTTATGTGCAATGCTTGATAATAATTAAAGCAGTTATGGGTTAAACTTTCCCTCCATCTTGAAAGTTCAAAGGTGATGGTATTATCTTATCAGAGGTAATGCTGTGTTGTCAGATTGATTTTGGCTGAACTGCAAGAATCTGTCTATTTGGATGCTTATATAATACCCTGATAGTGGGAGGGAGGTATAAGTCTTATCACACTGTCAGAGGCTTGAAACAGCTGATAGTAACCACGACATATTGACAGCTTGGATTAGAATATCCCTGTCACTCTAACTAGTGTCTCTTAAGTGGCATGTTGTCTTCACATCAATATTTCATAGATTTTGGCGACTGCTATGGTGCGTCAATGTTTCATCAGTAATAATGATGGGTAGTCAGTATGTTAAATGATTATTTTACGAAATCATGCATTTGATTTGAAGACAGTTATTCTCTTTTATATGAAAACACAACTAGTTCTGATTGGTTTTCTAGTCATTTAGGGTTGTATGGTGAATGCAGAAGCCTATGATAAAGGTTCCAGAACATGACGTGACCTTTCAATGTGAGAGTTCTTCAGCTCAGTTGGAGACTGTATGTGAGTCACAGAGAGTGCTTTTTTCCTCGTTGTCTGTCAGTCTTCTGTGATAATGAGACAGTCACAGATATTGTTGTCAATGTCTTGCAGGCTCAGTAGAACATTTATCAATAGCCTTGGTTACACATGTATGGAACTGACGTAGTAATCATTTATGTGGTAACATGTGTATAGTCCATATGCCTCAAAAGCACTCTAACTCAAAAACTATTAATAGCATACTCAATTAAACACTGATCATGATCAAAATATCATACCAACTCTGTGAGGTTTAAAAGACTATCATTAAACTACTGATACAATTCAGTATGAGGGAGGGGTGCAGAGAAAGGGACAGTCAGGTGTGCAAGAAAGGATGGAGACGGCACAGCTCAGGTTAATTACAAAAATAACTTTCTCAGCACTTTTGCACATGCTTTTCGAACACCTGGCTGTCCTTTTCTCTGCACTCCTCCCAAGTAACAAATGTTGAACTGCATCAATATTTCTAGTTTCTAAAACAACTTTTTTGTTTTTAGAACAAAAATTCTGGAAAAACCTCATAGAGTTGGTGTGATGCTTTGATTATGATCATTTTTTCAATGAGTATAATATGTTTAATAGTGGTTGAATTAGACCGCAGTTCATCAGTCCATTTTTGAGGCAAACAGACTACAGTGGTGTTCTAAAGTTTTTTTCGCATTAAAGAGCATTTGAACGACACGAATATGTGTCTCCCAATACTGATTATTGACGGAATAGGCCACAGCATTAGTACTTTTCCCATAATACTGATTCATTGACAGAATAGGGCTCAGTGTTAATACTTGTCTCCTAATGCCTATTCATTAACAACAGAGTAGGGCTCAGCATAATGCTTGAGTCCCAACATCGATTTTGTGACTGAATCAGACCAGAGCACCCATACTTATCTCCCAGAATCTGAAAAATCCTTATTTACACAATTCCACAACTTAAAAACTGCAGAGTTGATGTTGAGAATTTGGTATATGTGTGACTGTCCACAAGAAAATGTCGCAAATGTTCCCAAATATTTCTGGCTGCAGAATAACCGAACATGCAGGGTCTGTCAGGCACAGAGAACAGGTCAACAGAAACCTTGTGTGTGCGTCTTATGAAACTGCACATCTCATGGATAGTGTGTATCATACTATATTACATGTTTCGATGACATTCGTCACTGTACTGAGGGGCACCAAGTGGATAAAATATTCACCCTCCATGCCATAGCCGCATGCATGTTCCTAAAACAGGTTCAACAGTTGAAGGTCATTGCTGGTGTTCCCATCTGTAATATTACTTATATGTTGCTAAAAATATTTCAACTTCACAACACTTCAACTTAATGTCTGATAGCTGTCCCCGTCTGATTGCCTCATGAGTGCTAATGTCGACAGTGATGTCTCGTATGAAACAGTTGAGTTGATGATGAAACTGTTACTCTTGGCACTGTAATTGCTTGTGGAAATGTTCTGAAAATCGGTTCTGAATTAATGCTCCTTTGTTAAGATGGCTGCTGATGTTTTTAATGCTACTATCATCACGAAAATGGGACATAGACAGATCCAGTCAAGTCATTCTTGATTGCAATGTATTTGGAATGTTTTCTAGATAACGTACAGTTTCCAGCTGTCTAATTTTTTCCTTACCATGTTAAATGTATCGAAATGGTCTAACGATCCAGAAAGGATATTTCGCATCACATCAGGAAGTGTACATCACATGAGAAAGCCCTGAAGAGTTCCGTCCTTCAAGCAAGTCTCCAGAGTAGAGGGCCAGTGCACGAATACATTAGCACTTCCTGTGCGTAGTTAACACATTGGGCATAAGCACCTCTTTTACTTCAGTGTGACAGATGTAACATGGCATGGGAGAGAGAGTTATTTACCTTGATGGCAGGTTGCCGTGTGTGGACGTTAGCGGAAAGTAACGCTGAAAGACGTGTTCTAGCTGACTGATACTGTTCAAGGTAATAGGTTAGCGAGAGATCTACAATAGATATGTCTTGATACGTGATTTACAGTGTGCCACGTTTGTTGTTATATACATTGTCTGGAACCGTTTTAGCTCTAGGCAATAGACTACAGAGAAGATAGGTTAGAAATTCTTTTTGCAGTCTGTAAGTCATTGACTTGTAACTAAACAGTTAATGTGCATATTATATCACAATAATTCTTTAGGATGCCAGGAATTTATACCATGCTTTTAAATCTTCAATATGTATGATAGTCACCCTAAAAGGGTTCTGGATGAGAATTTGTCTGAACTCTAGCTAATCATAACATGTGATTAAATGGACTCTGTTTACAAGTGTGCTGACACAGTTGATTCGTGTCATTGCATCCAGTCAGCAAAGACTGATGCTTATGATGTTATTTTATCAACTGTCTGATCCACTGAGTATGTGACCTTGTTCTGTTTTCCACCATTATTCCAGAAATTTAATTCTGGGAACATAAGAATGGGCTTCAAGAATTGTACCCACTTGGGAATCAAACCTGGGATTTCAGCGCGACATGCAAATGCTTTAACCACTGGGCTACAGCACTTCCCCCTTGGATCCAGACTTGATTATGTAGACTGCTATCATATATACTTCACAAAATAACTTAAGGATACTGTTATGTTTATGATTGATATTTTGTCAGTATGTCAGTGAATAAATACAACATTAATCATAATTTCAAAATTTACATACATCTCTGTTTTTGTCCTGCATAGTTGGAATTTTATTGAACAAACATTAGGCAAACTAAAAACTTAAAACCAGTAAGTGCCTAAGTGAGGGTGGGTGACACCAGAAATAGGCTTCATGCACACATTAACCACTAGGCTACCCGACTGCCCAATAAGTGCCCAAACCTTCTAGGACATACAATGTGTGATAGGAATTGTGAAACAAATCATCGATCACTAGTTTTAGGGAAGCAGTGGTCTTTCGAAACCATTAGTGATGAACTGACTCATCTATTTAGATACTGAGACTTGAAAGTCAGGAAGTAACTGTGTAAATCAAGATGTACGTTTTTACAAAGAAACTAGAGAATCAATTTGTTAAGGCTGACAAATTGGACCATTCCTTTTTATACTGAAACTGAAGATGTAGTGAAAAGGGTTCAAATGCTGGAACAGGTACAAATAATTTTTCTTGTTTCGTTGGTTTGAGTTGGATGGCAACATTAATATTTCCTGACAGTAATCTAGCGATAATGAAGACTGATAGAGCCTGTTGATGCAGCTGGTGTACGAGAAAACCAAACTGAAGCTCCCATGCTGTGAAAATGTCTCTCTAGCCTATTCATGGCCGACCACTACTGTCCATGTAGGAGGAAATAACTCTAATTTCCTCTCTGGCAATGAAATCTTCACGCCAAATTTTGAAAGCACCAGTGGGCGAGAATCGTTTAAGATGGTCGTGAACGTGTGCTCATCTTGGAAGAGGAGGAAACTTGCATACCACTAACGATATTTGTATTGATGAAAACATGTCAGAAGTTGGTGGAAATAAGGTCTTAGGCTTAGCGTTGTGTGGCTAGAGTGTATTCCAAATACCATTTGAGCTGATCCAGGCTCGGACTGTTGACAGCTGAAAGGAAGCACCGGCAGCTGATTGGGAGAGAGGTTATTTTTTTGTTTATTGCTGGGACTGAGAAAGTTTGGAGACATGGTTTAAATCTTTAGCAAATTATTACTCATTTCATTTGATTGGGTGCTTTTTGTCCAGCTTTGAGAAGTGACAGATATCGCTGAAAAACTAAATGGAATCTAACTGGCTCTAACAGCATTAAACTGGCATGATCAGTTTCTTATTATGACTTGGTGTTGGAATGTTTCAAGTGAGAATGGAAATATGCATGTTGCTGCTTTGGTCTGCATTTTTCAGCCTGCATGTGATGTGCAAGTTATATCTTTAAGATTTGCTTTTGTCACATATTTTCTCCATTTGTGTGATTTTGAAATTAAATATATTTTAAAAAATCAGAACTAAGTGGAATAAATAATGTTTCATGTATTGACAAATTCCTTTTTGGTTTACATGAAATACCTGTGGATTTCACATTGTCTTTTCTCTTCATTGTCTTCAGTTATAAAATGTTTCTTTATACATGTTTTGATATGGTGTGGAGTGATCAAGTGTGGGATTGAAATGTTCAGATCTGATTACCAGTTAGAGACCTAACTCATCGAGAATCTTCAGATTCAAAATGATCACCAGATCCTGATTAGTCAAGGGATGTAACTTTGCGGAGAGAGTTGTGGCACCTGAGACCAATGCCACTCTACTTCCTAGTGAGCAGGCGACAAGAAGCATTGCACTTGTAACCAGCCCCATTGTCAATAAAATGTGTTCATGCTAATACTTTAAAGCAGACTGTTGCTTTCCTGATCTAACTGAAAATTATTTCAAAGTCTCTGGTAAACCCACATTAATATCAGGAAAGCTGTGTCCAGATTGTTTCTGCACAGATTGTTGAGTAGCTTAAAGTCTAAAAGATTTCTGTCATGTGTCTCATATATTGGATTGTCATAAAATGTGTCTGCACTCAAGATTGATTCCTTGCAACAAGATGGTTAGATGTATGAGTGTCAGTTTTGATATGATCATCAGTTTTGTGTGTTTGCTGGAAGGACTTTACATTTGTATTAAATCATGTTTCCATGGTGACTAAAACGTAAGATTGAAATTGGAAATTCTTGTTTAAATGATTGTTTTTTTTATAGGAAGATAAATATGACTGACACTTGCAAATTTGTGATTAAATGTCAAAGATGAATTGACATTGGCAACAATATTTTTATCCAATATTTCAAAAACCTTGAACTGTTTTCTTTCATAACACAGTTCATCACTTTCGTATGTGATGAATTGTGCAGGAAAATATTTGGGAAATTTTGAAATTGATAAATGCTGATTGAGGAAAGATTAAATTGTTTGAAAGACTGTCAATATGAAATCTGTTGACATGACCCTGTCAAATGACATAGATATGACAGTGATGACATATCAATCAGGCAACAATAACAGACCATGACCTCAGCTCATGTCACAGCTGTTGCCTTCTCAGTACATGTGTCGCCCCCTGGAGGCCACGCATGCAACTACAGCTCAGAAATCACATAATTTGCCTCACAGTTAAGGCCCTAAAGCAGGGGATAATGATGGCATCGTAAAAAAAAATAGATGGTGGAAATTGGCACTAAGGATTCACTGCGACTTTGTGCAAGTTGATGGCAGCCGTCTCACATTGATGGTTGCTGAATCAATTTCACCCAGCTTCGTTAAGTCTGACGACTTGCAAATTCACGGTGGCGAAACTGACGAAGAGGAAAGGAGAAGTTTAAAAATACATTTTTTTGTAATTGAAATCCTTTTGTAATTGAAATGGTCCATTTTGCATCTTAACTGAGGAAGGTTTGATTTTCTGTTAGTCTGATCTGAATAAAGTGTTTTAGAAGTGGCTGCCACATATGAAGATACTAATGGCTTGCCTGAATCTACATGATTAAACCTGATTAAATGATTACATTGAGTTGTAAGCAGTTTCAATTTGTTGCCTTACTACTGCAGAACTGAAACATTTTTTCATGAAAATACAAACAAATGAATCAAACAAAATAATAAGTGTATGCATTGTTAATCATGTGTAATTAGTATTTTTTCATTTGGACTGTATATGTGTATCAAGGTTGTCTCTTTTTGAAAATGAAGCAAGATCAGGTTATTTTTGTCAGTCATCTGTCATAATAATGTTGTCTTTGGAATCCACTGATTAAAGGAGGTTATAGTTTCACATGCTTTCTTCCACAGTTGATGATAATTAGTTCAAGGGATATTTATCCGATTTTTAAAATGTCCACCATATTCTGTATGGCCATTACAGTCTCCTTTGTTAAAAACGAAACAAAATTTGATACAAGTCTTAACTGAGGATCAGACATATGTTGCAGTGATTCAAAGTTTGACCTTTGTTTGACCTTTGCACTTTGAAGGTATTGAAAGCTGAAACTTTTCATGGCCATGAGCCAGCTTCTTTCAAAATGTCGTAAAATTTAGTATATCTATATGTAACATTATATTTGAGATTACATTTTCTGAGTAAAGTGCAGATTCTGTGTTTTGGGGGGGTGAGATTTAAATGCAACGGACTCAGCCTCCACATCTTCCACACAAATGGAAGTCTGATAACTGTCAGTGTAGATCACATTCTTTGAGGACCCTACTGACAAGTGTAATTATCACGATTCCCATGGCCGAGGCTAAATTACACACAATGCCATTGACAAATGGTCAAATTTAACATATGTTATATTTCAGATCCTTTTTCTCGATAAAGTACTCAGTCTAGTACTGTTTTATGTCAAATCCCTCATATCCACTCTGAGAATATTGAGACATTTAAATAGAAATATGTAAATCTTCACCAAAACCTCATGAGATAATTAAATATTTTTTATATTTAACACAGACCAAAATCTTCTGTTGTGATGTATCGCTTTGCAAGGAAGGTTTTGATTTAACAACAATTAAATTTTTGAAAACTTGAAAAAAATGGCTTCAGCAACTTTTCCCCATAAACCATCAAGTATCTGTGCTATACACTGAAGATGATGTTGTGTCCATAGTCCATGTAAACCATTTGGTGCCATGATTTTTTTATTTCTTTGTTAATAATAATGTAATGAAAAAGTATGTCTTAAGAAACCCATTTTAACTTTGAATTTCAAAAGTGTATCCATGCTGATTTGGCCTTGTTATGAAGCTAAGATACTACAGACATGACTTAAAATTCCACTTAAATTACTGATAACGTGAAAAAACATTTTTTCTACTAATCTACCTGTGTAATCCATGTAAAACTTAAAGATGTGGACATGGTCATCTGTTCTTTGAACTTGGACACAGACCATTTGTCTTCAGCTGCTATCCCCAAGTGCAACTCATTGATTTATGTGACCATCTCTGCAAACATCACAAGTCATGTTTGCACAAGCTATTTGCGTCCATGTTTGTAACATATGCAAATAGCACCTCAGGAACACACACAGAAGGAAATTACTGTTATTTACGCAAAAAATCTGCTGCCCCACCTGTATGAACATTCCAAGGGATGTGTTTGAGGATGTCTGTCAACATGAGATGGCGTTTTGCTTTGATGTGATGCATGTCAGGCAATGAAACTTGCCACTTTACAGACAGGCGATTGGCATGTTAAGATAAAGCAAGTATTGTTCCACGTGGTCAGGAAACAAGTTCTTTGTATAGTGTTTCATCAACAGTACAAGTAATCATTTCAAAGACCTAAGAAGAAATATCCTAAGAATATCACTGAAATTTTTTGGATAAAAAGTGATAATTGCTTTTTTTTTAAAAGTTTATATTTTAGCAAACATTTTTTATGTTTTTGATGGTTGGAAACAAACAAAATATTCCAGATATTGGACTTACTGCATCATGTTTACATTGTTTGAAAAATAAACTTTGAAAATAGTTTTTACTACAAAAGCCAGTAGCTGTTGCAAACTGATAAATAATGACTTTGAGCATGCATTTTCTAGTTCTTTACCTAGCAGTACATAGCAGAAGCATTAACAGAAATAGTTTACAGACATGTGAATTTTTCACATATTGTGAATAGTATAGTATTGGTGTTATAATTACCATAATTACCGACCTGTGAAGGTCGCGGGGGTAGAATAAGCCTTCAGCAAACCCATGCTTGCCATGAAAGGTGACTATGCTTGTCGTAAGAGGCGACTAACACGGTTGGGTGGTCAGGTCGCAGACTTGGTTGACACAGGTCATCGGTTCCCAATTCCGCAGATCACTGCTCATGTTGTTGGTCACTGGATTGTCCGGTCCAGACTTGATTATTTACAGACTGCCACCGTATAGCTGGAATATTGATCAGTGCGGTGTAAAACTAACTCACTCTACCATAATTTCAATCATATTATAATAGCTGCCTCAATAACATCATCTCGTTACTTTAAAATGATATTTTCTTCACAACTTTAAACTTTCATTACTTCTTAAGAGTTGGGGAGAAACTTTCAACAGCCAAACTGAGGTTAGCTATTGACTAATAATGATGCATACAACTTGATGGATGACAACTTCATGTTAAGTGCTTAGAGGAATATTTACTGTAGTTCAGTCTTACACCTCTGTCAAGCTTAAAGTGCTTACAACCCAGTGATGAGAAGCAAACATTGTATATACATGGTATGTTATGACAAACAGCAGATTAACAGCATGTTGTTGATAGCAAGTGGCATGTAATTGGATGAATCCAGGTGGGGAGTAAGAATAACAAATAGCACAACAAGAGGCACCTGTGATGAAGCCAATGAACAGCTGGGATTAAGTAGGAGGAATTAAGTAGTAAAAACAAGCTAATACAGCTCTATTGATGGAGTCTATATATTGATGAACTCTTCACAGGCCATGGTATATTGTACTGGATACTGACCACAAATTACTTTATTGAATCACCAGTTTCTAGAATGCCTATCAAACATTTAACTTATTGACCATTAAAATGTTTAAAAAGCTTGTAACTAATATAAAACATTTGGTGAATGTATGGGGTACAGGGAATAGCAGCAAAGTTGCTGAAATGGCATTAAACAATATTCACACTCTACCTGACTATGGATGTGTTGTGTGGTAAACAACTTACACAGCAATGGTGTTAAATGTATTTTGAAGCTAATCAAAGGCAATGATTAACTAAGAGTTTGCCATTTCTAAGTTTCTCCCCCTGAACTACAATTACTTGTTTCCTTACCGTTAATGTGTTTGTACAACAAAAGAAGTGTTATCCTAATGACCAATGCAGTGGCACTAGATGGTGCGTATATTTCACCAGTTGGGTATTACGTGACTTGAGGAAATGTTCTTCTGTGTCCTGAGAACCCAACATCAGTATGATCAATACCAACCAATACCATACATGTGCTGGATTAATGGTATCCATCAATTACATTTTCCCCTGTAATAAAATGCTCGTTTATTATTCCCCTTTGCTATGATGAGACATATTACATTTATATCCAATTGCAATCATGATGCTGAAAGTAGCTATATTTGATATTGTACCTTGTCGTTTATGCTTTGTATAACCCATCTCCATTATCAGTGTCATTATCGACTTCAGGACGCTGCCGTGCACTTAAGTCGCAGAAATAATGGACTGCTCTTTTACTTGGCACTCACCCATAAATACAGAAAAAGATATCTTGACAATATGTAGGGGATTTTCATTACCTGGTCTGTGGTTGTGTTTGCTGCCTGAAGTGGTCTCAGTACAATAAGGGGTTTATGAGTGTTCTTCAGATTCAATATTGAAGGTTGTAGTTAATGTTAGATTTCATGTAAGTCAGATGATTGTTGGTTGTTCCATACAGTGTCGGAGTCACGGTGTTTGATGGGGTGTAGATCGTACTGCTGAGTGCTGTACAGTGAAGCACAACTTTAGCATTTCACTACATAGTACACATACATAGAAAGTTAATAAAATACTATGTTCTTGTATGTTTGTTTATGGTATTTGTAATAATGTTTACTATTTCGTGAAGTCTGTATCAAGTTTAGTTGCAGGTATTATGAATTTATACAAATGCTTGCAGTGATTCAAGCTTTATTGGGCCGTTGTGACAGTAAGCTTGACAGAATGATGAGAATGTTGTAATAATTGTTTCTCAAAGAATGCTTGGCATTACTTTATTTCTTGAAATGACTTGGTGAAATGAAAGGTGCTTTGAATGGTTGTACAAAGGCACATGTGAGTATAGCATATACAGGGGTTCAAATTTTTTTTTTTCAAAAAGCCACATGCCTCAGGGCATGTGACTTGAAGACAGTAACTTGTCCTGACTAATTTTCCACTTGCCCTGATTTCATTACACAATCAAGAATGATAAATAGCAGTGTGAGATAATTCTGCTTTATTATTATTGCAAAATTTATAAGCTACATTTTCAGCAGAATCAAAATTTATTTGCAGGTTGAAACCATATGTGGAAACTATCTAGTAGCCCACAGACAAGTATATTGTTACTTGAAAACCAACGATGGAATTTTTTAACCCCTGATATAGAATTGATCTCCAAGAGCACCATGTTTGTTGGAAAAGGCAGCTAATTAGATCAAGTAGTCAGGTTTGCTGAGTTGATTGACACATCAGTTATTGTGATTGACACCCTTGATGTCAGTCACCGAATTGTGTGGTTCGGACTTCATTATTTACAGACCACACCATATGGCTGGAATATGGCAGTGGATGGCAATACAAAGACAGGCTATCAAACAAGAGTCTAAATTTGTGGCTGAGGATTGAGTTAATGTTGCAACTTTATGCTGACACAGTTAAGGTTGATACTCTCTTATGAAAGGACAGTTTAGCTCTGAACTCTGAACTCTGAACTCTGAACTCTAATTGTATATTAGAGACTTCTTCTTGGAATGAATTAAGGGACGTGGATGGCTGAGTTGTAAGTGGCAAATGTTTTAGTACGTGGATATATATTCTTTAGGTGTATCAGAAACTTATAATTGGGAGTTTGCCCATGAAGATTTACTAGTGTCTGTGGATTTAGAAAGTGGGTATATTTAGTTTTGTGCCAGTTTAAGCAATATTACAATTCCACTGTTGTGGACACCAGAAATGGGCATTACACATTGTACTAGTGTTGGTAATGTGCAGATATGCATAACATGATGCTATTTGATGCTTGAAAGTGATGACAATGCATCATGAACATAACCTTTATGGAGTTCTCAAGGAATTTTCAGTCAGTGAAGTGAGTTTTTAAGACGGAAACACATTTTCAGGCCTGACAACTTAAAATCATGTGTTTTAAAGATTGAAACAGTAGTTCCAAAATTGTTTGTGTTCGATTATAAGAATCAAACCTGGATGTTCCATCTGACAAATGAACACCTTAACCAGTAGACTACCCCACTGTCAGCATGTAGATTTAACCATGGGCGTAATGTGTGAGCCTTTAGCTCTTCTGACTTTCCTCTTGCAACAAACTGCTGTAATTAGATATAATAAAAATAATGCTCAAAGCTGCAGTAAAGGAAATTCAAGGGTCAAAGCTTATTTCATTTAAATGCCAGTGCATTAGATGGTATTCAGTTTAGGCCTCATAGAGAGAGAGAGGAGGCTTAAAATTGTCTCAAGTCAAATAATTTCAAAAGTCTGTGACCACTAAATTCCTGCAATACATTCATGATCAGAGATAAACTGAACATCAGCAAAACATATAAAACTATATTATTTTTAGACTTCCACTTCTCCCAAAGACTACAAAGATCCTTCACAAGAGAGCCATATAAAACAAGCCACTTGTTTTTGTTATCTTTGATATTTCGATACTTTGATGTCAAAATAACACGACCGTCTCTTGCCCTTCCTTTGGTAACTGAAGAGCTCTCAGATCTTTCATGTGCTGACTTGAAGTGATCTCTAGTATATTGGGGATGGTAATTGTGAAATATTGATAAGATATACTGCTAGGGTACAGGTATGTAGATATGTTCCTCTTCAAGCTTGGCATATCATGAGAGAAGCTTAAAGAAGATCACAGAGGACCTTGGCAAATGACGCAAACATGGCTTTTGCACCTGGGAATGCTCGTTAGCAGCCTTTGATCTATCAAAGGGGTATACGTGTTCAAGGGTGAACCTTGGGAGGACTCGGGTAGTATCTCATCACCTTGATATATGACACTGTACCTCAGTGGCAGGTGAGCTAAATCCAGAAAAAGGCTGACAGGCAACTATTTCATGGGGTATATGCCAGACAGTGGTCATATGTGGTTGTTTTTGATAAATGAATGTGGGCATGTGTTTGTGTTCAAAACCATGATCTGACCACTCTTTGGTCTTCTGTTGTTTTCATTTGCACTACAGCAAAGTACTACAGTTGTAGAGTGAACTAGCATGTTAAGATGGACATTTGTCTGGGCAAGCCAGCCATACTCACATTCATATTAGTTGTCATATTAGTGCAGCAAATATTAACAGAGCATCGTGACACTCTCCCATCACCATCTTTAGAAATTGGTAATGTTCTCAAATAATATAATAAAGTATACATTCTTATCTGCATGACTGCATATTTCATCCTGTATCTATTTGAAAATTGTAAACCGAAAGTCCCAGTGATCTTTAATCTGATTGGTTGAAAAACATAATCAAATGGCATTCATTTACGTGAAACTGCAAAATGTTTCATTGCATATTGAAATAAGCAGTTCCAAATGGGAACCTGTTGAAATAGCCAGCTGATGCTACTTCTCTGATGTACCCGTACTCGATGTCAGTGTGACTGCAGACAGTAAAACCCATGTGGGCTCTTTCGTTTTTTCTTTTACAGTGTCAAAAAACAATCATTTGTTGGCCAATTAACAGGTGTCATTAAGTGTTTGAAGCACAGGAATTCTGTTGGAACCGACAGGGAATTCAAACCTGGACTGCGAGGTGGAAAACAAACCACCTGACTTATTAGCCCAGTAGATGAGCTAATCCTGACTTGTAAAGATCATCAGCAGACTCACGTGACACACTGACGGTTGATTGGAAAATGGTGGCCATTGTTTTTCAGTTCCTGATGCTATATAACATGATGGCACCTCAGGGTATATTATTACATTATCCAATTAACTTTTTTATGATTTTGCAATTTCCTTTATTTTCAGTGTTCTTTGTGACACAAAAACACTGTGGTAATAAATCGTATCAATTTCACGTTAATGTCATACAAAGACTTTGTGAAATCCAGTTTACTGGGTGTGTTGATTGGTGCATGAGTTGACTTACAAACTGAAGATAGTAGCTCAAAATACACTTCATTTCAAACATGGTATTTCCTTCAGTACTGAGTGAAGACTATCCCAGTTGTGCTCTAGGGTAGATTGTCATCCTGAGAAAGTATTTAATATGCTTGCACGAACAGCAGATGGTCCTGCTATGTTGGTGTAAAGGTTACAGACTTAACTCCCCTATGGGAGAACAGCTGAGCGAAGTTGATACCACAGTCAGTTCTTTCCAACATTTTGTTGCTCATGCTATTGATTACAGCTTTTGTCACACACTGTCAAATCATCATCATGTAGTTAAAACAAATTACCAATATAAGCTGAAAACAATAAGCTGAATAAAACTTGATCTGAAAGGTTCATTTTCCAGAAATTGGTATCCCATTTTAAAAAAAACCCTAGGGTATTGTTACAGACTCGATTTGATGCAACTTTGTTACGTGAGGTACAACATTTTTCACTTTCAATATTAATATTTTTATCTCAGATTCTTATATTCCTGAAATATGTAGGTGGTCATATAAATACTTAGCAACGATCTATATATAAATGTGTAAATGTGGGCGAAAAAACACATATTCATCATGCCATTCCTCAGTATAGGGAAATATTGATTTCCTCTTAGAGTTACACTTACCAGATGATATTGCCTGTATTACTCTTCTTAAAAAAAATAAACATATGCTATTTAATAAAAGACGATAATAAAGACAATTTTCTACCACCTCAGGGACAGGACATGGAATTGTGATTCTTCCGATTGATTTGGTAAGCAGTAACGGACATATTTTTTCCTGATATTTCCACAGTTCACACTTGCCTTCACAATTATTCACAGAAACGTGCCCGTCTTGCAGGATGAGGATGAGAAAGAGATGGACGAGCAGCGACTGGCACATTGTTAATGTGGCAATTTGCTTCCTGATCTGATTAAGCAAGGCTCTTTGATATATCTAGTGATCAAGACGGCTGCTACAGCGACTGAAAACAGATTTGTGGTAAACGGTGTCGGGAAGCAGTTCGTTACGAGTCTTCCTATATCTGTTGATTGAATAGGCAGAGGACACTTTACCTGACATGTATCACTGGAGGAATGCAACCCACAAGCTTAGTCATTCATCATTGCTGGACTTTTATTCCAGGACAAAATAGATTGAACCAATTTGTACCTGATGTAAGCGTGGCTGTGTCCGAGGGACACGATAAGTGATATTTGTTCCACTGCATTCAGTGTCCTCAGACTAAATGTGTGATTAGATTACCATTTGTATGCTATTTAGGAGGCCATTAATGCATTTAGATCATCTTAGTGGTTCTGACAATGGATATGGCAGTGAAGGGCATAATCAGTGTAGGTAAAATTTCTGTCTGGCACACATACTTTTTGTTGTGTTAATCTTTTTTTTCTGTCATTAACGTCAGTTGAGAAATATGCTGAGTTAAAACAAATGTTATGATTAAAATATGAGTATTAAATATGCATCACATTTTATATGGTTTAATTTTTGGTGATGTATTTTAGGATTTTTTTTTCAAAATATATTGTATGTAAACTTTAATGGTTATTTGTGATGCCATTATAAGATTTCTACAGTACACATCTGCCCAATTGTGAAAAATGCCTAATAGATGGGAGAAGAAATTAATGCACTTGTGTGACTGAGAAGAAGTGATAGTACTTGTGTGACAACTGCAAGTGGAAAGGGTAGTCCTTGTGTGACAACTGAGATGAAGAGGTACTACTTGGATGACAACTGAAATGAATGGGTACTACTTGTATGAAAACTGCTAGAAAAAGAAAGCATAGTACTTGTGTTATGACTGAGAAAAATGGTAGTAAGTGTGATCAGAGATATTTTATAGATGAACAAAGTTTCGATATAGATTCTTGTATCATTGTCAAGGAAAGTTTCTCCTTAATTCATTCACCAACTTTAAAATATTGCACTCTATAAAGTTGGTAGTAGATGTGTGGCAGTGACCTTGTATGACTTGTATAACTTCAATGCCCACTCTCTCTGACATATTGCTGTGCCATTGCTTTCTTTGACAAAGCTGCACAATTGCATACTCACACTGAGATAAAAAAAACATACACCACTTAAACTAGATGACCAATCACAAGTGTCACAATGTCAATTCCTGTCTGTTTTCTATAAAAACAGGTTCTGCTAAACCAACAATGATCTGAGAGGCTTAAATGACTTAATCCACGGACCTTTCCTGATAATGTTAGCCAGACAACTGTTTTGTGCTGATGCCATAAGCCCCTAAGATACCTTCATATGTCTACTTGTCAAATGATTAATGGATCGCTGCTTAACCTTTCGAGAAGTACTGACAGTGTCAGGCAGATGTTACAAATGTTGATTATTTTACACTTCCCACTGTACTGAGGAAGTTTGACAAGCTATTCAGTGTACGTAACATGCAAGATGTATTCAAAGCAAGGCAATGGGTTGTTTGTTCTGTTTAGAGAAATTAAAAGGCTGCCTGTAACTTGTCCTTGATGAATCTAAAAAGACTTCTATCAATGTAGTACAGTGTTTGTGTTTCTTACTGAGTCCAGTTATAGGGAACTAAGTCACTAAGTTTCATTAGAGTGAAACATTCAATAAGATAACATACTAGGAACTTGGATATTTACTGTAAAACTTGTAGTAGTAAGCCACAAAAATATATTAGTTCAACTGATATTGGAACAGAAGGAAAAATTACTTGTCAAATATTTTTCATTTTATTGCTTTAATTATAATTGAGTTTCAGGTAAAATATATCCATATTTTTTATCTAATGTTTGTAAAGTGTTTGAAAAGGAAAGCTTTTTCATTCTGTTTTGTTGAATAATTCGTTGAACATGAGACATATCCTCATTTTATACTCATTTGATCATCTGGGCTTTCATTTGATCATTGTGATCAAAAAGCCCAGAAAATTAATTAAAATAATTTCAAAAGCTGTAGCCTAGGAATTTTTTACTTTTTCATCGACTGATATCTTGGTTTAATGAGATTAATGCCAATATTTATTTACCCTCACCATGATGTTGAATTTCGCCTGTCTGAGAGATGTCACCTTTGTCAATAATGTCCAAATCTTCTCAGTTAAGATTTGAGACTATCGTTGCTGAGCGAAATTTACCCTTCTGAAGTGTTTCCAGTTGGTAAGCGACATTAACTTTTGGAATAGATTGACAAGTCTTTTGTTGGCCAACTGATGCATCGTCTCGTATTGTCAACCAATCAATTAATGGGCACAGTTCCACACAGCAAGTGGGTCACTCATAAGTCCAAAGGAATTTGTAAGCTGGGTGATTGATTGGTGACAGAGCAAAACATGAAGTCTGGTGTGAGCAAAGAGAGGAATCTTTTGCTGGATTGTTTTTCATGCATGTGTGGAAGATATTTGTTTATTGCTCTGCGCTTGCGTATGTAACAATGTGTTAACAACTGTAGGCACAGTTTGTTGGTGTGGTGTTGATGTGAAAAATGGTGGTCAGATGTTAATGTCTTGGTTTGATTGTAATCTACTGTCATTTGGACTTCAAATAGATCCTAGCTATAATGACATTTGGTGGGAGAAATTCTTTGGTGTTGTTGTAAGTTGTTTTTAAATCAGGGTATTATCATATTGTACTGTTCGCAAGTGTGTAGTGTTTCATAATATCCATCTGATTATACTAATGTCTTTTGGTGTATGTATGTTATTGACTGACTGTTCTCTTTTCATTTTGTTGAGACCATAAACTTCCTTCTGAAGAAAATGTAATTGTTAGCAGAGCTATATTGTGAAACAAACATGTTAGACTCATTTCAGAGAAAATACTTCCTTGCTTTAAAGATGAAACTGATTTTTTTTCTGTTTGCAACATTGAACACGATCTCATTCATCCACATGTACCGCAATAGTTAGGAGTATGTGATCTATCCTAGTGATTGATTGGTTGTTTGTTCATTCTCTTGCATCCTTCTTCCCATCCCTGCCTCCCAACCCGTGAAGATTAGAGTTGGTCTTCAGTAATCCATGCAACTATGTGTAATAGGCAAATAATAGGACTGGGTGGTCACTCGCTGACTCTGTTGTCACATGTCATCTTATCATAATTGTGTAGATTGATGCTCATTCTGTTGATCACTGGATTATCTCATGAATCTACACTTCATTTTTTACAGACCATCACCATAAACCTGGGATATTGCTGTCAGTGCAGCATTAAACAACAAGCCAATCAAATCCCTGCGTACCTCATTCAGTACTGAGCCTCCCAGTCGCTGCTTTCGACATACACCCACCCCCATCTAGATACACAGTCAAATGCTTTCTCTCCTGCCTGCTCACTTGCTCCCTCCTCCCTCACTCACTCACTCATTCAAGTGACAAGATCTTTTGATATGTGCATTCCAGTGTCAAGTTATAGTGCAATATGTCCACTAGTAATGTCATTGTATTGCATTCACATGTGATACGGGCCTATATGGAATGACCTATTGTCACATTAGTAGTGACTATTGGCTGATTGAATACCAGGGGTCCAGTCATGCATTTCCTGGTATTGTTGTTCATCATAGCCTGAGCAAGATCAGTGATATTCTTTACATTTTCATTTGCGGCCATCTTTTGTGTGGCTTTGCAGGCTGCATAAATAACCTACAGCTTTTATCTTATCCGTCTGTCATGCTTGAGATGGTTTCCATTACTCTGCTATTCAGTCAGACATGTACTCACTTGATTCTTATCAAGATCTGTTAACCTCTTATTCGGATATCCAAATCACAACTCTTAGAAAGTTTATTTAATGTCTGTCGCTTCATTTCCCTATCTCTCTCTCTTTCTTTCTGTTTCTCTCTCTCTCTCTCTCTCTCTCTCTTTGGGAAGGACATCTTACTTACTCTATTGCATGTTTGAGGTGTTACTGTGAGGAATTTGTTGAGTCTCTTGCAAACTGACCACTGTTGATGCTCATGTCATTGATATCCTGACGCTTAAGCATTTCATGTGTGAGACATACATTCTGCACAATAATACAAATAGATATTAATTTCTTTTCACAGTGACTAAGTGTCACGTTAATACCTAATTATACTTTTGAACCTGGTACGGTAACTTAAGTTTAACGGGAATGGCCTCACAGAAATGAAGTTTGAAGGTGGTTCCTTGTTGCTTTTATGTAGAACCAGTTCTTTTTTTTATTCCATGTTTAGTTTGTTCGAAGAAAAGTAAACCTTCTCTGTAATTTTGGTGTACTTCTTTCCAATATCATACTTTCTGAAACAGTAAATAGTCATTTTTCCAGAACTCAATACCTTTGTCCTGTTTCCTGTATACAGTTCAACAGCCAGTTTGTATGAAGCATCTGAACATATCTTGGGCCAAATCACTGACCAGAAGTGTCTGAACATGTCTTGGCCCAAATCACTGACCAGAAGCATCTGAACATGTCTTGGCCCAAATCACTGACCAGAAGTGTCTGAACATGCCTTAGGCCAAATCACTTACCAGAAGTGTCTGAACATGTCTTGGCCCAAATCAGTGACCAGAAGTGTCTGAACATGTCTTGGCCCAAATCACTGACCAGATGTGTCTGAACATGTCTCGGGCCAAATCACTGACCAGAAGCGTCTGAACATGTCTTGGCCCAAATCACTGACCAGAAGTGTCTGAACATGTCTCGGGCCAAATCACTGACCAGAAGTGTCTGAACATGTCTCGGGCCAAATCACTTACCAGAAGCGTCTGAACATGTCTTGGCCCAAATCAGTGACCAGAAGCGTCTGTAGATGTCTTAGCCCAAATCACTAACAAGAAGCGTCTGAACATGTCTTGGTCCAAATCACTGACCAGATAGCTGTAATGACCATAACTTCCAAACGTCCATTGAATATTGATTCATATTTCACATGTATATCACTTGTCTCTTTCTAACTGTCCAGCTATATTGATTCATATTGCACAAGGTAGATAGCACGGCAGTTTCCATTACCAGCTGGTTCCGCATGACGGCAGAGAAATTTATATACCTCAAGTGTTAGTGAAAATAATTGAAGGTATAAGTTGTGGAATGTGGTGTGACACACGGCAAGACTCGGGTTGACCCGATGGGCAAGCTAGTCACATCTGTGATACATTTGTCTCAAAGTATTATTCAGTTTTGATATCATGTTTCTGTCTTTCAGGCAGTGCTGCTAGTGAAGCTGCTTTATATGTACATTTATAATGAGGTGTACTACTGTTAAGTACATGTGGCTAGGTGGGGCTTAGGATGTGTTTAGGGTATGTGGCCAATTGGGGTTTAGTGTGTTGGCTGAATGCGATTGAGTGTGTGGCTAGATGGGGCTTAGGATGTGTTGAGGGTATGTGGCCAATTGGGGTTTAGTGTGTTGGCTAAATGAGATTGAGTGTGTGGCTAGATGGGGCTGAGGATGTCTTGAGGGTATGTGCCCAACTGGGGTTTAGTTTGTTTGTCTAGATGAAATACATTGTGTAGCTAGATGCGATTGAGTGTGTGGCTAGATGAGGTTGAGGATGTGTTGGAAGAAAGGGGTTGGCCTGTTGAAGGTGTGTGAGTAGAAGGGGTTGTGTGCAATTGGCTAGATGGAATTGAGGATGTGTGGATAGACAGAATTCAGGTGTTTAGTGTGTATGTTTAGATGGGATGGAACATTTGTTGAGTTTGTACAGTGCTTTACAGATTTTAAGATGTGTGGTTAGATGAGGGTGTGTGTGATTGGCTGGATGAGGTTCAGTGCCTTACGCAAGATGGAGTTGCCCATGTGTGGAGAATGTATGGTGCTTGACAGATTTGAGGATGTTTGACCAAATGAGATTTATGCAACATGGAACTGAGCATGTGTTGAGATAGTAACTGAGCATGGGATTGAAGCTGTTTTTGTGCAACATATATGTTATTAATTAAGTTCTCTTACGCAGTTTAATATTCCCAGAAAGAAGAGACCTGATTGTCCATACAAATGAATTTAATACCACTGAGTGTGAAAACTAGATAATCCAAACAAGGCAAAACTGAAAGGAAGGCCTGACTGCCAAGTCTTGTTGAAGTATGACTGAGTGGTACTCTGACTATCCAGCCACTTAAAGCTCAGCTGGAGAGGAAACCCAGACTTGTGGGTGACTGTGCCCCATGGCCTATGTCAGCTATGTCCCCAGGGTGGGGTGGAATGCTGGAGAAGATTAATCAGTGATTGGTTGAACCTTGTTGCTTACAGATACCCCATGTGCCATTTCCTCTTTCTTATGTTGAGTACACATTGAGTCAGTATAGTCATACTGGTGTATGTGTCGGCTTAGTAACACAAACAGATTGTAGTTGACAAAGTCTTGTATGCCAGTAATGATTACATTTTAAGGCAACACCTTGAAACCTCCTTCTGCCCTGAGGTTGACAGGGTAAGTTAAACATGTTATGAGTTTGTTTGTTTTATTCAGTGGCTAGTACTGGCATTGAAATATTTCTTAGTAAATGACAATTCTGATGAATGTATCATTTCATCGTTGAATCTTTGTATTTATTGATACTAAAGCAATAAAATTTGTATGAATGGGTTATGACTTATTTTGTGTGGGACCAGCATTAACTTTTGAAAGAAATCCCAGAATTTTAAACAAATAAGTAGTAAAGGGGGAAAATATGACTGTCAGTATCTGCAACATGAGGAACATGATGTTTTGGAGTATAATCTTACTCCTTCAGCAGGTGACATTCAAACAGGAGGTCATATCCCTCCATTTTGCACCTTAATGTGTATCACTTCAAATGCCATTAAGGTGCTGAGTGATAGCATAGTATGTAAGATGTTTGCCCGTCATCCTGAAGACCCGAGTCCAATTCCCCACTTGGCTACAATGTGTAAATCTCGATTCTGGTGTCTCCCTGTCACAATATTGCTTTAATCTTGGTAAAAACAGTGCTAAAACACATTCTTGATGCTATTCAAAGACTTAATGTAAGTACTAAGTCCAACAGAATGTTTGACTTAAGTGAAAATGATACTTTTAGGTCAATCAGACAATAGAAAGACATTTTCTTGTGCCAAACAAAAACAGACTTGGGTTTCAGGTAACATGGACCCAACACACGTGGGCTGGTAGGTGCTAAGTTGGTTGGTTGTTGACTGGGAATTGATCTTCATAAAGTTTTCCTCCGGTGGCTTGTTCATAACTGATGCTAGTTGCAGTATTGTTTTTATAGTTGGTTGAAATACTTCAGCAATGATGTGTGGAAAGACAAAAAAGTTTCTTATATGTAACTTCTCATGACTTGATGTCTGTTTCCAGGTGTGACAAAAGCATCTGTGTTGCAAGTGTGACAAGTCAGCTTGTTTTTTTAGGATAATGAAGTATCATGTGTTACCATAGTGATTACCTTTGTACCTAAGCAACATTTAGGAGATAAACATCATGTGTTGGCCAATTTCCGGGTGTTATTGAGTATTTGAAGCACGGGAATGCATTTGGAACCGACGGCGTCAGCCGGAGGTTTCAAATGAAATATTCCCGTGCTTCAAATACTCAATAACACCCGGAAATTGACCAACACATGATGTTTATCGACATTGTAAACAAAAAGGTAAACCAAAGGGGTTTTACTGTCTGCACTCGTTTACATCGAGTATGAGTACAGCAGTAAAGTGTCATCAGCTGGCCGTTTCAGCTGGTTCCCATGGTAGCATCTGGAGTTCCTCATTTGTGACGTCATTCTAACTTTACATCACAATATGATTTGAATGATGTCACCACTGTTGATGACACAATAAAACAATTGTTTACGTGTAAGTACGCAGTGAATAGTCTTGCAGTTTCCGGGAATCTAATACCATTTGATCATGTTTTTCAACCAATCAGATTACAGAACACAGTGACTTTTGGTTTACAATTAGGAGATAAACATCATGTGTTGGCCAATTTCCGGGTGTTATTGAGTATTTGAAGTACGGGAATGCATTTGGAACCAACGGCGTCAGCCGGAGGTTTCAAATGAAATATTCCCGTGCTTCAAATACTCAATAACACCCGGAAATTGACCAACACATGATGTTTATCGACATTGTAAACAAAAAGGTAAACCAAAGGGGTTTTACTGTCTGCACTCGTTTACATCGAGTGTGAGTACAGCAGTAAAGTGTCATCAGCTGGCCGTTTCAGCTGGTTCCCATGGTAGCATCTGGAGTTCCTCATTTGTGACGTCATTCTAACTTTACATCACAATATGATTTGAATGATGTCACCACTGTTGATGACACAATAAAACAATTGTTTACGTGTAAGTACGCAGTGAATAGTCTTGCAGTTTCCGGGAATCTAATACCATTTGATCATGTTTTTCAACCAATCAGATTACAGAACACAGTGACTTTTGGTTTACAATTAGGAGATAAACATCATGTGTTGGCCAATTTCCGGGTGTTATTGAGTATTTGAAGCACGGGAATGCATTTGGAACCAACGGCGTCAGCCGGAGGTTTCAAATGAAATATTCCCGTGCTTCAAATACTCAATAACTCCCAGAAATTGGCCAACACATGATGTTTATCGACATTGTAAACAAAAAAGTAAACCAAAGGGGTTTTACTGTCTGCACTCGTTTACATCGAGTATGAGTACAGCAGTAAAGTGTCATCAGCTGGCCGTTTCAGCTGGTTCCCATGGTAACGTCTGGAGTTCCTCATTTGTGACGTCATTCTAACTTTACGTCACAATATGATTTGAATGACGTCACCACTGTTGATGACACAACAAAACAATTGTTTACGTGTAAATACGCAGTGAATAGTCTTGCAGTTTCCGGGAATCTAATACCATTTGATCATGTTTTTCAACCAATCAGATTACAGAACACAGTGACTTTTGGTTTACAATGTTTAACTGTTTTCTAAAGCTTTTATTTGCAGGTCTTCAAACTAGGCAAAATATTTACTTGTTTACCACCCAATTGTCAATATGAACTTTCTTGATTGTTCCGTAAGGAAAGAAAGCTGCACGTAAAGTTCAGCACAAAAGCAGTGACAGGAACACTTAATATTTTTTAACAGATTAAGTGAAACATTTCATAGGTTTTCTGTTCAGTGACATTTATATTTTCTCTTCTAATTTCAGTCAATGGGTTCCATTTAGAAAATAGTCATCTTAAGGTCATGGCTTATCATGCCATTAGCAATCCAGAAAAGTTTATGAACTTGCACAATGAGATTTGTTATGCATCCTTGAGATGGATAAAAATGCAACTATGAAGGTCAAGGACCAATGAAATATAGTCCTTGTCAATCAGTTTGTATTTTGTTTAAAATGTGGTAGTTATTTTCATTCCTTACATCCCAAAAATGTCTATACATCCATAAAGTCGAACATTTGTATAAAGTCATGGAGAAACCTGAAGTCATAGTTATTTATGTAGACAAGTGGTGCTGATGTCTGAGGTTTACATTCCTTCACAGAGAGTTGGCACACCAAATTGTGGGTTTGAATCCTGTTGTTTCCTGATTGTTTCAAGGTTTATAAGTTGGTGCTTGTTGGTTTCACAAATGTGATAAACAGCTGATATTGGCATCACCTGTACCCTACGATTGAAAGTGGACCTCCCTAAGAAAGTGACCCTGAATTTGATATTTGATATTTGGTGTATTTCTGATTGGTGTAACCATATTTAATTTTAGCTTGATTTCTTGGGTGATTTCCTGGTGGCATTTGGTGGCACTGTGACCAGGCATCAGTCTGGCCTAGGTACACTTGTAGACTAATTGCTTCATATGTAATATGACAGAAACAAATATTTCCTTTTAAATTGAAAAGGAGCCAAAGGGAGTTGGGAGACCCTGAACCTGAGGAAATCTATAGCTTTAGCATTTCAGAGGGACCAGGGCAGAAGGGGAAATAATGTATGTGGTTCAGGGACTGTGAGACAGATGACTCCACATACAGTGTTGGCACAGTAATGTTTACATTAAAGCCTATGCCTACACTTTGGTTTCAATACAAAATGTACTTTGGAACAACAAAACACAGAGAAACTTCATGGATATTGTGGTATTAATCAGTCCCCAAGACCAACAGGATATTCAAGTGTTTTAATATTAATACCAATATTTGAAAACGCAGACACTGTCTTTTTCAACACTTTTACCATTGGTGTTTCTCGGTCAGAAACACACAGCCAAGTCCATAGCTAAGTGCTAGTTCTCTTTAAACACCTCTTCAGAGTGCTTTAATGGAATTTGCTCAAAACCAGGATCGATCAGAGCTATTATGGTGACATAAACCAACCATCACCGTGCAAAGGATAGTCACCTGATCCTCTTTAGCAAAAAATCCAACATGTTCAAATTTGTTCCGCAGAAAATGGTTATAGCTTAAGTTAGTTGAGCATCAGCCATGTGACCTGGATGTGTCGGTGTCTTAGTTCATTATCTCCCTTGGATAACACAATTTCACATCTCAATAGCATTCCTTTGAAACAAGGGCATGGAGGTGTGGAATCGTTAATCATTAGATATCAGGCTATCCTGGAGTAACTGTGGCAGGAGGCACACTTCCAGATGGACTGGGTGATGGGGTCCTAGAGGCGTTTGTAGTCATGGACAGCCATTCTTACAGGTTTCAACGACTAATTTCATCTGTTAATGAATTCCATGTTTTTTTCTATTCATGTCATGTGTTCTTCATGATCCGCTAGGGAGAACTGATTTCATCAAGAACAAGAACTGGTTAGAATTGTAATGGTACAAATTGATTCAGTTTCATGTGCTTCACACATTAGAAAATAGATTTGTCCTTTGCCATCATGATGATGCAGACAAGTGAGTGAGTGATGTTTTATACAGCTTTTAGCAATATTCGAGCAATATCAGGGTGGAGGACAACAGAACAGGCTTCACACATTTACAGTGTGAACACTTTAACCCCTTGGCTACCGTACCGATGAGGATGTTGATAACACATATTTATTAAATACTCATCAAAATTTCAAAGATGTAATGTTTTTACAGTAAAATATTTAAAATGGCGAAGGCTGTTTGAGAATTACAGGTTTTATAAGGAAAACCCAAGGTCAGGCTAAGTAAGCTTCGGTAACTTGAATAATTCTCCTCATACCCATATATACCATTTTTCATAATATCAATTATTGGTTCTTCTGGTGTAGACATTATTCTTTAAATCTTCTGTTACAGTTTTCCAAAGTTATATGATAAGGAAAAAAAACATGTTTTCTAGTATTATCCATAAATACCTACGGAAGAAAGGGGGAAAGTTTTATTGCCTTTTTGTAGACTTTAAGAAAGCATTTGATTCTGTGAATAGAACGAAACTGTTATATGTTCTACTTAAGTCAGGAATGCATGGTAAACTCCAACGTCTTTTCCGTAGTATGTACACCAATGTGAGAGCATCTGTCAAAATTAACGAACTTCAAATGAGTGATGTATTTGATACATATGCGGGAGTCAGGCAAGGCTGCATTCTATCAGCAGTTCTTTTCTTGCTGTTGAAGAACTTGTTAAGGAACTGTTATCAAATGATACGAGAGGTGTATTTATTAACGAACATATCAGAGGTCTTGTAGTGCTGCTATTTGCAGATGATGTTGTGATCCTTGCTGATTCTGTTGTCCAGTTACAATGTAAGATAGACACTCTAAATGAATATTGTCTGAAATCTGGCCTCGAGATAAATATGAGTAAAATTAAAGTAATGGTTTTCAAAAATGGACGTAAAATTTCCAATAGTGAAATATGGTTCGTGAACGGCCAAACATTGGAGGTGGTATCATATTATAAATATTTAGGTATCATATTTTCTTGTAAAAATATATTTTCCAGAGCCTGTGAAACATCTATGCAAGCCGAATGAGCCCTACATGTCAAAAAGAAATTCATATGTAAATACAAAGAACTTTGCTGTGTGGTTCTGAAATATGGGGCACTAGGATAAATAAGAATATTGAAAAGGTACATTCAAATTTCTGTAAGTTCCTGTTATGTGTCGGTTACAGAACCACGAACAAGGTTATTTTAGCTGAATATGGACGTTTTCCATTATTTATTAACGCCCGCTGTCGGGTTATATCATATTGGCTAAGATTGATGAGGCAACCAATTTCATGATATTCACGATGTAGTTATGAAATGCTTAAAACATTAGATGATACAGGAGATACTTATTGGGTTTCCTTTGTCAGAACTCAGAACTGTTCTTTTTAGTCATGACTTTGGAAATGTATGGCTCACTCAAAATGTAAGCAATGCAGAATATTTCATCAAAGTATTCAGGCAGAGATGCAAAGATATTTATCAACAAGACTGGTACAATGAAATAACTTCATCTATGTCTGTAAACTTTTATGCAGAATAAAAATACTGTATTAATACAGAAATTTACTTTTCAAAGATAAAATCACCACAACTTAAGTGTGCGCTCACTAAATTTAGATGAAATGCCCACAATTTTAATGTCCAAGCCGTACGATTTGCCAAAACTGTAAATACAATAGATACCCAGTGTCCATTCGGTAATCTATCGCAAGAGGATGAGTACCATGTACTACTTATATGCCCGCAATACTGAGAAATTAGAAAAAAATATCTGCCTAATTTCTTTCATAACCAACCCTTGAGGCAAAAACAAAAATTCTGCATGCTGCTCCGCACAGAAAATACGGACCTATTGTTTAAGATAGCTTGTGTTGTACCACATACTTAGGTTCAGAGAAAGTAATGTAAATTACAAATGAGTGTCTATAGATTTTTTCATGTAATAGCAACATACGAAATTACAGGTAGCGCATATATGCATTGTAAAGATTTCTCTCAGATGTACCATATGCCTTAGGGCCACATATGCAAATAAGATGTCTGTCTGCCTGTCAAAAAAAACCATATTTTTATCTTTTTTCTAATGTCTGCAGCCTATTATATTTCTGGTGATAATTAATTATGAATTTTGTTTGGATTATTGCTCCATGATAGTTGGATAGTTTACACTGTCTATGTTAACTGTTTGGTGCATCCAGCACCAGACAAGTCCCCATAATATATTCAGCTGGCTTTAGATGGTGCTGAATCTTGAACAACAAATTGCTGTTTACAGCCTTTAAATAGACATAAAGCTTATGTAAGTAACTATGACATAAATCTAATATGCAGTAATAATGTTTACTTCATTATAGAAAAGGTCGGTCATGTCTTGGAGTACCAAGAATCTGGATGTTGTTGAACTCTGGTATATGAAGCTGAGGCTCTTGAAGACCTTGACAAGGAATCACTTCAGTGATGCTGACCTTCAAAGAAAAATAAGAACCCTCCGGTCCATGGAACAACGAAGTTTCATCTTGCAAAATGACAACAAACTGTGACACGAAGAATATATTGACGAAAATGAAAACCGTCATTGGTTTTCTGCAAATCTTGGCTTTTACGCCTTAAGCTCTTTCCTTACCCAAATAGCTTCAGCATTGATAGCTATTTAAACCGCCAGTGAGCTTGGCTGGTAAAATACTCTAACAGCCACAGGAGAAATGCGATGACTTTGAGATCTATTCACAGAAAAAAATATTTGGCGATCCATTGCAAGTTGTCAATCAGCCTGGAGCAGGGATGTCTTGTACAATGTCCTACTTTATTTGTATGTTTTCGTACTGGAAGCTGGATTACAGAGATTGAGAGATTTTGGGTAAAATGGCTATTTAAGATCTTGAAAAGCAGCAATGAATCTCTGCTGCGATAGGTGATTCACATTGAAGGTAACTTATTTGCTATGAAATTTGTTGCATTTAGAATATGACTCCTTGTGCAGCTTGAAGCTTTTATTGTATTTTATAGTGTTACTTTGGTATAGCTGGACTATTGGTTTGGTATTAAGCAAGCAGTAATGTCACTTTACATGGTAGTATGGTGTCTTGCCTCTATATATTAATTGGGGATTTGTCAGAGGAGTGTTATACAAATGTGTTAGATGTGTTGATTTATGTTGTTGTTTGAATCAAAGTCATCTAAATTGGTTTTATTGAAACCTTGAATGTTTTGTTCTTCTCACATGATGCTGTGAATAAATATTGTTTAAAGTGGATTTGAACTTAACTCACTCTATCAGGCATAATGTCAAGTACACGCCAAGGGAGATGCAAGTCAATGTGGCCTTTCGACTGTATGATCAACTCTGCTTTTAGCAGAGCGTATGGGTTGAGTGTTGCATGTTAAAGACTCAGAGGTTCAAAATTTTTATTAAAAGCGACTTGCCATAGGGTAAGTGACTTCAAGAAAGTAACTTGTCCTGACTAATTTTCCATTTGCCCTGATTTTCTGTCACAATGTTTGATGTTAATGTTTATTGGACTAATTATTGAAGAGTGATAAATTTCAAAGAACGATAGCTCTAAATTACCATTATTTCGAAATGTACATCATGATCAGATATCAAATGCAATCCAAGTTTATTTGCAGTTTGAAACTTTAAGTGGAAATTACCTAGTAGTCCACGGAGTAGAAAGATGCCATTATTTGATTGCCCGAAATGAAAACTGACTTGTCCTGGACGTCGGGCAATGGGATGTTTGAACCCCTGAGACTTGATTTATTTCCAAACAACATCGCACAGCTGTAATACTACTGAAACAAATAGTTACTCATGATATTTTCACAACTGTACAATCAGCACTGATTTTAGTAGAGATTTCTTTTGGATGTGGAGAGGGTTTTGCTTCTTTTGTGGGCGTGAAAAGATTTTTTTAGGTCGCTTCTATTGTGGACATGAAAGAGTTTTGTCACTTTTCAACATTAGTGAAAACAAAACAAACAAAAACAAGTATCAGTCCCTCCCGGATTCCATGATTCTGTGGTTGCAGAAAAAATTGTGGAATTTACCTTGCCATGCAGAAAAAACGTCTGGTCTGTGAAAAACACATTTTCATGCAGAATCTGAGCAGAATTTGCCACTTTTCTGCCGCGGAATTTGCTTAAAACACTGAGTGAAAACTGACTGCCAGCCAAAATGAAAAGTAGAGTTAATGTCAAAAGTAGGATGGTTACGCATAAAAAGGACTGACATTTTGGTTGTGACAACATTTTCCAAATAATCATGATTAAACATACTTTATTAATAGAGGAAGTTTTAGGCATCTTTCAAATAATATTCGATGAATTTGACGCTGCAATTACATTCTCAAAATCGATCGTTTTGAAAACTGAAATTATTTCAGATTTCTTTTAGGTATAAAATTGTTGTTTGCATGAAACTGGAAGTTATTCGTCTGCATCAGAGTTACGACTAAGAGAGAAATAACTTTCAGAGAGTGTTTAATTCTCAAACACAGAGAAAGGTGAGAATGCTTTGTCATCAAACTTTCTCAAGATTTGATGTGTACTGTCGACTTAACTTTATATCTGTGTTTGAGAATTAAACCAGTTAGTTTATATATAAGTAACTACTGTCAGGAAGAGTAGCCACTTTGATCAAATATATAAATGGTTGATTTTTCTTATGGAACTAACTAGACATATAGTTTTTCAGGTCTAAAAAATTGTTGTGGTTCCAATTGCCTGACCAACCCTTGAATTCTGGTCCGGACGCTACAATATTTAAGCCATATGAATAAAATAAGCTTTCAGGTACCATTATCTTTTCTTTGGAACCAACAGACACTAGTCATAATGATAGAGAAAGTGTACATGATTGTCTCAAGCTTGATTTAGTAAACAGTTACACATATAAATGAGTTATTAGTTTGTATTTTACTTTCTAAAAAAATGTATGAAAAGTACCGAAACTCCTACCTATCTACCTATCTACCTACCTACCTAACTACCTACCTACCTACCTACCCACTCACCCACCCACTCTAAATTTTGAAGAGATGTAATCAGAACCATAACATTTTTTGTATTTGGCCTAATGCAATATTACATACAGATATGTCCGTATTTATTACTGTCTGGTATTCATACCAGTGCTACATCCTGAAATTGATAAGGGACACAACTCTACTCAGCATCTGCAGGGAGATGTCACAAACCAATATTGAATTTATTTTCTGACATCTGTAGAAGCAGTATGGTATAAGGCGCTGACATGAAAGGTTATCCGGGTTGGATCATTACACTGTAAGAAACTGATATGAAAGGAGGAAAACCAGGAGTCATTTCTATCATTAAAGAAATCCCTGCAGAGGACTCTAACTTTTTTGTTAAGGACTTAAAGGATCAAAAAAAAATTGCAACATCAAAGATTTAATAATGGTTTTGTGTTGGCAGGATCTTGACAGGAAACAGGGACTGGTGACAAATGTATGTTTCAGACAGAGATGTCTTAAATTATCGCTAATCTCCGCAGGTGCATTGATTCCTGCTGCAGCTAACAAGCTTGGAGAGGCAACTCAGGAATGGTGGTCTCAGGGTAGAGAATAATGGTCCTGATGCCAGTCGTGGATAAGCCTGCCATTTCCTTGTCATTAGTAGGGAAGTGGAGTGGCGAGGAGGCTTGTTTCTCTGCCAGAGAAATACCCTGTCCTGTCTTTGATTAAGGATGAAAGATGTTAGGCCGTATCTCTACATGCTTGTGAATGTATTATCCTATAGACAGATGGTAACAGGAGGGCAATATTTCTTATACTTCCTGTGTTTGAGAGTGTCTCATTTGGTGGTGGATAATCTGAGGGGTTTTGGTGAGGATTTTGTTTGAAATAATTTCAGAATTTTTTTCTGATATTAAGTGTAGGAATGCATTTTGCTGGTTATTTAAGAGATTGTTATAGTGGTCATTGGTTTTGTGATGCCACACAGCCAGTATTGATATTTGGAATGTTCAAATTAAATCTTTGTGACATGTTGATAACTGTAGGAAAAGTTTAGATTGATCTGTTCCGAAGTCACACTGGAAGGATCTATCCTTTGAATGATTGCAATCTAAAATCTTTTTGCATGCATGAACTTGGTGGCCCTTCTACCAATAATTTTTATCAATTTTTCTTTGTTGAAAAGAGAATAAGGAAAATATAATCCTCTTGACATCCATGTCCTGTAGGTAGCTATCATATGAAAACATGGTCACAGCAAGTTTGATGTCATTCGTCAAGAGTTTCTTCTCTTATGGCTTTTGATATTTGCCAATACTCATTAACTGGTCTGAATTTGAAGCTGGATTTAATTTGAACCACACACTTTATTGCTTGGGGCTAAATCATCAAAATGATATCAAAGAGGAAACTGAAGAACTTCCAGATTAGATATAATTACTACAGATATTTCATAAAGTCAGTCCCGAGGGGAACTTTTTTCTACAATCTTGCACTGAATCGCCTAACATTGTGTGGTTTACTCCAGCTGTGGTTTACTCTAGCTCCGGTTTACTGCAGCTCTGGTTTACTGCAGCTCTGGTTTACTCCAGCTCCGGTTTACTCCAGCTCCGGTTTACTCCAGCTCCGGTTTACTGCAGCTCTGGTTTACTGCAGCTCTGGTTTACTGCAGCTCCGGTTTACTCCAGCCCCGGTTTACTGCAGCTCCGATTTACTCCAGCTCTGGTTTAATCCACCTCCGGTTTACTCCAGCTCTGGTTTACTCCAGCAATATTACAGCTATTAGATCATTACAAGATACTACAAATAGGCTTGACACATCCATGCAGGGAATCAAAACTGTAGTCTTTGGCGTGCTCAACCGCTATCTATTGGCCCATCTACCCGTCTCTTCTCCCATAAGCATTGAGACTGAGTATGTCATGGGTCTCTTTTATGAGTATTATAGTATTCGTCTAAGTATACCATCAGAACAAGATTTACGGAACGAATGCATGTATCGATGTGGGCTGTTTAGAAGCCAGGACTAGATACCAGTTATGAAAAGCTCCAGGCATTATACAATTGTACTTTGTCTTCCTTAGGTTTGTGTGCCCCAAGGTTCTACTATGTCAATAGAAATTTTCGACCTGTTCGCTGTGGAGTGGAGGGCTTCGTGATAGACATCTTAATGAGAAAATCCAATACTGTCCCCTGCTGCCTGTATATACTGTTGTTAGTTACAGCACCATGGTTTTTTTTGTGCGTGCGTGCGTGCGTGCGTGCGAAAGGTGTGAGAATGTGCTTTGCTCTCTTCTGTTTGATGGTTATTGTTTGGTTGGCATTCTAGAATTTGGTGAGTCAGTAGCAAAGGATATGACTTTTTGGATAGCAACTTCTTGTTTATTGCTTAGAGGGACACCATTATCAAGCTGAAACCTGTAAGAATCTACACAAAAACATCACTGTATGCAGTAAACTAAAAGTTATTATCCATGAAGTCATTGACATTAGATATAGAGCTAAAGCCATCCTAAATTACCTGTCTTCTGAATCCATTTTGAGATAAAGGTTGAGAAACTTGTGTGAAGGTCAGATTTGTAATAGTCAAACACATTAGGTTTGTTTTGTGTGTGACATTAATACTAGTAGAGCTTAATGTCAGCTGTTTTACCTGGTTTTCCAGGAATGTACATGTCTGTTAAAATTACCCCCATTTAAAGGCCATTTGTTAAAAATTGTAAGGCTTTCAGTAAAATCATTTAAAGTAAATTGGTTCAAAACATTTCGTTGACATTCATTAAAAGTAATGAAATTCATAGCATCAAGAATCAGTCCATTGAAAACATTTGTAACATTTAACTGAATAATATCCAAAACTTTCTCTTTAAAACATTTGTTTAAAACATTTCATATGCCGTTATTTCACATTTAGAGTGAGAGGAATGAAAGTATTTTGGTGTGTCTTGATGAAAAAGACTTGACCAAAGGTTACTGTGACCGTACAGGTACTTTAAATACACTGTTTGTTCTGATCACAAGTTTCACATACATAGAAAACCTATGTTTAAGCCTTGTGTTTGGACAGAGACAATTTGTGCAGAATTTAAATGGGCAATTTCAACTTGTTTGTGGGGTTTAAGCAACCTCCATGGAACAGCGGGTCTTGGACTTAAGGGTGTTTGTAGGGTTGTTTGTTTACTTACAACATGTTATATTTGTTACCTGAATATTATGGCGGCAGTGTGAACCAAGTGATATAGATTAATTTGACATAAAAAGATGGAAGAACTGTTTGTTCATGTATTCATGAAAAGCTGTGTCGGTAAAAAGTGTAAGGAATAAATAAATAATAAAATAGGGCTTCAGTTTGTAAACAAGGGAGGTAATACTGTTTTGATTGTCTATCAGATGTTCCTTTGTTGGAGCGCTGGGGAGAAAAGAATTAGTGACTTAACAGATTTATATGGTTAAGAAGAAGTGTGAGTTGTAAGTGTTCTAAAGCTGTGAATTTCTACATGACTTCTGATAAAAATGAGAATGTATATTTAACATGTTTGAAAGAATGAAATGTAGTTTTGTATTTAATTGCCAAAGCAAAATGTTCTTATTAACTTATAAGTCTGTGAAGGATGTTAGTTATATGTGTGTTAATGGAAACCTTTTCAATACTTTTTGTTATTACATTGAATCATATTGCACTGTGTCTGCAGAACATGTCATAGAAAACTAACCTTTGAGGAGATCATAGGATTGACACATGCTTAGTTTACTGAAGTACCATTTGACTACTTTGGAACAGTTCATTTATTCTGAATGTCAGATGTGTTCTCAATTTCCACATGACTACAAGTTAATTTGATATGTTTTTCTAAAAATTTACAATCATATGGTGACTTCACGTAAATTGCATGCATACACACAATATACTGCACATGAAAGTCCATACAGCTGCTCTTCATATAATGAATGATGGTAGGGTCAGTAGCACCGGGTCAAGATCTCACAATTGTTAGCTGTTTCAGTGTACAGGTAGAAACATGTGCCTACATCTCCTCACTTAACAAACTTCAGTAGCTAGTGCTGATTATCTGTTGATAAGCTTGAGGTCTGACATTGTTTGACCTTCATACCTGAAGCACCCGCCACCAAAATCTCTTCATCTGACCTTCCAGCAATGCTCACCATCGACCCTGAATCAAATTGTCAATGTCTAATGATATTTCACTAAAATTCCCAACAGGGCATAAACTGTATTGATTTGCATCTTTTCAGCCATACGGTTAGTGAGTGTGGATTTTACAGAGTTTTAGTGATATTCCAGCAACATCACTGCACAGGACTCCACAAGTGAGCCTGTCACATTGAGTGGAATTCGACCTTGGAATTCTGTGTGATGAGCAAATGCTTAAGCCAATAGGCTACCACTGTAGGTGACGACACTAGGTTAACCATGGAAGACAGTCACTTTGAGTCTGTCGTCTTACCCCCCTGTTGGTTATTGGTCAATTACTTTATACTTCACAAAACTAAGTGTATTTCAATCAAGTTGTCATCTTATACGATAAGGAAATTTCAAGTTTTGCTTGAAAATGACCTAATACTTAACAGCACTAAATGTATTTCTAATGAATTTGTCATCTTATACAATAAGGAAATTTCACGTTTTGCATGTAGATGAACCAGATGGTGCCAGTGCAAAGTTCCCAAATAAATCTGACAATTATTTTTGCTGGCAGCAGTGAGATGGCAGTCACAGGTCAATCAATGCTACCATTAAAACTGATGGTCCCAGTCTGACACTGGCACTTCAGGCCCAATGTTCATCATCTGCCATAGTCAATATCCTGTGAAATAGCCTTGATTTTATTGTTAGTGGTTGAATAAGCCACCCTGTGCTTTGGGCTAGTAGACTCTGTAATTGGAATGGAAGCCTATAAGTCACATTTATCTAGGCTTTATTTACTGATAATCATTATACTGCATACTTGCTATGTCTACAGTCATCAGTCAGATGGCACAGTAGACCAGCATCCACTAGGCCTGGGTTAACGGTCAGAGTTTTGTTTCAGTTTTGTGTGCTTTGTATTTCTCGTAAGAATGGAAGTTAAATCTGTGTATTCTTTATTTACATATAATCTGTATACTGTGTGCTTGCTGTGTCTCCAGGCATCAGTCAAATGGCACAGTATGTCAGTGTCCAATATTATGTCAGTCCTTGTCCAGGTGTGTTCCAGGATTTATGTGTGTTGCAGACAGAGTGAAAATTCATCACCACTTACCTTCTGTCATGAGGTAATTGACACTTATATATTGTTCATGAAAATTCATTTTGAAAAGCCAGAAATTCAATATAAAAAACAGGTTCTTCAAGTCCTGTGGCTGGCAAAAATTGATGTAAAATTTGTTACAGGTCACATTTTGTTTTGAGAAAACTTTCGACAAAATTTAAATGTAGGCACAAGTCAAGTTCAAAATATCTAATTGTTTCACCAAGTGGACCCCATGGTCAGCTGTGGAGGATACTTGATGTTAAAACAATTGACAGTTCTGTCAGTTTTCATCAACAGAGAATATATGGTTAGTTTGATGCTGATGTCTGTCTCATTTTTTGGTTGATTCAAGTGTATCCCAATAGCTTAGGAAGTGTTGTCTTTAGTATATGAATATTGTTAAGGTTATACTTTATGTTATTTGATAGTTAGTCCTTTTGAAATTAAGATTTTGATGTAGAAGTGAAGAGTGATTAATGTGTCAATAACATGATATGGGGAAAACCGGGGCAGTGGGGTAGCCTCGTGGTTAAAGCATTGGCTCATAATGGCTAAGACCCAGGTTTGATTCCCCACTTGGCCTCACTTGGGTACAATGTGTGAAGCCCATTTCTGGTGTTCCCTGTCGTGATATTGCTGGAATATTGCTTAAAGTGGTGTAAAACCATACTCACTAACGAGTAATGATAAGAAGGTGCAAAGTTATAGATCACAGGGTTTACAGTTGGAACTGTCACAGGCTTAGTATCATCAATCACCTGTCTCATCTTGCAGTTTCTCGTAAGATAGAGTGAGTTATTAAAGTCTCAATGAATGGGCTTTCCCTGTGCTAGAATTTTCAATATAATTTGATGACATACTTTGATTGAGCATGTGATGAAATTTCACTTGTGGATCACCGTGCATGCATCAAATGTTTTTTTGTTTGAAACTTAACTGTATTGTGTGTCTTTTCAGTCATGCAAAAATTTGACTGTCACACGTCTTCTGCTGGCACTGAAAAATGGTAAACAAGGTGCCATGTTCCTTTATTTACCACCTCATATGTAGTCATGTGCGTTTTTGAAGAAATAGAAAGTTAGAAGTGGTTTTGATAGGTACAAACATTGCTAATATTTATGCCATGTGTTATGTGAGGCTATGGTTATATGGCTGTACATTGAATCAACTTATGTGAGATTCTGTTACGTTTGTGTGGATTTCATGTTGGCATTATACACTTGTGCAATTTCAATCAGTATTGACTTCGTTAGTTCCATTTTTCATTCTGAAATAACAGGATTGTCTGTCTGTATGATTATTGGTGAAGGAAATAGAAAATGGGAGAAAACGAAAATAACTTTGTGTTTGCATTATGTGTTGGCCATTAGAAAATATGATTAGAAACATAATGTTACAGTTTTATATGCCTGCCTCTGATGATGGAGTGGCTGTGTAGGTTTTGATTCCCCACATATGTAGAATGTGTGAAGCATATTTCTGGTGTTCCCTACCATGATATTGTTGGAATATTGCCAGAAGCAGCTTAAAACTAAACTTACTTACTTTGATTATAGAACAGAAGGTCAGTATACCCTTTTTGCCTCAATATTTGACCTGTGGCGTCTCCAGGAAACATGTATCTGGATATCTATTATGTTGAGATTGGTCAAAGACATGAACTGATAGAAACCTTGCATGTTCTGTCACTGGGTGATTCTTCTTTCTAATGGAACCATCAGTAGGTCCTGTAGGAGATCACATATCACACAAGTTCTTCAATCTTGGCATTGGCTGACCAGGCACGTTAGAATAGAATTCAAGATTCCTTCACTTGCCAGCCAGTGTTAGTAGGGGTCCAAAGTATCTCTGTGATATGCGAATCAGACACTGAGAGGTACTAATCATGATCTCTTGAGAAGACTGAATTGTCACCTAGAATCAATTCAGCTACCATTTCTTCACGTACATTGTTCCAGTTCTGTGGTGCTTACTGCCACAGGATATTTAGCCCTAAATACTGGTCTTCTGAAAAGTCTTATCTGTAGACCCTGCTGTTCCAGAAATACTATACAGCATGCTCTCCATAATCTTATTATTAAATGTTAAATGTTAAATTTAGAACATCCTTGATCACGGCAGTAGTTGAATTAGACAGCAGTACATACAGAAAAAAATTACAAGAAAAAAACATACACCAAAAGTACAATTCCACTTTAGTATGATGGATCTACGAAAATGTTTGATTAAAGCAAATTTAATTCAAAATTATTTTTGAACCATTTACTTCTCAAGGACAGGCACATGCGATTCCAATTTGCTGAGTTCCTTAAGTGGGAAATAGGTTGGCCAGCCTCAGATGCTCATGGAACATTTATGGTGAGTTGGCTTGGTGGTAATGTCCAATGTTGAGAAAATGCTTGTCGGAGATATGACAACACAAGGGGATCAATTGCCTGGTATTGATGGAACTGCTCTGCGCGTTCTCCTGAACAGTGCCAAAATATTCCTTATTAATTGGTTTATAAATCGACAGGCTTATGTGAGGGGCCTAACATGCTTAACCATCTTCAAGAAATTAGTTTATCATGATTGTAATTCATACCTTGTAGGACAGTTGCTCTGGGAAGTGGCACAACAGAGGATTGTGGGATTGGATCTGAGGTTATTGAAAAAAGATCATATTTATGGTTACATTTTCTTCTTTGGAAGTCTGTCTTGCTTGAATAGCCATAGTTTCAGCAAATGCCATATTTTCACAATGTCTGGACACAATAATTTTTGGATTATTTCTCTGTCTCCATCATATGGGGCTGTTAATCAGTGTGGATATGTTTGTTTTCCAGTTAGGGTTCATGGTCAATGTAGTAAATGGTTGTTTATGTTGGGGCTATTTCTGGAAGTGTAACTAAGCAACAGGATTTCATAGTCATTAGCTGTTCGCATCAGGGTGCTGTCAGTGTCATAACTGTTGTAGCTTTTGTAGATGCAGGTTGCGAGGGGTGCCATGGTATGCCATGCTGTGTTCGGTACATTTCTGGTACATGACTCTCAGATAGGTACAGTTTGGTTTGGTTCAGTTCATTAGCAAAATACTTGATAAGATAAATGTTTGCATGGAAAGGTACTGTCGGTTTGGTCAAAGTTCTGAGGAGAAATCATTTTGGAATTTGGAGACAAACGAAAATGCCTTTCCATGATCTCATTCATCCAGTTGACTTAGCATGAGTTGTTGGCAATAGTGACACAGAAATGTTAGTTACATATATATGTCATTTAGAATTAAATCTCAAGGAATATTTGTGATGACCTTCAGAAAGTAATGTACAAAAGGTGAAGATGATATTTTCAGTATGAAAATCAAACATACCATATTTTCAGAAGGCTGATGGCTTGATTCCCATCATACCAAAACACTGTAAGAGATGGAACTCTCACTTGCTTGGCACTGATGGATAGACAAGGACTGATCAACTCAGAATCAGTGTTTTCTCTATCTCGCACTTTCTCTCCTTCCTTTCTCTCCCCTCCTTTCTCTGTCTTTATCTGTCTCCCTCTTTCTTTTATCTTTCTCTCTCACACACTCGGCTGCATAATGACTGTATATTACCACGAATAAGCTGAATTTTGAGGATCCAAAAATGCAGTCTGTAGAAGAGGGGTCACTTATCTATGAGATACAATTTTGTGAAAGTATTTTTCAGGTGGTCAGTGCTTGGTCAGGATGATCTTACAGCCTGGTTAGCTGTACACCTTCCTTGTACTTTAAGACGATTACATCCACTTTGTTATACAGTAAATGATCAGTTTTAATTATTTCAAAATATTTTGCTCTTATTCTTTATTAAATTTTGCACTTAAACATTTCACTCAATTAATCCATGACCCATTGTAGAGGTAGGGGGTGGAGGGAAGGGTCGGCTTGTGTATGAAGAAACATACCATCTTGAAACTGATTGGGTCAACTTAGGGAGTCAGCTTATCTATGGGGTTGGCTTATGCACAGTAATATATGATACAATGATCTTGCATGCATTGTAAACCTCAATTTGCCTCAGATCACCTTTTGTCCTTTAGAATTGTTGTAGCATTCAGAGGTCATTCTACAACTGCATTACATGAAGGGACTGAATATATAGAGGGACTATGAATCTCAGGGGTGAATTCCCTGCATACTTCCAGCTCACCTGACTTCCCGGTCAAGAAGTCCAATACTTACTTGTTTATGTACAACCCTGCTCAGGTCCTTGGCTGTTTATGACTGTGGGATGAATGAAGAATATAAACGCTGATCATGTAATACCTTGAAAAACTCTCCGAGTATGTCAGGCCATTATTTCATGAAATACAGATCAACTGAACACCTTCAAATCGGATGGATCTTTCTATTTTTGTGTTCATAAGCATGTTAAAAGTTTGCGATTTATCATGTACAGCAAGACATTTGTCCATAAGGTTTACTGTTTTCTGACTCGAGTGACCATCTGTCTATTCCACATTGCTGTCTATGAAGCAAAACTACTTCAGGACTGTCAGATACTATATACATAGTTTTTGTTTTAAATTAACAAAGCCAATTTACCTCTAGAAGATCTATAAACTTGAAATGAACAAAATGTCATGGTTACATATAGATGTGTTTAAAATGATGCCAGAACAGATGAGATTCACAGTAATATCTTATTAAACCTTTGGACAATGGTGATGATTTCTGTAATAGCTAGCTGGGGTTCATAATTTTTCTTTAGCATCATTTTAATATCCAATTTATTTATTCATACTTAAAAATGTGATTGTCTTTTTAAACATATTTTCACAAGATCAATGTACAGAAAAATTTTGGGATAAGGTTTTAAGGCAGTTAAAACCTGTATATAACTGGGATTGGATTGCCATCCATGTTAATTTGAAATAAAAGTCTATGATATATTCAAGTTTACAGGCTGAAATATTTGAAGATTGACATTGGAATGGGATCAACAGTATTTTCTCCTCATGTTGATGTCAAATATATCAATACTTGTTAATAAAAGTTAAACAACTTCCATGATGCTGGGAACTTTCAGCTTTTGTTGACAAATGTGTGTATTCTTATGTCAAAAGTCATGAGAGTAAGATTTCTATGAATGTGTTGCAAGCTATAGTTGATCTGTGAATAGCTCAGTTTTGAATTTATTGCCCAGGTAGGTAATATATTTCTTATGTGTTTACACATATGTGATAAGGTGTCTCCTTGTGCCCTGGAGACAGTAGGGCGTGATATATGATCAACATGGCCTCTACTTGTTGACAGTAGGGCAGACATTCAAGTCTAAAGATTGGCTGTGATTGTACACAAGTACAGCCACATGAGACACACATCAGCAGAGGTAGCAGCTTGTTAGAGTGCCCACACATGTCCACATGCCTTTCAACTGCAGCGGTAATGGAGTCCAAAACACGAGGTGGGGTGAGGGTGCTGCAGGTAGATGGCAAGATAGAATTTGTGGGGTAGGGGAAATGGGCTGTGTGATGGGGATGAGACTGTGTAGAGAGGGATAGAGTTTTGAGGGAAGTGATTTATGTAAGGACAGGAATAGACTGTTGGGAGGAAGGCATGTTTTGTGGAGAGTTTGGGTGGCAATAATTTTTAAAAGGGATAGGGACAATCAAGTTTGGGACGAGATGGATTAAAGTGACTATCAAGTTTGGGAGGGATGATTGCATAAGGAGAATGGGTCAGATAGATCTGGTGAGTGAATTGATTGAGGCAAGGCAAGAGTGAGTACAAAGTAATTGTACATGTAGGCAAAACAGGGTCGTCTTATAGAAAATACTATGAATAGAATAGAACGTTTCGTTTGAAAAGAAAGCTAAGTTAATACACTAGGTAGGAGAGAAATGGTTTGTGGCAGGATGAGGGGGGAAAAAAGAGGAGATATCATGGGTGATGTTGGATTGGGTTAAAGACAACACTCAACAGTATTCCATGTATTTATGTATTGTGGCCTGTAAATTCTGGAGATGCTCTAGTGGTCGATATTGTGAGGATCCAATGCTAAATAATTCAGTCAAGCAAGTCACTGAGCGTGACCACTGAATCCACCTTCATACATTAGCATAACTGGATGGATTTCTTGCTGAATGAAGAATATGCAATTTGAAATTGAAACTGTTAGTTTGATAATGATGTAAGAACCTACATTGAAATGACACTTAATGCGTTCAGCAAGAAGTTGTCATCCATGAAGTGTTATGTTTCATTTTTGACTCATCAACTTCTAGAATGCCGATCAAACAAGTATGTTGGTTGGTTAAAGAGTGGGTGAACAGATGATGGGATACTGCTTTTAAAACCACTAGCTTCTCATACTTGTGGCAATGTTTGAAATCAAGTGTTGGCTCTTACAGAAGTTGACTCGGGGGTTCAGGACGGACAAGGTCATCAAATGGAGCAGAAAGTTTGAAGAAAGCCAAAGTGTTAGGATGTATTGACTCCAACAAGATGAGAGAGTGTATAGGTGTACTGAAGAATGGAGTCTGTCTGAGTATCAAAGCTTTTATGAAGGATATTAAGGATCTAAGGAAGGGATTGGGAAAGTTAGGAGATGTCAAGTTTGGACAGATTGTCAATCCATTTAGTCTAATATGATTACAACTGTCAGTGTCTCTAATCCTTGTAGTCAGTCAAACGTACATTGTGAGTTAATGAAATATCAGCAGCTTGCAGCCATTCGTGGTTTTGAAGATCTGGTTGTGATTATGACTTTTTCAAACAGCACTTCAGTCATAACCTGGTGAATATATTGGGAGGAGCGATCATGATGAGGGACATTTAGCACTTTGTTTAGATACATGGACATAATTAATGGTCTAAAAGACAAGGAAGACAAGCCAGCATCACAGTGTTCTACATACATATAACCAGAAGGCATGTATGACATGGTTTGTCAAGTATGACACATACACTACTGAACACTTTATTCTCTCACATGACAATAGTTCATTTAGAAAATCTGTGTGGTTCTTTAAAGTTCTCTTAGCAGTTATGTCCAATCTGTAAATGTATGAATACAAACACTAGCCTGCTCTTCACTTTAGGTCTCAACCAGTGTTTGGAATACTTGTTTTTGCCAGTTGGCCACAAGAGCCTGCTGTCTACAGGCCTTTAATGAAATATCCTGGCCCATTTTAAGTGAAACCAATAAAAACAAAATAGACTACACAGTACACAGTTTCACACTGTTATTTTATTTATAAAATCGATTAGCACAGATAGATCTATGAGGCAGAAAGTAGTTCTTATTTGTTAAAGACCCGACTTAATGTCCCCATGCACAAAGCGCGGAAGTACCAGGAAGTGAAACTATGAACTATGGTAACGTGATGGATCATATATGATTCCCGAACAGTAATAAAGAAAAAATATGTGGGAAAGATTCCAGTTGAAAAAGAAATGACAGATAATGTACTGAACGCCACAAGGGCCTGCAAATATTTGAAACTGCTGCCCCAATACAACTGCAACCAGTGTGGTCCCCTTGGGTGGCAATTGTTTCGAACTCAGGCCTCAGCTCTACTTCTGAACTCCAGCTGTCATGAAATAACTTATAGTTCTGTATATGTTTGTCTTGAAAGTGAAGTTTCCATCTGTCACTGTGTGAATGTAGGCTACAAATACTAGCACGTTCCTTACTTAAGGGAATCAGAACTACAGCACTAATCTAATCCTTTTAGTTGGCAATAAAGATTGCCTCTCTGAGTTTATGAAAGTGCAGTACACACACCACAGTGATCCTCACTTGAAGTCCTAACACTATATACCAACCTACCATCCATCAAGTGAAAGGATATTTAATATGTCCCATGCAGAAGAACATGACATATACATGTTGGACATACAGTGGTCCTCAGTAGATAGCTTCAACAGGAAACAGGTATTCCCAGGGCATTAGGTGAAGCCAATTGGTGTACAGGAGAGGTCTGTGTCCTTAACATGTAATGATACAAAGAGACAGTGATACAATACGTGTCCTGATGATAACGGTGTGATACAGTTTGTATTAGGATACTTCATTGCACTACTTCATATTATCTGTTTTTCAGAGTAACAACTATTATTTGCTTCTCAGACGTCAAAGATGGGATATTGAAAGGGAAGCCCCATGTCAGGCATCTGTTACATATAAAATACATAAACCCAGTTGCCCTCTATATATACATAAACTGGTTCTTGCACATTTTAAAAAATGATGCTGTTTCATGGATTCGACGCACATGTCTAAATTTCGTCTACACCATATTGTAAACCAAAAGTCACTGTGTTCTGTAATCTGATTGGTTGAAAAACATGATCAAATGGTATTAGATTCCCGGAAACTGCAAAATTATTCACTGCGTATTTACACGTAAACAATTGTTTTGTTGTGTCATCACATTTTGGTGATGTCATTCAAATCATATTGTGACGTAAAGTTAGAATGACGTCACAAATGAGCAACTCCAGATGCTACCATGGGAACCAGCTGAAACGGACAGCTGATGACACTTTACTGCTGTACTCATACTCGATGTAAACGAGTGCAGACAGTAAAACCCCTTTGGTTTACTTTTTTGTTTACAGTGTCGATAAACATCATGTGTTGGTCAATTTCCGGGTGTTATTGAGTGAGTGACGCCGTCGGTTCCAAATGACTCCGGAGGTTTCAAATGAAATATTCCCATGCTTCAAATATTCAATAACACCCAGAAATTGGCCAACACATGATGCATTCCCGTGCTTCAAATACTCAATAACACCCGGAAATTGGCCAACACATGATGTTTATCTCCTAACAAATCCCTCTTGGTTCCATCAAGGAGAACAGTTTCTCAGCACCTGCACCATTCAGTCTTTTCTCCAACACTGGAGGATATTCTGTTGTGTGACTGGAATTATTTTCTCAGAGCAGCAACCTACCCAACTCACTTACTACTGATACATGTGGCTTTTAATGTGTATTGATACAAAGCCTCATGAAAGGATGCACAAATCACATGAACCAACTGACGTGATGTGTCGGTAATTTCAACCCTGATTGTACACTTGCTCCCCTAAGGATACAATCACTGCTGAGTAAACAGACTTTAGTTTTGAGGCTAGAAGTATGTCAAGTGCATGGTATGGTTCTCAGGTCCACAGTGGACAGTTACTGTCCACCACAGTAGAGCTGTGGGCACTGTTAGATGAAGGTCAAGAAACACAACAGAAGAAGGGCTTCATTGTCCCCTGAACAACACAAAAAGGGTCATGCATGGCCAGAAGGGCCATACTGGCAAATATGGCTAACTGTAATATGTGGCGATTATATTTGATTGTAGAGCCATTAGTACATCAAAAGGATGCAGTATTCAGCCTCTTGGCTGTGTCCGAACAATCCTAAAGAATTACTCATGATTTCAGGCTAAAATATTAGATTTGGCGCATGATTTGATGGACTACTGAAGGGAGCTTCTCTAGAGAGAAAGGTTGAGAGGACATACTGGTGGATGAAGTTGCCGTGGTAGCTGTTGCCAGGCAGTTGGATCAGCGGAGATACCAGCGTACTTCTGTAGAAGTGGCACTATGGATGACTGGGGAAAATCAGAGCATGATAGTATTTTGCCCTGTCTTTATTGAAAACTTTGATGGATTTCTTTTGGTAGTGGGTGCCAGGTACTAAAAATTGAATAGTTACTTTCCCCGAGCTCTAGTCTGTAAAATGGATCTTGGTGTACAGCCACCATGAGTGTGTTATAAAGCATGGGAGTTAAATGGCCCTTGCGCTGAGTTTGGTCTGTGAAAATGAACCTGTCAATTTTACTCTAATTTGATTTCAACTTGGTTACCTATGTGTGTCAGGAAATAGCTATGAAAAGTTCTTCAGAACAAAATTAATGTACACATTTTTTCGGAAAGTACATATTTTGTATATGACCACCCCGAGTTTTATTGAATTAATTTATTGAAATTTAAATCTTGTAGGATTTGAACCACGGACCTTTTGATCAGAGACAGCTGTATGATTATCATCCATCAGTTCTCTTTTGGATTTTAAACTGTATACAGTCTATACCTCAAAATGACCAATACATACATCTCTTAGAATTCTAACAAAGTTTTGTCAGTGGTTTTAATGCAGAATTTAGTTTAAGATGTTATGTGATTTGATTGGTAGACATGTAATCATTTATAGGGCAACTGGGTTTATGGCAAAGTCGCTATTGTGGCTTAAACCTCAGAGACTACAACATGTCTGTCATATTGAAAGATGTAAGTGAGGCATTGTGTGGCAACAGCATCTGTCAAGCCTTGAATGCCACCAATGTATAATACAGCTGAATATAACTGATTGAAAATGTTTTCTTCGGCATGGTCAGTGCATTGCAGTGATAAAGAATACTGTATGTTACTTCATCATTTCATCATGTCAGATGTGTTTATAGTCTTGTATTTAGAACTTACGGAGTTGTGTCTCTTTGATGTTTCAGAATGTTATGATCAGACGTTCAGATATGTATCGGTCTTTCTCTTAGACTAATATATAGTTTCTGAAATGAACATGTTTTACAAAAATAACAGTCCTGAACTATATTCATAAAGTACAATGAAAAGGCCCCCAGAAACTATTCTGCAAGGGCTGTGTTAAACATTTGTTTCAGGGTCTGGATAACAAACGGACTTACACTTTAACACCTGTGCTTTAGGATTTCACGAGAGATGTAAACATAGACTATCATTACTCATACTGTTCTTATAGTGATGATGCTGAAACAGTGCAGCGGGGGATTAAGTCAAACTCACTCACCCATTCCTGTTGGGAATATGACGAGTGGAAATAGTTGTTGGTTCAATATTCTTGTCTCAAGAGGTTTGGTAGACTGCATGCACTGTTTCTGCCTCAATGTTCCCTTTGATCATTACTATTACTTTGCAATTTTTGTTTAATGTCTGTTTATTACTATGATGTGTGTTCGAAGCTGTAAGGCATTGATTATTGAGTATTGATCCCTGTCACCTCAATAACAAACACCCGGTATTGCATAATTATACAACAGTGGATTACTAGATTGTGAAAATCGCAAGTGAATTATTTTTTGCTTTCCTCTTCCAAACAACAGCTTCAGCAGATGTTAGGAAAGCCTGTTGGTCCTGCAGACAATTCCTCACAAGGGTAAAATGTGAAGCTCATTTCTGGTGTTCCCTATGATATTGCCGGAATACTGCTCTAAGTGGCCTCAACCGTCTCATTGAATGTTGTGAGTGACAACAGTTAGCAAGCCAAGACATCGCGTTGATACTGACAGTTTACACATCAAAGACTTGTGTAGATCTGTACACACAGACAACTAACTGGCATAGAAGAAGTATTGTCAGTGTGCTGCTCCATTGCTCCAACCTGCAATTTTCTGCATTGCTGAGCACTATTAAGTTCATTATTCAATTGTGTCTGTACCAGAAAAGGTCACCATGCTTTTTCAAAATGAAAGGTAATTTGTTTACTGAGTTCAGAAAGATTACGCACTTTGCCTGGCGGTTAATTATGGAGCATCAATATTTTCATCCTATTTTCCTAGTTCTGAAACAGCTAATGAGTGACAACAAGGAGATTGAATGTTTGAACTTGTAACCAAGCAACTCATTCCTTGTTGGGTTCTGGGAACATGATGTTGATGTATCTGGGGATGGGTAGCTTAGAAGTAGGCAGTGAATGTTGAGGTGAGGTTAGACGGATGTGATGCTAGGTGTGTTTATAGGTGTATGATGTGGAGGATTTAAGGGGGCAAGGATATCATTGGCATGGATATATGTGTCCCAGGGAAGGGGTGTTGTGATGGGGTGGGATTGGGTGTACCGTAAGCATAGACTGAGTTTGCAGTGTGTGTTTGGAGGTGGGTGTATTTTTGTTTGAGTGAGATGAGAGGTGAGGAGTTATCCTCTGCTATTAGGTACATATAAGAGTGACTTATCCACTGTTGACAGGGTACATACAGGGTTTATTCACTGTTGACAAGTACATACTGGAGTCATTCACTGTTGACAGGGTACATACAGGGTTTATTCACTGTTGACATGTACATACAGGAGTCATTCACTGTTGACAGGGTACATACAGGAGTCATTCACTGTTGACATGTACATACAGGAGTCATTCACTGTTGACAAGTACATACAGGAGTCATTCACTGTTGACAAGTACATACAGGAGTCATTCACTGTTGACAAGTACATACAGGAGTCATTCACTGTTGACAGGTACATACAGGAGTTATCCAATGTTGACAGGTACTTACAGGGTTTTTTTCACTGTTGACAAGTACATACAGGAGTTCTCCAATGTTGACAAGTACATACAGAAGTTATCCACTGTTGACAGGTACATACAGGAGTCATTCACTGTTGACAGGTACATACAGGAGTTATCCACTGTTGACACTTACATACAGGCATTATCCGTTGTTGACATGTACATACAGGAGTTATTCATTGCTGACAGGTACTAGCAGGAGTTTTCCACCATTGACAAGTACGTACAGGGTTTATTCCCTGTTGACAAGTATATACAGGAGTTTTTTACTGCTGTCAGGTACATACAGGAGTTTTCCACCATTGACAAGTGAGTGAGTAAGTTGAGTTTTACGTTGCACTTAGCAATATTCCAGCTATATGGCGACGGTCTGTAAATAATCGAGTCTGGACCAGACAATCCAGTGATCAACAACATGAGCATCGATCTGCACGATTGGGAACCAATGACATGTGTCAACCAAGTCAGCTAGTCTGACCACCCGATCCTGTTACTCGCCTCTTACGACAAGCATAGTCACCTTTTATGGCAAGCATGGGTTGCTGAAGGCCTATTCTACCCCGGGACCTTCACGAGTCCCACCATTGACAAGTACGTACAGGGTTTATTCACTGTTGACAAGTACATACAGCAGTTTTTCACTGCTGACAGGTACATACAGGAGTTTTCCACTGTTGACAGGTACGTACAGGGTTTATTCACTGTTGACAAGTACATACAGCAGTTTTTCACTGCTGACAGGTACATACAGGAGTTTTCCACCATTGACAAGTACGTACAGGGTTTATTCACTGTTGACAGGTGCTTACAGGAGTTTTTCACTGCTGACAGGTACATACAGGATTTACTCACCATTAACAGGTACATACAGGAGTTATTCACCATTGACAGGTGCATACAGGAGTTTTCCACTGTTGACAAGTACATACAGGTGTTATCTACTCAATACCTGATAGTGTCCTCTCTCTTAGAGGATTACTAACAGTGTACAACACACTACAAACACAAATTTAATGGACACATTTAACAAAAAAGTGCTAATAGGGATTTCTCACATACATGTTTACACACTTTTTGATCATGACGAATATAAAGATATTACAGTGTTCCTGGACTTAATATCTGTGAAGACAACAAGAGTTGCCTCCCTTGAACTGACAGCCATACCATACCCTGTTGTTCCAGTTGCTTGTTTCCATGGGCAACAACTGTTTCTGGGATTAATCTGCCAGAATCTTTGTGTATACTAAGAGTGGTTCAACATTTGCTTAGTGGATTACATATCATATGTCTTTTCCAATTGTATTATTGAATATTGAATATCTGATCTGTTCCATTATTTAGAAGATCATGTTGCACATATAACATTGCATTGCTAATACTTCAGTTTAGAGGGCTTAACCATGTGTCGTCCCCTTAGTGTATTGGCTGGTAGGTATATGGTCTTTGATTTGGTAACTTGCTTGTCTGCTCATGGACAATGCTTTGAGGGTATTGTGAAATACCATTTGGAGACATTGGTATTCCCACATTTAAAAACAAAGATAATTTTGCTCATGTTTTAGCCTCCACTTCTGTCATTCTCAACATTGTTATTACTGGTTGTCATGGAGGCAACAGTAGCCTGCAGTGGATGAGCAGAGTATGTCATTGCCTGGATTGCAGGGATGTGGCTTGTTATGTTTGGATGTTTTAATGGTGATGGTTTTGGTGTGTAGGATGTGGTTCCTGTGGATTGTAGGATGGGCATTTGGGGAGGTGATTTGTTTGTCCAGATGATGGGATGTGAAAGGAAGCATGCGGTGGGTTGGTGTTCTTAGTGGGATGTGAAAGGAAGCATGCGGTGGGTTGGTGTTCTTAGTGGGATGTGAAAGGAAGCATGCGGTGGGTTGGTGTTCTTAGTGGTATGTGGAAGGAAGCATGGGGTGGGTTGGTGTTCTTAGTGGTATGTGGAAGGAAGCATGCGGTGGGTTGGTGTTCTTAGTGGGATGTGAAAGGAAGCATGGGGTGGGTTGGTGTTCTTAGTGGGATGTGGAAGGAAGCATGGGGTGGGTTGGTGTTCTTAGTGGGATGTGAAAGGAAGCATGCGGTGGGTTGGTGTTCTTAGTGGGATGTGAAAGGAAGCATGCGGTGGGTTGGTGTTCTTAGTGGGATGTGGCTGGATATGGATACCCTCTTAGGTTCAACTCATTGTTGGACGTTTTTTTGCTTGTAGTGTTTGTTTTGGTTTAGGAGACTTTGAAAATGTTTCCTGAAATTGCAGAGCTGCCTTCTGTGACCATTGTTTTAACTTCCAGATTTGCCTCAAGTCTTAGGTGTATCAGCAACAACCGCACTGGTAAACATCTCTGACAGAAATACTGTTGAAAGCAGCATCAAATTTCACTCAAATTAACAATGCATCGAATTCCATTCTATTAAAACTGTTGTCTTTTGAGTAGGAATGCCATGATACGTCGATACATTAATGCATCAATAATTTTTCTAAGATGATACAATTATCAATACATTCCATTGGAAAATTAGAGCTTTTTAATCTATGAGAATAAAAAATATTGATTTTTCATAGACAACTACGAGATATTGATGTTCAAAATGTAACAAAATGTATGTAATAGTAGTACCACAATAGGTATTGTGACATGTATCATATCATGACATGGGTATCATGACACTTATCGATACATGAAACTTATGTATTGCGACATCCCTACTTTTGCCATAACTGGACACTGTTCTTCCCAGCAATCTTCATGCTAAAATAGTCATTAAAATTGGCATGTTTCAGCACTGTGATTGGTTTCAGGGATCCAGATCAGCTTCCATGGTTTCAGTGAAGTAACTTAGTGCAAGAATTGGTGACCCATTAAGTAGCAACTGTACAAAAATGTAGACAGTTGCATTATAAGAAGAAATTTGTGATCGTTGCCATGGAAACAGCTTTATTTTTTTTCCACAGCATGAATGTGCTTCATGTCAGGTTAGGTAATGGAGGAGATGACAACTTAACAAATATTTCATCTAAGATTTCATGGCAAATACATGGCTCCAAGTTTGTGGAGAATAACTCGTTGGCATTTCAATTGATCATGTTGAAATCATGCATAATAGACAGGGATACCTGTACATTGTAACAAGCGGTTTTGTTAGAAGATATGCCATTTTGAGACATTTTCTCAGATTTCACATCTTGTATAAACTTATTCAGGAGATCATTATATTGTGTATATTGTGTATGTTGATTGATCTTTCTGGTTCTCCTGGTGTCTGGTGGATTGTACAGACTTGAAGAAACAAGGTGTTTCAAGATTAGTTTATGCATTGGTCTTACAGTAGTGTGGAATTTATTTGAATGAAGATCTTTTTAGTGGAAGAAATTGTAATTTAGCTTGGCCACATGATCAGACTTAAAAGATTTGTCAACCTTGTCATGACTTCACAACCCCAATTACATGTTTCTTGTCAGTTTAGTTTCTTTGGATTGATTTAGGACCATTGACTTCTAATCCCGATTACAAGCATTCTCACTGAGCGATCATGATACAGTCTTGGTGTATTGTCAATACGTACTGCACAATATGCTGTGATGGCTTAGTGTAGATCCCTAGTTACTTTGTGCATTGTACCAAGCTAAGTTGTTGTATGTAGTGTCATTGTTTGCTGAGCACCGTGTGCCACCTGATACAGGTAGTGTTTCACGATGTGTGTCTAGCTGAACTGATAACTCCCATACAGACAGGTAGGAACTTGAGTCGAAGCAGATTGTGGAGTTGATGCTTGAGGTGAGGGGTCTTCCTGGTTTCATTGAGGTGTTCTGGTGGATTTGTAATTACAGTGTACCTGGAGGACCTGCGTGATGTCTGAGGAAGTACTAAAGGGGAGAGTCAATTCATCCAAATAAATATTAATCCTTAATGAAAGTAACGTAAGTTTTATTGGTATTCACCGAAGTGACTTCTGAGGAAGTACTGAGGGGAAAGCCAGTGTTATGGAAAATGATGTTTTATCCACATAAAATGTTTAATAGTCTTCAATAACACCCACCTACCCCAACCCCCCACTCAGTCAAACATAAGTTACCTTTTTCATGGCGTGGCAGAGCTAGAAGTTTGATTATTCGATCTCGAAGAAATACATGGCCTGAAGTCACTTGGAATGGCAGTGTGTGGATGAGTGGGGGATTGGAAGAAACGTAGTACTTAAAGGAACCAGGTATTGATATCCTTTTAAGTTGGAATAGTACTTTGGGTTTGGATAAGAATGAATAACAGATACAGGCAACTGAAAATCTGACTTGATACCAACCACCCACTCAAATATTGTGGAACCCTCGGGGCCAACAGGCTGGTGTGAAATGATTTTTTACATTATTTTTAAGATTAATTCCAACTGGCACTGTTAAAACTATTGAAAGATTAATATACATATCCAGCATCATAGCTAGTAGGTTAATAGGGACCTTGTGCCTGAGAAAAGTGTAATTGGAAAGCTAACATAGAGATTACTCGTCAATGTCAGGAGGTATCTGTGTGATAAGCTCCTGTTGAATTGCGAAGCCAAGGGATCTGCTGCCTGATCAAGTGGTCCACATGTCGCATGAGTGAGCCGAGCCAGTGTTTATTACCAACACATGACTTAAATGCTGATGAACTGTAAAGAAATCAATGGATCAGACTATCTACTGCAAACTAATCCACCATTCTTATTCAAGCCCTGCAAAGTATCGTGAAGCTTGTGATTTGTCAATAGGTCTTATGGGATCTGATAGACCATTTGGTGCAGTGTTAGGGTCGAAACTGAGCCCTATTTTCCCTGTGGGGTGTGCTGGAAATGTTTCCATTTTTATCTGAATAGGTGCCTTATTATGGTCACTTATTGGAAGGGAACATTTAGATGAAGTTAGACCATTTGTATACAACCTTGTGGACAGAAAATGTCATATCAGAATGCTTGATTAATATACATCAATCCCCAGACTTACAAACTGGTGAAATGCTCCTGTGGCTGCAGTGTTGAGCTAAACTGGGAACATCTGGGACTAGTTGAAGATTTTTTTTATTTGGTTATTCGTTGTTTCTTGGGTACAGAGAGATGCCAGTTGGAATGGTCATTTCATCTTCATGTATTTTACTGCAGGTAAGCCATTCTCACAGAAAACCCAACCCCCTTACTTGACCCATAAAGTCAGTATCGAAATGGTATGTTTCGTACATAAGCCGACCCCTCCAGTGATGGGGTCCTATGACCTTTTGGTCTGCACTATTTATTCGCAAAAAGAACAATCATATTGTGTCTACTCACACTTTGAAAGGAAGTGTAGGTGATTACTGTGTTGTCATCCATGGACAGCTTGTTTACAGTAACATCGATGAAAACGTGTGAAATGTAGTACAATGCCCAGCAAGAACGCATTAGAACTGGAAAGGTAAATAATCTTGTCTAGTGAAATTCAAGTGCAAATTTGATGTCTCCGCTGACAAAGTTGTTTTCTCTTGTTCATTCATGTGAAACGTTACTGTGTCACTATGAAAGTGTTGTTCATAGGTAAAATGCCCTTCTACAGGTTACTTTATTTGGTCTTCAGAATTTGGCTGATCTATGGTAATATATGGTAGCTGCTGTTGGACCTGGTTTCAGGATCAATTCACTTTCTGCTGTAATTCTGTATAATTACAGTACATCACCTAAGTAGCAGTCATTTCTGTAGGGGGAAATTTTATTGTTTCTACAGAATCCATATTCAGATATTACTCATGACAAGGGATTCCGGGATTCACTTGTTGATTGATGCCTGCATATATAAAAATCTAACTGGTCACGCATTATATCCCATGAAGGAATGCACAAGTACCAAATTAGTCATAACAAACTTTGTCATGTAATGATAGTTCATGCTGGCATTGTATGTGTCAGTGTGAAAGTGTACTTTTTTGTTAAATATCGAAGTGTCAGAGTTTTCATCAAGACAAATTGCTTAGTGAGCTGGATGCCTGATGGCTGTAATATATCAATTTTTCATCAATGCTTCAATATCCTTCTTCTCTTACAATCGACTTTCTGTCATTATCCCGATTGAAGTAGTTACACAGTACAAATGGTTTGTATTGGATACTTTGTCTTGTGGGTGAAGTGGATTGAGACTATTGACATCTCTGATTTGGAGTGCCAAGTAGAGGCAGATGCCACCGTCTGCTACTTCCCCTTACCTAGGTTTGTTTATAGGCGTCTGCTGTAGTGATAGCTTTGTTTGGAAATGTGTGCTGAAGTGAGAGTTTTGCATTTAGTCATTTGCTGCAGTGATAGGTTTGTTTATAGGCGTCTGCAGTAGTGGTAGCTCTGTTTGATATGTCTGCTGACGTGAAGGCTTTGTTTTTAATTGTCTGCATTGTGGTAACCTTGTTTGGAAAGATAACTTTATTTTATGTAGTATGATACTGTATGATATATTTTGTATCATGTGTATCTTTCTTCTAGAGATTAGCAATTGTCAGCTGATGAAGTTTGCAGTGGTGGCCATCTTGTCCAATTACTTTGTCGTCTTCTGATCTCCCCTAAACTGGTTTCCTGCCTGCTACTTTCTTTATGTAGTTGCCTGCTACCTTACCTCAACATGTCTTCTGTAATTTTCGACTCAGTAGTAGCTGATAAATATGTTTGTAAACACACTTTGATCTTCCTTTTTGGCCTTGACAAATGTTATTGTTTTTATAAGGCCTTCATTGAATAGTTAAAATAACTAATCCTGCTGATAGTACCATTCTTGTTTGTTTATGAAGCGACTGTGCTTGTTGTAAGAGTCAACTAACGGGATCAGGTGGTCAGGCTCGCTGACTTGGTTGACACATGTCATTGGATCCCAATTGTGCAGATTGATGCTCAAGTTGTTGATCACTGGATTGTTGTGTCCAGACTTGATTATTTACAGACCACTGCCATATAGCTGGAATATTGCTGAGTGCGGCGTAAAACTAAACTCACTCACTCATTCACTGTTTATGAAGTATTTGTATATCTTTGTTCTTTTGTACCACCATGAGTGGTTTTGTGAAAATAAACTTATCTTAAACAAATGCTGTGAATTCTTGTACTTTTTGTGTATGTACTTGCCAATATATTTTTATAGCTTGAAAGCTACTTAGATCTTCTGTGTGCTTCACACTTAGTGCAGAAATTCTGCTCTAGTAGTTTGCCACAGGGGAACTTTTTCTATTTATTACCCGGCAGTGGAAGATGCTGCAGTGTTGAAGTTTTTGACTGCAATATTATACTAGTGTAACACTGCTATACATGCAAGGTCATTATCGTTACAGTTATTTTAGCTGTTTTATCAGTTTATGTTTCTAGAGTTAAACAGAATGCTAAATTTGCTTTTGTAAGTTTCCATTGTGTTAAACTCTTGAAAGATTAAGTATCAAACTCACTTTTTCTTGTGTGATCTAGGTCATTAACTCGTTTAAGATAATTTGTATTACAGAGAAGGTCGTTTTGTATCCTCTGTGTTTTTGATTAAATGTGGTAAAGTATGACTTGCACATATTCAAACTGGAAGAGGGAAAACTTCATGAGAAAGAACTGCTCATCAGAAAGATTAGCAGAAAAGTATTCAGAATTCAGTATTCATCTTATATATATATATTTGTGAACATTGAATAACAAAAACTGTATGCAGGGTTTTACAAATTTTCTGTAATATAAGATGTCACCGTGATGTAATTTATATTCAGTTGTAATGTAATTCAATCCTGTAAGATACATGGTCCATAACTCATTTCTTAGCATTAGTGAGACATGACAAACATGGATTGAGCAGTAGGTAGTCAGTGAGTTGTATATATGTTAGTACTTTTAATAATAGTCCAGCGCTCTAATAATGGGAGATACAGAAAATGGGCTTCACAGATCAGGGATCGATCCTCAGTATTCGGTGTTGTGAGCAAACACTCTAACCATTTAGCCCTCACGATAACTGTACTGCTCTAGTATTGCCAAATGACTACCAAGCAGATGTTCCTGCAGTGTGTGACATAATAGATATGGTAGATCTTGGAACAGTGACATACTCTTGGCTACATATTCACACATTGTTTAGACTTTCTGTCAGGAACCAAATTCTGTTGGTGCATACTTCCAAACTTCTGTTTAGACTGTCAAGGCTGATTTTCTTGTCATTCTGATCATTAGTAACAAGTGACAGAAAGTAAAATTCAAATGTATGTTTAATGCAATACTGTCTATATAATGCTGACTGTCTATTTTAGCTCATGACTGAAATTTCTCATCCTATGGGACAGTAGTGAAGGGATTCCTGAGTGAAGGGACATAACTCTTGCAGTTCTAATGTTCACATCAGGTAGTGCACAGATTGTGATGAAGTGGAAATGATAGGTTTAAGCAAAGTGGTATGATATTCATTAGATCCTTGCTGAGTATTTGATGTATGATGGACCAAGATGCTAGATGATTTATTTTGTTCACAATGGTTTTTGTAAACTTCTTCACAAAGCATTGAATTTGTTACTTCAAGAACTGTCTGGTGTTGGAAGCACTTATAAAATACCAAGAAACACCTAACTGGTCCTTGAAGACACAGTTTCATGGGTAATATAGTAACAAAGTTAAGTTGTTGGTAGGGTACACACACACACACACACACACAGACACACACACATTGCACAGTACACCATTTATCTACCAGATTGGCACAAATGTTTCCCTTGGACAGTGGAGTCCTTGGTTATTAACTACCAATTCTAGGGCAGAGGGTGATATAGACACAAACATTTGCTAGGGCAGAGGGGTCTGAAGGTAAAATCGATTCAAACTTTCCCCTAGGGCAGAGTGACCTGAGGTTAAAAACTTCCACAGACCTACGTGATCTGAAGATGATATAGACACAACTTTCTCCTATTTCTGAACAGTTAAGGAGTAATCCAGACACAAACTTTCCCCAGGGGTAGAGCAGTCCAAGTGCGATATAGCCACAAACTTTTCTCTAGGGCCTCTCTAGAGTCATCATCGATAATCTCCAGGGTATATGTTACAGTAAGTCTCCATCTCCACTATACTCTGGATGCATTTATGGCTAGGGGGGATGAATTTATTACCTCCCTATGCTGGCTTTTTATCCAATAAGGTGTCTATGTTGGGAAGATGAGTTGTACCAGTCACAACTCACTTTCCCTTTTATCTGTCTAAATTATGTAACTGATTGAACTTGGCAACACAAATGATGCAAAGGTAGTCAAAAAGAGTTAAAAGGAGTTCTTGAATGTATGTTGTTGTTTTTTTTTCAAGTTTTTGACTTGTCAGTTGTATGATCTCTTCCAACGTTGAGTTGTACTGTGACAAAACCTTCATGGCGACTGCTATTTTTGTTGACACTACTAAACTCAGTTGTAACGGTGGCTTAGCTGATTGGTCACTGTGAAAGTGTGGAGCCAACAAAGGGAGGTAATATAATCATTGGGCCATGCCGTGCATGCATCCAGGGTATCGTGGAGAGTTGTAACGCACACTCTGGAGATTATCAAGAATGCTCTAAAGTGAGCCTTCAGTAATATGGACAAAAACTATCCTTCTGGCTCTGCAGTGTTTTAGGTTTGTCAGACTCAGTCTGACTATTAGAGCCATTTAAGCTGGTATTCCTGAATCATTCACTTCCATTAAGCCATATGCTATTAGTGACTTAGCCATGATGCAGTGTTGAAGAATGAGCCAAACTTTGGGCCTTGAAACTCAACTAAATGAAATGGATGTGTCTTGTGATGTTGCATTTTTTTTTTTTTTTGTAAATAAACTGTATTTTGAGAGATCCCCACCTACAGTATTCCAGCAAAGAATACCAGCTTCAGTTTTGAGTTGATTATATCTAAAATACAGCCACATCAATCAGATTATTCTGGGCTTATTCTGAGCTCCCTTCTTCCATGACACTAACCTGTAAAAGTACTTTATTTACCTAATCTTGAAGAAACATGTCCAACAAACAAAGTTCCAAAAATACATATGTCATGTGCATCGGCTGATCCATCTTGATGATAAATGTTCCTATCATGCCTTGCAGAGTGTCCTCAATCATGCCGTCGTCTTACTTTAATAACCGTTACAGAGTCCAGCCATAAACCTAACTCTGATTGATACTATCTTCCTACAACCCTTGAAGTTTATGAGAAGCTTATTGGCAATTGCACATTCTCTGTTTTATTTTTATATTAAAAAGAATTAAGACTGGTATTACTCTGAACAAAGGAAGACCAAGACGGAGACCCATTGCTTGTTCTTGTCTGGGTTTAGTGTTCTCCTATTTGCATGATGATCATAAATGTCAGTCACGCTCTCCCACCTTCCGGAATGGTTTCCACTCGTTCATGTAATTTGGTTATCAGTCACAATGAGATTTATGGAAGAAGGCAGGAAGTTTTTTTCATGTTTTAACATTTTTCATAAAGGGCTTGCATAAAAACAGTGACTTTTGAATTTAAATGATGCCATGGATGTTTATTGCCTCTGTGACTTTCTGTAGGTTGTCTGGGCAGAAAAAAATACTGTAATTTTTTCACTGTCTGAATATTTCATGGTCTGTGCTGAAGGTATAATGGCAGTAGGGTTTAGTTAACTTGATTAACACTGCTAAAAATATGCCGAATATATATTTTGGTTTTAGATTTTGAATTCTGTTTCTCATTTGACACATATGAAAACATGTTGTGCAGTAAATATTATCACAGGTGAAGGACCTGGATTCAGTTCCCCACAGGGATGCAATATTTTAGTCCCATGTCTGGTGCTTAAGGCTGTAATATTGGAGAAATAAGCAAGAAATAAAAGTGACATAAAACCATGCTCACTTTCTTACTTGATGTAAATATCTAAATCTCTTTGTTCACATTATACATGGCCTATGCATGTGGACCCCAATAAACTACTTTAGCTTTGATTTCACACCTTCATGGTGTTGCCATCAATTTCTAGGTAGTTGGCTCAGTTATGTTTACTATTCTGGTTAGAGGACATCTGTTTTGTAAGTACATACGTCCTTAAGCGAACCTTATAATATTGCAGCTACTGCAGAATAGACATTATGAAGCTGTTTAAACTTAGTCAGACTCTGTAAGAAGCCTTTTCTTTTTCTGAGTTGTCATTTACTCTGGCTAGACCATTCTCAATTTTGAAATGTATCTTTTTTCATTAAAAATACTCTGCACAAATTTGCTGCTTCAGCTTTGTTTTGAGTTGTGTTTGCAGACGATGCTGCCAAAAGTGGCTGTCTTATCAAGTTAATCTGTCTCATGAACATAAGACTTTTTGTGCTGACATAGAGATGCTGATAGTCATGTGACTTTCAAAGTGAAGCAGTGTTGAAGAAATATTCCAGGGTAAAACTAATCTCAGCAGAATGGCGATAAAATACCTAGCATGAGAGATGGATCAGAATCCACAGGTTTTAATCTGTCATTCAGCTCAGATCAGTCTGTTAAATTATTACAGAATACATATTTGATCTACTGCAGTGTTTATTTATCTTATTTTAAACTGAGATTAAATGGAGGATCAACCTGCACATGAGTATAAGTTGTTCCCAGGTCACGAGGGTACCTGTGGCCATGGCCCCTGAGGGACCAGTGAACAACATGCTTATTTACCAAACACCTCAGTGTGAATTTTGAAGCATGGATATTTGATTGTACACTTCAGCCAACCTGTGTGAATCAAACGGTTTGAATTTTGCATCTTGCTGTTTTTTCCCTCATATGTATTGTCTTAGTAAAGTCGCTGTGATGTAATTCCTCTTCTTTATATTCAAACGGACTACATTTGAACGTTTTGCAAATTTTTTTGGGGGAAAGGGTGAAAAATGTTTTCGTAGCCATCACTAGATTTTGTTGACAGCACAAGAAAAACAGATTTAGAGTTACCTCCCTTCGATCAATTTCCATTCGCAAAACATCGATAATCTGTGTGCATCATGCATCCTTTAATGTTATTCAAGATAAAAAAGTAACTACCAAGTACCAAATGTGCTGCTGTTGGCAACGGGGTGTATTGCAATGCACCTTGCTTGTACACAGGGTACACTGAAAATAATGGAAGTGTGCTCAGCCAGTCAGACAGCCACATTTATGTGTTAGGTAAAATAATATTGAATTTCAATACTCGTGGTCATTGAAGAAAAGACTAGATGTTCAGAGCTCTCTCAGTACTGAGATAGGTGTAGGTTAATGTTAGTGTATGTCACAACTATCTTAGCAATAAGAAAACTTAAAAAATCAAGGCTCTTCATGTAAGTGCAATCAAACACCATTTTGTCCAAGTTTAAGGGATCTATGAACATACTTCAAGTTCTATACAGACGTTAAATAATGACTGAAAAAGCAATGAAAGAACAAAGTAACAACAGTAAGTTTGATAATCAAAGTGTGACACAGTGGTGGTTGACTGCGATTAGTTCCAGTGAGTGCACATAAAGCAGTATTCTAGTTAAATAGCAGTCGTCTGTAAATAAGCAAATCTGGACCAGACATAAAGCAGTATTCTAGTTAAATAGCAGTGGTCTGTAAATAAGCAAGTCTGGACCAGACAATCCAGTGATCAACAGCATGAGCATTGATCAGTGCAAATGTGATACATTGACATGTATCAACCAAGTTAGCGATCCTGACCACCTGATCCAGTTAGTTGCCTCTTCTGACAAGTATGGGTTACTGAAGATGATTTATAACGAATCGTTATCTTATGAAAAGTGATTAGTTAGAATGCATCATCACAAATAACTGAAGATGATTTTGTCGACTGGTCGTGCCATCATGATGACATTTTGAAAGAGTAATATATAGGAACAAAAGCTGGGACTGACAAAATCAATTCCAAAGACACAGATGCCATAATTTTCTAAATACCTATCTGACATTGATTACAGTAATTTTAAAAGAGGCATCAGATTGGTGATTTCACGAGTTGGGTTATGAGGACTCATAAGTTTGAGATGTTTAATCCAATCATGTGACTGCTGAGAGCTCCCTCTATCTGTGTTGTTCTGATGTTGCAGCTGTGCCCGTCTCAGGTGCAGCTGCAAACTGTACATGCTGCAGGCTTTCAACACGGTTAAGAAGATTTCACTTCCTTTGTTTGAAACAAAAGACACAAATTACTTGGGTAATCTTTTTGTCTGACAGCAGGCCCCTTGACTTGCACATGTGTCTTGATGTGTGTTGTCAGGAACATGGATTAAGAATATTGGTGTCTGTAAACAGTAAAGTTACTCTGACATATGCTTATACGCTGATGTCAACTGATTCAGCCCATATCCCTTCGGTCTGAAATACTAGGGGAGGAATGTTTGATAAAACTTCCAGAGCATTTTTTGTCAGATGATAATGCTTCAGTGATAAGTCAAAACACCAGTCCTGAAGATAGATACTTCACAATGCACGAAAGATAGACTTAATAACACACCCGCAAATATTTTCCTTTCAACTGCTTTGATGTATTTCATGTGTTACTATTATATCTGTAACTTTTACAAGAGCTGAGATGTAATTGCTTGTATTCAGAATACCATCATCAGTAAACAGTTACATGTCTTCTGATCATTGTCTGTACAGACATGAAAGCATAAACTCAGGTTGATTGTCTGTAATATGATTACTGGCAGTATTTTGTGAATGTGTGTCTATACTTTGTAAGCTGTAATGTGCTTTAGTGTCTGGCTTGTTTGTGTTATGTCATGTTCTTTTCTCTTAACTATCTGTGTAGAACTGTTCTCTCTGTTCTGGTCTGACTCCAGAGTACACACTGTATATGCTTCTGAATAACCTTGATTTTAAGATTTTATGTAGAAATAAAATGTCTTGTCTAATTTTTCTGTTAGAAAATGAGGAAAAACTATAATTCTTGATGGTTTCATGTAACTATATTTGTCAGTTGTTTAGGTAGCTGCGTTATAATGCTTACACAAATCATCTAGTTAGGTCTGAAAAAAAGTATTGATGCAAAACTGTAATGAATACTATTCAAAAGAAGTAACATGACACAATGACTACGGACATGGAAACATTGCATGTTCTTTACCTTCTGTTGTGTGGTATAGTCATATTTTATCCTAAGAAAGACTCGATCACATGTATACTTGTAGTATGTAGGCCTGTAGTGGTAAACTTGCTGTATGTACAGATATCTGCCAGCAGATGACAACCTGATCAAGATCATCCAGCTGATATGGTATATATTCCCTTGTATTGTTGTTTGAAGTAATAGGAAGCTTCATGAATGATCTGTTCTGGTTCAGTGCCAAGAGTAAGGTATCAAGCAGGAATCTAAAAACCGTAAGCATTCTGATATTTGTTCAACCATTCATTTCTTGCAATTCAATTTCACTAATGTGAATACGTACATTTAATTTAACTTTGGTAGGCACATACAGATGGGTCATTCTATTTAAGTATACAATTGACGTACCACGTGAATCAGCGATATGTCAAATAAGGTATGTGGTCTGGTGGCCTGTTAGTCCATACCCAATTCCTAGACTCTTGTGGCCTGTTAGTCCAAACCCAGTTCCTAGACTCTAGTGGCCTGTTAGTCCAAACCCAGTTCCTAGGCTGTAGTGGTCTGTTAGTCCAAACCCAGTTCCTAGACTCTTGTGGCCCGTTAGTCCAAACCCAGTTCCTAGACTCTTGTGGCCTGTTAGTCCAAAACCAGTTCCTAGACTCTGGTGGCCTGTTGGTCCAAACCCAGTTCCTAGACTCTAGTGGCCTGTTAGTCCAAACCCAGTTCCTAGACTCTTGTGGCCTGTTAGTCCAAACCCAGTTCCTAGACTCTTGTGGCCTGTTGGTCCAAACCCAGTTCCTAGACTCTTGTGGCCCGTTAGTCCAAACCCAGTTCCTAGACTCTGGTGGCCTGTTGGTCCAAACCCAGTTCCTAGACTCTAGTGGCCTGTTAGTCCAAACCCAGTTCCTAGACTCTTGTGGCCTGTTAGTCCAAACCCAGTTCCTAGACTCTGGTGGCCTGTTGGTCCAAACCCAGTTCCTAGACTCTTGTGGCCCGTTAGTCCAAACCCAATTCCTAGACTCTTGTGGCCCGTTAGTCCAAACCCAGTTCCTAGACTCTTGTGGCCCGTTAGTCCAAACCCAGTTCCTAGACTCTTGTGGCCTGTTAGTCCAAACCCAGTTCCTAGACTCTGGTGGCCTGTTGGTCCAAACCCAGTTCCTAGACTCTTGTGGCCCGTTAGTCCAAACCCAATTCCTAGACTCTTGTGGCCCGTTAGTCCAAACCCAGTTCCTAGACTCTTGTGGCCCGTTAGTCCAAACCCAGTTCCTAGACTCTTGTGGCCCGTTAGTCCAAACCCAGTTCCTAGACTCTTGTGGCCCGTTAGTCCAAACCCAGTTCCTAGACTCTTGTGGCCCGTTAGTCCAAACCCAGTTCCTAGACTCTTGTGGCCCGTTAGTCCAAACCCAGTTCCTAGACTCTTGTGGCCTGTTAGTCCAAACCCAGTTCCTAGACTCTGGTGGCCTGTTAGTCCAAACCCAGTTCCTAGACCAGCTGGTTGAAATCCTAAGAGTGATGTTTTATATCATATCACATGATGTAGGTGTTTTGTTATGCCTCCTTCAGACCAGAACGTATGATTCCATGATTGCTTTTATTAACCTTGTCTTCAAGACCATGGTTCAACAGTATGATATCAGTGTATTACGGTAATGAATGAAGAGTGGTAGTGTGGGCCGATATATGCCTTGGCCACTCAGGAAGGTATGTCTGAGGCGTTGGTGTTTGGCTATCTCAGTCTTACAGATTCATGGGATTAGTAAGTGTTGTTTCCTTGCCAAGTTGGACGCATCATTTAGAAAATTGGGATCAATTTTTTCTAAATTGAATGATATAATTAATGTTTTTTGTTGGTTAACACTACAGTCAGCAATATTTCAGCTATTGTCTAGTGGTTAATATCATGAGCATCAATCTATGCCATTGTTACAGTGTTACAGTGACATCAGCCAGGTTGCCAAGTCAGAGACCCAATTCTAACCCAATCTCAATTCAGGATGTGAGTCATATTAGTTTAGAATTGCAGACAAACAACTTGGCTCAAAGTGAATGTCATTTATGCTGTCTAGTCTCCCTTAAGAACCACCTTCTCCCTTTAGTTGACACAGGATATGGGGCTTAAGGAAAACTGGAAGGCATAATTGGCTGTGACTTTGAATCAAGTCGTTTGCCTGCTGTCTTAAGTTAACATGAGTACATCAGTCTATCAGACAATGTTTACCCTCATTCAGCAGGGACCATGATGCAGGACGTTAACTGCAAAATCTTTACCATGGTAATCTGAGTCATTGTGTAAGTTTCACTTGGCATGAAGAATTAAATCTAGCATCTCACATCTTGTCAGTCCAGGAACTTAGTTTATAAATCACTCATGTATAAATGATGGATGTTACAGTTTGGAGATTTTGAAAAGACTTTGTTAAGCTGGTTATTTGTTATCTCCAGCTTCACGACTAGCAGAGTTAGTTGTAGGGTTCAAGCATCATTATGGATGATTAGTCCCATTGTCTGGCAGACGTTGAACAAAAAGCTGAGGCAGCTCAACACTGCCAACACGAAAAGGTTGGCCAATTACATGTCATTGTACAAATATTGGATTTTGCCATGATATTCTGGCAGGGCCATACCTGTATTTGTATGTCTTTCCTTCAGGATGTGACTTCATTGAAAAAGTTAAGTGAATGTCCCAGGATATACTTACCTCTGCATCATGACAATGTGATATTAGTCTATAAAGTCCTGATAGTAGTTCCTAAACAACTGATGTAACAAACAATGGGATAGCGGATCGTAAACAGCTGATATAACACACACCCCCTCCCACACACACACACACAGAGGACAGAACTTATCACACACACACACACTTGTGATACTGGGCCATATATGCCTTATCATAATCCCCTATATCATAACCATCTGATAGTGGATCATAAACCCATGATATGACAATGGGATACTGGATCATAAACTCCTGATGTAACAGTGTGATGTTAGATCATGAGCACCTGATATAACAATGGGATAGTGGATCATAAACCCTTGATATCATAAACATATGATGGTGGATAATAATGGCGTATATCATAACCATGTGATAGTGGATATTAGACCCCTGATATCATAACCATGTAAGTGTAGTTCATAGACCACTGATATCAGACCACAAAAGGCGACAGTGCTTATCAGGCTCGCTGACTTGGTTGACACTTGTTCCCAGTTGCACAGATCGATGCTCCTGCTGTTGATCCTTGGATTGTCTGGTCCACCCTCGATTATTCACACACCGCCACCATATAGCTGGAATATAGCTGAGTGCGGTGTAAAACTAAACTCACTCACTCACTGATATCAGACCTATGTGATAGTAGTTCATAAACCCCTGATATCAAAACAATATAAACGTAGTTGTTACACTGTGGGTATCGTGACAATGTGAGTGTAGTTGTTAAACAGTGGATATCATAGCTATGTGACAGTGATGTGTCCAAATGCTAAAATAGTTTAGACTTTGAGCACAAATTTTAGTCATAAGGAAAGTAATCGTGTTCTGTATTTTCATTCTTAATAATCAGTCTAGGAAAAGGTGTTTGGCAGCTGCACAGAACGGAAAGCTTTTCATTTATGAAACATGCTTCAAATACTGGTAATATGTGTGAAAACTGTAGGAAGGAGAACACCTATCCTTTCTGATTGCTGCCATAGACAAATTGCAGAGTAATTTACATGATCTCAGTTTCAGTTGTATTAATATTTTGCACTTCAGTATGAATCAAACAAGCATTTTCAATGGACATTTCATTTCTGTATTCACATTTATGCCTCATTTGGGATCAGTTTCAGTAATCTTTATGAGGCCAATTTCTAATTAGCTGTTAGGATTGAAAAATACAATGCTTGTCATGTTGTTTTTCCAAATGTTTATGTAATGATGAGATTAGTGAAGACATGAATCATGATACAGTTTAAACAGTTATGTTTATATCTATATATTTTGACAAATAATCAAAGCTATTTTTCTCTGGGACTGAGATATTATATTTAAAGGGCCTCTGGAACAATGGGGATGGCATCTGGATGTACAGCAAGCACATGACGTGTGTTTTGAGTGTCCCTTGTTGAGAGGTTTAACAGTGACAGTGATGAAACGTTGTGTAATGTATTTATATGGACTGTGAAGTAGCTGAAGGTTTCTGATGCGGTGCCAAGTCCCTGGCTGCAAGCCTCATATGTTCACCTGCTGATGGCTATTTGTTTTCTGAATCTGCTTAAAACACAGCTAATCAGAGGAATGACATATTGGTCAGGGGGAACTTTCTGGGTGATTACTTCTCCAATATCGTTCTCACTGGCACCAAGTTGCTGCTGCACTGCGGTGTCAATACTCGTATCTATGGACATGTAATACTCACTCCCACTGCCTTTTCAACTTAAACGAGCTGGAATTCCTGTGAGAGTCGTCTGAAAACTGTCAGTGAGATGATGGAAGATGTTTGTTCTGTCATGTTCATGTTTTAGGGCCAAAATGGCAGAAAAGTGAAGGAAGCTGTCGCCATGGTTACAGATTTCAAACTCAAGTTAGATTTGCATTAATCAATTAGATCGTTTTGTATTGCAATGGCCAATGTTTTGTTGGGTGAAGTAGCAGATGCGATGGTATCCAGTGTATGACTGTCGCTGCACGGTCTGCATTAGAAGCGGTCATTAGGACAGCATTGTGTCCGATGTGTTTGGCATAGGCTGCTCCCGGCATGGCTAATCTTAGAGGGGAGGCTGACAGTGCCAAGATCTCTATCAATAATTAAATTGTGCTGGATAGAATGTACTAACACAGATTACCTTGTTTGGGGGGAAGTAATTCCCTCACTTCTTTTCAAAAGAGGCTTGGAGTTTGTCAGAGAACATGACGTGTTTTTGGTCTGTGATACTAGTACACTGACAACTGTTCTGGAGTCTAGTACAAAGACTTTGGACAAAAAGGTACGGAAATAACATTTGTGAGTGGGAGTGCTGGAACACTGTGCAATCTCTCAACGGAGATGTGAGTCAGCAAGGACCAATGGTGCCATGTAGGTTTTGTATTTTCTTATCAATTGCTTCCTAACAGGATGGGGAATAAGAACTCAAAGGTGAACTGTGGATGTACATGTTGTTGTGTATCCTGTCAGAGACGTAAACATCGGGCACACCCAAAGGAGCTACAACTGAGGTAAGTAATGTTGGTTTTATGAGCACGGTGGTCAACCTGTGGGCCTTCATTAGTTTTGGGAGTAGTTGTCAATGACACTAATAGTATTCTTTCATATCCCATTCATCTGGCATATCAAGACAAATTCTTTTCATTGATTCAAGGTGTGATTGTATCTGATGTATTTTGTTTATGAAACTCAGAGAAATCATTGTTTTTATGTGTCTGTTTATCTCCTACATTTCTCCTTTATGGTCTGCTTTGGTCATATTGTTGTTACAAAAAACACAACACAGCTTTCATCTGACTTCTCTCCCAAAATGTCTGTGATCATTTTAATAGTAAGTAATTGTCACAAAAATCTATGGAACCTTTTTATCCTCACAAGCACAACAAATATAAAATATACCACTTATGTTCAGTGAAAGACAAGGATGGTGGCAAAATGTGATGTGATACATCTATGTATTTAGTTGCTACGATACCAACAGAGGAATTCTGGTGCATACTACCAGAAAAAGGTGGCAAACATCATCATGGCGCTCATGTCAGTGTTAAGCTGATGTAAAGAAATCCTCCGTGAATTTATGTTTTTGAAGAGTCTTGCGCAATATATGTATGTATTCAATTCTTGACAATGAGGTTTGATTTTATTTTACTGGGAGATGATCTTATCAGTGAACATTTAGATGAGAAACCAGATGGTAATGCCACAAGACTTACGGCATTCTGTTCCACACTACTCAATCCGAAATATTATGATCAGTGAAATGTTTTGAGGAACAAATATCTTGTTGATGACAGTGCTTTTAGTGCAGTCTGTAGACAAATCAACTTTCAAAGGTATCAGTGTACAGAATTACTCCTCAACAATATTAATGTTCGGTACCTCAGGTGCTGTGTGTCTTGTGTTATAAAAGGGCACCATCTGATATATGACCAATTGTGGGTTGTGTTGGCCGTGGGGAACAAAAGGCAGACAAAGGGCAATCTGAAATGGAAAGAAGAAATTGAAAAAGTGTTATTTAGCCAAGACTTTTGCCATTTACAGTTTTTTGATCAGTTTTTAGGTTTATCAACATCATAGCCATGTTTGTTGGATTCACCAAAGTGATAAATGACCGAGACTCAAATTTTCCTCCATATCAAGCAAAGACCTCCATGATGTAACTGGAAAACTGTTCAGATTCGAGTTAAACCCTACTCACTCACTCGCTCACTCGCTCACTCACTCACTCACGCATCTTGTCAGCATGCTCAGAACCATATTTGTTGCTCACCAAGTAATTCTATCAACATTTTCATCCAGTGCTGAAGGACTTATATTCCAAACTATAAATTGTTATATCTTTGACGGGCAACATCTGATAAACAAGCAACCATGCACTCCAAAACATTGTGCTATTCAAAATAAAGATGTTACATCCATAAATGTTGCTTTTCTTAGGAATGATTTAATATTCTACTGTGCCTCCGATATGGTCACAGATTTTCATAACACAACAATAACAAGTGTATTCTTAAATTGTATATTTCAGTTCAGTCAACTTGAAATTAAGACTGTGCATGTCTCTGTGTAGTGACAAATGCAAGTACTATTTGTGTGACAACTTATCAGAACAATCTGTCATATTCAGATTTAATAGATTAACCCAGTCCCTATGAAAAGTTGTAATATGTAACAGATTCACAGATCACAATCAAAGCAACATTTGTTTTGAGATTTGAAAAAGTTCTAATCTTTCAAGGGCATTTAGAAGCGTAATGCATAAGATAAGAAAAAATTATGGATGTCAAGTTCTTTATTGTGAGTAACACAATGTTTTTGAGTGTCTGCTTGCTCCTTCATAAATTTTTGTTTTCTTTTGAAAATGTTTTTGACCATTACCAAGCATGGAATATTCAACCACAATGAAAACAAGATTTCCTTTTAAACTGATAATTGTGAAATGCTGTAAATACAAGCTAACTCTAATTTCTCAGAACTCTGTCCCAAAAAGTGAAATGAACTCTTAAAGTTGTGAAACACATGAAATCAGACTGGGATGCTTAGATGTTGTACACAATGGGCAGCATCATTTTCTGCATGAGAACAGTGCAGGCTTGAGGTTGTAGTGCTGGATAGTGATCACTGCTCCCTGTAGATAGGGATATTTTTATCTATCCACAAGACATAAATTGATACTCCTAATATGAAAGTGTATATATGAATATATTTATCATATTGGATCTGCTCTATTTAAAAAATAGTATTATGATTATTACAATGTCCATAGTATAGGGCCGTCTCCTATTCTCGCGGGTTTCCTATTCCCACAGTAAACACATTTTCTGCCGAGGTCGCCGATGTGTGATACTTAGCGGTTGTTTACATCATTGACCAATAACTAGGAAGCCGCCCAAGTCTGTGATTTATCAAAATTTTGCAGTTTAACGAATATTTGTGAGTTTTAACCAACTTGGAAAAATCGTAACTTTCCCCCGCCCTTCCCGATAAGATTCCCCTTCCTTACACGTAATAACATTACTTTCTTGTTGTACCACGAGAATAGGAGACGCCTCGAAAAGTCAGCGGCTGACAACCATGTTTTTCATAGAGCTCAAATGAGACAATACACTTGATGGATCAAGCAGTTGATTGATGTAGATGTTAGAGGAGGAATCTCTTCATTTAAAAACAACAAGCATACATACAAAAAGAACTGTTTATATTATTTTTTCAGCTGATATTTGTAAGTACCCCGAGAATAGGAGACGCAAGTATACCAAGCTAAATAGAACAGGTTCTTTTCAAATTGGGATTCATTTGGCACTGAGAACAAAAACAACAGTTTTAATTAATAAATAATTATCATACACAGTGAAACATTTGTCAGCAGTGAAACTGTATCATATTCTATCCATTTAACTACTGATGTCCAAATCAAACAATATCTGTCTTGTTCATCGTTGGTATTGCCTAACATTCAGAGGACTTGAATGTTGGAGTGGAAGGAAGTTTCTGTTTCTAGTCACAAGAGCTGTCATGCATGACTCCAGGCTTGTGTGTTGGCCACATAGTTGGCCATGCCTCATAGACAAGCTCCTCTCCATTTCCAACTTTTGGAGCTTCTTTCTGTTGTATTGTTCTCTCTTTAAACACTCTTAATGTGGATCTCATTTGGAATTTGTTGTGTGTTTGTCAATCTCAGCCAGTATGTAAATAATTTAACAAACTCTTTTTATGATGCCCGAATTCATCTGTGCAATAGGAACCTGAGACGTTCTGTAGATCCTGTCAAGTCTTACTAGGGGCGGCATGACGTATTTTGTTCAAACACATTTCATGATGAGTCAGCAGATGGTTTAGCAGGCACTGTGTTCAGATGGCTTAGCAGGCACTGTGTTCAGGGACAGGTTTGGGTCTACATGGTACAAGATGGTTACAGATTATGCAATGAACCATATGACTGCATCGATAACAACTTGTTCGTTGCCTACAGTGAAGTTCTGGTGCAGATTCTTATAGATTTATTAAGATAAGATTCTGTATTGAAACATCTCTCTAAGAAGATGTTATCCATCACATGTTTTGTTTGATATTTAACTCAGACACATCATAAATCTCCATATCAAACTCACGAACACATCGTAATGAATTTATCATGACAAACACCCTTACTTTAAACATGGACTGAAAGAATGCGACAATCAAAATAGCGTCTGATTGCATTGGCATAACTGTCTTATGCTTGAACTTACACTGTGTTGGCTCCCACCATTGCATTCAGCACAAAAGTTTGATCTAGTAGCATGCAACGGGACTGGCAGGAAGGAAAGGGCTTATACAAATTAAGCAAAGTGGTTGCTGAAACAGCAATTTCTCGTAAGCATTTGAACTGTCATGTGATCTCGTGCAGGCACTCCACCTTCGAAAGGCTGCAATAAAATGTTTGAAATCCATACTGTCATTCACTATCAAGCTTTTTAACCTTTTCAAGAACGCTACACAAAATGATGTAAGTAACTGCAACTCTATTAAACATTTATCAGCTTGTGTGTCGAGGTTAGGTCAGCATAACCTGTACTGGAATGCACTCTAGCCTCGTAGACTACACTCACATTAGGCCATTTTTGGCCTAGAAGTTACAGCATTTGTGTCGCTGAATTCTCTAAAGAGATCATAATTTGAGCTGCACCAAAGTGACATCTGGACAACCCTGTGGCCCCAGTGACATGGATAGAGTGATTTGTGTTTACCTTAGAAAGATTTCAACTCTTTGCTTAGTGATGGCATGAATATCTGGCAGTGTTGCAATACCAAATAGCGTCATCATCTAGGAAACAATCCCTAAGTTTTTGCCAAATTTGGGAAAGGATGGATGGGCATTTCCTGAGATATTTTGCAAATGATGCAACAGGGCAGGATGGATCATCAGGATTTTCTAACTGCGGATTCAAGTTCCTTGTCGTTTCCATGATGATTTTTGGTGAGTTCATCCAAACATTTTTTCACACAATTCCTTCCATTAAAATTCTTTGCTGTTTCAATGTATCCTTGGTCATCACATGCATATTTTTCCCACCTCTTCAAAAAAAGTACAGTCTAACATCAAACTGAACCTTGTTTAGAAGACCGACTGGTGTGTTTTGGTTCATGTAGGTTGATGAATATAGTTTCTGTAGGTCGATCTCACTGATCGAGGGATGGTGATTTCTTACTCCCTTTCCATTTCTCTTCAATTCAGCTGCTGCAGACCGAAATAAGTCACTTGCTTTTGCAAACTCCTTGTCTTTTACAATATCAAAGTCCTTGTTACAAGGGGGAGATTACAAATAATGATTGAATCCATGTCTGATGCACTCTGGAGAGTTTACTGTGTATTGCAAAGCATCAGTCCTTCTGACATCCAGGTAAAACCTAACAACGCCATTCAAAGTGGCTTGATCAAAATCTTCGAAATTTTCATTCTCACCCTTTTCTTTCAGATATTCCTTTGAAAATCATGAACTCTGATAATTTGCAATTTGGAACTTCTTCTATCATATTGATAATGGATGCTCATGATGTCAATTACTGGTACAGACTTCATTATTTACAACTGATTGTCAAACTATTTTGGAGAGCGGCAAACAAACAGTCATAGCAAGAAAGGTTATTTTTATGCTCCTTGTGACCTGCAGTCAGGGTAGTCTCCCAGTAATGAATAGCGTCATGGCTGGACCACTGTTTGTAGTATTCTGGCTGAATGGTGTCAGTATTGGTAAAGGCTGTGTAACCCCTTCCTGTCTGGCATGTGAGTGATCTGCTCCATCGTCCAGGCTACTTGAGGTGTAGGTTCCCACTGTCTTGAGATTCACCCTGGTACTAGCCACTGATTCCTTGTGGTCTGTCAATATCTGTCTGGGCTTGTTTCAAACAAAAATGTCAAGTGTGACAAATTCATTTTCTATATCTGAACCGTGTGTTCGATGCTGTAGCATGGTAGTGGGGACGTTGTGTGATTGATGTTAGTCTGTGCTTTACTGTCTGTGACATCCATTACCTCTTTCCCTTCCATGGAGCTTCTGATACTGTTCCGTTAGGGATTCTACGACCCTTCCTGGGCATTCCCAGCATGCAAGGCAACTCCTGGCTGTATAGTCATTGTGAGAAAGAATGTAAGTGGAGCAAGCATTTCACACCTCGGCCAGCTTCATAAGCAAGTCTAGAATATGCATTTCAGAAAATGAAGAGAGTCTCAGTCCTCCTTTTCATTGTACTTTATGTTTATTATTTAGGAAATACTGTTCACTTCAGAACCTAGATGTTGGTGTTATCAGAGAGAGTTTTGGGGTAGAATATGTCCCCTTTTTTAAGGTAAAATGTGTCCAGTGGTGAGATTTTATGACCACACATCAGCCGAAAGATGAGAATTTGTGGAGCATGACATTTCGGAGTATATTTTAGCTGCTTCGTCAGATAGAATGGTGATGCTCCCTCATCAAGTGAAATGATGAAGGAATATGAATGTACCTTGACACGTTATCCTCCACAAATGATAAAATTGACAAGCACAAAAATAAGTCTCATCAACCTTTTCATCTTTATCTACATAAATAACAATATTTCGAAGAAACTTCAGAGCCATCATACTTCTTATTCACAAAAATCATCCCTTCAGCCTTTCGTCCCTGTCTCTAACCATCCAATCAGACTGAAGTATGGACACAACCAGGAGGTGTTTCCCTGGCAGCAAACACTGAATACATATGTGGCTGGCGGGATTGATTGCTCCCTGTTGAGAGAAATGAGTTGAAATCATGTTTGCCATCGTCAAGATTCAAACCACTTACACATTAACCAGAATCACTTTCCCTCCAGCCCTTGCTAACCTGTGACATACGATTAGTCTCTTGCTGAGAGAGGTCTGGCTTGGGAGCAGCCATTACTTGGACTATCACCTTGAAACTCTAGATTTTCAGATTGACAAATATTGGGTCTGCAAAGAGGTTTAATGACTTGATGTTCATGTTGGTGTGGACCAAATTACTCCACGCTGTGTTTTGCTGCTGTGGGAAAATTAGTTAAAGTAAATATATCTTTTGGTGTTTATTACACAGTTAGGGGTGCATTATGGTAGGTAGATATAAGCCACTGGGTATAGAGTTTATCGTGGTCATTATTGTTGATGGTAGTGGTGTTATTGATGTAAATGGTCCAGACATGTTATCATGTTATCTGTGAACATTCCAGGATTAACTCACTCATTTCTGAGACTCACTCACTCGCTCACTTCTATCCACCAACTTATTCAGTCAGTCCAGGCATAGCATTACCTTTGTACGTTACCAGTATTGTCATCTAGTGTCTCTAGACTTGTCTTTTCTTAGTCAGTAGATAGTCAGTAACACAAAAAGTACTGATTGTTTCAAAACTTATACACTGAGTAATCTTACCTTTTTATCAAGTTTTGTTCACTACTCAAAATATCACTGAGAAATGATTTGTTTGTAGTCCTACAATCAAATTGTCACCAGTCATCGACTTGCCATTGAACTCCCAATTTGGATGTGTAACTGCTATTGGTCAACTGACTGAGAATCTATTTGGCTTTGGGGCCACCATTAGATTCTGTCCATCATGGACGTGTCACATTCATTGCTGCAGTCATCTGTTGAATGGTCCTTATGTGATATGACAATTTACAGTTTACCAAAACTGGACTCATGGAACTTGTGGAGTCTTCCAACAGACGTGTTCTGTCCTATCTTGCGTCAACTTCTGACAGCCCTGTCAACTTGAAGCAGAATCTTGCATGAAAGCTGTCAGCCTTAATTATGTTAGGAACTGCTACCTTTCACAGCTAGTGGGAAAGAATTTAACAGGTTCTCAAAGATGTTGACAAATTGTGAATGAAGTGTTGTGTCTGTGACTTGCTGAATACAGGGAAGACAGACAAAACCTGATAGAACTGAATTGAAGGACAACAATGTCGCCCATGTGGATTGGCTTTCTTTAGTATTATTATCTGGTTCAAGAAAAATGAGAAGTATATTCTTGGCATCATTAGTTGTTTTCACTGTGCAGATATTTAAGGATTGATTGTGTGTTTCTTTCGTTGCATTGAAGTATGAAACTAAAAACCAATGTGCAAACTGTATGAATCCGCTATGCGGATTCTTACAAAAGTTTGCACATTGGTTTTTAGTTTCATACTTCAATGCAACGAAAGAAACACACAGTCAATCCTTATAATTAAATTCAGCAACAAATACTATACCCTTTCAACAATATTTTCTTTAAACATAATCAAATTCATCGAAACAGATATCATTGTTACCACCGATTAACATTTTCGGTGTAAGAATTCGGTAATGGCGTGACATGACTCAGGTGACTCATTTACGTAAAATGACAAGCCTACCAAACCATTAGCCAATCAGCATAGAGCACCCCCAAACAGCCGTCAATCAACCAGGCTAACGTCGGTCGGCGACTCAACGTGACGCGTCCCGGTATCGGCAAAGTTTCAAGTTCAAACGTTTGAATTACTACCTGCGAACTGAAAGAGACAGTTTGAAAAGTGAGAAATGGAAATGAAACCTGATGATATAAAGTTATTTGAACTGAGATTGTAGTATTTGTGCAAGTAGAAAGAGGCTGTGATGTGACTGGGATTGCGATGCCATGAACTGAAGTTCCAACGTGCGCATGCTCTTGTCGAGACGTTGCAACGTTATTAACGTGCGGATAATTTTCAGTTGTTTGTTTATGTTAACCACAATGTATCACTTCAGTGTTTACCCAAAGTTCATTAAGGTACCCGGGTGCAAGGGAATTCCCTCGCTGTGTAAAGGAATTCCCCGACATTCCTCAGGTCCGAAAGTAGTCCGGTTCGGGGGGCGTGGCTTATTTTTTTCAGATTCATTGGGAAATGAAATCAAAAGATATGTTCCCAGTTAACCGATCAGATTGCCAGAATTTTAATGAACACAATAAAAATTTAATTATAAGTTGTATGGCTTCTTTCAAAGTGGGGATGGTGGGGTAGCCGAATGCTTAAGGCGTTCACTTGTCACGGTGAAGACCCAGTTTCGATTCCCCATTTGGGTACAATGTGCAAAGGCCATGTTTGGTGTTCCCCGCAGTGCTGGAATATTGCTAAACAAACCTGACTCACTCTTTCAACGTGGTAAAGAGTCTGTATCACTTTCAGGACTTTGATGCTTACCTCACTCACTGAAAACTGAAACACAATACAAATGATATGATGTACTCAAACCTGTGTGAGTCTCAGCTGGTAGAATCATCATGTCCACAATACACAGGATTCTGACGTTTGGAGGTACCAGATTCACAGTAGTAATCACCTTAACTGACCAACTTCTGTAATTTCTATAAGTGAACCAACAGAGACAAAAACTTGGCATTATATTATTATTGTCCATTACGTCATCTTAACATCATCTTGCCCGCAGTATGAGGTCGTGAACAGTAGTCTTTCTAATCTTGGATGTGTACACAAACAAGTAAATAATCTACTCGTTACATTAAAAACTTGATTGTGGTAAGCAGCCTCTGTCACAGAGAAAGCTCATTGTCTGGTTTATTGACACCTATATGTCTGCCTGTCTGCTAAAGACAATATGCAATACACAGCTTCAATCATTGACCCCATGCAATTTGAACTTAGCACCTATGAGGTTATGTGCTATAAACAAAATAAATTGATTTATGATTTGTGCACCCAAGTCCTGTCTCTCCCACATTATGTAATTAGACAGGTGTAATACTTGTACGCATGACATGTTTTTATGTCTGTGGGTTGCAAACAAACTACATCCATTTATCTCAGATGACTAGATCTGACGGTAACTGGTGCAAACCCTTGTCAGTTTCAAGCCCTGCTTTGTACTTGGACGAATGACAGTTTCCAGTCACGTAGTAGTTTACCATCTCTACTGAGATGATTTTTGATTGGATCGAAACGCAAATTCAGAGAACATGTATTTACAAAACCCAACATCTCTATATACATTCTCTATGGATAACAACTTCTTCTAGTGTGCATGACTTTGTTTGACAACAGTATATGAATCCATGCTGAAACAACGCATCAAGTACAATAAAAGAAGTTGTTATCCAAAAAGAATCTTACTCTCTGGTGACTCGCAATGCTTCTAAAATTCCCATCAAACAGATCATCTTTCTGTACACACAATAAGCCCTCAGCCTATCAGCAAATGAACCAGCCAATCGGAAGTCGTCGTTACACTTATGTGCATTTCCACACGCTATGACTGGATTCGGCCTGCCGAGGGCTTCATTTCGAGGGAACTAAGGTCAGGTACAAAATATTGCACTTTTGAATCGCGATTGTATGCTTATAATTTTGTTTATTTGTTTTTTAACAAGCAGCAATGTATATTATATGTCATGAATAAATGATAAATCTGTTTTAATTATGTTTGATTTTTGGGTGATCTTTAAATGAAACTTGTCAGTGTGTAGAAGCCTCATGAGTGGCATGTAATGCAGGAGGATATAGTCGACGCCTCGTCCATCCACCCATATTCATCTTGAGTGTAACTCATAAACTGTTCAACATTCTTCAACAAAAAGTGGAAGATATATCACACAGAATCTAAAGTGATGCCTCTTGCTGTTGCCAGCTTTTTGTGATTTTTATTTTTCTTGGTGTCCATGGAAACGGTTTGGACTTTACAAAAAAAGTTTACAGATATATGAAACAGAAGCTAAATGTGGACCCTTTCGCTATTAACAGATTTTTGACATTTTCATTTTGCCCAGTTCCTGTGGAAATGATTTGGACTTGGTCTCCAAATTGAGGGGTGGGCATCATTTCCAGAACACAACCTGGAAACTGTTCACTATCTTTCAAGAAGACTTGACAGATATATCAAACAGATCTTGAAGTGTCTTTGAATGGCATTTAGAAGTGATACACATAAAGGCACGAGTTTTTTATGGATGACAACTTCTTTATCGTGAAGAGTCACGAAGAGTCAGATCTTGAAGTGATGCCTTTTTGCTATTTACAGGTTTTTGGCATGTATATTTTTCATGATTTACATGGAAACAATTTGGATTTAGTCTAGCTGGAGTTTAAGTGACCGTCAGCTGATTTGTTCTTTCAAATGTGTTGGGTTGGGGGGATATGTCACCTGATGACTCTTGTTTAAAGATATTTTAGTGTCATTGTCTTGGAACTTATTCTATTCTATACTGTTCAATCTCTGGTTAATTTTATGTTTTAGTAGAACACTGTGTCTTCATAGTTTTCTAATACTCTGGTCACTTGTTACAATGGAAACACATTTTAGGAATCCTGGCAGTCTCAGTATATCTAACAACTGAAATAAACTAGTCTGAGGCCCATGTTTTGTAATATTGTCAGTGACAGTAATAGCTCTTGTTCGATTTTAAGATCAAAGTTGTAGTAGTTGCTGCCACTGACCTCAGTCATCATCAGCTTTGTTTGGGATTTCTATTTCAGGATCACAGTTGTTCTCATTGCTTTGAAATGTGATACCTGTTTTCAGATTTGACAAAATTTGACTACTTACATGTTTTCATTGTTTGTTATGTCAGGTTATAAATCCATGTTTTATTTTCTGTGGAAATGTCAAATGTAACCTGATCAAAGACAATACCATACATATATAGTTCTGTAGAAATAAAGGTTGTATTTTTATGTTATTGTGGCCATCATAAACCATTGATTACTTCCTTCTCTAAAGATCAGAGCAATTGAAACTGTTAAATCATGTTCAGAACAAGAATTATTGTTAATTTGATTTGGACAAGTAAATAAGTAGTAATTTTATAGTGTGTGATGTTATTTGAAGATACTGAGCTATGTGGAATAGGATATATCTTTTATTTTGGTTAGAAGAGTGATACATTTTGTTATTTAAAAGAAAAAGTTTCAGAAGTGAGAAGTAATTTCTTTATAGTGTGAGATATGTTGTTATGAAGTAACGTGGTTGAACATGACAGTGTTCATTGCATGTGGATATGCTGTTTGAGTTATTTACTAAAGTGAAATCACTTATTTTAATGTTCTAAATGGCGTCTGCTGACAAAAAGTGATGGAAGGTTTGCCTCATATTGCAGCTGATAGGTTTTCAGAGGAAAGTTTCTAACATGATCATTCAAGGACATAGAGAGTCTAAATTTGGGGCTTAAGGCATGTCAAGTTCATGTCTCCCCTTTCTCTGAAGATACAGGTACAATATCTGAAAGCTCTTGGTGCCTCAAAGGTATTTGTGCTTTATCCGAGAACAATCTCCTTCACATCTTCACAGACAGATCAGGAGCAGGGACGAGGTGTTAGATGTACTCTTACAAAGTAATTCTGACTTGAGGACAAGAGTCTGCCAATCTGTTCCAATCCTGCAAATGCCTCAGACTGGCCAGGGGTAGGGGCTCAGTAATCCTTGTAGGTCTTCTTGAGAGATCTCCAACCAATAAATACATTTTTAAGCAAGTACTTAAGATTTAGGCATTGTCTAGTCGAGTTGTGATATTAAATGACATTTTTCGCAAGCAGGAATTCACAGCTGATTAAACAATGCCCTTGGTCTGGTTTTGAGCACGTAGAAACAAATTGTCTGCTCCTCGTCTGCGTATTTCATCTTGATTGTGATGATTTCTTTCATAAGTTAGCTGCTTCTGTCAACTTACAGTCTCATTGGGACACATGTCACATACGCTTGTGGCAGACAATTTCATGCTACGTGCATGACCGTTCTACTTACTTAGCTCTCTGTGTATTGAGAGACGTAGTCACGGAGTCATGCAGTCAAACTTTGGCTAAGGTGATGGAGAACTGTCTGATCAACAATTCTCTTTATCAGTTGAAGTAAATTTTGAAGTTCTGAGAGTTTTGACTATTTTTTCTCAAAAGTGATGCTGATTTGAAACATGAGTTTCACAAAAGGTGTAGATGTCTTGCAATACTTTGGGGTTTCTTTTCATGCCAAGCTGACAACCTTCGATACCACTGTAATACTGTTCAAAAGCAATATTAAACCCATCTCACTCACTTGTCTATCCTATGTGTCTCTGAGTGAGTGAGCATGGTGTGATGCCCCTTTTAGCAATATTTCAGCAATATTCTGGCAGAAATGGGCTTTACACTACCCATGTTGAGAATTGAACCCAGATTTTTGCATGATGAACAAATGCTTTAACCACTAGGCTACCCCACAGCCCCTATATGTGCCTGAAAGACTGACAAATGTTTTGCACAAACTGCATTTTGATCACCAGACAAATCTGTCTCTGCACACAAAACTGACAGTGGTGTGCAGCTATGATCGAGGGTTTGGACCTTTGTAAATCTGGAAACATTTCTCCCTCCCTTTCAGACATGAAACTGCACTGTTTTGTATTTCAGTCACAAGAATCAGACGACATCATGGCTCCCTCCACGGGACAACTGGGATGCCAGTACAGGACTTCCATATGGCTGGGAGACAGGCGTGGACAGAAACGACAAGCCATATTACATCAAGTAAGACTATACTCTCTCATGTAGCACTCACTCTTGTTCCTCAGTGGCAGGGTATGTTGTATCTGACACCCACTGAGGAAAAACATGTGCCTGTCTGTCGAGTGTTACTGCAATCTCAAGAATACTAGACCACTGTGTCTTCATGGATTATCTTCAAGTGTGATAATTTTGTTCTGAGAAGAATGAGCTGTTTTGTTTTCACTGATATATGTCAGCAGAAATGATTTTCATGTACAAGCTTTAAGAAAATTAGGCCTCTTGTTACCTTGTGGAACTATAAGCCAGACAGATGCCTCCCCACCCCTGCAAGTCAGGCAACTGGCTCACCACAACCCTAAGGTATCACTACAAGCCAGACAATAGGTCCACCACAAGCCAAAGGTAGCACACAAGCAAACTGTAGCGCAAATGGGGTTGCGCAGCATACAGAATATGACAAGTCTTCTTACTTGCGAGCAAAGCGAGCAAAGGTTGGCAACGTACTTTCCTCGCTTCGGATCGAAAAATATTTGTCAAAATAAAAACATTGCCACCATCAAAAGTACACTTTCATTTCCTCATTTGGCTGTTCTCTCACATTTCTTACGCCATGTTTCGTAATTACGTGAAATATGTTTTATTCAACATTTTAAGAGCGACTCATGGTATTCAGACCGTTCTTTGCCTCTATTACCCTGCCATTTTCCAGTTGAATGGAGTGACGGAACAAGAATAAGCAGAAATTAGAAAGACATACCATATTGCCTAATTTTATCATGAACCTGTTGTAGTTTATTTGTCTTATCTGTCGTTATTGGTAGAATTTTCGTAACATTTATTGCACACAAAAACACTTCTGGCGCAATGGGTGAATGATGCAGGGGAGGTAACTGTAAGTATTCCATGTAGTATAATACTCTCCTGTTCCTTCACTCCGTTTAACTGGAAGCTGAAAGGGGGAATGGAGGCGAAGAATGGTCTGATTTACCACAAGTTGCGTACAAATTGTAGAATAAAAAATATTTCATGCGAGTAGTAGTTCAACATGGGATTGGAAATGTGGGAGCATAAGCCAGTGAAGAAATGGTTGTATACCTTTGATGGTAGCAATATCTTATTTTGACATGAAAAATATTTTTCAAACAGAAGTGTGGAAAGTATGTTGCCAACGTTTGCTCGCTTCGCTCGCATGTAAACAGACAGGCCATTTTCTCTATACTGCACAACCCCATTTGCACTACAGTTTGTCTTTGGGTAGCACTACAAGCCAGACAGTAGGCACCTTGTATCAATACAAGTCCGACAGCAGGGCAACCAAAAGCCCCTTTCTGTCACTACAAATTAGACAGCAGGGCGACCAAAAGCCCTTTCTATCACTACAAGTCTGACAACAGGGCAACCAAAAGCCCCTTTTATCACTTCAAGTTAGAAAGCAGGGCAACCAAAAGCCCTTTCTATCACTACAAGTTAGACAGAAGGGCAACCAAAAGCCCCTTCTATCACTACAAATTAGACAGCAGGGCGACCAAAAGCCCTTTCTATCACTACAAGTCTGACAACAGGGCAACCAAAAGCCCTTTCTATCACTACAAGTTAGACAGCAGGGCAACCAAAAGCCCTTTCTATCACTACAAGTTAGACAGCAGGGCAACCAAAAGTCCCTTCTATCACTACAAATTAGAAAGCAGGGCAACCAAAAGCCCTTTCTAGCAACCTGGGCCTCTTGCAGCAGGCAGGCATGTTTTAGTTTCTGTAAGGTTATTGATAAAGTAATCTCACTGTAGACTAATGATGTAATTATGTTCCTCAATAGCCAGAACAAAACAGTAGTTTTTAGGAAATCAGTTCCTATAATTTGATTTCCTAGTGCATGACGTTTCATAGAAAACACACATGGAAAGTTCTCTTTCCACTGAATGGCAAAAACTGACATATCAACTGCCAATGTATTTTTTTAATTTCAATAAAAATTGCATTATTGCAAGAAACCCAGAAGTATTAAGATTCATTGGTTCCGTGTCCATAGCCTCGAGTTGAAAAATTGCAGGCCGTACACCATTGATATTTTTCATACCATTCTGGAGGTATGAGGGATGCACTGAGAAATACAGTAAGGTTTAAGAATTGTAATCAGCTCTCAGTAATGACAAGTGATTGACAGTTACAGATTGATATTGATCAGCATGAGGCAGAGATCATTCTGATATTGGAGTAAGAAGTAGGCTTGATCATGCTGAAGACTTCGCTGTTAAATCTCGAAGGTCATATGGGCAGTTCCTTATAATTCTGCAAACTGAGTTATTTCTGTAATGCTTCATTCTTGTACAGAGGCACATGACTTCTTCTGGTGTCTTTAATTCATGAAAAATAAGATCTGACAAACCCCTGCTGATTTGAATTCGTTCAAAACCTTCTGGCATGTGTCTGTTCTGAAGCTTGTGGTCTGTTTTCTGGCTCCAAACTGACACTCATCTGTCTTTTAAATTTTGTAGTCTTTCCAAAGTTGCTTAAAAATTACCTGAAACCTTTTCTGGCACCAGAGTAGCACAGTACTTTGGTTTCATTGATAACTTCTTATAGATTTGGTTTTGAATCAAAATTTGTGAATTTGTTTTAATAATTTTCTTACACTGCACATTTCAGAGCCAATTGAGGTCGGTTCTTATTAAAAGAATCAATCTTTCTTCATGCCAATCAAAACAAAAGAATACATTAGAAGCAGAAGTGGGAGTATTTCAAACTTGTGGACAGAGCACCTGCAGGGAGAGAAGAATGTCAGTGCCTCAATACTTTCTATCATCCCCTCAAAGGATGTTTATAGATAGTTCTTGTGGATTCCCACATTAGAGGGGATAGAAGAACAAGGACTGGTCAGCTTTGTATTAGTGTGCAGTGTCTGAATGGAGTGTCAATGATAAACTGTATCATGGTGTCTAAGTGGGCTAGCATATAAACCAATAACTGTCTGGACTTGGCCTCATAAGGTTCTTAGAAATAAATTATTGTGAAATCAGAACTAGGATAGCAAAATAACTCCGTACAATCATAATATGATATGACATAACATATTTTTAGTCATATGGTGAAACAGTGCCATATATATCATATATGCACTTGTGCATATCACTTTTGCCTATCAACCATTGTGTAGGTATTTGTTTGTCTGTGATGTCATTAAAAAATTGAATGTGACTTCAATGTAGAGGGCTTGCTTACCATGTGTTATTGCACAGATGTTCTTGAACAAAATGGATGATAAAGAAATTATTACACTCAAGCAAGTGTGTCATATGGTTTGCTCTTGCTTGGTCAATACAATATTTCACACTCGTTTCATATAAATCATATGACTCACTTGACTAATAATCTCTAGCTATGTTATACTATATGGATATGATATTATATGATATGATGCAAGAATCATATAAAAGACTGCAGAAAATTCTTATCATTATAGAAAGTGTTTCATCATTTTTATTGAGAACAAAAACTTGATGTTAAAATTGGTTCTGAATATCCTGCAATGAATGTGTCAAAACTACAGCACACAGCCATTTCAAATGTATTCCTTTAACTTTTGAGTAGTGTATATGGTTATTGCTGTGATGATGGACATTTTCTGGCTAGTTCAGTGCATACACTTAACATCTTGACTGATATGAGGCAGCGAGTTGCCATGAGTCTGCTCTCATGTGGTCTTCAATATGGAGTTTGCATCTCCCAGTGTAATTGGGCAGACATTATGTTACACATGATGGAGGGAGATGGTTAAAGTCAGTGTGTTGCAGGGTGGACTATACATTGCTTTGAACTGGAATCTTTGTTTGTTAGTGAATTAGTCAGCAGAAAACATGTGTCCAGTGTTATATTTTCGTGCTGATATCAGAGCATGTCATTAATACAGTCGTCCCTTGCAATAACGCTCTTTGTGATATCACAGATATCGTTAAATTGCCAGGTAGTCTGTAGTTCCCAGTTTCATTTACAAAGTTGATATGATACAATGTGGTTTAAAGTGGGCACAATACCTGAAATAATACTTCTGCTATATCCATGGAAAATAAGAGTTTACTTTGTTTTTATTCTGTGTTACGTATACTGCGGGGGGTGGGGGTCATCCATGGACCCAAAGACTGGTAAAAGATGTCAGTATTTTTGTTCCATTGACCATGGAGGTGTATGATAGGTCTCAGAACTTTTCAGATGTCTCCCTCCAAAATTGTAATTTTAAAATATTCCCAACAGGTCTACAGGTCATCATCTTAGGTAGGGCTCAATCTAATGTGAGTGGAATAGCCTAGTGGTTAAAGCATCCGCATAAGTACAGTGTATGGAGCCCTTTTCTGGGATCCTCTGCTCTGATGTTGCCGAGTTACTGCTAACAGTGACTTGCCCTCTTCACATCAGGCAGTTTAGCTGATATTTAGTGTTTAACTTAAGTTGAGTAATTGGTTGAGTCAGGTAAGGGGTGGTAGAAGCTCTAGTGCTTTGAGTGTTCACTTACCATAAAGATTTCTTCCTTGAGTTGTCCATGTCCATGTTGGCCAAGTGTATAAGGCCTATTTATTGTGTTCCAGAAAAAGTTGTCTGAAACCTTACTCACTTAGTGCAGACATATCTTCTCTGGCTACATGTTTTCTTGATCCAAGTTTGTCATCCCACATTGTGACTGATGGGGATTTATAGGACCTTGACCTACCTCACTCAGTGTTTGCTGTTTAACACTACACTCTTCATTACTCCAGCTATGTGGCAACGGTCTGTAAATAAGTAAGGTCCAGACATGAATGTAAATATCTGCTGAGTTTTGATCAGCACATATGAGATGCATGGCTTCCCGGGAATCCCACTGTATGTATGTATCATGTAGACATAGCTGATGGACAACCAACCTCTCATTCTTGTCTAGTGTGCCAGGTACTTGGTGTTGAGAATGTTCGTGATTTCGTTGATGGCCTGTCATTGTTCTATTATATTCATGATGGGAATCACTAGATTATCTGAACTAATTTTAGGCTGCAGTCATGCAAAACTCACATGCATAAATTCACAAACACAAAGAAGACTATAAACAAAGCACCAAAACCCACATTTCAACAAGATGTAAAGTGAAAGAGTATGGCAGTATTTCACAGCATACAGAAGGAACCAAGAACTAGTCCTTTGGAACACGGCAGATTATGTTTGAGTGAGTGTAGCAACATCCTGGTAACCTAATTATTTGTAATTACTGCAAAAAGCAGACCAGTCTTCAAAGTATTGACCTGTTCCCCTATCTACAAGTCTAAACTACCCCATTAGTTAAGTCTAGACATGAGGAACACGCACAATTGGACCATGGTAAGCTAAGCATGGTATGGCATTTGTGTGAAAGTTTGGTTGTGGTACAAATGGGCAGAACTGTCTCTACATTGGAAATATTGTTTGTCTGGCATGATGATATGGTTCATGTTCAAGAATTCAATCAGAACATCAGTGGACAGAAAAGGCGTGGAACAGAAAATGTAATTTGACAGACAACATGATTGGTGTCTACCTTTGGAGTGAAATCATGCAGAACTGGTCGAGAAGCAATGCATTCCATGCATTAGAGTGAATATGTACTCATGCTACAAGACTCTACATTTCATATCTTTGATTTATAGGATTGATATGTGGGTGACAAGAAATCCTTATTCATCATCCAAAATTGTGTTCCATTGGAGATATTGGTGTGAGATCTTACAAAAACTCCCAAGTGATATTGTCCTAAAGTAGATTTTGGACAATGCCCTGACAATGCTGTGATGTCATGAACTGAGTGTTTGCAGTACTTTAATTTGCCTGTTGCCGAATGCAGGCTTTAAAATCTACAGGCCCTGAATGGAATTTGCAGGCCTACTTTGTTCAAACCACTAAAACATAATGCACTACACTGTGCACAGTTTCACATTGTTTCTACAGTATTAGCAAAGACTATGGTGCAAAGAAAAATTGGTACTTTAGTAAAGTCTGGAATTGTCATTCCTCTGCGCAATGAGCTGAAATACCAGAAATAAAACTGTAAGTTGTCGTAACATCATGAATCATGGATAGATCTTGAACGTTTATTAAAAAAAAGTATGGGAAAGATTCTGGTTGCAAAAACAACTGGCAGATAATTCTCTGAAAGCCCAAAAAAAGGCCTGAAATATTTGAAACTGCCCAGCTGGCACAAAAACAACTGGCACTGGACCTCCACACTGGTGATTGTTTCACAGGCAGCATTGCTGCACTGTTTGTTGTGGACTGTGGCTGCTATCAACACCTTGTCTACAGAGCCAAGATTAACCATATACATACCACTGCTGTGGCAGGAATATTGTTGACTTCATATTGATACATTATTCTCTGACTGACTGATGAACCAAGTCTGATGGCGTGCGTCTTGGGAAGATGACTGTGTTCTACCTCAGTGAGGGATTATGTATCATGTGCCACTTCCTCCTTGCTATTAACTGCTATTTCCAGGGGATATCCACGGGTCTGTTGTATTGATTATGGAAATCGCTTCAGTAATAGTCTGAACTTAAATTCAGAATTTTTGTTAATGGTGTCTGATGTTTAAACCTGATTTGTTACTTTTTCTTACAGAAAATTTGAAAGAATGATAAAACTGGAAATAATATATAGCAATTATTAATTGAGGGTTTCCATGTCTTAAAAATTACGTATTAGAATACTAAGTATTTTATATTGCAAAAACTTTCATGATATGATTTTTTTTCCTCAGATATGCTTGTTCCTTTATAGCATTGTACAGTTTTCATTCTTCAGACAACTTATTCACAATACTGAAACAAGTAGGTGCGTAGGTGTCAAATTTCTTATGCATATTTTGTCGGTCTTAATACAATGTGTATTTAATTCACTGTTTCAGTTAGTGACATGGCTTAATACACTATGCAAAAACAGGACATTAGTTTTGATTTTTTATAAAAGACCCGTGAAGGTTCAGGGTAGAATAGGCCTTCAGCATAAGAGGCAACTAACGAGATCAGGTGATCAGGCTCGTTGACTTGGTTGACTCATGTCATTGGTTCCCAATTGCACAGATTGATGTTCATGTTGTTGATCACCATATTGTCTGGTCCAGACTCGATTATTTACAGACTGCCGCCATATATCTGGAATATTGTTGAGTGTGGCATAAAACTAAACTCACTCATCACTTTTTTGAGAAAAAAAGGATTTGGATACTTGATTTGTTACTTGCCTTTTACGACAAGCATTGGTGGCTGAAGGCCAATCCTAATTTGAATCTTCACTGGTTTACTGAGAAAGAAGAAATTGCATCAGGGTATGAAGCTTGAAAGTAGTGACTGCTAGGCAACCTGACTTGCCTATTTTGGGAGCTTAATACCAAATTTATGAGATTGCTTTTTCGCATCAATAGCACTCACCATTATGTCATAAAAAAATAATATCTAACGCATAAAGATAAATGGGCAGAGAGTAAATGTAGTCATGGCTGTACAGTGGAACATCTTCATTGAGGCACCAGGTTGTTACTGTCCTGTGTTGCTCAATACACATGGCCTGCATCTAATGTACTGCAATCAAGCAGCACAATTAATATTTCATTCCTTCAGATCTTAGACAATATTGGATTTCGTCATTATGGCTGAATACCAACTTTGTAACATCCTGACATCCTACTTACTTTTGTCTGGCGGTTTATGCACCTGTCAGACTGTCAGTAGACATGTACTAAAGTGAGCCATTTCCATGAAGGATAGATTGCTGAAATAGTTTGTGGGTGATGTGGAAACATACATTGACAGTGCTTCATTCAGGGTAGCAGGTTATATTAACGGCAATTCAGTGATTCCTTTGTTCAATATTGACTGAGTATTCTCTAAAGAGTGATGTTATATAGCCATGGCATGTTCTGCAGGTAGAGACAGGGTAATAGATACATACTGTAGATCCTAACTTGTGGCTGGAACTCTATCTTGAAATGCCATGTCTGCAAACATGTGAATAATGAAGAAAAAGTGTATCAAACTGAACTTTGTTTATTCTCACCCACACCAGGTGTGTTGTGTTGCACCTGTAGCAGGTATTACTAAGTAAAGTTGTCACAACCTGTACCAAGTGTCACAGAGAATAAAAGGTGCCACAAAAGGGTGCCATGGTGTAGAGATTTCACAACCTATACTTTATGTCATAGATTAAACGTGAGATACGCTGCAGCAAGTATAAAAACTTAAAGGGAACTTGATTGAGTGATGGTACAGGTGTCAGGGCAGGGCTTTAACTACCAGTGCCTGGAGTTGCTCACGTACAAGGGGTCATAGGGTAGCCTAGTGGATAGGGTTTTGCTCGTCAAACTGAATATCCGGGTTCAATTTTCCATATGGCTACAATGTGTAAGGTCCATTTCTGCTGTCCTGCACTGTAATATTGCTGAAATATTGCTGAAATATTGCTAAAAGCACTGTAAAATAATGCTCACACATGCACTCACTCACCCACCCACTCACAGGCTGGCTGGGCCATCAAAGTAAGATTATGTATTTGAATGGAGATGACCTGCCCTGTAAGCTGTGGCAGCTATGGCCATTTATACCAATTCAAAGGGACATTCTGCTTTACCAATCAAAAGAAATTAAATTATGTTTGACATAAACAAGGCAAGTGTAGGCCAGTGGTCACTGTGATGTGGATTTATGGGATTCAGGGATCTTGGTATGAATGATTATGTTTGCCTTGTTAACCTTGGATAGGTGTTTGGACATTGGAGGGCTGAACCAATAAACTCTGGTGAATGATCGGCTAGCCTTAGCAGTTTGTAGCAGAATAATTAAGAAATTGTCATTTGTAAAATTTCCTGTCTTGATGTTTGCTCTGGTTTGTGGTGAAGGCGTTCGAGGAATGGAGTTGTTTTGGACATGGCCACATAAACCACTAACCTGCATGCTTCATCTGGCTTGAGATAGTCCAGGGGTGCTGACGTGTCAGACTCTAGGTAATCAGAAGATTGCTGACTGGTTATTCCAAACCAATACCACGTCTGTCATACCTCTCCATGCAATATTTCACTCTTCGGAATAACTTCATGAAGGTTTACATGTGTCACAAACTTTGGATTCAGATTTGTATGTTTATATCAAATACAGGTGATCTGTTTTTCATTGACAATTTCAGCAGCTTTGTATAGTTTTTATCGTTGTTATGCTGCTTTGTAGGTTTTTAAAATAACACTTGATACATACCATTGAGCGTGCGGTTTTATGCCAGTTTTGGCAGTATTTCAGCAATATGGTGGGAGACACCAGAAATGGGCTTCTCATATTGTCTTTGGTGTGATGAGCCAATGCTTTAACTTCACCATTGGGCTGTTCCATCACCTGACATGCTTACAAGTGATTTCATATTAGATTTGGATGGAATTCATAATGGATCTCCCAGTTGTGATTTAACTGCCTCCATGGTCTAACAGACAACACAGCCTTGATGTTTATCTCACTTTTTGCTTGCTTTGTTGAATATAACATCATATGAAATTTCTGAAATTAAAATTTCTGTCCAAGCTTTCTGATAAAGCAACTGGCTGGAATCATCAGGAAGGATTCACATGTCAATCTGGCATAGCTAAAATAGAAAATGGACTTGAGTCATAGAACTTCTGACAAGTAATGAGGTGTCCTTGTCACAGTTTGACCTGTTGCTGTGTCAGGCAGAATTTGACATCATTGAATATATAATTTAGAAGACTAGAAAGCTGACTGTCTGAAGACAGGGCATGGTGCCCCCCTGCTTTGCTATGTGGATGTTCAGTGGGGAGAGCTGCATAGGGCTTTATGTAATATGCTGACTGTCTGAAGACAGGGCATGGTGCCCTCCTGTTTTGCTATGTAGATGTTCAGTGGGAAGAGCTGCACAGGGCCTTATGTAATATGCTGACTGTCTGAAGACTGAGCATGGTGCCCTCATGCTTTGCTGTGTGGATGTTCAGTGGGAAGTGCTGCACAGGGCTTTATGTAATATGCTGACTGTCTGAAGACTGAGCATGGTGCCCTCCTGTTTTGCTATGTAGATGTTCAGTGGGAAGAGCTGCACAGGGCCTTATGTAATATGCTGACTGTCTGAAGACTGAGCATGGTGCCCTCATGCTTTGCTGTGTGGATGTTCAGTGGGAAGAGCTGCACAGGGCTTTATGTAATATGCTGACTGTCTGAAGACAGGACATGGTGCCCTCCTGCTTTGCTATGTAGATGTTCAGTGGGAAGAGCTGCACAAGGTTTTGTGTAATATGCTGACTGTCTGAAGACTGAGCATGATGCCCTCATGCTTTGCTATGTGAATGTTCAGTGGGAAGAGCTGCATAAGGTTTTGTGTAATATGCTGACTGTCTGAAGACTGAGCATGGTGCCCTCCTGCTTTGCTGTGTGGATGTTCAGTGAGGAGACCTGGACAGGGCTTTATGTAATATGCTGACTGTCTGAAGACTGAGCATGGTGCCCTCCTGCTTTGCTGTGTGGATGTTCAGTGAGGAGAGCTGGACAGGGCTTTATGAAACATACCGACTAATCAGGGCTTGACCAATCGCCTGTGGCTAGTGGTGCCACTGGAGTAGTCATTATCGTTGCTGGTTGATTAAGCCGGGTTTGTTGAATTGATGAAGGAGTTAATTGCTGGTCCTGCAGGATCACCCCATCTTGTCCTCTGTGTTCTCATTGTTCTGGTTATCACAGATCTATTACATTGGAGAGATGGGGAAAACCGTTGCTTGATCTGAATGGTCTTGATTGTATAGCCACCTGTTGGTTCAACCATACTTAGTACAATGGGTGTTAAAGGTCTTGCTCATTCACTCACTTCAGTCAGCCACTCACTCAACCCCTCAACCTACCATTCATATAGCCAATCTGCTAATTTCATAGAATATTGTGCAGTGAGAAAAGTGGTTGAAGCTGTAACACACAATTCATAAGCAATGATAAGATAGACATTACTTTTATGACATACTTCTTTAGTAGTTTGTCACTTTGGGGGTATGTTGTTGGTAGAGCCTGTTGTTAAGTTTGGTAGAACCACATTGCTTATGTTTACTTATTGTGACATTCTTCATAAATCAACCTTTTTCTTTGTTGGCGCTGGATACATTTTTTTCCATATTGGATAAAAGTTATGGTTATAATGCAACCTGATGGCGCCTAGGAAAATGATTTTGGAAATAAAAATCATGATGTATGCTCAACATTATGGTTCCAAAGGAAGACGTGTTTTGGACCCCAAAGTCACCACCATATCTACATTAGTGCTTTTTTATATTCTCTGTGGTTAGATATCCAGTGCCCTTCTGTCTTTTATCAGCCCCAAGAAAATCCATTCTTTTGTCATCTGTAACAGTTGTGAATAGCAGTAACCAGTGACTAAAATGTGCAGCTAATGAGTCTTCTGAATGTCATTTAATTGTCTTTTCATGTCAAAATTGTCTCCAAACACACTTTCATATTATTTTAGATATTTTTCTTCTCGGTGTAATTCTGTTATGATTTTTTTTCTGGGAATTTAATATCCACATTTGAAGCAAATTAATTCTTGCCCTTTCTGTTGACAAAACCATGATAATGGACTTGTTTCTCCTTTGGGTACATGGGTACTTAGTCTGCTAAAAGTAATCCCATGTTTTAGATCTATGAACTATAGCCCAGACTGCTAATTGTTGTGCTCGTGAGAAGACTGAATCAAATTACCAGCTATAAAAGACCTCGCTCCTTGCGAAATATTCTAACATCATTTTCCTTTTGTCCATCTTGACAAATTTGGACAAGTGTGGATCGATTTTATCCCTTCAGTGAGACCAAATAGAATGATATTGGGCAAATAATTCTATTTACGTCAAAATTGGAGAGACCCTCTCAGCAGTTTCTGTCAAAAAGAACTCTGTCTAGTGGTGGATCCGAAATCCAACCGCGACAGTCCTGACAGAAACAACTGGTGACTCTGAGACGTGTTGTAAGGAGGACGGAAGCTGTTTTCCCTATTGATTTTCATATTAGTAATGAGGCCATTTCCATACCTCTTTTCTTCACATGGTCTAACAGTCTTATTTTGAAGGACTCGGGCCAGACTTGGAACAAAATGACTATCTATTGTGGGACAAATTTAATAATTACAAATCTTTGTTTGTGAAAATTGAGTTATTGTGAGAGTGAGGAGAATATACTGATCACTACCTTGGCCTGAGAACCGTAGGAATTAAACCACTGTAGACAGAAACATTAATGACATTCTTTAGCGCTGTGAGTTTTGGCATAGCCTAGTGGACAAAGTATATGCTGGTGACACCAAAGATATGGGTTCTATTGCCCATATGGGTACATTGTCTGAAGCCCATTTCGTGACTTTTCATTTCCGCTGTTCTTGGTAGAAAAGATTTCATGAGCTCAAATTATGTATCTGTCTTGAATGAGACTATTTTCTCCTGGTTTCATTGGAAGGAAACTATTTACTGTATTAATCTTTCAAACCAATGTTTATTCAACACTGATACAAAAAAGTAGTTGCAAGTGCAACAATTTTCACCCCAAGTTGGATCGATAACTACTTTAGTAATTTTTGAATTACCAAATGACAGGTTTGCCATCAGTGTTAAATATGAATGCAGAAGAGTTTTCGTCTGATGTCATGTAGCAGCCGGGGGTTCATGAAAAAGGCTGAGGATATTCAATTGGAATCCCAACTCTCTCTATGTTCATATGACTGGTATTAGAGGAACCCTTGATGTTAAAGTGTTGTGCGTTCTACCAGAATGAGACATTTTGACGAGCTTGTACGCCTGTTTCTTGGGCAGTAGGATTCTCCTGTGCTGGTTATTTACACCAGAATGAAGCTGTCAGCACTTTTTAGGTCACTGCTTCTTTGTAATCAGCTGTGTCTTGAATAAGTTCTGGAAAGTTCCAATTTGTGTAAATTGTGATGTTTATTTGCCCTTTTACCATGACTAAGAACTGAATTCAGTATGCCGAGATTTTAATGTTACTGAAGCTTTGTAAGCTTTAATCAGAACAGAATTAATAAGAACAATTTTTTATGGACAAACGTCTTTATTGCAATAACAAGGAGGCGATATCATGTGCTCACTGCATCTACAATTAAATGGCAGATCTGTTGCACTGAATGTATTAAAATTGTACTTCATCATGCCAGCTTCTAAATGCAACTTGGAATAACAGATATAAACATTATTATATCTGCTGTTCATCACATGAAAGTTTGTCACTAGGTACTGAATGTGCATTCAACAGTTCTTTCTGAATGTGAAAATGATGTTATGTTGTGCAGATTAGAATATTTAATGTTTTATTTTCTACAGTTTATTTTCTAAATTCTGATATTGAGGGTTTTTTTCAGTGATGATGGTACTTTTGTTAAAAATAAAAAAAGTCATAATTTGTTCAAGTTGGAGTTAGTGTACTGCTTTTTTATAATTACAATTGCCTGAGTACACTCCCAGCAGTCATGGCCCAGTTATCATATATGCCTCTCTCTGGGGTGGGACTGAGGTCCAAGAAACTCTCAGGTGTCCTGCTGCCAGAGAAACTCTCAGGAGCCCTTGGTTCATTCCGATCTGTGTTCTGTACCAAGGAACATAACATTTCTGCTTGTAATCCTGATCTGAGATTTGTATTTGAAAGGTTCAAATGTCAGTATAGTTCTTGTAGGACTGAGTTATAATGTAATGCAAACCTTAGTTAATGCAACCCACATTCCAACAAACACATGCATTATTGAATAGACTTTGTTTTCATGTGTGTTACATTTCGATACAGATTCTTGTACCAGTTATGCAGGAATGTGGTAGAACGGTACAAGAATCTGTATCGAAACATCACACTCATGAATTAAACCAAATTGTTATCCATATAATTTACTCAGTATGAAGCATACCAGTTTCTGAAATAACTCTCAAAGAAGATGTGTGATTGATGTCATGATGTCATATTGGCCTGCAATCTTTGGAATGTGTTGTCTAGGACAAACAGTGGCCTCTACAGCTGACATAGATTGTCTTGTCCAACAGTACATGCGGATTAAGAGCTTTGGTATAATCCATTACTTCCTCAGTTGTGTTTGTAGCAGAGATGAATGGTAATGTTTCAAAGGTTTGTCATTCTCAGTTACCTATACTACTGGTCCTGAGACAAAGATTGGTTTCTCATGGGACAGGTGACCAATTGGGACTTTTTGCATTATTGTGGTACTTAAAAGTCATTTTATCATTAACCAAACCAATTTTGTGCCTGTGGATAGAGTTTGGGTATGCCCTTTTATTAGAAAATCAATTGATGAACCTTTCATACAAAAGGCATCAATTATGGAGGCTTGTAGTTTGTGTCATATGGCTTACATGGATCACTAGGCAGAAACTCATTTTTGTCCATGTTGAGCAGATGGTGTTCTGGAGACCTGATGCAAGGAAAAATGGAAAAGTTGTCTGTTACTGTAAATCAACGTTGAATGGATTGTTTGAGCTGGAAACCTCCTTCTTGGATCTTTACGAGACACTTTATCTTTGACCTTTAAACACTCATCAATAACTGTCCTCAAGGCCCAAAGAGTTCTATGCTTGTACACTCTGGCCACCGCTGGTTCCTATCTATGGCGCCAACTTCAATATGCAATTGATCTATCCATTTCCTCAACTCAAGACCTCAGTATTCAATGGCTAGCTTTTCACAGATTTTTCTCCACTTCAGCAGTTCAGTTGTATTATTTTGTATTGAATGTTTATATGATAATCTTAGGTACATAATAAACAAACTTGAAAAAGACAAACACACATGTATTTGTTTCTTACATGGACAGTCTACCATGGTTGTGGTGCCACCTTTTGTCCTGTAAGAATTATGGGTTCATAGCCCAGTTGGCATTATTTCCAGGGAAGCCAGGGCTCCATTTCACAAAACCCTCATAAGCCTAAGATCTCGTAACTTTTCTCTTAGCACTTGTACTCTTACATTACATTATAGGAAACACGAATGCTACAGGAACAGTTACGACATCTTAGGGTTACGGAGGCTTCATGAAAAATGGTCTATAGGATCTATAGGATCAAACCATCTCAAACCTCAGGGTAATGAACATTAATAAGCTCTGAAATTTATCAATTTTATGGAGTTATGCAAACCAGGTATAAAGAAATTGTATATTTTTGTTATCTTCTTGTTCTTGTAAGTTAATAAGGTTTCGTGTCGACTGCAGAAGTTACAATAAATGTAATGACAATCATTTTACACAGATATTGTCTACTCCAGCCACACCATTTCTTATAGTGCTATTGAGAATAAGACTGGGATCAGGTGTTTGATGGTGAATGGTTAAAGGTCACAAGCAACCAAAAAATCAAACATAATTAAAACACAGCTGTCACTCATTCATGATATATGAAATGCATTGCTGATTAAGAAAAAAATAAACAAAGAGTGTTTTAGAGTATAGTTGTAAATCAAAAGTGCAATATTTTGTAGTTGGGTTTACCTCACTTGAACTGAAGTGTAGCAAAGAATTTTCATTGGCCACTGGTTCATTTGTCAATACGCTTAGCCAAGTCTTTGTTTATGGCATATAAGCCTGATAGGTGTTAATTTCAAATTACATGTGGTCAATGGTTGAAGTTGTAAAGTTGTGCATTGCATATTGTTATTAACAGACAGGCATGCAGACATATAGGTGTCAATAAACCAGACATTGAGTTTTCTCTGTGACAGAGTCTGCTTATAACAATGATCATATTTCTTTATGTAACGAGTAGATTACTCACTTGTTTATGTACACAGCCAAGATTAGACTACTGCTCACAACCTCTAACCCTGGGCATGCATACTGTTTCACGCTCCACAAACCTATTTGCTGCGCATGTGCTGTGATCTGACCACAGCATAGCTGTCGAAACCATTTTTCCCCCAACAGTAGAGGAAAATTAGTGAATCATTTGAACTAGAATTTTGCAGGCTTTTATCATTGCATCTCTTTTTTTAGCAACTTTATAAGTTGAATTGGCATTTTTAATAATTTGTTTCAGTAAGTGCATACCAAAAGGTATCAGAATCTGCAAATTTGTGTTTTATGTTGCATGTGACCGTTAAGAACTCTGTTAAATCTTCCAGCAGAAATTAAGGGACTATTTTTTACTGCTTTATTTATCTTAATGGATATTTATTTGCTCAAAGTTTAAATTAACTGTGGTTAGACAGTATACAGTGTTCCCAGAAATTATTGAGAAAATCTTTGTTTTTTTTCTAATGATGCTAAGATTGGAAAAAGGGCTTTCACTATGCACTAAGCATACTAAATAAGGGAGACAACTCTTGAAGGCTTAGACGGCAGCTCATTACGTCAAGAGTTATCTCCCTTGTCTGAGCAGACGGCTTCTTGTGTTGACATGGCAGAATTTACAGCAAGAGAGAAAAGAAAGCTAATTCTAGATGATTTTGAAAGGGGTGAGGCTGATGCCAAAGTGTTAGCTTGTAGACATGGTATTCCTCTGTCTACAGTATACAGAACTTTGAAGAATATTCAAACAGGAACCGGGATAGAGCACAAAGCAGGGGCAGGTCGGCCTAGGAAATTCAGTGTTGTGGATCGCCGACGACTTGGGCAGATTGTGAGTAGGGGCAAATTGAAAAGTGTTGAGAACATCAGAAATGAAATGATTAGCAGAGTCCTCAGGTATGCAATGAAACAGTTAGGCAGGAATAACAGAGACTTAATTGGGTGAAAAAACGTGGAATTCCCTCGCCGTTGATGAAAGATGCACAAAAGGAAAAACGTTTAAACTGGTGTCGGGCTCATGAAAATCAAGATTGGGATAATGTTTTCTTTTCGGATGAAAGTTCTGTTTGGCTTTTCCCTAATTGTGTGAAAATGTGGACCAAAGATACTGTCAAACCTATCTACCAGCGACCAAAACATAGCCCCAAGTTTCACATGTGGTGTGGCATATCGGCTCGTGGAGTGACGCCATTGTGTGTTTTCACAGGAAACTGGACAAAAGAAAGATACGTTGACATTCTAAATGGTCACCTTCTTCCGACAGCACAAACATTGTATGAAGATGATTGGATTTTCCAGCATGATAATGACCCAAAACACACTGCGCGCTACACCAAACAGTGGTTGTCGGGCAAAAATGTTCAAGTTTTAGACTGGCTCAGTTGCAGCCCAAACCTAAACCCAATTGAGAATGTGTGGGGAGTCATGAAGGACAGAATAAACCAAAAGGGACTGAGAAATATTGAAGATATGAAGGCCGAGGTGGTCCAATATTGGGATACCCTGTCACACGATTACCTACAAACTTTGATGGGTAGTGTGCCTAGGCGTATTCAGGCATGCATTGCTGAGCGAGGAGGTCTAACAAAGTACTAAAACAAGACTGAGACTGTAAAAGGATGATGTTTTAACATGTTTATGTAAGTAAAACGCCAGAAGTTAATAAACGTAATGAGTTACATGACGCAACATGATTCTCAATAATTTCTGGGAATACTATACATTAGTCATTAGTGATCATATTCTATACAATCCTTCTTATGGAATAAGGCAAAAGGACCCATTAGGATACAGCAAAATTATATTCTTTTATATCCTTTACAACTCCTCCAGAATGTCAGTGACAGTCTGAACATTTAGATTTTTCAACCGTCAGTATTTTCACTGACATTGGTCAGGGTTTGCTTTTCTGACCATCTTGATACACAAGTGAGTGAAGTAGACATATCATCTGAGAGCCTCTAATCAGATCATTAGCAAATACACAGATCAATATCACTCTTCATCAGGATCACTTCAGACTGGTGGCCATTGTTTCAACTATGCCCCTGCCCAGTATGACCATGTTGAGGTGGCTCATCAGCTGCTATTCAGTGACTGGAGCAAGGGGGAGTGATTGGCTTTGACTGCTCACTTCACAATAGAGCAACATGTCAACATGGCAGCAGAATTTGAACAGAACAGAATTTATTCAGTGTAAGAGCCTCATTGCCTACTGTACAATAAAGTTAATATAATACATTATATATCATGTGACAGTCACATTAGACATAAATTAAATACATTTCTCATAAATAAGTTAGAAATGGCAATAGGAATATCATTGTGGTGGTATTTAACAACAGAGCTGTACTTGCAGAATATGATGATAATTATGATGAATGTGCAGAGAATTACAAGGATGATGACGGTGATGAATGTTGTCACTGGCTATGAATATTATGATGATGATTTGAATTGGCAGGATTCAAACTGACGTAAGCGTCTAAGACCTGAATTATTTTGGAAATTCCTCTTACATCCAATGAAACTGGACACAATTCAAAGTGTCATTAAACCATACTCACTGTGAAGTTGTAAAGGATATATATTATCATCTAAAGTGAAATGGAATTGTCAAATTGGATTACTGTGATCCAGTTCTGGGATGAATAAATAGTTGTGTTGTAGTTAGAACACTTGAACTGGAAAGGCTGAACCTAAACCCCTTTGCATTTATCCTGTGGAAAATTTAGAATGTTTACAACTTCCTTATCTAACCTATCTGCTGATGGTGGTGAAACATGGCATAGCTTATTTGATGATGGTGGTAGTGGTGGTGGTGGTGGCGATGATGATGATGATGATGATGATGATGATGACTACAATTTGAGAATCAGAATGAGAAGTAATAAAACAATGGGACAAGTGTTAAAATGATGTCTGTAGTATCTGATGTGACCATATGAAGGTTCAAATCTAGAGCAGACTGAAAGTGTACCAAACAATCCTTGTCATTGGGTATGAAGACACACAGTCTGCCATGGCACAGCACCTATTTTATAGATCATTTAATGATGTCCATATTCGTATTATTCAGCTTCCCTTCAAGCTTTTTCATCAAACATTTGTAGTGTTTTCTTGAAAAATTCTTCATTTATTATTACCTCTTCTCTTGTTAAGTTCTATTTCAGTTTTGTTGTAATTAAATCTTGTTGTGTTCTTCAAAACCCATTTTCAGAATCAGTATGATCTCAGTGGATTGTTCATATTTTGCCAATTACGCCCATGGTGTTGACACTGCAAGAACACCTGTCAAGCAGGAGACCGAATGTCCACCAAGCCTTTTTCATCTGTCAACTAATTCTGGTGTGGAAGTGGTTGATTAATTTCAGTTGACCTTCAACGACTTTCTCCTCCAAGAAGTCTTCTAATGCTTCAGTTTGAGATTTGGCACAATACTCCAAATAATTCAATCCTTTTTGTTTACACCCTCATTTAGGAAATAAGTAACCATGGTGTTTTGAATTCGGTGATGGGAGGAAGGAAGAAAATCATCTAATAACTACAGCAAGCTTCTATTTTTTTTGATGAAATGAATTTTTTGTCATTTAATTTCTATTGACGAGAGTTTGTTCACTTTCTGCTTCTGTTTTCATTCCCAGTAGAGTTACATCATTTTTCCCCCAAAAAGTTAACCTTTTGAACAAAAACACAATTTAACGTTAACGTCTTATTGATTTCTTTGTTCTGAAGAAATGAGTATGCTTTTTTGTGGGACAGATATTCCTTCTGGATTGGAGATGAAGCAGCAGTCGCCTCTTGGAACATTGTATGGATTGAACACGCAATTACTGGTGATGCTTTCAAAAAGCTATTAATCAAGGGTTGGTCAGATGCAAAACATTGCATTGTTCTTAGACAGTTATGGGCAAATGTTACAAAACAATGTTCCTTTTCAGTTCTGTCTGAAGGAATATCACACTCATTTGAAGTAACTTTTCAGCCTTTTTGCAGCTGTCACTGCATTTAAAAATGTCACAGCAAGATTTGGACAATGTTAAATCATACTGCACTATGTCATAACAATTTCTGATCAGCAACACAACATTATTCTAATGATATCACAGCACTTTTTGAACCATGTCCCAGTTCCAAACATTTTCAACACTACCACAGTTACTGTTCCCTGTCGTCAAGTCAAAGTTTGGGGACTTGAATTTTGTAGATTTAACCGCAAACACAACTACATTTCAGGTATGAATAGTCAATGCCATTTAGAAAGTGGTCAGATGTAACACATGTTATACTTGTGATATTATTTTCTCCATAAAGAAAACACTCTAGTAAAATACCGTCTTTGTTGAAGCCATAGTGGCTAAATGGGTTAGTTGGCTGACTTTTTGTGCTGTCATTTAGGTACGTTTCAAATCCTGGATGGCACCCAAGTTTTCCAAAGAAAATAAGAAACTGTGTTTTACTAAGATAGTGTAATCCCAAATATATAAAGGGTTGTATATTTCAGGGGTGGATTGTTACAGTAATGTTCATGCTATGGATCACAGGCTTATCTGGTATGAATTGAATATTGAAAGATTAGTGTGATATACCTGGAGAGTTGTTGATTGTTGAAGAAACAAACAAATAAAACAAGCCGCATGATGTTATGGTTCAAGAATTGTCTTCAGCCCTTGTCCAACTTCCATGTTGTGATTGTACTGTCCAAAAACTATTAAGTCACTCTTCCCAGATCATTTGCTACTTGATCAACTTAAAAGTTCAAAGCTACTGAGTATTGATTATTTTAAAAGCATCATATTTGTTCCTTTCAAAAAAGCAAGTTGCTGGGCGAATACATCGGAAATAGCTTGAGCTACAATTGAAGAAACTAAATCACAGGGTAGGGTATGGGTTCAAAGAGACTTCATATTGATTATCTTAAAAGCATAATGTTTAACTCTATTGCACAAAGAAATGGATGACTTTTTTCCACGTTTTGTACCTGCAGTGTTAATGGGGATGGTTATGGCTCACTTTGGCTTTGTGGTGAAGGGACAGTTTCTGTTCCAAGCATCCTGAAACAAATGTCCAGGTCATAAGGACTTGAGTCTCCATGGGATGTCTAGTTATCCAGATGAATATTCACATGGAAAGCCAGTGCTCTAACATTGATTTACAGTGCCTCTCTGTAGGTCCTAGATTGAATGGGCCGGTTTGGTAGTCTAGAAGTTAAAGCATTCACTCAGCATGCCAAAGACCTGCATTCAATTCCCCACATTTGTACACTGTGTGATGCCCATTTCTGGTGTCCCTTGCTGTGATATTGCTGGAATATTGCTGAAAGTGGCATAAAACTAAACTCACTTACTCACTCTTCGATTGAATGTTTTTGCAGCAACCGATGTTTGTCTTAAGATGCACAGCTTGGAAGATCATATGGCCAGACTTGGTTGATACGTGTCATCACATCTATGTAGATTGATGTTCACAATGGAAGTCACTACATTGTCTGCTTCAGATGCAATAATATATAGGCTTTTGTTGTATGTATGTGAATCATGAGTGTCAAGTTTAGGGAGTGTGTTAGTGTCCCATCTGAAGTTAATGTCCAGTGCGCACCTGAATGACCTGAAGTAGAAGTTTAATTGGCATAGATACAGCTGTATTTATGTATCACACAGTAGGAAGATTAATTCCCACTAAATGACAGCTTGTGAAATGCTTAAGCCTGCAACAATGGCACCATCCTATTACTGGAATGGTGCCATCTCACCTTGATGTGTCATTATCAATGTAATAGCTTGAGAAATTGAATGAGTGTGGACTGAATGAACCTTCTTCCTTCTTCTGCTTAGTTCCTTCTTTTCTGACATTCTGTCTCTCCCCCCTACCTTTTCTCTCACTCCTGTTTCTCTTTTCCTCTCCTTTTTCTTTCCCTTCTTCCTCTCCTGGCCCCACCAAGTCTTTCAGTCCTTTTTCGCACTTTCTCTTTGTCTCTGTCTCCCCCCCTCTCTCTTTCTCTCTCTCCTGCCAGGCCTTCCATTCTCACAACCCTACTCACTCACTCACTCACTCACTCAGTTTGATTTGTTGTGCATGGTTTGAAGAAATATTTCCAGAACAGATCACTCTGCCATCAGGAGCAAATTGAGCTGCCAAATGTGAAATATTGAGCAATTTAGTAAAGACATTTTCAGGTTTGCTGCAAGAAACATAACTCATCTGCCTTTTGGTTCGTTTAGCAATATATTAGCCATACTACTGCATTTCATGAGACAGGACTGTGAAGAAATGGTAATATACTGTTGTATTGCACTGCCTTACCTTATGTCTTAAGACATCCTACCTAGTCAGGGACCATTTCTTATTGGGTAAATATGGCAGGAGGTGTTGAACTTGGTGTGTTCAATATTTTGAGGAAACAGAAGAATTGATACATCACAGTTGTCATGGGTTTTGTTTTTCTGTTCTTGTAATGAAGTTTGTTATTAGGCACTTGAGCTTCCTGATTGGCTAGCAAAACTTTTGTAAAAGATGAGCTGCTCTCTGATTAGTCAAATATAAAACACCAGTATTCTTTTCATTTCGTGCCATCATATATTGTGTTGATGCGTGCCTTTTGAGGGCGAAGGACAAACATGAAGGACTCAATCACTCGATACCACTAATTTCCCAATGAAGTTGTGTATAGCAGGTAAAGGAATACCCTATTTCATTTGAGAGGTTGTAGAACGAAAGCGGAATGTCTTATGGAAAGGTTATGTTTTTTCGCTGATCAGGTGTTTTAGGTGAAATATGTAGTATTTCTTCACCAAGATGATTTTCACAGGCAGGTTTTTGGCGTACAAATGGAAAGGTTGTCTTTTCCTGAGTTCCAAGTGAAGTTACTCGGTACATAGTGCACCGATTTTGATAATTTTGGATTTATTTGAAAGGTAATTTATCTGGCTTCATTTCAGTAGGAATTGCGGTTGTATATTCCAGAATTTCCCACCCATAATTCGCCCATAATCGAGATTGTGTTTTTTGACAACTTTGTGCGCAGTAAAATCCTTTCATTCTTTATATGTATATGGATATCAGTGTAGGCTTGTTGGCACCAGGACGTATTATTTTCAGCAATACAAGCCCCTGTGAATAGAAGCACAAGGATCACCAAAATTTTTTAATACCGGACATACCCAAAGGCGTGTGAGCAGAGTATATTGCAGATCTCAGTCGCCATGTGTTGTACCCAGCAGTATCTTCGTAGTATAACATATTATGTGCCTTTTTCGGAATTTGTCCATGGAGCATTGTCATTAACTTAAGCCAGTGTTTCATCGTTCAAACACAGGAATTAATACAAACCGGAAACCATCCACATTCTCCATATACTATAGCATTTGATGTCTGTGGACCGACATTTCAAAATATTTTACATGCTTGAATGTGAAATATTTCAGTGCTATCTTATCTCTTAACCCCCCATATGTCTGACCCATACAAGGATATTGGCTGACTTTGGCTGTCAAATATTTTAGAAAATACTTCCAAAGGTATTAGTCTTAGTTTATTGTTATTTCAGTAAAGCCCTCTTACTACAAGCTGCAAGTTCTGAGACCAATTGTGTGAGATTACAATTACACGTGAACACAAAACCCAGATATTGGAAGCTGTTTACCATCTCAGTGTTTGTTCCATTATGACGACAGTTTTCCTTAACCGCTAATTTTCCACCTTTCTTAAAAACGAGATATTTTAGATTTTTTCTTAATTTACAGTTAATTCCCACTTATCTGCATATGATTTTAAAGTGTCTAGCTGGCACTGAAGACCGCCAATAGTATCTTACACAAGAACTACATAGTCCGTAAACAACAACAGAAGTTCAAGTACATCTAGAAACAAGTGGACCCCATGCTTACCAGATTTTGTGATTTCTGTGGAGAGTTCATTACAAACAATGAGAATAGCATTGGATTCAACATACAGCCCTGCCTCAAACCAAATGGACAATTAAAATGTTCATTTAGCTTGATTTGTACTCTGGTGCACGATTTTACTGTTTAATATGTGCTCATAAGAGCCTGTAACATTTCACCGTTTATGCTGTATGATGAGAGTAATTTCCACAGTTTATCTCTGTGTACAAAATCAATTTTTAAAATCATAGGAAGCAACGAATATCTATTTCCTTCTATATGGGTCTTTCTCGATGATAGCGTACTATGTGAAGTTATGGTCAAGAACTGAATAGCCCTTCCTTGAGTTTCAGAAACTTTGTCCATAATCTTTGCCCATTTTGTTAGTCGTTCATTTGAAACTATTGTATATTTTTCCCGAGTGAACTGAGTAAAGATATCCCTTCGTAATTATTGGGAATATTTGCATCACCTTTTTATGTGCAGAGGAACTATAATTGCTTTACTACAGACTTGTGGAAAACAACCTTTTGAGAATATTAAACATCGCTACTAAAAAAAGGCATTAAGTTAGATTCAGTTGTTTTAATCATTTCTATAAAGACGTTGTCAATTCCTGAAGATTTACAATTTATCATATGCTGTACAGCCTTCTGAATTTCATCTTCAATTATAATGGATTCTGGTAACTCCTTATCCACTTCACTCATTTCTGCAGAGCACAGGTGAATGTGTTGTATGTATTTGGAAAAGGATTGATTGCATGTACGTTGTTAGTATGTCATATCTGCCTCAAGACATGAAAGATATTGCTAATATTGTATCTGGACACTAACTGTGATTCTGATGGCATTAGGAACTGTGAACATAGGCCTAGCCTTCATTCACTCGCTCATAATACAGACGTGGTGGAATTATGTGTGTTCACACTTTCATCCTTTATGGTTTTCACCTATGGTAACTGTTTTGCCTGGACATAACCGAGCTTGTTACATACTGTCTCAAGTCATGGCTGAGAAAGTATACTTACTCACTAAACTGGGAAGACAGACTCGTAGGCATTGTCAGACAATTCGGCTACTGGCTTCTTCAGTCAAATTTGGCTTCATACAGTTGACTGATAGAGATTTCACCCACCCACTCACTCACTCACCCACTCTGTTACATGGTAGAAAGATCCCAATCCTCTTTGAGTGGGTCTTCTTCACAGAATACCAACGAGAAACAGTTGTAGGCAGGCAATCCTGTCACCTGACCAACTGTATATTCAGGACTGTCGCAAGTTACATAACTCCACTGGACTGTGCTTACCTGCAGCTAAGCTCATTAAACAAGGAACATCTGTTGGCCTAGTGTAATAGTTTGTCATTATTTCAGTTACTGTGTTTTGGATGCATAGCTTGCTTTTTCAACCATTATCTTTGGTGCAGGCTTATGTGTTGTCATAAAGCTGGACCATTTTCTCGGTAGCATTGAACAATAAATAACATGCTTTGTAATGGGATATGGTTATGGACTCATTCTGAGATTGTCATGGTTTTGCCTTTTAGCTTTTTTTTTGCAAAGAATTACTTCGCTCTGGAACAAAACAGCCTTGCATGAACAGAAAGTCTTCTCAAGTTGTTTTGTTGTGACTTAGTTTGTTTCACTTAGTGTAGATTGTGAGCACTGTTTATGTCAGGAGCTGATCTATCATGCAAGTCAAATGGATAGCGTCCATTCCTGTTGCCAACTTCCTCTACACAAACCATATTTCACAGCAGACAACCAGGATCCAGCACCACTTCTCTCATGTTCTTGTGCATGCAGTCTAAACGTTTGAACAAAGTTGACCGATTGATGACATACTAGCGATACATTCAGGTCCTTTATGGTAGCCATCAAAAGAATATATATCATGGAGAATAATGCAAGGGAATAGATTTCTCCCTCAGCTGTCAGTTTCCATTAGTCAGCATTGTATGATGTTGTTCAGAGAGATGGATAGAGGCCCAAACTGATATTCATGTTTTTTTGTCCCACATCAGAAAGTTCTCACTTTCCTAATATTCCCAATACAAACGTAGGCCATACATAGCTTAGTGGTACAAGTTATTCTATTTGTTGTTTAAAGTGGGTTTCAGTCCCAGATATACTTGATACTGGGTTCGTCAGCACCAAACCATGTTTTCAGTCAAGTACTATACGCCATCCAAACTTACATGCTTTGCTATGAGATGACTGATTTTCTCAAAATATTCCCTGAGCTTTGGTCTTTGGAGTCTGTATTTCCAACCTTTGGGTTACAATTGACCTTGCTGTGGACATGAAGATTTCAAGAAGCACGATGCAACTCATTCACACAATGTGTTTGATGCAACATGAAGTCCAAAAGCTTTCAGAAAGTTTTGTTGTAAACATTTGATGACACTGTTCCAAATTTGACACATTAGATACAAGAATGATGGAATTCCCAATTTTGAATTCCATTGTTCCGTGTTTTTTCAGGTGATTAGTAAACTTGCCCTTACCCAACCCATTCTTGTCATAACAGGTGCCTAACGGGATTGGGTGGTCAGACTTACTGATGGATCCCAGTTGCATAAATCAAGCTCATGATCTTGACCTCTGGATTGCCTGGTTCAGACTTGATTATTGACAGACTGCCACAAAATAGCTTAAATGTTGCTGAATGCAGCATTAAACAACAACCAACTAGGTATTCTGTTAGAATACATATTAGAAAACCAATACTTCATAAATTTTGTTGTATTATCCATTAGAAATGTTCTTGTCATGATATGGCTGAAATATTGCCAATGTTGCGTTAGATATTAACCCACTCACTCTATTAGAAATTCAGTGTGACGTCTGTAGGCGTAATATGCAATGTGATGTTAAAACAGAAAGGTACACATAACTGCAAAGCCATTCTCCTTTTTATAGGCAAACTTTAACCAAGTTTGGATGTCCAGCTGTTCTCACTGATAGAATAATTATAATTACAAAAACTGATGTTTCCTTTCCAGCTGAAATACGCCAGATTAGGGATTCACAGCAGTGGATGTTGTTGTGAGTTTTATTAACAAATCAGAACTCACCATGGGGGCGTTTTGGTTAGTCTCATTCTAATGGGGTTGAGGTTTGTAATTGTACTTCAAAGGAAGGGGTCATTTGAGGTTATTTGAGAGCATGCTGACTTTGCTGCAAAAAAGAAAATGGGTTTTTAACTTGACTGAAAACTAAGTTGTTATTATCTCCCACTGCATGAAGCTGGGGATATAGTATTAGGTTCCATCTGTCTGTGCGTACTAATTAGAATATCTTAAGAATAGTCAATTAAATAGATTCTTTTCATCACTGTGAAAGACAGGTCCCTTTTGGGTTTAATGACCTTGATCTTCATTATTTGAAGGTCACAAGGGGACTTAAATGTTTCACCCTTATCAGCGAGATATCTCAAGAACCAATCAGTTGATTTTCTTCATTTTCAACACCAAGCTTTATCTTGGTTTACTAAGGTCAAGGGCCCAGTCAATTTTGGTGAGCTTCACTTAATTTTCAAGGACATGGCGACACTTTGAAGATGTCAGCATGTTAAGCTGGATGTTAAGCTTGTCAGCGAGATATCTCTAGAACTGTTCACTGGATTTGCTTCATATTCAACTCCAAGCTGTATGTAATGTGCAAGGTCCAGTTGATTTGTTGACCTTCACAAAATTTTCGAGGTCACAGTGACACTTCGAAGATTTCAGCATTTTAAACCTTATGAAGATTGTCAGCGAGATGTCTCAAGAACACTTCACTGGATTTTCTTCACATACTTTCAAGACATCAGTTGAATGTTTTTCAATAAACAATTTCTTACTTTTGCATAATTCATAAGCGAAGACATTCATGTCAAAGTTAAAGTGAATCTTGAAAATATTTTTAGCATTTGGACTACAGAGCCAGATGTGAAGGGAGGTTGACTGGTCATGTTTTTCTTGACGTTTAAATTCATTAATTTTTAAATTAATACCATCACTGTCATTCCTTTTTAAGCTTCATTTGATATTTGCGGGGTGGATGGAGATGAGGGGGGTGGGGATATGCCACTTTAGTGAAAATGCTTGTTTTGCTTGTACGTAGGTCTTACAATGGCTCTTTGGCCAATTCAGGATGTCTGATGTAATAATTTGTATGAACCTATACAAAGGCAACCCAAAATAATGCTTCAGATTTCATTTAAATCTTGAACACCATCATCTGGGTTGTTTGACAATGCTTGACGAAGTATACATCCTTGGAATGCTCTCATAACGATCTTAGCAGTGTGACTATGTAAAGTCTATGTAAAGATTTTGGAGTTGTGATCATCGTAACGTTATGATCTTTGTGGAACATGGCTCTGGAGCTACTGCTTCGTATTCACCACTGGTAGTAAACTGTCATGTGGATTGAAGCGAGTTCACCAATCAATAACCAGAGAGACAGGGATCCCCAGTGTCAGGCTATAAGAGGAAGCAATATGTGTTAAATATGTCCCTCTCTTCCTCACCAGTCGTTACTGGGAGTAAGCTTGCCTGTTATTAAAGGGGCCACAGAAAGTCACATTTAACGGATAGTTTGGAACAGAATGTGCCAAAGTTGTGAGCCCCACTGGATTATTGTTTGTGTGACTGAGTTTTTGGTGTGGAAATTATTTGTGTATTTGTTCTTTTATGTTTTTGTTATGTAGTCACGTAGATGTATGTTTGGGAACAAAACACGTGTAACTGTTCAGGATAAAATGCACCAATTTTGTCACTCACATTGGATGTTGAAACCGAGCAGTGGTAGATATGATTTTTCTAAGTGTGCCACATGGCACACAAAAAAAATAGATGTGCCCGTTTGATGTTATATCTGTTAAAAACAAACATTCGTTTGTTCCATCTTTGTTCCTAGTTAATGTCATTTCATCATGAACTTTACAAAATGAACCGTTTTCCTCCTTTTTCAATAACATTTAATCTCTGATTGCCAGGATTTGTGCTATGGATGCATTTCACTTGTTTGTTCAGATTTATAACATTCTTTATAATCTACATTCTCACAATTCCTCTTTTTTAAACGATAACTTAAAAGTGCATTTCAGAAACCAGAAACTAGCTGTAAGTGTAGCATTGTCCTTTTACTACTACCTTGGCACTGCAGTACCATAGGTCATTTCCCCACAAGGGTACAATGTGTGAAGCTCATTTCTGGTGTCCTCCACCATGATATTGCTGGGATATTGCTGACAGTGGCATCAAACCCATCTCACTCACTCACTCACTCACTCACTCACTCACTCACTCACTCATTCACTGTAGTACCAGAAAGGTGGAACCCTGATGGGAGATTTAGGGTGGCATAAGAGTTGTGTCACAGGAATGTATGAAGTAGTTGGAGTTTCGATTGTTTAATGCTATATACTCACACACATTAATTATTCAAATGTAAACACAGTTTGGCCTTCAAGCTATGCTGGTTTTTACTCCACTGAACTGAGACGAAATGAAAGTCAGTTTCAATTTGGCCAGTGAACAGCTTTCACGCGATGCTAGGAAAAATGGATTGAAGAATCTGTAAAGTATCCCATAGAATCTGTAAAGTATCCCATACCTAGTTATGTTTTAAGTGTAGCCAGCTGCTTACAACATCTGCTCTTCAAAACCGACAGTACGCATTTGAGTCCCTTTGTTGGCACAAAGTGTGAAGCCCATTTGTGGTGTCCCTTGATGTGATGGTGCTATAGTTTAGAAAATTTTTTAAAAAAAGTTATGTATTTATTTTTATATTTATTGATATATGTGATGTTGTATATATTGCTATCATTCAATATTTGGTTTTATTTTATTTATTTTATCATTCTATAAATGTGATTTAGATACTTGTATAAATCTTTGTCTGCTAACTCACTGGACATTGGGTTAAAAGCATTGTTGTGTTTTTATGATCATTCTGACAGTTACCCAGATATTTCTGTTTGTTTGGGCCTTATTTATGTGGCTGTTCTATATCTAGACTTACATACTTTTGTCCGTCTGGAGTGTGTCTTACCACAAATAGATTGGTTTCCGGTCGGTATAGCTGTAGCAGTTCTGCCAGGGATTACTGTGGATGGCGCGAATAAGTCCTGCGAAGGCAGGAGAAGAGATACATCTCTTATTCCCCACTGGTGAAGCTGTGTAGGTAAAGCCGATGGAAGTGGGGGACTGTGTTAATGGACCGGTGTGTTCATGCTCTTCATTGTCAGGCCATGCTTTGAACATGTTTGTCATACAGTTGCAGCTGTGTCTTTAGAGAACTCAAAGAATAATGGCTTTGGAAAGAAAAACAAGATGTTTCAGGGTTTTGAGTATTTATAGTGATAGTTCCATACTGCCACTAGCTTGTTATGTATTTTTTTCACTCACTCAGACATATATTCTCTGGCAGCAGAAAACAAAGCACTGGCTACTTATTGCATTGTGACTGATGGGGATGTATATTATTCTGACCTGCCTACCTCCTACCTCCTTCTCTCACTCTATGAATTTGGTACTCACATCTTTCTTCCCAGAACATTTGAGCATGGGCCTGTAGGGGTGAGGCTGGAGATTTGGGTGGATGTGAGGGTGAGTCTTGGAGTTTGGGTGACAAGGGGTATGGGAACATCTGTATATGAATCCTCACATGAGTACAGTTTGGAAAGATAATAACTTGTATCCATCTCCATAATATGCACCTTATTCAGAGAATATTTGTTTACCTGGCTTGGAAACCTCCAGTTTGTAAGTACTGTTTGTTAAGCCTACAATGACGTCCCCCCTCTTAATACAGAACAAATAACGCTCAGGAGGGTGTTACCACCCAACTGACTCACCTCAGATCTACAGAATTGCTCTGTCTGACGAGCTCAGCCAACATTTCCTGCTAAATTAAAGCCATTTCATTTAGATTCCTCTCCCTACTTTCAGCTAGTAAAAGTCAAATTACTATTTACATTTTCAATACCATGTACTGAATGATTTGATTCGAACATGTCGTCGGTATAGACTGAGTATTGATTATTTGTTAACTCATTGAAGTGAGCCTGTTTGTGTTAAAGGTAGCCTCATGCACACAGGATTACATGATTCTTTGATAACGTGACAGTCTGGGAGAGATACTGTTGCAGGGATGGACTGTAAACCTGTGCCTATTGATGAATGAACCATACATATCCTTTTGTATGTTTAAAGGCTGCCCATGTGGTGTCCTTTCTTCAAATTAATTGCGTTTCTCAGACTCACGTTTGTTCTTCAAGGGACATTAACCTTGCTTCAATGGCAGTTAGGTCGCAACTAGTGCATGTATCAAGACATCTAAATTTAGATTTCTTTGATCAAAAGGAACCTTTAAGAGTTCTGAAAAATGTTTTTGTCTCATTGTGAGGGAATGTAGAAGAAACAGTGGAATAACCAGACATTTGGAATCCTTGTTAAAGAAGGAAAGGGTTTAAGAGGGAAATTGGTTTGTGAAAAGGTTAGGGATGTTTTTTGGAGTTGACTAGAATGAGAGGCAATGTCGGTATTAACAGATGAAGCCTATTGAGACATCGCATGACAACTAGATCTGGTAGACAGATTTAAAGGACATGATACTGTGTGCTATATGTATTAGGCTGTTTTAGGAACATATTACTACTTTTAGGTCTGATGGACTGTTGTAAGGGACATAGTATTTTGTAGGTTTGTATGGTAGACACCCCATAATCAGGGATTACAAAATCCCATTGCCCAATGCCTGAGACAAGTCAGTTTTCATTTCGGGCAATCAAGTAACTGCTTATGGTTCCAACCATATATGCTTAGATTTCATTTCATATCTGCTCAAAATGTAGCTATTAAATTTTGCAATGATAATAAAGTAGAGGTTTCTTTGCTTTGCTATTTGTTACTTCTTGATAAATAGTCTAGTAAACATTAATATCAAATACCATGTTGATTTATTCTTTCATAATTACATCATCATGATTCTGTCATAAAAATCAAGGCAGATGGGAAATTTGTCAGAACAAATTATTTTCTTAAGGTCACTTGCCCTGTGGCTTTTTAGAAAAACTTTGAACCGCTGCCATCATGCTTATAACCAGAGACTATATAGTAATCCATTACTGGCTATGGAGTTTGATTCCCCACTCACTCACTCACTCACTCACAATATGGTAATCCTGTTCTTTCTTGAACACCTTAATATTCCATGGAGAGGGGTGGTGAGGTTGAGTCTTGAGGCTGAGGGTTGAAGTTGGGATGGGTGGGATAGACTTTATAATTCTGATGGCTGAAGTGTAATTAATCACTCAGTCACTCTCTCTAACATCAGCTAGATCTTATGCTGTCATGTGTTAACCTGCTTCTGACTTGTACCCTCACTGCAACCTGACTGCATGTGGTCTAAGTATGCCTCAAGAGACGCTAACTGGAGTTAAACTACAGTTTAAAGCTGCTACTTGCCAACTTTGTATGACTTCCACCACAATGGTTCTAATACATGTGTATACAAATAAAGACTTTACCTAAATAACGTTTGATGTAGCAGTGGTCCAATTTTTTACGTTCTGTTTCAGTCACATCGAAAAATACACGACACGAGAAGATCCACGCAATGACCCAGACTACATTGAACCGCCAAAACCTCGCGATGTTGAGCTCCTCCGAGATCCTGAAAAAGGATTTGGTTTTGTAGCTGGCAGCGAGAAGCCCGTAGTGGTCCGATTTGTCACAGATGGTAGGTGAAACTTCAGTAATTCTCTCAATCCTATCAATTACACTTAATCCTACAGAAATTAACTGGAGAAACCGAATTTATTGTTCTGCTGGATCGGAAAACGCCATGCATCAACATGGCTCTATCCCCTCCAGCTGGCTCAGACAGACAAGGTAGCGAACAATTTGAATGAGGTGCTATCTCTGGTTAGTTTATGCAGCATTCTGATTTCATGTTATATATGGACAAACATATACTGAAAGTCATTAAAAACACAATTGGTATTTGTTGTGCTGGAACTTACAACACTTCGGTTGAAGATATTTTGTTTCTGTGATACAGAGTATGTAGGGATAAAAGGCTGCCCATTTCTTTCCCATTTCGAGTTTGACTCCCAGAACATTCCTCTTTTATGAACTTCTATGTTTAAAACTGAACCTTGGACATTTCTCATAAAGACAACCACCTTCATGAAACGTGCACATGCATTACCTGCACCAAGGCCCTCTTAAAGCACAAGGAATTGTGAACCTGAATCATGTTGAGAAAATGCCACGTTTGACACAAGATGAAGCGAATTAGGTTCTTGCTATGGTTAGCAGCGTTTCTTCAGATGTGATGATTGTCAGGCACTGTCATGTGCATCCGTGCACTGCTGGTCAACTCAGACAAAGTTTTTGGGCCACCAGCCTGGTACGCAGCCTGGTGCACCACTTTTGACGCCAGCTCAACAGGATCACAATATCCTAGTCTCACACTTGCGAAATCAGTTCAAAACAGTTGCTGATACTGCAAAGAGGGCAATACGGACAAGACACTGTCATGTCTGTGCCCAAATGCAGGTTTAACATACTCTTTGCAGATGGACGTCAACAGATTTATTGAATATGGTCGTTTTGGTAGGAGTGGTGCCATGATCAAAGTCAAGTGCTGAATTGATACCAGCCCTTCAGCATCATTGGCAGACCATTCTGATTTTTGATGACTCAGTTTTGAGTTCTATTTTTTTTTATCATAAGGTGGCACCTTATCCACAGGGCCATCTGTGTGAGTCTTGTGCATGATCAAATATAGCATGACTAAGGCTGAGCCAAAGATCCCCTAAATGCTGCACCTTTGCTGACAAGCCCATAATCAGAAGAGCTAACACAGCCTAACAAGTTCTTGACCAACACACCCTAACACTTTCTGGGCCAACAAACCTCAACACGTTCTAGACCAACAAACCTTAACACTTTCTGGACCAACACACCCCAACACTTTCAGGACCAACAAACCCCAACACTCTCTGGACCAACAAACCTTAAGCTCTTTGTGGACCAACATACCCCAAGACTTTCTGGACCAAAATACCCCCAACGCTTTCTGGGCCAGCACTCATCACTTTCAACACACCCCAACACTTTCTGGACCAACAAACCTTAACACTTTCATGACTAACACACCCCAACACTTTCTGGACCAACACACCCCAACACTTTCTGGACCAACAAACCTTAAGCTCTTTCCGGACCAACACACCCCAACACTTTCTGGACGAGCTAACCCCAACACTTTCTAGGCCAACACACCCAAACACTTTCTGGACCACCTATCACCAATGCTTTCTGGATCCACACCCCCCAACACTTTCAGAACCCACACACCTAAACACTTTAAGGATCACCAGACCTTAAACCTTCACAATACCTTAACACTCTCTTGTAATGCATACTATACCTTTCTACACCATCAAAGCATCCCAACACCCAAGTCAACAACTCACTGTCAAACTTTCAATGCTTATCATTCTGTTCTTAATCAAACTGTGAATGAAACACACCATTTGTCTGTGTACTAGGTACAGATCAAAGTTGGAGTGATCAGTTTAATATGATCACAAATCATAGCTTTTTTATGTCCTGTTACAGGACACTAAAGTGGATTGTGTTCTGGATGACAGAACTAAGAACTTTGTCATTGGATTGAGGTAAATGCCCATGTATATATCAAGTCAGCAGTTACAGTTAAAGTTATGTAGCTGTACAGACAATATCAAGGATGCAGGGAGAATTGCAAAGTGCAATATTCATCTGACACAGGTTTTGATGAGACTTGGACACTGTCATTGATTGAAGGGGAAGTAGGTTGCAGTCAAGGTTGTTTCAATTTAGTGCTGGATCTACATCGTTTTTCACATCCTTGATTGTGCCATATGTCTTTATTGTCTTGCATGACTCCTTGTTTTTCTGTTTGATGGTCCTGAGCTTGTGATGATGTACACTGTCTGGTGGTCCAAGGGCTCTGAGAGTATGGTGTCATATGGTCACTGGATTTTGAGAGTGTAGTGTCAGTTGATCCTTGGGTTTTGATAGTGTAGTGTCATTTGATCCTTGGGTTTTGATAGTGTAGTGTCATTTGATCCTTGGGTTTTGATAGTATAGTGTCATTTGATCCTTGGGTTTTGATAGTATAGTGTCATTTGATCCTTGGGTTTTGATAGTATAGTGTCATTTGATCCTTGGGTTTTGATAGTAAAGTGTCATTTGATCCTTGGGTTTTGATAGTATGGTTTCAGGGGAGACTAAGTGTATGGTATGAGGTGATCCAAAAGTTTTGATTGCACAGTGCTAAGTGAACATGCATTTTGGACAGGATAATATCTGTTGACCAAGGAAACATGAGAATTATTTTCTCTGTATTCAGCTGAAACAAAGGTAAATGATAAACACCAACAACCTGCTTGTGATAGTGTCCAGGCATTGCTGGAATAATGGAACTTGTTGAGAACTAAGTTTTGTTGCACTTCTACAGTATTACGCTTTGATTTGTGTCCAACAACTTCAGTGGCTCTGTTGCACAAATTACCTCTGCAGGAGAATACTGCTTGTCTGTCGTAGTAATTGAGGTGAATGGCTATTGCAATTTCAATCGTAACCTGTTCCATGGAATGACTGGATCAATTGATTGGTCCTGATGTTTTAAAGAGAGGAATGGGAAAACACTGATGTCAGTGCATGTGTCAGTACACCAAAAGTAATTCAAAAACATTGGTATCATTTCCTGTGTTGGTAAGGCAGCTACTGGGAATAAATAGCTCCCTTGAGGTATTGTATAAATTGTTCCATTTCCTCAAGTGCATAAATTGCCGTTAAGCTAGGAAAGCCCTGAAAGGCAATTTCGTGGTACTTGAAATCAAGTTGAATTTAGTCCCTCGTAAGGCATCATATTGAATTAACTCATTCAGCTCAATATTCCATTTATTTGAGAGTCATAAAGTTGAGGCTTGATGTGGTTTATGCTTTATGTTTATGACATAATTAACCCTTGTAATGCTGAAGGCAGTGCTGGATGATATGGCTTCAAATTTGAAACGGGACACACAAATAGTGCTGTTAAAGAGTCAAATATTTTCAAGAAGACTCTTTGTCAATATTGATTAATAAATGGTCCACATTTGTTTAAGTGTTTGTAGTTGTTGCCAGGACAAATTACCTGTCTCAGTATTAACAGAGTAAGATTCTAATGATTGCTACAATGATCATGAAGGGATTGATGTCAAAAACTGAAATGCAGCAATGGATTTCTATGGATTGAGTTTGGTTAAGAGCCTGTTCTGAACCTTATTTCAGTAACATGACAGAAAACCTGAAGTGATTCCGGTGTCAACTACTTTTTGTAAAGCCCTCAACTACAGGTCCCTTTTCTGGGATTTTAACTCAACAACATATGCCATGTCAAAACTCTGCAGAACTGGACATTATCCCTCCCTTTCCATACATAGTTCCTACTGCTTTCACTCAATAAATATTTTCAGAGCACTTTTCAAGTTTTCCTCTTTGTGATATTTTAATCTCAGTGATTTATTTATTGGCTCATGTTTGTCAGCAAACATTGCACACCAAGCTTATCATGTCTTGTTTCAATACAAATGCTTCATGATTGTCATGGTGTTCATTCCTGTTAATCGTTTTCTTAAATTAGGACTAAACTTAATTGTTCATTTCAAAAGACAGACACTGATTGTTTTGGCTGTCTGTTTATTCAAGCTCAGTGTTCAGTCCTGACTTTGATATATCTGCTATATAATTCTTACCAAACTGTCAGACACCAAAGTCTAATTTTGTACAAATTTTGTTTGGAATAAATTATATTTCACTGTGTTAGAAACTGCTGAGACACAGAGGGGTTAATATCATATATTTATACAGAGTGTTAACTTGGTGCAGTGGAGTTTGAACAGGATGAGAGAATGTCATCAAAGCAAGTCATATAGTCTTGTGTTTTTGACGGTTATGGCACACATCTATGACCAGTCCTGTATTGATTCAGTGAGGAGCAGTCGTTTTAACAAATCATCCAATCGTTTTATTGGGATATGGCCGGGACCCAGTGTTTCCAATCATTGACAAGTCAAGTTGTCATTGTTTTAGCTGTGTCAAGTTTATGTCAAGCTTGTTCGTTCAGCCTCTGAGATCGTGACAACCCCCCAAGAGAAAAATCACAACTTTAGTTTGAAAGGTTAGATTGAAACTTTAATGTCAGCGATTCCTTACCCTGCATTTCAGGGTGGCCCGACAGTCTGTGACATTTTTTCCTTGTCGTGCAGAAGTCTTTATTGTGAGTTTAAATCTGTGTTTGTCAGCACCATAAATGTTGTTCTTGTGAAAGTCATCGGGTTACCACTTATAGCTTTTTTTCAAAACTAAGCTTTACAGTGTTGAGTCAGGAATAATGGTGACTTCAGAAAGAAGTCTTATGATTAAAATAGTGATAAGGATACTTATAATACTACCTCGAACATGTGAGGTAAAGGCCTACATTTTATCCCCCAAATCCCAGAGTACCTCACATAAGGAAAAATTATGAGGTGCCCATGTGTAATTTAGGGGGAGATAAGTCCAACTGAAACTCAACACAGATTTGAACCTTTATCTACAGCACAAGTTTGTTTCAGATTGAAATTGCACAGTGTGTGTGAAAAAACTGGTGTAAAAATGATTGGACCACACACTGTTTCAATCTCCTGCAAACTGTTTTGTATTGCCGTCCCTGATGCACAGTGGAGCAAGTTTATCGTGCTCTCTCAGGTTACCACTACTGGCACAGCCGTGTTACCAAACCATTCTGATTTACTTGCTGTCAACGCATTCCCCATGAGCCTACTTACATGTACACAAAATGGCATTCTTTTTGCCATCTCTCAGTGGATGCCTAAAAATCAATTGTTATTGGTAGTTTGTAGCAAGTGGACTGAATCCGTACTTTGCAGTGACTTTTGTCAAGGAAGCCGCAAGATGGAGTTACCTCTCTCTAAAATTAAATGTGTCAAAATAAAATCTACTTGCGACAAATTGATTTCTTTTAAGAAACCATAAAAACATCATTACTGTCAGTAATAGATTTCTTGGCAGTTACAAAGCTTGCTGATTGGTTTGGTGCTGTCAAGGAAGAGCTAGAAATGGAAGAAATGTCGACTCTGAGTTCTGTCCTCCTCAATTCTTGCTTATATAATGAATGGTGCATAACCAAGTGTATTCCACTCTGTGATGTATCTGTTATCTAGATACCTGTGGTGCTGTAGATACAGTTGATGACTGACAAACTGAAGGTCCAAGTTCGATCTTTACCACATAATACCAAAAGATGGTAACTGTGTCAGTTCAAAGCTCCAATATATGTTAAATATATCCATGTTATGCTGTGGCATAAGACATGAAGCTTTCTCGCGCTTCATTTTACAAGTGCAATAATCCTGACCATGGTGTTAAACTTAATAACATCTGAAATGATAGTAATCTGGTGAAAAGAATGTGTTATGAAAGGTTCCAAGCACCAAGCTGCATCAGAAGTTAATAATTGTATGTCAAAAATTGATTGATTCTGTGTCAACTTACCCCATGGTGATCAATTCAAGTTTAGAATACTGGATCCATAAAGATCTGGGTTAGAATTGGACTTCAGCAACTAATGTTTGTAAGGAAGGACAATTTACAGGATCAGGTGGTCATGCTTGCCGACTTGCTTGACACATATTCCAATTGTGAAATTGATGGTCATGCTGTTGATCACGGGATTATCTGGTCAAGACTTGATAATTTTCAGATCATAACCATATAGCTGGAATATTGCTGAATGGCATTAAATTACAAACAAAACTGCAAATAATTAGAGCATTAGTGCAAATTAACAGCTATAATCGAATCGCCATTTAGTTCACTACTATAATGAATTAATAGGAAACCTTTCTTATCAAAACAGACAAAGGAAATAAACTTCATTCCAAAATAAAGTATGCAGTTGTATGAGATGCAGGATTCTCCTCACATCTATTTCATAATTTTGTAGTAAAATTCTCTTTGTTTCTCTTTGTGTAATTGTTACTGTGCTATATGGTCATACTCACTATGTTGATATGTGACAGTTGCTTGTTAGCACTTGTAAATTGACTGGTTGTGTGGGTGGTGTTATTGGAATGTTAAACTGAAAATGTAGTTTATATTGCTTTGTAAGATCCAAATTTGCAAAAGGCCTGCATGGTGTAGTGGTTAGAGTATCCGCCTGGAGGTCGCAGGTTCAATCCCCAGCCACCTCATACCATTAGACGTTAATATACGGTACTTGTTGTCCTTGTCTACCGCTTGGCATTAATGGGTAAAACAGGGACTGGTTGGCTTGGAGTCAGTGTAATGTGTCTGAGTGGGATATTCATGCTTAGCTGTGGCATGGTGTCTCAATGAGATAGCATTATAAAACCAGCTTAAGTCTGGGATAGTACAAGTAGTCACACATACACATGCACACGCGTCATCATATAAACCACATATTCTTAACTACGACAGTAGCCCCTTTTCACCTTACCTCACCTGAATTTGTGATACATTGACTCTTTTGGAATAGTTACAGAACCAGGAAAAAGACCTTATCTTGGGTCAAATTGCATTTGTAACCATTTTGTAGAGATAATAAAGCATAACTCATTATATTCAGTAGTTTCTCCTCCATCTTGTGTTGTTACCTGTTGGCCTTGACCCTGACCTTGCAATCTTGGCTTCATATGATTAATAACAGTATACTGAACGATTCATTGATTAAATTTTCTTCTGAAGCTGTTGTCATTAAAATTGTAGGGCATATAATTCTCTGTACTCACTGATGCAGTTAAGAGCAGTCAAGCAGAACATCCCGCGACTTGTCTGACATGAATGGACTGCGAAACGTGAAAAGCATTGGTCGGATTTATGGGTTTTCTAGGGAAGATTTCCTGGTTTCTGTGCTATGTTTACCAGAATGAACAGGTTTGTTTTCATTTAAAGAACAATTTGGAAGATCCATCAATCATGTTTCTGTTCCAAAGTCGTGCATTTGATTGAGACATTATTTGTTGTCTTCTCATGTGGACTGCCTTCACTTATGTACAATCAATCTAAATTTTTGTTTTCAAAACTCGGTGAACATCAGATAGCAAGATCTAGATTGTTTATTTATCTGTATAAAAAACGCAAAACTGTTTAAACTTAGAGACATCTAGTCAGTCAGTATTTGTTTTTCAAGCATTGTAGAAGCTTTGCTGAAATGAATTCAATGAAACATTGATGAGGCACTTCAGATAATTGTAAGTTCAAGCAAAAGTTCAGCACTATGGTAATCATTTTTTATTGTTTAAAGCATGACTGTTTCTAATTTTGCCTAATGACACAAAAGGTCAACATTCAAATACTCACGGAAAGTAAGACGTACTGAGTAATGCTCAGCAAGAAGAGTATTGATGATGATGATGATGATGATGATGATGATGATGATGATGATGATGATGATGATGATGATGATGATGATTTTAGATTTAGAGGTGAAAAATAACTGATTTGATGGTTTGAGTAATGGTACAGAAAGAAAGGAAGACAAGGTAAAGATGAATGACAGGGAACATTATGATGATGTGAACGCCAACACTGATGTTGATGGTGATTATGGTGAGTTCTCTAGTGTAACCTGCAGTGAGTGGCAGCATGGTTGTCATTTTGGGATTTGATGTCCTGCATCATCTCAGTCAGTAAGTCTGATCAACTGAGTCATTGAGTTACCTCATGCATGGGTTGTTTAAGATCTAGAGCTAATCTGGATCTACACGGTAGATGAGTGTGGCTGACTGTGAAAATTATTATTGCTTGTACTGTTTGTTGTATCATTGCTTTCAGGATATGGTCTTCCTATAGTAACACTTCAGAGTCTTGCTTGTCATGCATATATATAACACGAAATTGTTAACGTTTTATTTAACATTTTGGATTTCATAGCTAACTCCATGCTTATGTTACTGAGACTGTGCAGGCATCTGCAGTTTGGAAAATAGTAACATGATCACATGAAGTATTCTTCCTTTAACTTTTACTACCTGGTCCATTTCATTTATGTAAAGAATGGTGAAATAATTTTATTGCTTCTTAAATGTCAAATTTAGTTGCCATGGAAACTGTGATGTAACCACTAGTGAACTGTCATTGGTTTGAGTAACTTGACTCTAAGTGATCTGTCACCTGAGTGATGCTGCTGGCAGATCATATCCTTCAGACTTGAATTTATGTTTTGTGTGGTAGAAGCGATTATTAGGTTCAGTGATATGTTACAGTGTGTGATGATTCCACTGTCAAAGAGCTTCACAGTGACTATAGAGAGGACTTGGATAGCAGTTTATGTGATGAACGTTTCAATATATTCTAGTCTGGTTCATTTTGCAAACTGATTCCTCACGCCCCCCTCCCCCCTCAACAACAGCAGGTCTTTCTCACCTCCCCTACCAAACTTACCCAACTCCACATTTTGTATCCCCTATCCATCCTAACCCTTCACTTCAAAACCTACCCTGACCTTCATTCTATATTCCTGTCCTATCCCAATCCACTATTCCCTAAACACCCTTAACCCACTAGTCATCCTCATCCAAGCCCGTCATTCTTACCTTCACCCCAATGCCCTCCCAATATTGTTTTTCAGTAACCCTTGAAACAGTTTGAGTGAGACATTATATTAACCATTTTCTTTCATTAGTTAGTACAGAGTTGCTATAATGAAGTTGCAAGGGGATATAGAAATTAATTCTGTCCGTCTGTGCATCTGCCATACTTTGTCCGAAGCATATCTCCTAAACTGTTTGTGATAGGTTAACCAACCTTGGTACACATGTCATGCATGATCCCAAGGTGTGCTTTTGGGGGGATTAGACCCAGATATGAATTTTATTTTTTGCAGTTTCCATGGAAACATGACTGTAGCTTTGAGGATATCATCTTGTCCGGGGCAGATCTCCCAAACTTTAACTTTACAAATGTGGTACACATGCTCACCATATTCCCCATGATCCCTAGATGTGCCTTTTTGGGATTACAACAGTGTGTGAATTTAATTAATTTTTTTTGTTTCCATGACAACATCTTTGAGTCACTGAAATTGGCAGTTATGCTCTTTTCTGGAACAGAACTTTAAAACTGGTCACTATGTTTTCACCAAACTTGGCTCATAGATAATTCTAGTGGTATATTGGTGTCTTTTCGTTATTTCTGAATATAATATTTTTTTGCGTTTCCATGGCCATGAGTTTGACCTCAACTGAATTCAGTGGTAGTATTCTTTTTGCAGAGCAGACTCATAAAACCTTTCAGTACTCCCCTTCCACTCTGCCATATGCACACCAAAACAATGACATACTGTAATCATAATTAGTAGACATATTCATAAAGAGTATTTTGCCATTGCAAGGGATATTGATGACTTTGTCTTCTTGTTTGATTTGCATAGACATAAAAATTTAGAGTAGTTAATGATAAGTTTTTCAAACTGTCCTCTTTAAGGGCAGAATGAGACACATGGACATGGAAGGCTCGGATAAGTTTTTGTGGAGATTCTCCGTATATAAAACACATTGAGAATAACTCTTTGTGGCCTTGAACAGCAGGCCTCGGACATTTGTTTGTGATATTGTGCATCATTTCCACCTATTTGGCTTCAGGAAGGGACTCAATTATTCCTCGAATCAGAATTTTCTAAAAAAAAAAGAAAACATTCTGGGATCGTGACAGGGTTGCTAACATCATTTGGCACAACCCCAAAACCTCATCAAATGTGAGCATTGCCTTCACAACACAAACTTGGGATGGGGTAAATAGCTGTTTCTTTGTCTGTGGCTGGTCAACTCTGTGAATTGGCTTGCGTCTACGTTTGTGAAAGGGAGAGTGTGACAAACATTGCAGGTGGTTCCACCACAGCTGATGTTGATACAAGAAGGCCATTTATAGACTGTAGTTTACCTTCTGGAAAAATTGAATTTTGACGTGGGTTCCTTTAAGCATCAACTTTTTTGGTAACAGTGTGTCAGGTGATCTGTCAATTTACATGATGAATTGAATGTTGACATATTTGAAAATACTTGATTGAATTTCATCAACTTTACTAATACTTGCATCCTTTCAAAGTGTTTCACATATGTGAACTTTTTTATTACCAGTTTTTGTTATTAAAAAAGCCTGGTTATAGATGTTCAAACTCTCACAACAGAAACACACAAATAAGTCATCGAAGAAACACTGTGCACATTTTTCGTTGTGTTTCATCTGCTACAGACGGATTATGTGATCATATATTCAGTGTTTAAAACTCACAAAATTCTATGCCAGACAGCTGGACTGGTAACTTTAAAAAATCATCAATCTGGATGCACAATCTTTTTTGTCAGGTTTTCAATAATAAAAACCAAAAACAAATCAGGTTTCTGAACTGTTTGTAGGCATCGCCATTAACTACATGACACTATGACTAACAGGCAATGCACCGAGGTTAGGTGAACTAAAAGTACATGTGTTGTGATTGGTTATCATATTGTAAGTAGTTTAACATTATTTTCATAAGACCTTAAAGATCACATGCAGTGCAAAACGAAATTTTGCAGATTCTGATTCCTTTTGGTACGGACTACCTGTAACAAATTATAAAAAATGCCAATTCATCTTACATAGTTGGAAAATATTGCAATGTAAAAAAGTCTGTGAAAATTGGAGTTCAAATCATTGTTATTTCACCCCAGCACTGGGGGAAAAAGGGTTTCGCCAGCTGTGCTGCGCTGCGCCCATAGTGCATGCGCAATGATTAGGTTCACATTGCTTGAACTGGGAAATGTGACTCATAAAAAAAACCAAAAACAGGCAAGTGATGCATGCAAGTATTGTCGCTGTGGTCGAAATTTGAGAACAAGAGAGGTTTCTTGTGATTACAAGCATCTTGGGTCAGAAGTAATAAAAATGCGCTAGTCCCATACCTGTGTATTTGCAAACCTAGGTGTAGCTTTAGAAATACTAATTACTTTGCTGAAACTTGCTCAGCTTGAAAACTGAAATGTTTAATACATGTCTGAATTGTTGTAAAACATGTCTGTGGAAACATAGAGAAATATGTGGATTGTGACAAGCTGTCTCTGTCACAGACAAACCTCAGTGTCTTGTTTATTGACAACTATATGCCTACCTGCCTGTCTGCTAATGACAATATGCTATACACAACTTCAGTCATTGATCACATGCAATTTGAAATAAACACCTATCAGGCTATACACAACTTCAGTCACTGACCACATGCAATTTGAAATAAACACCTATCAGGCTATACACCATAAACAAAACATATTTATTTATGGGTCGTGCACCAGGGTTCTGTCTCTGTCACATTATGTAATTACACAGACAGGCAGGTGTTGTACTTGTACGCATGACATGTTATTATGTGTGTAGGTTGCAAACAAACTGCTTCCATTTTCTGGGATGACTGGATCGAACAGAAACCGATGCAAACTCACATTGTCAGTGTCAACTTCTGCTTTGTACTTTGATGAACAACAATTTCCAGCCACACAGTATTTTATCATTTCAGTATTTGTTAATTGGATCTAACGCAAATGCAGGGAGCATATATTTAAACCAAACATCTCTATGTACATTATTTATGGATAACAACTTCTTCCATACCATACCAAATCCATCATATACAGTAGTAGAAGTTGTTATTTATAAAGAATCTTACTTTCTTATTACTCACTATACTTCTAAAATGCCAATCAAACAGATCATCCCTATGTACACTCATCGAGCCTTCTGCATATCGGCAAATGAACCCGCCAATGAAACGTCTGTGTTACACTTGTTGCACGGGTTCGTTCTCCCAGGTGCTTTTTTTGCGAGGGAAGTAAACTCGAGTACAAAATATTTCACTTTTTATTTGTAACTATACACTTAAATTTTGTTTAATGGGATTTTTTTTTCACAATCACCAGTGTATATTATATAATAAGTGATAGCTGTGTTTTAATTCTGTCCTTTTGGTTGCATGTGACCTTTAAACATGTCTAGCTCATGACAAGACAACCTCCCTGATGTTAGCTGTTGATCGTGCTGGCTAGAAGTAATTGTCAATAATTGATCAACATTTGTTTAAAGATTATTGATCTTTGTGGATAGTACACCCTAGCTGTTGGGTACCCAGGAGATAGGGTGGGCAGTCACACCATCTGGTCTTCCACATGATGAAAGCCTAGCTGTTGGGTACCCAGGAGATAGGGTGGGCAGTCACACCATCTGGTCTTCCACGTGATGGATAGTAAACCCTAGCTGTTGGGTACCCAGGAGATAGGGTGGGCAGTCACACCATCTGGTCTTCCACATGATGGATAGTAAACCCTTGCTGTTGGGTACCCAGGAGATAGGGTGGGCAGTCACACCATCTAGTCTTCCACGTGATGGATAGTAAACCCTAGCTGTTGGGTACCCAGGAGATAGGGTGGGCAGTCACACCATCTAGTCTTCCACGTGATGGATAGTAAACCCTAGCTGTGGGGTACCCAGGAGATAGGGTGGGCAGTCACACCATCTAGTCTTCCACGTGATGGATAGTAAACCCTAGCTGTGGGGTACCCAGGAGATAGGGTGGGCAGTCAAAGCATCTAGTCTTCCACATGATGAATAGCCTCATGAAGATATCCGTTAGGATTGGATTCAGAAACTAGCCTAAGGAGACAGGTTGTGATGCATGAGCCATTGTCCAAATATTTCTAGAATTAAGACAATCATTCAAAATTTGAATCATATTTTCAAGAAAAGGTTCATGTATGCATAATGTAATGCCAATGTAAAACCATCCACGTTTGCATTTAACAGCCTGCATAATAGTATGTTTCCTCAAGCAAGGAAAAGCATGTAATGACTCATACATTTCATTCAGAAAACAGGCAGATTTTAGATGCAAGGTATTTTGATAGAAGACCCAGGGGATTTAGATGCATTTGTGGTGCATAATTGCATCCAGAAACCTAACATCCTGAATAATGTTTCAAGGCATGAGTACAGTCCTGTAGTGAAGAAGTGTTCATGGACTGGATGCCAGCATGCCAGTGTTCGGGACAGAACTTTAGGTGCCCTTGTTTTCAGTTTGGTTAACAACAGAGGTGTGTTTGGAGGATGTCTTGTAGAGAGGAACGTTAATGTACATCTACTTTACCTGAGTGTATTACATAATCTGGACAGTGGAGTAGCCTAGCAGCTAAAGTGTTCAATTATCATGCCAAAGACTTAGGTTTGAGTCCCCCACATAGGAACAATGTGTCAAGCCAGTTTCTTCTGACCCAGTCATGATATATATTGATGGAATATTGCAAAAAGTAGCATAAAACTAGCTCACCCACTCACTATAGTGTAGTCATGCTGGTTGTTTTTCTGCAATACAGGATGTATTACTTTTGTTACTTTTGTTAGTTAACTAACCTACTGATAAAACTGAAACAAATTTATGAAATTCTTGTGGCTTTTGCCAAGTATATTTACTAACCAGCTTTGTTTTTAAATTTGGCAAAGTAGAAAATACCATGAAATATATCACAGCTGTTCATGCTGCCATCATTATTGTGTCAACTTTAAAAAAAATTTATTGATGAAATTATTTTCAGATAATACATGTTGTTTTTGGCATTACACTTTCTTGGTAAATTACAGATTTTAGTAATTTTGTTGTGTTTGAACCCACACCCTCAGAGTCAGGAACCTAACTGCCTGCATAAAAAGTAAGTCACCTCCCGTACAGCCACTTTAGCTTCCACAATCTTGAGATTTTTTTATGTCTCTTTCCCTTGTCAGCAGCACTAATCAAGAATTTTAAAAAAGGAGCAGAAGTTCAATTACATTTTAAATCAATTAAAAAGAAAGGAATATTCGGTTCTCACAAATCTGGTCGAGTCAAAGACCAGCATTGCTCAGGACCTTAATGCCTCATGGAGTTGACATGCTGTGATGGAACTAAAATACTGTTCAAGGTCACATAAACACACTAACTCACCATCATACTGACATTTTATTTTTTATTTGGGTTGATCAAATTCCTGCTCCACTCCATCTTTTTAATTTAAACTGTTAAATGTTATTTGAGTATTGATTTTTTGGGAACACTTGTCCTGTATGAAACAGGGATGAACCCCAGCCATAAACTGCCAATTTGTGCACCAACATGTGATAAAGGTAGGACTATTTTGAGGCTGGAAATTGCCAAGCTAATTACATCTATGTGGATTCAGACTAGGAATCAAAGAGGCCAGCATGTCTGTCATCTCAGCCTCCCTGAAATATTGCTGTATGATTGTTTGATTAAACTGTATATTTGATGTCCTTTTGAGCTCTCAGTGTTGCACATGTCTGGAGCTGCCTCTTTGATCTCTGACAACCAATCATATTCCAGTCTTGGCTTTGCCGTTCATGTCACAATTACCTACATCTATTTAGCAGCGATAACTCTAGGCAGGATGTGCCATCAAAGTTGGCTAAAAACAGGAATAATATTAGATATACACCATCCCTGATGGCATTATGTGGCCTATATCATTCAACTGGTGGCCACCAGAAACAAGACTGATTCAGAATGGAAATGTGTCATGTTGATAATTTCATTCCGGTAAACAGGATTTTGTTGATTCCTAATGTGAAGAGAATTGACCAGGCTATCAGAACGTTGATTTTTAGCACCTATAGACTGATGTATCAAAGACGTGTCTGTACAAGGGTTTTACATTGCAGGCCTAAAGCCATGTTTTTATCATCTACTTGAGGGTTTCACGTGCAGGGCCTTAGTTGTTGGCACAAGGGTCAAAAATATTTTTCCCCATGGTGATGTCTCATTTCAGGAAACCCTTACAGCGTTATTTATCTTACTTTTGTCAAACACAAAGGCGGCTGCTCATAAACTGCCAGGAAACTGACTGGTTTAGCTGATGGAATCTGCTTAGCCCTTAAAGACTTCATTACCCTGATAGGTTCATTAGTACAGGAGGATATCTTGGAGCTGGATGTCCTTACAGCAGAGACTGTTACGTGAAGAGTTCTTCAGATGTCATTGTTTTGCCTGGGGATGAGTTTTACTGATCATTTAGTGGTAAATATCTTCCTAAGTACATGTGAAATGATGCAATTATTTGCCAGTCATCTGTATGCTAAGGACTTAAAAAGTCTGCAAACCGATGCGCCTAAACAATGATTATACACATGAGTGGGCTTTTCAGAGAATATGTGCTCAACATCTAAAGAAACATGGTGAAGGTTCGAGAAGGAAAAGCCGGCTTTCATGTTCCTTCTTGACTGTGTGAAGTGAACCCAAACCTGTCTGTACTCAATATTTGCTAATGTTTGCAGAGGCTGGTTGTAAATATGACAACACATTTTGCTATACAATTCAATATTATTTATTATTTGTCTTTTCCTAAAACAGTTTGATGGTTTATTTAGTATAAGACCATGCAGCACCTAGTACAGGTCAGCTTTAACAGGTACATAAAAATAAATGTCTCCTTTAACATTACATTGTACTTATTCATCTATGATTGGAACAGAGTGTGTTTAAAACAGCAATCAACATTTCAATTCATCATACCATCTAGCTACTGATTATTTGAATGATAATAAGTCTTAAGATTACTTTGAAATCGAAATCATAGAAGAAGATATGAAACTTTCTAAACCGTTGTGATATCATTAGTTCCCATCATGTCACTATCAAGTGAAATTAATGTTTACAAACTAAAAAAGTAGGAAGAATAGTTTTGAAGGATAATTAGAATCTCACCCACTTGCCATTTTCTATGAAACAAATCAACGCTCGACATAACTATGAAACTACTTTGAAAGTATCAGATGTATTTAATATCAAAGGATGCTTGAGTAAGATTCTGTATGTCCAACATGAAACAGGAGGCGTTGCAAGTTTTGTTTCGACTTTCTAAATGTGTACTTGAATATCATTTGAAGCTAGTATTAGTTTACTCGTCAGGAGACATATTAAGTTATGATGGTGAATGAGAAATGCATTGCACTGAAGTCTGCTCAGAACACAAACAACTTCAAGGAGAATCTCACAGGAATAGTTTTGTACTCAATCCTAATGTTTCAACAATGCTTCTGTTATTTTGGTATTTGTCAATATTAAGTGATTTAGATCCCTATTGTCATGATAAAGTTCAGTGAAATCGTCCAATCCATTTAATGTCTATCCCATTGAATCCCCAAGGAGGATTCACAAGGCGTACATGCTAAATCAAGTAACATACACCGTGGAAGGCCTGTCGTAGATTAAGTGATCAAATTTCAGGAGCACATGACCAATTGGTCGGTGCTTTTACCATCACTTTATTTTGGTAAGATAGTTCAGAATTTGATTTCCAGTGGGATTTTACAATCATATTAGCTATTTACTTTAGCCATGAATGTTTATCTTGTTTTTCATCTTGAGTAATGTGATATTGAGATTGATTGATGAGTTTTGTTTTACATTCTACTTGAGAATGATGAATCTCTTTGTGAACTGGCACTGGAAATAACTGTAAACTCTAAACAGTTGCTGTCAGTGGGAATGAAAATCAGATGAATGACTTACAGTTGAATGTGTACTTGGGAAACTGAATATTGTCACAATAAGAATGTTTAGTTTATATTTTCTTTGACAGGTGTAAATTGGAATGAATTAAAGATATACATTTACCACTGATCAATGTCAAATCTTGACCTTGCACATGTGTGCAGGTATGTACACACCTGAGATTTGCCTGCGTCCCTCATTAACACTCACCTGACTTGCCCAAACTTTGTATCTGCTTTGTTGACATTTGTGTCTTGTCCCGACAGGTGGACCGAGTGTCGACAAACTTCTGTCCGGAGATCAGATTCTTAGGATTAATGGAGAAGATGTGCGTAAGGCTCCGCGAGAAAAAGTCATAGAACTTGTCAGGTGAGTCCAGTTTTATCATTTTCTTGCATATTTGAAATCATAACAAATATTCTTTGTTGGACTTTTCCTATGTTTATTTAACATTGTTTATGTTTCACAAATTATGATTCGGTAACTTGACAGTAAAGTTCAAGATTGAATGCATTGTCATATGGTCTTGTAAAGTAAATTGCTTCAAGATGGGTAAATGAATTTGCAAAGAAATGGTAGGCCTCACAATATCATGTTGTAACACACAGCTTTAACATAGTGGAAACATTCTAAACTGTCAGGAGAAGTCACAATGTTGTTAATGTGGCAGAATTTCTGCATGTCTCATTTTGTCAAATTAAGGGCAGTGCTGTGTACATGGTCATGCTGCTAATGACTGTTTCATGCGTACGGTTTATCTCACAGTTAGCCTCATCATACATCTTGTTTATGGATCTGCCATTCCAAAGCACTGAGTTAATGGAATTTGAATAATTTTCAAGAAATATTTTATCTATATTAATCCAGTTGAACATCAAATGATTAAAAATAAATATCCAAATAAAAAAGTACAAATATCAGTCTTCCATATATTTTCAAATGTGAGTAGAATTACTATGGAGTGTACATAGAATTCATGTATTGCATCTTTCTGAGTGATCACAGCTTACAAAAGTCCAGGTACATTTCAGTTTCAGTTTTCAATTCACCACAACTGGTTACATTTCTTGAAAAATCCAAAAATGAGCTTAAAATATATATCTGATTGTTTCATGTTTCCAAATACATTTTTCACTAACTTTGAGAAATGATATGCTCTGAAATCAGTTTTAGCAAGGACATGTTCTCCTAAACAGCTGTACAAGTGTGTCTCATTTTTTTTTATGACAATGGCATTTCAGTAAATTTAATGAACAAAAATCCTTTCTATAGCATTCATGAACCAAACGCGACTTTCCAAGTATGACAGAAGTCTTAAAGTTGCCCAGTTAACTTGTGCAGTGAGAGCATAACAGAGGATGCCTACCTGTAAGTTTACTCTTGTATGTGGAGGGTTAATTGGTCAATCAGTGTTATCATTGGCATGGTTGGATGAAGGAAATCGTCACTGCTTGATGAAGTGTAAGATTTAGATCTTTAGCATGAGATTCACTCTGACAAGAACTTTGTTCAGATTCCCATTCGTGTGTCCACATAACTTGGTGTGCATTGTGTACCACAGCATCGCCAAACTAGAACCACTCATGTTATAATGATCTAGTATTGATTGCTTGCAACAAACTGATTATAACCAGTGGCCAGAGATAAACTCCCAATTTATTCCTGACACTTATCATGTACACAGGAAGTTCTCATTAAGCCAGTGATGAGATGCCCTGTTTGGAGAAAGGTGGTTAATATCCCAATCTACATAATTCCAACAAATATGTGCATCTAACACTTTCTTCCCAGTGGTCTTCTTTTGTGGGAGTTATCTCCTCTTGTCATAGTCAGTGATGAGTTGCTCCAAGGGAGAGAAGTTAGTTAATATCTCAATCTACATTATTCCAGTGATATTTCTGCTTACACAGTGACTGATGGGATGAACAGCAATCCAGCTTGTCACACATCAGGTCCACAAACGTTTCCCTTTATCTAGTGGTTGCTAAAATACACAGGAATCCACTCATCTTGGAAACTAGGTCCCCAGTTGTTTAAGTTTGGAGATATAAGCATGACTGATTTATTGCAAGTAAAATCACATGTTTTGCTCTGATTTGATCTGACAGACTGTTCATGGAAGAACTCTTTGCAAGTAAAACTTTGAAGGTTTTTAATTGTCATTATGATGAAGCAAACCATTCAAAGCCTCATATACTTAAAGGGAGAATTTGTTCCTTGTGGGTTTCGTGTATTGAGGTCAAAATTTCATAATCATGATGTCGCTGATATGAAACTCAATAGCTCTGGAGGTGTTTACCTGGACAGAGTACACTCTGGATTCCCCTGACTTGTTCTCCAATGGAGGCATCAGAGTACTTGTGTTTTATGGAGATAGTGTTTTATTGCAGGAGGTTTCTGCACAGGGATTCCTGGGCAGATTGTCCTCGGTTCTATATTTAGTCATGTACTCTTTTTTTTAATCCAACATTTCTGACATTCAGACATGAAAAACCAACTGGATCTCCCTTCTTTTGACTGAGTGTCACTTTGGCTTGAATCAACTGCAGGTCTCTCATTGTTGTAACTGTTTCAGGATCTTGTCATGATCACATATTCACACCTGCTGATGGAATACACAACATACAACAACATATACACATTCACACCTGCTGATGGAATACACAACATACAACATATACACATTCACATCTGCTGATGGAATACACGACATGTAACAACAACATAAACACACTCATACACATTCACACCTGCTGATGGAATACACAACATGTAACAACAACATAAACACACTCATACACATTCACACCTGCTGATGGAATACACAACATACAACAACATAAACACACTCATACACATTCACACCTGCTGATGGAATACACAACATGTAACAACAACATAAACACACTCATACACATTCACACCTGCTGATGGAACACACAACATGTAACAACAACATAAACACACTCATACACATTCACACCTGCTGATGGAATACACAACATGTAACAACAACATAAACACACTCATACACATTCACACCTGCTGATGGAATACACAACATGTAACAACAACATAAACACACTCATACACATTCACACCTGCTGATGGAATACACAACATACAACAACATAAACACACTCATACACATTCACACCTCCTGATGGAATACACAACATGTAACAACAACATAAACACACTCATACACATTCACACCTGCTGATGGAATACACAACATGTAACAACAACATAAACACACTCATACACATTCACACCTGCTGATGGAATACACAACATACAACAACATAAACACACTCATACACATTCACACCTGCTGATGGAATACACGACATGTAACAACAACATAAACACACTCATACACATTCACACCTGCTGATGGAATACACAACATGTAACAACAACATAAACACACTCATACACATTCACATCTGCTGATGGAATACACAACATGTAACAACAACATAAACACACTCATACACATTCACACCTGCTGATGGAATACACAACATACAACAACATATACACATTCACACCTGCTGATGGAATACACAACATACAACAACATAAACACATTCACATCTGCTGATGGAATACACAACATGTAACAACAACATAAACACACTCATACACATTCACACCTGCTGATGGAATACACAACATGTAACAACAACATAAACACACTCATACACATTCACACCTGCTGATGGAATACACAACATGTAACAACAACATAAACACACTCATACACATTCACACCTGCTGATGGAATACACGACATACAACAACATATACACATTCACATCTGCTGATGGAATACACAACATGTAACAACAACATAAACACACTCATACACATTCACACCTGCTGATGGAATACACAACATACAACAACATATACACATTCACATCTGCTGATGGAATACACAACATGTAACAACAACATAAACACACTCATACACATTCACACCTGCTGATGGAATACACAACATACAACAACAACATAAACACACTCATACACATTCACACCTGCTGATGAAATACACAACATACAACAACAACATAAACACACTCATACACATTCACACCTGCTGATGGAATACACGACATACAACAACAACATAAACACACTCATACACATTCACATCTGCTGATGGAATACACGACATACAACAACAACATAAACACACTCATACACATTCACATCTGCTGATGGAATACACGACATACAACAACATATACACATTCACATCTGCTGATGGAATACACAACATGTAACAACAACATAAACACACTCATACACATTCACACCTGCTGATGGAATACACGACATACAACAACATATACACATTCACATCTGCTGATGGAATACACAACATGTAACAACAACATAAACACACTCATACACATTCACACCTGCTGATGGAATACACAACATACAGCAACATATACACATTCACATCTGCTGATGGAATACACAACATGTAACAACAACATAAACACACTCATACACATTCACACCTGCTGATGGAATACACGACATACAACAACAACATAAACACACTCATACACATTCACACCTGCTGATGAAATACACAACATGTAACAACAACATAAACACACTCATACACATTCACACCTGCTGATGGAATACACGACATACAACAACAACATAAACACACTCATACACATTCACACCTGCTGATGGAATACACGACATACAACAACAACATAAACACACTCATACACATTCACATCTGCTGATGGAATACACGACATACAACAACAACATAAACACACTCATACACATTCACACCTGCTGATGGAATACACGACATACAACAACAACATAAACACGCTCATACACATTCACATCTGCTGATGGAATACACAACATACAACAAAAGCAGTCACAGGTTCACTCACTCCCAACATACTTTTCAAGTGCAGTGATTCTGAACTTCTGATAATGGTAGAAAGTTTTGTTGCGCACGTAACTCTTGCAAGTTAACCTGTCAGTGACATTTCATGAGCCCAAACCTTCTTTATTGGAAAATGTCAAGTTTTTTTAACAAATGTTGCACATGCCCACTTGTTTGTCCTTTTATGCTTTGAGATGAAAGGCATGATGTAATTAGTATTTCTGTTCATGTAAAGTGATGTTGCATTGTGGGAGTTGTTTTCAGTACTGATTACTCTCGAGGCAGTAACATGTCAAACTGTTGTTTCCTGTAGGACAATCACATAAAAAAATTTCAATTATCAAATTGAAATGGGATTTGTCTATTCCATTTATGTTGTTTTTTTCCACTTTCATTGTATTTCATGTTTTTTGACATTCCAGTTAATGTGATATGCAGCAACAAAATCAGTATGAATTGACAAAAGGTTCCTTAAAAGTTCCTATAACATTCATATATGTCTTTTTGGGGTAATAGCCTGTAAATTCTACCGTCAAACAAAATAAATATATTCACAATTTAATCATAAAACCTGATGATTACCCTGATTTGCAAATGTCAGTGATTTTAAATTGAATTTAACCATATTCATTCTATGATGTCACTCGATGAAAAGAAAATTTTTTGCTATCTTTGTTTATGTATTCTGTTTGAACAATGACTACTGTTGTCAACTTATGTGTACAAGCTGGTCTTTAGTACGTTAAATCGACTTTGAACACCTTTTAAATATCACAGTTAGTTCATTGTGTAAGGATTGGGAAAGCATGGTACAAGTAACAGATATGGCCGCTCCAGTGAACAGCTTTGAGTATAGGTTGTCGACAGATCTAATGGAAGGAGATGTTTTTGTACACAATGTGAAAGACACTGCTTTGGGATACTGGTGTGAATATGTCGAACAGTGAAGCAACTTAGACAGGTACCTATGTTATTGGTGTAATATGAGACCAGAACAGTGGTCAACTCACCCTTGGAGGTACACATGTGAAGGATCAAAACTGACTTTGAAACAGTAAGCCCTTGATCTCAGGCAACTAGCTTGAGCTGATAAATCGGGGAGGTTTTGATCCAACTTATAAACTGTTGAAGATATGTTTCAGATATAATTTTAATATTTGATATTTATTGTTGAAATCAACTGGGATCCCATACCTCGCCTTGTACCTACAATGCACATGCTTTGCTCACATTACCCATCTTGTGAAGAACACTGGTTTATACTGACAAACAATCACATTCTTCTAAGCATAGTCTTCATTGCATAGTGGATAAAACTACCAAGGTAGTAAGTAAAGGGTTGCAGGTTTGAAATGAGGCATTGACAATTTATATTAAAGTATAATAATGTTGTATTTTACAATCGTATTTAGTAATATCAAGACTAAGTTATTTCAATCTTCAAAACTTGTACAATTAAAATATTTCAAAGTTAAGGGCTATTCCTTAGAAAATCATGAGCGTTCTGTAGAAAATTGGAATTTCTTGGAGAATGCCCACGAAACTGCCTGTAGAGATTTACTCGGTGAAAGGTGAACCTGGCAACAGAATAGAATGACGTCATAGGACATGCACCACAGATCACAGGGTAGAGCAGAACAGTGGCTGATTGTAGAGTAATTGTGGTTCATCTGTTTGGAAACCGATTTTAAAAATCAAACATTGACATCCAGACCTATAAATCTTTGTGACCAGACTAGAATTTTCATTTTGGTGTAACATTGAGTCCTCCAATCCTCAGTTTTAAGGATTCAAACAGCCATGCAGAATGTGCAATTTCATGATTTATGTCCTTGAGGTGCTTGCAGGGAATAACGCACTGCGTCTGGTTGAAGCCCTATGTTGAGAGTTATTATTATCTGTAAGGCTTTTAACTAATATTCTGTCAGCATAATCTGTATCTGAGAACAGATTAGCGTATCTAGCATTACACATCAAGGAAGCTTGAAACTTATACATAGATGCCCAATGTGAAAAATAACCAAATACATTCATCAGGGAATTATGTCACATTGGTCCTGGTAGTGTCATGAATGTAGAGCATCATGGCAGGACTCTCATGGTGTTTAGGACCAAGTGAGTCTTTCAGTTGGGTTCTGTGTTTGATTGTAGTGTCATGACTAAAGGTTGAACATCGTGGCAGGAATCGTGTGATGGTTGGGTCCAAGTTAGTCTTTCAGTTGGGTAGTGTGTTTGATTGTAGTGTCATGACTATAGTTTGAACATCATGGCTGGAATCGTGTGATGGTTGGGACCAAGTGCATCTTTCAGTTGGGTTGTGTGTTTGATTGTAGTGTCATGACTAAAGGTTGAACGTCATGGCTGGAATCGTGTGGTGTTTGGGACCAAGTGAGTCTTTCAGTTGGGTTGTGTGTTTGATTGTAGTGTCATGACTAAAGGTTTAACATCATGGCTGGAATCTTGTGGTATTTGGGACCAAGTGCATCTTTCAGTTGGGGTGCTTGTTTGATCTTTCCTGGTAGTGTCTTTACTGAAGGTTGACCAATGAAATACACACTGCTTTCATTAGATAAAGACCTGGCAAAGCATACTTGCCATACTGTTCAGTGCTTAATTGTATTGAAATAGCAGGTCCCACCACCCTACAGCCTGCTTGTTCTTTTTCCTGCTCCAAATAAGGGAGTTAACCATTTGTTTCAAGGTTTTCGCTTTCAGGAGAATTTGCCAGAAGACAAAAATGGCTCTCATAATAACCCCTCACTTAAACCATAAACAACCACGTGTGCATGTGTCAACATGTATTGGATCTGATTTGTAATGTTCTATAAATAAGATAAATATTCCTTCCTGTTTGATGCCTCAAAGACCGTGGGCTGCTCAGTAATTCCAGCTCTAATGGCATGATGTCATGCCTGGTGTTGGAGCCTGCAGCTCTTTCAAACTGTGCCAGAAAGTTTCCAGACAAACATGCCCTAGCTCTATTTTATGGCCATAGCTTGCTGCCGGCTGAGGAACATGCAGAGACTCTACTTCAGTCCAAATGCAATAGAGCTTACCTTGGTAATTATAGACTTTTTTCCCCTTTCGTATTACTGATGGCTGGGTGGCAGGAAATCATGCCCGGCCTGCCAATTTAGCTGACATTTTACGCAGACCAATATAAGTCATAACGTCATATTTGTCAGTGGAAGCTTGGGTCGTGAGCTGCATGATCCCTGTCAGCTCATTTTTTTGTGGCTGGTGTTGAAGAGTTGATACGCTGAGATCATCAAGTTTTGAGAATGCTGTTAGTTTGGCTCAGTTGGGTGTCACTTCACAACTTAGTGTTCAGTGAATGGACTTGGGGGATATGTTGAATTGTTTCCAATCAATCATTGATTTTTCTTTTTCTCAAACCTAGTAGTCTAGTAGTTGTGTTAGGATCATTAATATTAATGCAGTAGTTTTATCATGGTTGACTGTGAGATGTCAAGTCAGGATCAGTAATATAGTAGTTATGTCATGGTTCACTTTAGGATATCTTGTCAGGATCAGTAGAACAGTAGTTTATCACATTTGACTGTAGAATATCTTGTCGGGGTCAGTAATGCAGTTGTTATGACATGGTTGAATGTAGGACCTGGTTAAGATCAGTAATACAGTAATTTTATCTTGGTTGACTGTAGGATATCTTGTCAGGATTAGTAGTACAGCAGTTATATGATGGCTGACTGTAGGATATCTAGTCAGGGTCAGTAAGAAAGTAGTCATTGCATGGCTGAACATGGAATATCAGATCATCTAAACATACACAACGCATGGTGTATTATCTGCCTGTTCTTACCCAGTTCCCCACTGGATATGTAACATAGCTCCGGCTGATCTCTTGACATACACCTTGGCAAAAATGTAATATTGATGTATAAAGAGCAAATTCAATTAGTGAACACTTAGAACAAATATTCTATCAAATCTGTCCCTAAACTCTGTTATCTCTTCAGCTTTAGGAGATTAGAGATCAGAAATCATGTTTGATTTCAACTGCCACGAGACTGTTGTCCCAACAAATAGTAATGGATTAAAAGTAAAGTGAATTTGTAGAATGTCAACCTTCACATTTTTACAGCCCATAAATCAGTACAACTCAAATGTGGAATTAACATGTTACAATTTGAAAAACACTTAACACATTTAAGTTTAGATTATGGTACTTTTGGGGGTTGAGTCCCATCCAGGTTTCAAGCTCACACTCTCAGTGTCAGGCACTTAATCTCCGGCACACAAAGTCAGTGCTGTAACTCACTTAGACAGTGCGGCTTCTCAGCATCATTTCAAGCTTTTAATCTTTTCCCAATTCATGCCCAAACCACTAACTTGTAATGTTTTGATCGTGTTTGTCTCCTGTCATCTCTCCCATGCCTGATCTGGTTTTACATCTTGTTTTTAAGTTCATAGCTTGAATAACACCCACCTGAAAAGGCCCTACCTAACCTCTAACATTTCCTGTTGTTTGAACCATTTTGCATACTTTAATTCTTTAATGTTAATCAAATGGCTGCTTTCTGTGATGGATTCACTTCTTTTCTTGATGACATTATTCCTCATAAGAAAATGTTATGTAATAAATATATTATGGATTGTCCAGAAGATTGAATAATATGGTAAGGTAAGCACGTACATTATTCTGAACCTTTAACATGCAAATCACATTATTCAGTCTGTAATGTTTCCTTCCTTTATATTACCTCAACATCAGTATTTTTTTGCATTTCAATTTCTTTGTGTTGCTTCATTTCTGTAGGACCACAATAGTTTGTTGTTGGTATTTTATATTATTTAATATTTTTGTTAAGTCAAAGTAAATCAAAATCAAAGCCTTTCATGTTTAGCTAATATATATACTGCGTTAAGTACTGCAGTTAAAAAAAATAAGAGTTAAACATTTCAGCATGTACAGTTTGTAGTAGTTTTTGTCGGTTGAAAGGTGTTGAGGAAACCGTGAGCAGTAAGTGGAGTGAAGATGACAGACTATAGCATGGAAATGACGAGGATAGTTGACTTGATTTCTTGGGGAGTGATGTAGCTGGGGTATGCCCTATCATGTATGATGTATCAACCAAACATAAACCATGATGCAAGTCCGCAAACATAGGTCATAGGTCATCAAACAACAGTCGTAGGTCATCAGAAAGTGTTCACAGGCTGTCATTACAGAGTTGATGGTGGATTGTGATGATTGATGAGAACATATCTCTCAACAGGAAATGATTGGAAGAATTTGGTATCTGCGGACATTGATCTTTTGAGATTGTCAACATTATTTCATGTTGTTATTGACTACTTTCATTTTAGGTTTTGCAGATTTAAAAGTAAAAGCTCTTAAGTTATTAATTATGCTTTGCATGTTATTTTCTTATATTTATAAGATCTGTAGGTATATTCCATCTTTTTAACACTTGAATACTTTCAGCCTGAATATATGAGTGAGGAGACAGAAATAGTTGGACTAATATTCTGCTTCCTTGTCAGATGCTATATTCTGGAACTGGTTGATGGGTATTGCTGCACCATTATCATTGCATGCCATATCGTCACAGCTATAAAATTGCTGAATGTAGGTAGTCTGTCAGTGCTTGAAAACGCTCTACTCTATACATAAAGTAAGCCCAGATATTCCACATGGAAAGACGTTTTCAGTTCAGCAAGCGCTGATGTGATTTGTATGGAATTAGTATGCAGGATTTATCTGTGCAATCATGTAAAAGAAAAGAAACAATAATTTGACAGACTAGCATGATTTTGGCAGTCATATAGCATAAAGTGTGCTGGATTAGAAAGGAGTTGTCACGTAGTCCTGAAGCAGTACATTTCACTAGATTCCAGTGAGAGAATATCTTCAGGCAGATCTCAGCTTCATCTTACTTGGCCATGATTGCCTTCGAATCTGAGATCTGGGTATTGATTTCCCTTAGCTTTCCTCTGTCCCTGTCCTTACTTGTGCAGATTACATGCTTTTCAAGATTTTTGCTAAATATTCCATCTTGAAATTTGCTTTTTGTGAAAGGACAAGTGATTTGTTAACTGATGGAAAAGATTATATCTGTAAGATGAACAGGGCCTTGTTCAACAGAGGTCAACATTGAACTAGTTTTCAGGAAATCACTTTCCTTTCTGTCAGTAATGGAGGTCACTATATCAATATGAATAGTCAGAGGTCAATGTTTCATCTCCTGTCTTGGATGCCTTTTGTAACAGTAACAAAGTTGGCGTAATATTAATGATAAACAGTATTTGTCTTCAGAAGTTCTAATAGTTCCTGGAAGAGAGTATTACCCTGTAAACTTTACTGTGTTCTCCGGCATCAGGACAATATTTTTGAAGGCTGTGTAATACTATTGTGATAGAGACAACTAATATCATGTCCTGAGTTTACTTAACATGAGGCATTTTGTCAGGCTGCCATTGGTGGATCGGAGTGATTGACAATGCCAGAGACTTGACTGATGACATGTCAAAACAATGTAGTTTCTTGCATGTCATTTGCATCTGTCTTCGTGTTGTCAGTCACAGGTTTTTCTGGTTAATATAAACACTAATTCCTGATTGAATTGAAATGGAGAACATTAGTTGTAGCAGTGGTCATGGTGAGGTAACCTGCATTAATGACAACAGATTTTCACATATGTACATAAACATTGTGGCATATTAAGATGTTGGAAACATTTTATTTTCAAGTGTTGAGTTATAACTCAATTTATTCTTCAAACATTTTGTTACAATAAATAACATGGACAGATTGGGTGTCCTAGTGGCAAACATTACGTTATCTGCACCTTATGTTTTGTCCTCACTGCAATACAAAATCAGATGAAAGTAACCAAAGTTATTTTTACCACTTCAAGGCACCATGCACCATGTTCTGTTCATTAACGTGGCAAAGCTCTCTTAATTCCTTCAGAAAAGAATGTAGTTGTGGTGTTCACAGTAAAAGATACAAATGACGGCCAGATAACACCACTCCTTCAAGAGTATTTAAATCTTATCATTTTTGCTATCCCCTTTGAACAACTGATGCTATGCTACATGTCCAATTACCTCACTTGCAAGAGATTTAATCCTGGGGAAAGTTTTTGTTTCCTACAAAGTCTTCAGATCTCTCTGTCCGTTTCTGTTATTGTAAGTCTTGTAAAAATATAGCCTTGGGTAATTCTGTGCAGTTGAGAAAATCCAACAAATGATCTTCGAAAGTGGTGTAAGAAGTTTGTTCAATAATGCGTGTATATCAAAGCTGTCATTTCCTGATCAGCAATGACATGTATAGGCTGTAAAAGTTCTGATGCTACAAGAACAGTCTGTGTTCTTTAGAAACATTTATTGTATTATTTATACCCTTTTTGTGAGTGTGATGTTCATCCGGTTATCTATGGCCTTTTCTACAAAAATATAAGCTCAATGTTGCCTTTGAGTGATGAGTATTTTATGTCACATTTCAGATGACTAATAACTTGGATATTTTTGTGATTTGTTAATAATGCTTGTGCCACATATTTACAATAATTGTATAGACTCTGTCTTAAACTTTTGTATGTTTTAGGTGTTATTTTATTCAGCAAAGTGAAGGATGTTTTTATTTTGGCTAAGACCTGACTCAATAGCAATGATGATTGATTGATCCAGCATTATTGCTGACAAATGCACTAATGAGCAAACAGAGTTGTATAATGATTACACTAGAAATAATACAAGATGTTTTACCACCATATGCCATGTTATCAATCATCAACATAGGGGAATAACAACCGTAATGCCCCTTGCTTCTAGCCAATGAAAGAGCTGTGAGACGCTATTGTCATGATCAAACAGTGTTGTACATTTTAACAGAGGCTTGTTGAAATGTCCTGAGCCATGTTAGGGTTGTTTGTTGTAATTATTTTCTTTTTTTTGACAGAGCCTGTAAACAAGCCATCACTCTGACTGTGTGTCAGCCATACTCGGATAATGTGAGTATTTATTCTGTTGCTTTCAACAACTGCAGTTCCATTTGGAATGTCTAGCTTTGCCATTTGTTTTCAGATGGAAGCTGCTAAGGGAATTATGAGCTGCCTGTCTTGATTTTTTATATCCTTATATCTGTTTGGGAAGAGTAGTTAAAATTAGGTGCAATATATATTTAATGACGCAAATGTCAGTTGTGAAGAAGTTTGTCATTTATTATCATTGTTTTTTTTATACTTTTTTCAGACTTCATGAAATGTTTGACATTTAAAGAAAAAATGAACATTATTTGATAATATTTTTATGTTGATTTAGTTTTACTTTAAAAAAATTAAATCTTTTAATAAGTGGCTTTTATTGGTATTTGTAGAAGTAGGAAGTGTTTACTTTCACCACAGATTCAACATCATGTTCCTTTTTTGCTTGATAATTATTGATGCATTTCAAAATCCTGCTGCATTGTGTATGATGTACAGTATGAGACTCCTATGTATTATCTTTTTACAATCAATTCCAGTGTAATTATTGAAGTCCTGAAGTTAAATTTAAACAAAATCTTCTAACATAAATTTGATTAAGTTCAGTCTAATTCCGACTGATAGGACAAAGTGTGCAAGTGGTGCAAGTCACACAGACGTGGCCAGTATAGCTTTCCAACATAAGCCATATTGATGTGTATATGGGACTGGCTGGCTGGCTGGCGGAGGATCTCAGCTCGTCATTACCCCTCTTTGTTTTCAGTCGTCACGGAAGTCAGCTCTACTCACTGCGGCCAAGAAAGCCAAGTTAAAAAATAATCCCTCTCGAGTTCGCTTTGCCGATTCCGTCATGGTAAACGGAGCTCCTGTACTGACAGTAAGTTGGCTGAGTTATGAGCTCTGGTAGAAATATTAGGCCTATGGATAAGTGTTGTCATGACTTTTAGTGTCCATTTCCCATGTTATGTAACCAAATTTTTTACCAAATCAAAACGTTCTGGAAACCCATCTCAATGCAAAACTCACAAAAATATTTTGTATTAGTGTACCATCACATGACCAAGACAAAATATGTAATATGTCAAATGTCCCTTACAAAGGTCATGTCATCTGGGTTAGAACTTGTCTTTAGCAAGCCATGTAAGTTGTAAGAGGCAGTCAGGGTCACTGAATTGGTTGACACATGTCATTGAATGGCTATTCCGTAGAATGATGCTCATGTTGTTGATCACTGTATTCTCTGGTCTAGATTTGATTGTTTACAGACCACCACCATATAGCTGGAATATAGCTGAGAGGGACATAAAACAAAACTCACTCACTCACATTCATTAAAACTTTTGCACATGACACAAGGAGCAAGTCATGAATACCTTTCAAGGGAACCCATGAAGAGACTGATAAGAACCAAGTTTTATGCAACTGAAGCAGCTGATTTGAAGGAAAATATGGTTTTAAATGTTGAAGGTGAAAGACAGCTTGTCAAAGATTATGTGGTAGAAAATCTTTGTGATAAGTTTATGCAGGTTCTGATAAACATCAAGAAAGATTATAATGATTCAGTAAAGTGCTCCAGGCAAGTCATCCCATTCTCTTCAAAATTCAATCGGCTGTTCCTAAATGAAAAGGCTCTGGATTGAGAAATCTGGAATTGCTGAGCAGGCTCTGAGTCTCTAATGTATTGATAGAAACATGTTGACACTGGTATTGTGAAGGCTTCAGGTCAGTGTCTATCAGCTGGTACAAGACTAGTTAATTCAACAACTGACAACTGGCATTTCATTGTATACTGCCATCTTTCCATCAGGAAGTTCTTTTGCAGATCATTTCCTGGATTAATGAACCTTCATATCCTTAATGTCAATTGCAGTCAGTGAATGAATGTTGTTTGACGCCTCAGTCAGCATTATTCTTGCCATGGAATGTCCATTGTAATGTGGACGACCACTAGCTGGGAGTATGAGCTGTGTCCACTGCCACGGTCATTGAAGATTGTTGTATTATCTGCATGGTACAGTGTATGAGGGCCATGTGTGGTGTCCCCAGCCATTATGTTTTCTGGACATTGCTAAAACCAGTAGAAAACACTACTCATAGTTTCTATTCTCTTATGAAAATTTTGTCAACAATGTGTCAACTATTTTGGCCTTGTTCTGAGAGTTTTGTGTGCCTCTTTCAGCAGTATTCCAACAGTATCACAGTAGGGGAAACCAGAAATAGCTTCACACATTGTACCCATGTAGGGAATCAAACTCAGGTGTTTGGCATTGCAAGAGAACACTTAAACAACTAGGCTACCCAACCACCCCAATCAAACCATTCTACTCCATACTTCCCATTCATCTTTGACTTGATGTGACCCAGTTTACTCATTCAACATGACAATGTCTGTGCCTGTCTGCACAAATTGGCCAGATTTGATTGGGCATTATGATATGCATCTATCTGAAAGAATCAATATTCATTCAAACAATGCCTGAGTATTATTTCAAGTTTCAAATGAAGACTTGAGAGCTCTGTGATGTTGGTAAATCTCATTATCAAAGGTATGCTTAAAATACTTTTTCCCATGAGTGTCATTTGGATGTATAAATCTTTATTTTGACGTATCTAGAGCCAAGGGACCATCGCCAAACAGATTTGTCATGTTAAAGATTTAACCAGTTGCAGCTTTCTGTCTTTCTTGCAGCCGTCCGCCCAGGAAAGCTATGTGCCTTTCATGCCTAACGTTCTGAAAGTCTTTCTGGAGAATGGGCAAACCAAGTCTTTCAAGTATGACAACAAAACGACAGTAAAGGTGAGATACTAGTCTGCATCCATCTTCTTTGGGGTTTTTACAACATCTGGCAGCTGTTTTTGATGTTCTGATGTCATTAAAGTTAAAAGTGGACAATCTGGGGTCATTCTTTTTGTACAGTTTGAGTCTACTCCGGGTAGTTGTGTAAAAGAACAATCATATCTTTTCAGATATTTATGTCTCATTTGAACTGATGCTACTGGATTCTATTTCTGTTATTTATTTAATGTGTGCAGCATGATGAATGTCTTCTTTGTAAACAAGAGCCACTGAGACAAATTCAAGAGTCGTTGTGATAAACCTCGATTTGTCAGGAGTATTAAATTTCCTTTTTATTTTAGTCTGTTTGCAGTGAAAATGTACCGATGAATTTCACTTTCTACAAAAATATACCTTGCCAACTGAAAATCTATATCTCAGAATTTTATTCAACATAGGATAAAAGCTGTTTTACAAATGATCACAGTTTCAGTCAATATTGTTGGTTCGTTTTACAAAGGGGTATGCACATTACATGAAAATCAGAGGACAAGCAGGGTTGGTCGAAGTTAACACTTTTAACTTAGTGCACATGCATTTGCTTCTTTGTTCCAACTACTGCACCCATGCCCTTGTAATACAAACCATTACTAGTGATTTGATTCTATGATAGTTTGTTACACATCTTGTATCAATTTGAATGAAATTATGAGATTTAAATGATCAAATTACAAGGATTTGCATTCTCAATTGCACTGCATCTGTTTTACCTTTTTGCAAAAGTGACAACTCATTGGTATATTTTTATTGCAAACAGACTAAAGCATAAAAACCTTGGACTGTTGCATTCATTTTCAAGGTTTTTTGAAATAGCCAGTAAATATGGCTGGTGAATCAAATTATGCCTATGGGGAGCAGCAGTCGGTGTACAGTTATTGATAGTGGTTAGTTAGAGTTTTGGAGGTGACAACACTTCCAGAATGAAGTTGTCCAGTTGTACCTGGGTCCAAGGTATGCTCCAAGATAGATGACTCAGCAGTTCATGAAGGAAGCAGCTGTAGTGGTGTACCAGCTTAAAACTTCCCTTGGCCTGTCGTAGTGGAGACAGTGTAGCCTTGACTGAAGCTTCCACCTCATCCTAGGTCAGGTCCTGCCCCTCAGGATTTCAGCCCTAAGGGTGGGGAAGGTTCAGTCTAGGCCCTTCCTTCCTTCTCCCTACTGGTCTTCCTCAACCATTACATACTTATGGGTGAGGTTAGTTTTACATCCCCTTTGCAATGTCACCAGCACCAGAAATGGATTTCACACATTGTACCATTTGGGGAAATGAACCCTTGAGCATGAGAAGCGAACACTTTAATCACCAGCCTACCCCACCACTCACTTGTCATGAGAGGCAACTATGCTTGTTGCAAGAGGGAACTAACAGGATGGGGTGGTCTGACTCCATGTCATTGTATCCCGAATGTCATCATATCCCAAATGTGTAGATCAATACCGTGATGTCAGTCATGTTATTGTTTATATCTACAAGCCACCATCATGTAGCTGGACTATTGAGGAATCCAGTGTTAAATAACAGGAAACAAACACACTTAACATGCCAATAATGGGCTGCCACATCTGTCTTTTTGTTACTGAAGCATGTTAGCCCCTTTCTGTTGGCATTAACTCCATGAGATTATTTTGAGTCACAGGCTTTCAATCCCAGTTTCTGTCACTGAGGATATTCAATGGACAAATATTTGCCAAATTCTGTTTTCAGAAGTACTTCACAGTTCCATTATGGGGAAGTGACGAGGCAATCTTTAAGTGATTGCTGGTAAGATGAGTGTTTGACAGGTATAAGCCCCTTGGGATCGCACCACCAGAGCCCTGTAAGTGGGTTTAATGGTTGCGTGCACATACTGCAATGCGATGGATAGCCCAGATTGATTAACACTGTGACAGAACCTAAGAGAGTAAAAGCAGCAATTTCTTGAAATGATCCCCGTCATTTCCACACAAGTCTATCATTACAAATTTAATTTGTAGGAGAAAAAGAAGACGTTGTTTGAAAACTTGACTCCTTGTGGACATTTTCCAGTGGGAGACAGTGGATATGTGTTTAAATATATTGTGTATATAGACTGTGGATGAGACTGCAGTTTAGGGCATGGTATGTCAGTGCTAAAGAATAAACAATATTCATACTAGGGTTGGAAGTTAGACTTTAATCTGATTTTCTAAAGTGCAAACAACTTTATGAAATTGTGTTGCAGATGTGGGTTGACTTGGAGATGTGGATTGATTTGGAACTTTATTGTAGTCAGTGTGCTCTGAAAATAAAAAGAATATTTTTGTTGATACATTTTCAGGTTTAGGACTAAATTTCATTAGAATATTCTCCAAAGAGGAGAAGGAACCTTCATAAATACTTCAAACTGGTTCTACACAAGTGAAAAATAACATCATACACCTATCATGTTACTTGAAGAACAAACAATATGGAAAAATTAACTTGCTATATCAATATTACTCACAATCAAATATTTCTATTAATTTAAGTATTTTAGGTGTAGGAACAGAGATCCAGTTATGCTCCCAGTAAAACCAAGCTGTTTCCAAGACTGCTCATGTCATGCTGATAATCATACAGAACCATATCTATGGTTGTCCATCATTTTCACACCAGGGAAACGTCATCACCAATCGTGATCCATAATGCATTGTCCGAAATGTTATAACATGAGGAACAGGTGATAATCATGTGACTCGTCTTCACTTCTGTGATTGGTGTTGATCAAATGACTTCATTCCCCAATGGAGACATTTTAACGTTTCCTTGAAATAATAAGGTGTCACTGATTTCAGATGTTTTTTGCCATACTAAACTCACTGCAGGTGGAGATTTCTGGCATGTCTTTGTGCCATGTGAACTGAAATGGCATGCACGATGGGTTGTTTCAGAATTGTCTCATCACAATAACTTTGTGCTGAAATATGTACGTAGGACAGGAACTTCTAGACAACTGTAACTTTGATACATCACATGTTCAATATTGATGTAGGACAGGAACTTCTTGAACATGGAAGGAGAACACAGTGACTAAACTTTGAGGCAAACATAACTGTGGCTTATCATTGTTGAACATGTCAGTATTTCAGTGGATGTTACCCCCAACATCCAATATCAAGTCAGGATCAAAAGAACAGTAGTTATCCCGTGGCAGAATGTGGAATATCAAGTCATCTCAACACATACAATATATGGTGCACTATCTGCCTGTTCTTCCCCAGTTCCCCATGGGATATGTATCTTACTTCTAACTGATTTGATGACATAAACTTTGACAGATATTGATCTGTTACCAACAAATTCAATTTGTAGAATCTAGGAATCAAAATTCTATCACATTCTAGTCCTGAACTCTGTTGTTATCATTTAGACATTATAAAATCAATTCATATGAGAGTGAACACTAACTGCCATGGGACTGTTTTCCCAACAAATAGTGATGGATTAAAACTAAATTCAATTTGCAGTATGTTGAACTTCACATATCTACAGGCCATAGATCAGTTTAGGTCCAATTTTGAAATCCATATAGTGATGAACAAACATTCTGAGAGATCTGCATCACTCAAAGCTTTCCTCCCACGTAAATCTTGCATTAATGCTCTTCTAATGCCCACAGACTCATAATTTCCCACTTTTTTATGAGGTTGGAAGATAATTCAGATGATATTGGCATGCTGCTTGGTGAATCCTGGAACTCACAGACCAGGTGTAGGTGAAAACAGGGGATTTGAACCCAAATCAGGGAGTCTCAATGCTGACATGATTCCATATAAACATAGGAACAGTCAGATGGGTCACTTGCTCATGTGTTCAAACTTGCTGATGGTTTGTGGGTATTATTTCTGATCACATGTTGGAAATATTGCTGATAATATCTGAGTAATAATTCCTGATGGTGTTTTGGTAATGTTAACGGTCATATGTTGGAAATATTGCATGATAATATGTGAGTAATATATTGATGATGATATGTGGGTTATATTCCTGATGGTTTGTGGGTAATATTCCTGATAGTCTGTGGGTAATATTGCTGAAGATATATGGGTTATATTACTAATAATTAATATCTCTGATTTTTGGCTTTGTCACTGGGTTTTGTCACTGATGATTTCTGTAAAATGTTTATGACCAATTTAAAGCACCCACTCCTAATACCCCATTGTAATCTATCAATGAAGGGAAGTTGCTGCACATCTTGAATGTTTAGCCACTCTATTGGATGTTCCCTCTGAGGTTAATAACTCACAAAAAGTTGGACAAACTTTCCTCAACACTTTCGATCGACATTCACAAACTACGGTCATCTACACTTGATGCACCTGATGCATGGCCAGGAATCAGTGCTAGTGTCATCACAACTCATTATAACCATTTGTGCGATGAAATTGTCAATCAGTTAGGTGTTCACTCAATAACTTGTATAAATGAATGAGCTTCCTCACAATTTGCCAGTCTTTGATATTTTGTTGATATTCAAGTAACATTTGCAGAAAATAGACGGCTTAGTGTTTCAAATCAGTTTGTAATATGGGCTTCAATCATGGCAGTTTCCAAACGTTGTGGAGCTTGGCAGCACTGCTGTGTTCCTATTACCCTCAGTTTCATTTACTGTAGTAGCGTGCAGGATTTAACCTTAAGTCAACAGAAGTGTTGGAGATGAGTCAGCAAATATGTAATTATGAGCGCATAACAATGTTCTATTGCAATTCAGAAAAAAAAGACAAAAGACTGATGAGTGCATATACTGAGTAAGGTAGCCTTGTGGTTAACATGTCTGCTTGTCACATCAAAGGCCTGATTTTTCTTCTCAGTTTGGGTGTACAATGTGTCCACTGCTATGATGTGGGTGGAATATTGCTAAAAGCAGCACCCAGCTCACTCACTAACTCTAATGAACATGGTTAGCCCAGCGGTGTAAGAGGCAGCTACATCCACCGAAACAGCTTCAGATTGTTGGTTCAGATCGCTTGAACCCCCACCAAGATGGTGAACATGTACGGCTAGCATCATCTTCCACTTTGTATATATTCATGTGACAGGCTATCATAAAGAGTATCGTTTAGGGCAGTGTCCAGTCAACCCACCATGATGACAGGTACATGTTAGAATTTGACACATTCTGCCACCTCCAAAATGTTGCCCCAGACTTGCATTGCAGAAGGTGATTACTTCCAGCTTCACCTTTGAAAACTGTTCCACTGCAATGATGAAATTGAGTAATCAATTTATATTTGCCTTCTGTCAGCCATGATTTCTTATGGTGTCTCCATGTAGCTGGAATATTGCTGACTGCAGTGTTAAACCAAAAAAACCAAAAAAACTATAGTTAAACTGTTGTGCCATGACAAATTAACTACAGAATTATGAAGTCAATTCACTAGTCCGTTACTTCTTTTGAGTAGAGCTGCGAAACATGAAATGTTTTCTCCATTCAAAATTGGAATAGATTTGTTCATAAATGGCACCTGGACTGTTCTAGGATCAGAAAATCATTTTTGGAAAACAAATGATGTATGTCACCAAAACATTGCGACCATTTATTGTAATTCATTTACTTGCAAACATTGTAATTCATTTATATCAGTTATGAATGATTCAGTTATTGTTCCATAGATTTTTTCTAGAATGAGTAAACCTTTTTTAAAGATAACCTATTTCATCTATTTGAAAGCAACTGTTAGATTCATGTCAGTTCAGTAACATGATTATATAAACCCAGATATTTGTGGATTATTTACAATTCTGTCTTGGTAAAAATTCTTGGGAAATCACCTACTTTTTTCCCAGTCCCACAAGGGGACCCCATTCATGTGAAAAATTACTCAGGATTTATGGCTTTTTGTCCCTTGACTCGGCTCATCTTACTGTCAATTGTTCCACCGAGTAATGTGAAACTGTTAATGTACTCGGCATCTACGGAGGAATATATCAGCCTTCCATTCCTCACTGTTTGGTGTCATGGGAAGGTGACTAACATGATGACTCAGCAGGATCTAGCTTGGCCATTACAGATAACTTCAGGTAATATTTATTGAAAGGAGCTAGGAAATACTGGTATTGTCTAATCGATTCATTGACGGTGGGGTAGCTTAGTGGATAAAGCATTTGTTTGTTACACCAAAGACCCAGGTTTGATTCCCCACATGGGTACTCTGTGTGAGGCCCATTTCTGGTGTGTCCTGCTGTGATATTGCTGGAACATTGCTGAGGCCAGCATAATCCCCAACTCACTCACTTCCATGTGCAAGAAATGATTTTCAGTTGTTGTTGTTGTTTTTCTTTCAGTTTCTTCATGATTGTGTTCTCTTTTGTTGTCCACCCCTTGAGTGGATATGAAATTTGCAAATGTCATGTTAAAGTGAACAAGGGCATTTCTCTACGTTTGTTTGTGGATGTCTAGGGGTCATCCTGTCCAGATTCCTGTGCAGATGGTCCAGATTCCTGTGCAGTTCTCTATTCTGTTTCCAGAATGTGATAATTGTTGGTTGAAGTATTGATCCTGAGTCTTAGTTTGTTTCTAGCCTACTTGAACCTTTGGACCAAGCATTACATCATCCTCATGATGGTATTCTTATGTTTGTGGCTGAGTCAGCCCTGATGATGATGACAATGACGACGACTCTACATATGTTGTCTGTCTTCAGGATGTGATGCAGTCCTTGCAAGAGAAGCTGAACATCCAGTGCATCCACCACTTCAACGTGGTCCTGCAGAACATGAAGAACAACACTGCCGGCAGGATGACGCTGCTGCAGGAGCACGAGACACTCGCAGAGGTCAGGGTCACAATGGTCACCATCTTGATCTCATATTCTAATTGCTAAGTTAATCAGAGAATTTACACCAGTAAAGTTGTGACGGCAAATATTCTCAACAAATCTGACACATGGTGTTGTGTTTTAGATACTCAATTAACATGAACAACTTAAATACAATCATCCCCACAATTTGTTGCAACATAGTAACTAACAACTCCTTCTCTACAGATTGCAGCTCGCCCCGGTGCTCGACACTTCCGCTGTTTGTTCCGTGTGGCGTATGTACCAAGAGATGCATATGACCTTGTGAGGGAAGATGCAATAGCTTTTGAGTATTTCTATTTACAGGTGTGTAATGCTTGGATGGCAGCTCTTAACCTGCTTTATAAAATTATAAAATTAAAATTACCTATGGCATATTCTGACATTTCTCAGTAGTGTATACTTATGGATAGCAGTTCTATATTTTCTACATAGTTCACATGAATTTTGTCATCCAGTATGTATGCTTGAGATGAGAATAGTGTTTACATTGCAGTTGATTTTTTCTAAATATTATCATCAGATTCTAATATCAGCAAGCTTATGATTTTAATTCTTGATATGTTAGACATTTCCATTTTACTGTTATAGTTTGGCTTATAGTTTCAATACATTTATTGTACCGATGTTGGGCTGTTCCAGTGCTGCAACGATGTGATACACGAGAGGTTTGTTCCTGAGCTGAAATATGACACAGCGTTGAGGTTGTCAGCGCTGCACATACAACAACATGCCACCAGCAACAACATGACTGGCAAGATCTCCATCAAGGCTATCGAGTAAGATGTCTTTATCAAAAGTCATTAACATCATGTTTCTTTAGCAAGAACAGTCAAACCAGGTTTCTTTGAATTCAGCTTCCCTAATCATGCCTGGTGTGTATGCTTGTCTGGCAGTTAGTAGCCCGGTGAGTACAGCATTGCTTAAGACATGAAAGGATTGGGTTTGACTCCACACATTAATACCCTGGTTTCATCAGCCATGGTGAAGGTGGAATAAAGCAGAAGTGGCGTCCAACTAAGTTCCAACATCGGCCAGACCGGGTTCAGTATGACTGGTCACAAGTACCCTCTGCTGATCGTAACTCTCTCACTAACTCTTGCTTTCCATCCGGATGGACTCCTTGTAAACTAAGTCCCTGGTACTACATACCTGTCAGAAAGAGTGACTCCTACAAAAGGTCCCCTGTAACTCATTGACTTTCTACAAAGTGAAGGAGTATCTGCATGGAAAGCAGAGGTTCAAAATCCAAGCTGATCAAATCAAAAGGCATTTTAAAACGATACTCATTGTTGCCCTGCTTTGTAATGCATGGCATTACAGGATTAAACCAGGACTGGTCAGCTTTTTGGAACTGCATGTTAGCACCGAAAGACTGGCTTTTGTCCAGTCTAGTACGAACAGTTAGAGCATGCATGTACTTTAGTTTAACTTTGTGAGCGAACACGAACCATGTTACACCTCAAGTTTTTAATATCCAGTAAACCCCTGACACAACTTATGTGTGTTTTCAGGAAGGAGTGCGGTCTAGACAAGTTTGTACCACACAGTTTGATTGAGAACATGAAGGGCAAAGACCTCCGCAAAATGCTAAATCAGTACCTTAAGATGAACCAGTCACTGACTGCACCTGGACAGAAGCAGCTGACTCCACTCCAGGCCAAACTACATTACATGAAGATTGTCAGCGAACTTAAGACCTTCGGCAGTCGAGTCTTCATGGTCACGTTACTGGTGTGTATGGTCACTTGCAGTTTATAGGCTGGTGCTATGCAGGCCACTATATATTAGGGATGTCACTATACATTAGTTTCATAAATTGGTATGTATCATGTTACCCATGTCACGATTCGATATGTATTGTAATACCTACTTATTTGTAAATAGAGAATACTAAACTCTGTCCTGTGTAATACCTTATTTATGAAATGAATGAGTGATTAGATATCTAAAGAGTGAAAGTGAGTTAGATACCAATACCATTTACAAGTTTCATAAATATGGTGTTACATGGGATATAGTTTAATATTTTATTTATTACTCACCCAACATTAGCAAAATAATATCAAGCTGAGTACTTCATTCTTAAGAATTCAACGAGTGTGGTGACACTCAGCTTTCCATGAGTCAAGCAAGGTCTAATACTATTGTGACAGAGGTATTAGCATTGTAACTGCATAACTGTAAAAACACTTTGGTGTCATACATGTGGCATCTCGCGATGTTATTACACAATGTGTAATAACTTTGTGAAATTATTAAACAGTGATATCATCAACAGGCGAGTAAAAAATTTACATACATTTGAACGTTAATATTTCAAAGTTTATAACTGTCCATAAGAAGATTAAGCAGTTCTAATTTCTCATTTTTGTGTATGAAAAATAATCATTTATAACTCTCCTATAAACATGATACCATTGCAAATGTTACATGAACATATTTAGACTGATACTTTCTAAACTAAATATTGATACAGTTTTGAAAATGATAATTGTATTGTCTTAGAAAAAGTGTATTGTGACATCCATAATATATATTGTTCTTTTCCTTTGATGAGAAAAGTATAGCCATTATATGTTAAGTTTGCTATCAAAAGATGCATAATATCAACAATCAACCATTTAGACATAGTTCACATCACATCCTTGTAGAAAAATGGTTCACAATTTGGTTGAACTATAGTGGACATAGACTGAAATGCTGTCATAATATTGAAATACGTATTAAATCATGTTCTAAGTAAAGTGACATACTTTGTGACACATCCTTTGTGTGATTATTGAATTATGTATCAAATCATGATCTAACCACAGGGACATTGATTGATCAACATCTTTGCATTGTATCAAGATTATTGGATCAAGTTATTTTATGTGAGATACATGTTACTAATAAACTGCAGCGTCTTCAATCTTTTCATCTGATGTGACATTCAAAGACATAAGTTCTTGTAGTTAGAGTCATCCCAGACTTCACTGAACATACAGTTTCGTATTCTGCTGACAGATACGTACAGTCAGATATGTTTCATACATCAACCAATCATTCCACTGCTGGAAACCAGGGAAAATATCAAATGGAAATTAACTTAATTTTCTGTGGTTTTCCTCAGAATGGATCTCTCAATTCCGGTCTGTCTGAAAATCATGTGTTTGATGATTATCAGGTCTGCCATCTTAGATTACCTTCACAATGGCATCCAAGTCTAGACTGTTGGTAATTACAGCGTCAAAGTCTCCTCTCTTACTGGTGGTGCCCATTGATTGTCAGTGATCTTGGATACAACCTATACACACTATAGATGTACATTCATTGATAATGATCATGTGAATGGTCAGTGAATAGTGATTGATCAATAGTAACGGCCATTCATAACTTGCATGGACAGTCATATGACCTTGAATTATCATTGACTGTGGATAGCAACTGATTATGACTGATTCTGGATAGTGTTTGATCAAGGATAGTTTATGATAATGGGTAGTCATTAATCATTGATATTTGACTTTGGAAAGTTATTGACCTTCCAACCTTCTGATAAGAGAATTCCCCACATATGATGTTCCAGGATCAGAAGACAGAAGCCATGGTTCTGGTGGGTCCGAAGTCAGGCATCAGCGTGGTCACAAACATCAAGTCCTACACGGTACAATAGTGAGAACGTCCCAGTTAACTGTCTTTGCTGGACAGTCAGTATAGGGATTGTTGACAAGGTCCCAACTACAATATTTGGGATCCTGGGGTTACAACCACTGACCTGGGTGCCGTTCTGCTGACTGCCTTTAACAATACATCATTTGTAAACTCCTACAGTCACAATCTTATGACATTACATTATGACATTATAATCGGCATACTGTTCCACCAGTCTTAACCAAATCAATCGTAACATTAAGATCCAATGTATACGTTGCTCATGACCAACTTAACCTTGCTATCATCAATCACAGAGTAACCAAAATGTGGCATTGATATTCTACCTGAAGAAAAAGAGCAAGCATTTCGTCATCAACGTACCCTGAAATACCCCAGGAAATGTACATATATGGTGGAGAATTCTAAAGGCAGCATGTTTTTCAGTACCACATATTATGCCTGATGGCCAGCGTTCACATGTGGTTGCCCCTGAAATCAAGGTGATCACTACCCTAATATTTTGCTCATGTTTTTTTCTCCATGATTACAATTGGTTCCAAAACTACTTCCATTGTCTGCTAGACTAATGAGGAGATAAGGGAGATAACTCATGCATTGCATTTCTCTATCTCATGCACAAAAGAGTCTTGATGTAAGCTGGAATGGGATTGTAAGATCGGGATCGACTATGATCAACCGAAGAGCAATCAGTGCAACAGGTGTTATTTTTAGCTAAGATGACTGTAAAATTGGTGTAGTTTGAGAAAACTGATCTTAGGTAAGATCAGTTAGTAGAATGGCACCCAGGTCATCCTTGTCACCATCTAGTTGCCTCAGTGTCATCGTGCTGACATTGTTCCTGTTATCAAGCCCAGTGATCTGCAAACCTCTGTCATCAAACCTCAGTATTATGATTGTGGGACAAAACAATATCCAGGCACCAATTCGAAATATTATTAATTTGAGATAAGCCTGGGTTTGACTATGTCTGTGATAGATGTGTACAGCATTTGAGCTGATGAATTGGAAAGGGCATCGATTGTGGGAAGGTTTCGCACAGTGTGATTCAGACTAGTTACCATGTGTAGTGATGCTGTTTTGGTGTTGCAGTTGTCCCTGTTGGCGGAGTTTGACCAGATCGCACGTGTAAGGGTAACAAAGGAGGGTGAGAACATGCACAGGGTGGATATAGACCTCACTGATGAGAAGGCAGAGGTCAGTACATGATGATGATGATGTTGATGATGATGATGATGATGATGATGATGATGATGATGATGATGCACATTTGGAGGAAGTGGTTATCAGAAAGTTTCATTGCCTCTTTTCTAGCCAATCAGCCTTGGACTGTTGACGGAAGATGCCCAGAACTTTGTATGCATGGTGTCCGGGTACTACAAGATCTTCGTTGACCGAGATAAACGCATTGTGGAGACAACACAGGGCAAGAACACATCTGACCCAGATGGTAACATTTTTTATCATGACTAATTATATCTGAAATTTATGAAAGATATTCCATGCAAGAATCCCTCCAGCTTCTTAACTTCCTGGCCCACATTATGTAAAGTGTTTTTGGTGCCAAGAAGATGGTAACTCCTGTTCTGTAACATAGACAATAAGATTGTCCTAAGCAATAAGGGCTTGCCTGGATGTGAGAAGGTGATGACTATAGGCTGCTGGAGTTGTGAAGGGAATGACTAAAGTCTGCTTGAGCCAAGAAGGGGATGCGTATAGACTTCTAGAGTTGAAAAGGAGATGTGTAAAGGATGCTAGAGCTGAGAAGGGGATGCTAGAGTTGAAAGGGGATGAGTATTGACTTCTAGAGGTTAGTATAGTACACTACATTAACAGCCATGGTGAGTGCATAACACAGCCTATGATGTTCAAAGGATTGAGTTAACTCTTGGAGCAATGCTTGGAATTTCATTGACCAGACCTGTTTTTCCTTTCAGAACATGGCTTATTTGGAATAGCATGTCTTTGATTCACTACTTATCACATGCTAAGCAGTTAAGGCTTAATTTGTGAAGTTTGTTTAATTTCATCAGCGATTTGACTTATTTCAGACACCATTGCTTATTTTGGCTTTGCGCATGTAGTGTTCTGACTTGGCTTGATCATGTCTGTGTTTAGCTTCAAGCCTGTCACCTTCCTCTCGGTTGAGTGCACCTATCGCCAAGGGAACATAAACCCTGTCCCTTAAAGTTAAAGCCTTTGCAGTTCACCTCACACTCCGACATCCGCCTCAAATTGAGGGCACAAAATAACATGGCTAGAATCCATAAAAATTGCCATAAGATCTCATTTTCAGTTAAATCGATCTCTGACAATTGAAAAAGTCAAATGGCTCAGAAACATTACCTTTAGATAGTACACGATGTGAGTGGCAGTGAGGAGAATATTAAACAGGAATGGGAGGGTTTTCTACTTCGTCTTGCACACTGAACACATGCAATGCTATCAACAAGGGGAAGTAACTGTGATCACAAGGAATGTATTGATCATCCATGGTCAAATTTCATTACACCTCTAAATTCCATCTTCTTCAGTTTATAACTCTGTGAGCTTGGCATTTCCAGTCATTCCATTGAAGTAATTTTCACTTGAGCAAAATTCTTTTCAGTTAAAGCCAATTTTAAAATTTATTACTGCCCTTCTCAGAGCAATCCAGAATTTCATTTTGGAAAAACTTAATTAAGTAAAACAGCCAGAGTTGTATCTTTTTCTTAGTTAAATCAACATGATTGGAGAAGAAGATTTAGAAGTGTGAACTCTTGTACAAGTTGTCCAGGAGGTTCTATCTCATTATATTTGTGTGATTTCATAAAAAAATATTCTCAACAAGGAAGATTACATGCAGAAACAAAATCCAGCTGTATAAAAATCAGTACTCTCCGAGTTTTAAATCCAAATGTAGAATTAAGTCTCACAACTTGTTTCAACCTGTCTCTCCAAATCTGACGATTGTTTCTGGTAAGATGGCTGTCTCTGATCTGCTTTGGATCACTATGTGGGATTTCTTCCCATGATGCATCATGGTGTTATTTCTATCGACTTGATCTCTGATGCCTGTGGTTACACAGCAGTTCACTGAAACTGTAAACAGGGAAACAACCGGGAATGGTTTAGTACCCCAGCACCATCATCTAATTGAAGTTCCTGCATTGGATAGATTTGTGTTGCATTTATATGTTACAGTCGGATTGTGAAATCACTTATTTCGCAAAATGACCAAAAAGTTCAGTCATTTTGTGAAATGACTTAAGACTGTTGCCACTTTGCACCATTAAGTGCAACAACACAATCAATATCCTTCATTCATTTAATAAAATTTCAATTCATTGAAACGTGGTGGACAGGGGTTTGTGAGGTGTGTCTGCTCTGGACACAGCAAATGTCAAACAAACAGATGTAAATGCTTCAAAGTCAAGCTGAAGTGTAACAGTCGCTGCCATAATAGTTTTAACCATTAGTGACAACAAATGATGTTGAAATTATGATCCACTTTGGTAGATTAAGTTATTAAGTGAACTTTCATAAAATGACTGAAGTATATTGATTGTTGTTACACAGAATGGCTGACTCTCAGTCATTTCACGACATGACTGAACTTTTGTGTCATGTCATGAAACGACATGTCACAGTCTGACTGTAACATATATACTTAGTGTCTAATTAGTGGAATCCTTACTTATGGCTACTTCTAAACAGTTTTTAAAAATCATATTAAATTCTAAATTTGGGGACACTAGGCCTAATGGAGGGGCATAAAAATTAATACCTTTGCGGAGGGTGATACAATACAGACACTGTATGGCAAAATGTGCAGTGCTCTTCAGCATCATGAAAATTTTTACAAGGACATGGGATGGATTAATGATGGTGATTATGTACAGAACCTAGTACACTATTGTCTGCCCCACAAGGCAGTGAGGTAGCCTGGTGGTTTAAGTGTTTGCTTATCACACCAAAGACCCATGTTCTATTTCCCACATAGGGTACGGTGTGTGAAGTCCATTTCTGGTGTCCCCAGCCCTGTTCTTACTGGAATATTGCAAAAAGCATTGTTATGCTAAACTTTTTCACTCTGACCCAGCTAACCATGTATCAAATGACTGGTCTCACAGCAGGATGTACCATCCCAGCAGCACCACCAGCTGAAAGAGGCAATTAACACTCCCTCCAACAAGGTCAATTGTATGGCAGTTTACTTCAGCCTCGGCTGACATAATTAATTCAGTGAAGGATCACTTCATTTGACCAAAAGCACTTTGAGGGTCATATTGAATATTTACTGGTCTGAATAATTGTGGAAATGTCCACATTTAAGTAGGTATAATTGCATGAAATGAAAAGGGAAAATTTATCACAATTTTTTTTATAAACCTTACAGAACACAGAATCTTCTGCATCTTATATGTGACTGTCAGAGTGCCACCATGTGTATGACCAGTTACATTACCATGAACCAATTCCGTCAGTATGATTTAGAAAAATATGTCAGCTTGTACACTTCATCTCTTGTAATTTAGTCATGGACCTTGCTACAACCATTTACCAATATTAATCACTATATAATGATCTCTGATAGTGCTAACTAAACTCACTCACTCACTTAATGGCTGTCTACCAATATTTTCTTGCAAATGTTTTTATCCATTTTTGACTACATTAATTAAATAATCATCCATGGATGATCCAGGATCAATGAACAGGACTGTTCTAATTGTCCTCCTGAAGTTACATACTGTCATGTCAAGTGTTCTTTTGGTGCCCACTCCGATAGCTGCCCACAGCAACTTGAGAAGAAACACTGTGTAGCTTTTCTAGGAACCATGACAGACATTTTACGTGAAGAACATATGGATCCTCCTTTTTTTCAAGAACAAAAACCATAGTGATAGTGCTGTGATATTGACTTTTGAATAAAATCTAGGCTTTTGCATCCTTTTTGTTTTTTACCTCCAACCTTTCTTAACTTTCTAAGTGGCACTTAATACAATGAATAAAGGAGAAGACATGTTTGCATTTGAACATAGTACTGTAAACATATACTACTGTGTATTCCTTTATCACGACCATGTGGGACTAAATAATAGGGAATCTCATACAAATGTCTTATCATGCCAAACATGGCCACACTCGAGGATGAAGACTTTTATGGATAGACAACTTCTTTGTTGCAGTGGATGCAACATTTTGGGGGAGGATTCTAACATCGTTATCATCTTTAACTTGTTAACGGTATTAACTTATTAACTTATTAACTTGTTAAAGAAGTTGTCTGTCCATACAAGTCTTCATCCTCATCATACCAACTTCTGCATGCCACTTACAGAAATGTCTACACTCATTTGTAATAGATTAAAACATTTTAAGGCTTTGTCTTAAGTGTGAGATTCTTATTATCCTATAAGAAGTATATGTTTTAGTATAAACTATTTTGACCAGTATGGGCGTAAAATGTAGAGCTTTTCAGCCATGATGGCAGAGGTATTAGGTTATTCATATCCTTTTTATGTTTTTCTCATCTGCGGCTTCCAAGAATAACAGAGCATTCAGGCAAAAACTAAGAACAAACCATAATAAAATGAAAAAGAACGTTTTTCACTTAGTGTGTAATCACCTTGTGAAAATTGTAAAACTTACTTAACACAGAAACAATTCTTTTTGAATTGTAGACAAAGAAAACTGAAGATTATGTGAATGTTTTCTTGAGTAGAAGGGTCTTGTTGTCGCATCGGGGCAAAAGTTTCCAAGTTGGAAAACTGAGGGAAAAACAGCTTTTTACTTTTACATGTTGGAGTGAACATTCAGCATGGATGGGAGATGTGACATCCTAATAAACAAGGGTGTGACTGGTCTGCAAGGCTTTAGGCAATACAGGGAGATAATGTTCCATTTCACCCAAATGACTCTTGCAAACAGTTTTTTGTTGAATATTGTAAAGGTCTGTCTGTATTCTAATCTCATGTTCCAGTACCAGCCTACAGCAGCAAGCACCGGGTGAAGGGAGCAAGGTGGACGTACCCAGAGGACCTGGTGTCGGAGGTGGTGGATGCTGGGCAGGTGCTGGAGGAGAATGGCCAGGTGTTGGAGGATGAGAAGCTGATTGACTTGGGTCAGTCGCCACCACCGTACACAGAGAACAAGGAATACTTGGCCCAGATCAAGCAGGAGCTTGGCATGAAGGTACCTAGGGTCTGCTTTTGCCTCCTTACGTGGGAATTCCTCAACCTGTCAGTCATTATGTTTCGTTAAGCAATGCTTTGAACAGTTTCTCCATGACATGCCGTGCCACCCTGTTATGGGAGAAAATCTTAAACTAATGCAGGTCTGAGACATTTACCATATTGGGTGTGGAGGATCCCATGGATTGCTGCCTATGAAATCTGCAAGCACTGGAGTGTATGCTCCAGGCTGAACCACTTTCAGGTTGCCATTATATTGCTTGAGATATGCATCAAACAAGTAACAAACAAACCAATCCACTAAAAAAATATCCTTTGGCTGAGTGGAAAGTGTTACCAACAAATCATGGCTTGACTGTCTGTTGCCAATATTTGGATATATGGTAAAAACTTTTGTGACCAGGCAATATTTTAAACCAAACATTCCATCAGCTGGACATAGTGTTGATACAACCTGTGCAAATCCAGTTAAAAATCAATGTTCACTAACCCATGCTTGTTGTAAGAGGTGACTAATGGGATTGGGTGGTCAGACTAGCTGTCTTGGTTGATCTATGTCATTGTACCCCAATTGCATATTTGTTGTCAATGTTTGGCTATATGGTGAAATATTTTGTGACCAGACAGTATTTTTAATTAAACATTCCATCAGCTGGACACTGTTAATAAAACCTGTGCAAATCCAGTGTAAATTGATCTTCAGTAACCCATACTTGTTGTAAGAGGTGACTGACAGGATTGGGTGGTTTGACTGGCTGTCTTGGTTGATCTATGTCACAGTACCCCAGTTGCGTAGATTGATGCCCATGCTGTTGATCACTGGTCTGTCCGGTCCACTCAGCGTTATTTAATGACTGCAGCGATATAGGTGTAATATTGCTGAGTGCTGCATAAAACTCACTCATTCACTCACTGTTGTTGGTACATCTCCGATTCTGTTTCAGTCTGAGGAACTAAATGACACAGTTGAGACAGTCCAGCTTAACACATTCCACAATGACAATGGTGATGTTACCTGCCTTGAAACTCCTTCCCACAACACCAGTATTTATGAGGAGGCAGTCACCTCTTTTGGTGCCACAAGCCTGGTTGCTGCCGACGACAGCACCGAGGAAAGCAGCCTCAACAGCTTGGCCAGCTCCCAGCACAACAGGCTCACCTTCCAGACTTTCCTCAGTACTACCAGTCATAATGGCACTGCTACAAATGTTCGGAAAACTGGATCTTTGACCAATGGCCATTCAACATTTGAGCCATCAAGATTGGAGGAGATTCCGTCTGACACAGACAGCGGTTCCGGAGCAGATTTGGAAAAGAAGCCATTGTTGTCATCGCAGGGTAGTTTGATGATGAATGGAGACGCTCGGACGAGTTTTGATGTTGAGAGTGATGATACTGACTCGTGGGGAACACCCCATGATAGCCCAGCTAAGGGGAAACTGAGCCAGGGAGGAAGTGGTGAGTTGCCAGGTTCTTCCTGAAGTGGAGATTCTTAATAAAATTGCAGATGTTTATGTCTGTGTGGCCTGTACATTTTCTATCTGATACTTCACCATTGCAGAATCATTAATGCCAACTGCTTACTACCATTGATATTCCGTAATGATGATATTCCGTAATTTTCACTGAAGCCATGCGAAACAATGCAATGTTTTGTGCCTATCCTGGTTGAAGTTTTATGTCTGGAACCTGAATTTGTTTCTGTCATGATGCTTCCTGTGACTGTCTTTGTGCTCCCTGATACCCTCCTTAAACTCTTTGTTACTCTCTTGAAACTTCCTGTCACTAAGATGATGCTCCCTGTTACTGAACTGACTGTCCCTGACTTGAAACTCACCTCACACTTCCTGCTACTGACCACACTCTGTCAGTGTCCTGAAACTCCCTTCACTTTTTGGCTCTGTCACTGTCCTTTTTACTGTTCACAGAGCACAGTTTTGGCCTCCTGAGCCCAGATCTCCATTCTCCCTCAGATCTAGATCAGCAGCAGCTCCTTGAGAGCTTCGGCCTCCACAGTCCGGACGACATCCCCCAGGAACTGTTTGATGTCCTGAATGATCCTACCAACATTAAGGGTCAAAGGGTCTACTTCGACCCTGATATCATAGGTATTGTTGTCTGTTCTTGATACCACTTACAGTCTTTCTGTTGCCTTGAAATATTTCTCCATCATATTGCCACAACTGCCTTTCCAAAGGACTTGCAAAACATGAATTTAAGCAACAAAATAATGGAAATAAGTCATCAAATCCTTTACATTTTTGTATCACTGTGATACACTTTACCTTTTGGAGGTTGAAAGGTCTGATATCCTGATGGCAACATTTTTTGTTCTTTGTTCGCTGTTGTAATCGTTACATTTGATGTTGGCATGGCAACAAACTTCATACAAATACCTGGACCTTATAAATTAACTGTATGTCTTTGATGTTTGATTATTTTAGGGAAGGGAAAGAATGTCTACATTGACTCTGAGATCACAGGTAGTATTCTGGTTAATGCATGCATGATTCTGGGGATGGACTTGACTAGTTAGCAATGTAAGCTTGCCCATAGAGTGAAAGGTAGCAATTAGCAGTATCATGTAGGCAGACTGCCCATATAAAGCCATACAGGAGGACCCTCTTTCAAACTGGGTGTCGACAGTCTGGTCTTCAGCTTCTGTGGGTATATGAGGACCAATCCCAGAATTACTCTGTTTCACAACTGGAGGTCCACTTGTTGGGGTGCTGCAATTTCCTGTACAGCGTTTCTTCTTTGGGCATGTCAGGAACTGAAATAATGAGCTACAAATCCATTATATTATGTTTATTATGTATATAATGTTTCTTGTCACCAGTATTCACTTGCTTATGGCTAGTATTGTAGTGGTAAACCTCTAAAGACAGTGCAGCATTTAGGGCTCACCACCCACATTAAGCAGAGATGTCATCGTATAACTCACTCTGTTAAATGTGGCATTGAACCCAACTCACTCACTCATCCACCTCAGTGTATGCTAGTGTGTATGTGTACAGTGTATGCTAGGGATTGGAAATAATTAAAGCAACTTTAATGACATTGTGCCTCCTTCTTTGAGCAGCGACGGTTCAGGGATTTGGGGTATTGTGCAGAAGTGCTTTGTGTACATATGCATGCGGTTGCAGGCTGTGGTGAGGTAGGGTTTAGGAAATCATGCATTTAAAATGTTTCAATATACTTATGTTTGCCTGCCTTATCAGTTGAAGATAGTATATGACTTATGGTTATTGTAATAGCTTGCTATTGTTTATTATGATTCCAGTTACAGATATATGGCCAAGTAGATAGTGTGTTTGCCTGTCATGCCTATCTACTCCAGTCACTCAAACAAATTAATTTTTGGAGGCAGTTTCAGTACAGTCATTTGTATTATTACAAGGGTCCTTGTGTACAAAGGAGATTGCAATATTTACATGATAAATGTTCTGTTTTCAGATCTGACGTTGTTTCCACCACCAGTTACTCCTGAGGATGACAACATAATAGATTTTACCATGCTTGCTCTACCTCCACCAACATTTACACCCAAACCTGGGTCGGCACAACCCTCTACCTCACTGCCTCACACAAGTACCACAACACCAGGTAAGGGGGACTCTTAATATGTCACATTTACACCCAAACCTGGGTTGACACAACCCTCTACCTGACTGCCCCACACAAGTACTGCAACACCAGGTAAGATGGTTTAGTATCTCACATTTACACCCAAACCTGGGTTGACACAACCCTCTACCTGGCTGCCGCACACAAGTACTGCAACACCAGGTAAGATGGTGTTTTAAAATCTCAAAATTGCACCAAAATCTGAAAGACCTTCTTTTTCTTTTGTTAGCAGACATCTCGATGTTAGCTACCTTAAGTAAGCTGACCTGTAGATTGTAACTGTGTAATGTAAATAACAAATTGCCTGCTTTTGAATTTGATGCTACAACAATTTTTGTTTTCAAACAATAATGTAATGAATATATATGTTTTCAAAATAACATTTGTACTTGGTACTTAAAATGGGTATGAATTCAGACTTATCTTGTCACCATACGGTTTGAATAGTGCCGATGTGACATAAAGCCCAACTCAACAACACAAATACACATAGCAATGATTTGATGACATAACCTTGGATGCAATTTTACAAATAGTGATATCACTGAGCCTTTTTTTCACAGACTTTGACAGAATATGTTGAAATAATACTTTCTTCCTTTCCCCACAGGCTTGATAACAGGAAAACCAGGACCCAATTTACCCACCACTACGCATAAAGTAGCAAGACCAGCACCCCCTCCCCCAGTCCGTGGGTCACCACAACAGAAGTTGGCCAAATCAGCAAGTGTTGGTCATTGTCCAGACTTCTTTGACAATGACATTGATGAGCTCATAGCTAGATTCACTGTCCCTCCTCCACCTTCAGAAAAAGATAGCGAGACGTCGGATCCTCTCGCACAGACTTGGCATGGTGCTCGGCCAAAGAACCAAGTGGAACAGGCAACATTGGACATGAAGATGGTGGAGGATGAGTTTGCTTCACTGATCATACCTCCTCCTCCGGAGAGTTCAACTCCAAGCACTGAAGACATTCCTGTTGTTCCTCCATTCAGTGATGAGAAGGCTGAAACCAAACGGAAAAAATTCAGACATAAACGTTCATCATCTGTAGATGTTAGTTCCCTACAACTAGCTAAAGATTTTCTTGCAACGAATAAAAGCAAATCTATGGATTCCTCTCAACCAGGTGACAAGACAGGGGATAAATCAGTGCATAGACAACTTGAACCCCCTTCATCTTTGGGTCAGGTCAGCAAAGTTTCAGGGAAAAAGACTGGGATACCTGCTGAATCACCAGCTACTGTGTCTGAAAAGTTGAATAGTTTGTTAGCATCTCTTCCCCGTGTTGAAGGGGCTTCGTGGACTGGATCATTAAGACTTCACCGGAGCTCCTCTCTGGATATTTTGGCATCTGCTGATTCGGCCATCTTGAAACCAGGCCAGCAGAGGGCTGCATCACTGAGAGTGCTAGCTCCTAAGAGGACCAGTAGTGTAGGTAGAATTCCACTGTCACAGTTGTTTATTCCACCAGAAAAGACAGAGCAGCCTGTGATTCAAAAAGCTCAGTCTTTTGACAGTGCACAGAAACCTTCCAAAAAGGAAAGTGAGGGGTCTGAACATTTTGCATCATTAAAAGCCAAATTAAAAGCTTGTAAGGATGACCTAATACAAAAGTCCAACCGGAGCAGTTTTAGACTAAAGAAAAATAAATCTGAAAGTAGTGAAAATGTCAGCAAAGAGAAGGCTACTGAGGGGAAGAGTTCACTTCGAAGATCGGGATCCTTTTCTGACCTTGTTGCAAGATTTAGTAAACGTGGTTCCAAAGAAAATATTACAAAATCCTTCAGTCAGGATGGCATTGGGGACACAGATTCAAACTCAGATGGATCCCTGACACCGGTCAGTGATTCAAAGAAGTCTATGAAGATGATTGAAACTCTGGCATTACCAAGGTCTACAATCCTTAGACCTCCAAATGTTACAAACAGTTCTGAGAAGGTGGGTTACCTCCCTTGTCTGCCATGCTCCTTTCCCTCTTTCTTAAACTTTTCTCTGCATATTACCATAATATATTTTATTCTGATCATAATGTCTAGCTCATCTCTTCTTGGAGTAAACAGAAAAAATATTTTTCATTGCACTTCTGTGAATTTTTGTAACTTCATCAATAGTTTTTTTTAAATAGTTATCACTTATCCATTTGATAAACAGGTAATTTGTGCCTGGATTTTAGTGTGTGTCAGTTGTCATGTCCAAACATACTGGGCCTGTCTTGCTAGGCCATGTACAAAACGTACTGGGCCTGTGTCACTGTCAACTTAGGAAGATAATATGATCTGGAAAATGTCCTGGATGAAAAAAATATGTTATCACAAAGTCTGGCCCGGGTTTGATTCTGCACATTGGTGCAATGTGTAAGGCCTATTTCTGGTGTTTTCTGCCATGGAATATTGCTAAAAATGGCATTAAAAGATAGTCAGTGTCAGATTAATATACAGTGGAAGCTGTCTAATCCGGAACTCATTGGGACTGAAGAAATAATCCACCTTATACAATGAGCTGAATTGTAGAGCTGATGATAAATGTACAAGCCACCGATGGGCCTGAGATTGACAACTTGCTGGATTAGACAGGTGCTGGTCGTCCACTGGATATAAATGTGAAGTTATTATTAATTCTAAGATGCTTCAGTAAAAGATCAATGGCAACAAAAGTACTTTATCAGTCAATAGTGTGCACTTTTTGCATTACGTCACGACGTGATGGTGTCGCTGTGCTATTCTGGTCTGCCCCCTCGTAATCGAACACACTATGTCACTATGTAATTGACATGTCAGCTGTCATCACCTCGAACAGCATCCTACAATGAATGACTCCGTAGCATCACGTTTCATGGTTTGCAGTTGCGTCACTCAGCTAACAACACTGGTGGAAACATTACTATTATGTTTTCGGGCAGATAAAATGTGTCATAGTTTGAATGACAATTTTACAGTGGTGCGATAACATTGACAATGTTTACATCCCCACACTGCAATAGTGGAATATTGCTTGACTAGTCAGCTTCATCTGGATGTGTTGATTAGTAGCAGAAATGTGATGTTTATATTGCTCCATATCATTTATGTTAATCACAAAGGTAACTAAAGGAATTTAGAGAAGATATTAAACCAAACCCAAATAGTCACCAAACTTTTTGTTTTTCTGATACCGTTCATCTTGATGTAGAGGGGCAGACACATCGAAAGAACAGCGAGTCAGTTAGTCCTATGCGAGGATTCTTAATTTAGGTCACCAACACTGTCATTTGTTTTCTTCCTTAGGTTAATCGAAATTATCCTAGAAAGCATTAAATCTGGCATCTTAGAAAAGAAATACAGTTCACTCTACCAGCAACTATAGTATAATAAAGCACACTTTTGCCCTGAGCTGTTAATCTGTTGAAGCACTTGGATGTGTTTGAGTTCTTTATTGTTATATTAGTTCAGCTCAAAAGTGTGCTTTATTACACTATACTTGGTGGTAGAACGAATTGTATGTCTTAAGCAACCCTTTCATTACATTAGCAAGGGTTGTGTGTTATGACTGAGCCAGATGCATGAGATATGGTATAATGCTGTTACATTGTACGTTTCACTATTCCATGTTTACCTTAGTCCTGGTTTTTCAGCTGGATTCCACAGATAATGATGATGATGATGATAGTGATCAGGTAAACACGGGGACATTGTCCGCCGCACCAACTGTTCATGCATGCAATGACGAGCCGTGTAAAGTTAACACCAGCCGATAGCACCACTGTTGTCGTATGTTATTGTACAATTCTCAGCATGGGTATTGCAGCAACAAGCATGTGGTCATCGGATGGGGTGCCAAGTACGTGCATCAATCGGGGGCAGTTCCATCACACAGCACTGTTCACAAAGAGTTCTTGTTGCCATGTCAATCAGGAAATCCCTTTGAAATTAAATCATCCATTTAATGCCTGGTAAATTGGAGCAAGATATATAGCTACAATCTTTTTTGAAGTTATTCCTGGAGTCCTACAGCTATCACCATTACAACATGTCATTTCAATAGTCAGCAACTGGAACTACTTGGTTTGAGAGACCTTACAGTGCCATATACTGGCCTTTTGAGAGATGTAACCATTGAAGTTGTCAAGGAAGATTGGCTGCAGTTTTTATTTTAATTCACAGAATATTTTGACTAATCAATCTGTTTGGCCAGATAAAAAAAAAATAAGGATTTATTTGTGTAACATTTTTTTACATCAGCATAAAATGGGGGTGGTGTGGTGGCAGGCAAGGTGATAGGTTTAGTCAAACATGGATTTCTCCTCTTGTTGAGGGTTCACAATATAGTTAACAGGTATTATTTTTGCTTATGTGTTTTAGACAAACATGGATTTCTCCTGTATATATTTTCTATGATTCTTTAACTACAAGATATATAACAGAGCAGTTTTACAGCTGAAGCAGATTGAAGTCATTTTAGAGTCAGGTGTGGAAAATATTGGTTGAAATTTACAATTTGTTATTATTTTCAACAGATTTCTTGTACCATTGCTCATACATTTCTGATGGATTTGTTCAGTGTTGTTTGATGATTAATTTGTGATATAAAACTGCTTTGATCTCTTGATAGCTTAATGGCCCAGCCACATATGGTTACTGTTAAGGTCCCTCATGTGCACTAACAGGTTACAAGTGATATAACAGATATGGAAGCCCAGGTTGAAAGTAGATGCACTGACTCACTGGTTGGGAGGGTATAGTTAATAAACAGCTGTGATTGAGGGATAGTTCTTCAATCCAGTAGCGCTAGACTACTTTTATTAACATTTCTTGCTGTATTGCTGGAATATTGCAGACAGCAGCATTAAACAATAAACTTTATTTTGCAGTCTGTATCCATCTGGTAATATGAGAAACATTCATTCTTAACCTGAAACAGATGGCATTCATTTTTCTTTTTGTCATTTTCATGATTAAAAAGAACCCAAACAAGTGAGAGTAGCCAAAGGGGCATAACTCTGTGAGCAAGGACAGCTTCTTAATGACCGTTGAAGGCAGTAGAGCTGTTTGTAACTGCTTGGTGATGGGATAACTTTAGATACTGCAGATATTCACAGCAGACTGCATGTTAGATAATGTACTATAGATAGGAGCTTGTATAGTTTAATGCTTCTTTAAACATGAGGCACAAGGATGCAATAAAAATGTTCTAATAAAGGTAACCGGTGATATTGACTTGTTAGTTTGTTCCAGTGACATTCAAGTTTGTATTTTAAGTAAGATTTTATCCGGTATCTTTAACCTCATACTTTTTTCAAAGCACTAGATCTTTCCCCAGCATAATCATCTTTGGCAATCATTCATCATGTATCATATATTATCCTTATCTCTTGATACAAAAACACTTTGCGTACATTATGCATGGTTGGATCAGAAGTGGTGTCGGATCTCTGTATACAGTAGTACATAATGTGATATCGCCCAGCTGTGGTATAACCTTGTTATTTCCCACATATATACAACAGTGATGAGAACTCGTGGAGTCTGGGTCCCACCCTCATCATGTTGTGTGTCCTGGTGTAACCAGTAATTTCACCAGCACCCTGTTCATCTAGTTCCATTAAGTGGAGAAACTCTGATTAATGTCCTGTACTCCACTATGTTTACCTACTCTGTGTTTACAGCCAGTGATTAGCTAAGTGCATTACTGCCTCCCAGTATCAGCAATTCTGTTTTCATGCTACTTGACTTTTGATAGCTACAATCATTTTTGGTTGCATGTCTATCTGAAAAAAAGGTGGTGATGTGATATGTGACTGGATAGTCAGGCGTTTACACAATAGATATTTTGGATAGTAAGATATTGGCGTAAACTGTGTCTGGACTGTAGGATATACATGGGATATTTACCTTGATAGTAAGTAATGACAAAGTACTGACAAAGATCATGGAATTGGTTCTGTCCCAGGCCAAGATGTAATGCTGTTATCCCATGATGTGGTATATGGTGTCTGTGAAAGGTATTATCTCAAGAAAGTGGGGATTATAATATGCCATGAATCTAAAGTCTATGTGACTGTAAATTTTGGGATAGTAACAATTACAGTGTGAAATACCAGATAGCTTTGTATTTTAATAACATACCAATCTGTATTTAAAATGCCAGTTGTATCATACAAGACTTTTATTGAGGAGACAAACTATTTCTTTATCACTGCTTCAAGGCACTCTTTTTTTAATGTACAATTTTACTTCCTGAATGTTTGTATATGCGAGTGTGCATGCTCAAGATATTACTATATGAAAAGAAGACACCAACGCAAGCTTGCTCTACATGGACTGTCATGACATCACGTGTCATGAGCTGCATATTAGGTTTCAACTGGAGCATGTCTCATGTCCGTAGTTGTTGGTCTGTCCTCACTGTGCTGTGTTGTGAGTTGTTGCAGTTTGGTTGACTTCTTGCACTGGTAGATTACACTGACAGTGAAAACGTGTACTGTACGGCTATGATCTTGGATGATAGAGTTTAGGAAGGTACACTTACCTGGTGAAGGGTTGTACTGAGCAGGAAACTGACCTGATGAAGGGGTTGTACAGAGAAGGAAGCAGACCTGATGAAAGGTTTGAACTGGGAGGGAAACTGACAAGATGAAAGGGTTTCAGAGAGTAGGAAACTGACCTGATGATGGAGTTATACTTCATGGGAAACTGACCTGATTAAGGGGTTGTACTGTGAGAGAAACTAAGCTGGTGAAGGGGTTATATATGCTTCATGGGAAACTGACCTGATGAAGGGGTTTCATGGAGTAGGAAACTGACCTGATGATGGGGTTGTACTGAATGGGAAACTGACCTGATGAAGGGGTTGTACTGTGAGAGAAACTAAGCTGGTGAAGGGGTTATGCTTCATGGGAAACTGACCTGATGAAGGTGTTTCACAGAGTAGGAAACTGACCTGTTGATGGGACTGTCTTAAGTGGGAAACTGTCCTGGAGAAGGAGTTGTACTGAGAGGGAAACTAACCTGATAATAGCATTGTATTGCATGGGAAACAGACCTGATGAAAGGGTTGTACTGAGTGGGAAACAGACCTGATGAAAGGGTTGTACTGTGTGGGAAACAGACCTGATGAAGGATAGTGTTGAGAGGGAACTGAAGAGAGAACAGGTTCTACTCAGATGACAACAACTACAATAGTTAGTTCTTAAGGTATTGTTACATAACATGATTATGTATCAGCTCAGTGCACCCCTCAAATGATTGCAGGTTGAATTGTTTCCACACAAAGATTCCAATCTTCAGCCTCCCTGGGGGAGGGAGACTCATTGTATTCTGTCAGTACAATACCCTGTAGGGATCTGCCTTCTATTCAACATTCCATTTCTTCTCAAAGGACCAGTTAGTCCATGATAACCTGTTCTTCTATTCATGCTGAGAGATTGCTTTTAAATGTTCTGCCAGTCACAAACTCCACCCCGCTCTGCCTAAATTCTTGGCCTATTTCCCCCCAAGCCATCCTTCAGGTTCAGCGTACACCCGGATACTGACAGAGAAGGACACTGCTTGCTTTCTGGATGTATATTCCAAGTTCTGGATAATTTACAAGCCATGCGATAAACTTATACAACCTGAGTATGCAATAGGTTGTCAAACAAACAGGTAAGAGGTCTTGAAGTTTAGTTATCGTTATACCATGACATTTCAGGTTAGTTACCATCTCAGTTTAATGTCAGACACAGTCCGGAATCGCACCACATTTCTGCCAGGCTAATCTGTGATGCATCTGGCTCAGAAAGTTAGGCTAGAGTGGTGATGTTTGTAGAAGGTACAGACTATGTTATACCGAGGGAGTCGTGGGTCGCTGCACCGTCAAGAAAGGTTGTAAATCAAGTCTCACTTCGTTGAAGTGGCGACCTCTATATTCACATAGCAGATGGACTGGGATGACTGATAGAGTCAACAGCTCCTGTTGAGAAGGACCACGACCTCATTCACAAGATGATGTGAATTACAGGAAAAGACATTCCCCATGGTTTCTGGACCATATCAGCTGATTTAGGGACAGACTTTTTTGTTTACTCATGAGTGGTTTTCTGTGGAAAGTGTGACATACTTCACCATGTTCAAGGTAGGGTGAACTCGCCATCTGGGCTTTAAATGTTAACATTTGTTCTAAACAAAACTCTGAATTTATGATACGTGTATATGATTTTGTACTTGTATTTTAGAATGATAATAATTATTAATGACTTCACGGATAAATGTGAAATCTGGTTAGAAAAAAAACGTCATTTCTTTCTATGTAATGTGACACCTCACAATTAAGGTGGTGGCCAGTAGGAGCCTGGTATGTTGTATTCAGAAACTTCAGTGACCTTCTTTCAAGTGATTTGTAATGCTTGCTGAGACTGGTGTGCTTAAGATATCCGCAGATAGTGTGACATGACCTCAGAATAGGCAGGTTATATTTTCTGAAATGAAATGATTGTTTTTCTGTCAAAGGTAGTTTAAGATTTGTAAGAAAAAAACTCATTAATATTTTTTCTTTCCTCACAGTTTCTCATTTAATGTATAAACTTTATTGGAATATGAAGCGTAATAAAGAAGGGTGTATAATGCATTACTGAACCTACATGTGTCTAAACAGGTGTACCTGTATACTGTATCATTAAACACTGATGATCATATGGTAGGTACTGACTCCATATTACTTGAACTACTTTAAAAACAACAAAAGACATATGTGGCTGTCAGTTGAGGGTGGGCTGGAGGTTCAGTATTTGATTTGGTATCTGTCAGCACAATACTCTACAGTGTTTGGTGTCAAAGTTTCACTGAGAAACTTATAAATGATCTGCTTGTGCAAACACTCCAAATACAATAACTCTTGAGAGTGGATGGCAGACATACCGCAATGACAGACAGTTTGATCGGCATTCTAGAAGTTGGTGACTCAAAAATGAAACTGCAACATCGAGCTTGATAACAATTTTAGAATCTACATCGAAACATCGCTCTGTGCAATAAACAAGAAGTTGTCATCAATAAAATTGTATCTTTCATACTCATGGCAGACTTCACTGATAAAAAACATAATACCGTTCACAGTGGATATGTACAATAGAAGTCCTATAAATCACAAATGCTGTGTTATTCTACCATGACTTCAGTAAAGACTGGATCGTGATTGGTTAATCAAAGTCATTCCGAGGTATATAATCACGTTATATACCTCTGATTTTCCATCACTTTAAGTATTTGTTTAAAATCTGAATAACACAGTTATGGTAGAATGGAGATAAACATACTGTGTTTGAAAATCAGATGTATGTAAGGAAATAATAATAGCTCTAAATTTTGTATTTAAAACCTCATGCTACGTGTTTGGTTTTAAATCAAATTTAGAGCTGTTATAATTTCGTTATATACCTCTGATTTTCCAACACAGTATGTTTATATCCTAAATGAGGCATGTTTTCAAGCATGAATATGTGCGTATTATAAATATGCACTATCATAATTAATGGGATGATAACAGGAGTTATCAGTACAGTTGTAAAATAGGAATTCACTGCTCGCAGTAGGTTTTGTAAGAGTACATGCAGAAATGAAATTATAAGTATGTAGCCCAAATCTTTCATTACAATCCGGAATCATTTCATAATTTCTTGGTTTTTATATGTTGCTGTTTGTAGGTACTTTTTTAACATTAAAGCACATCTCCAGAATCTGTGCCTCCAGAACATGCAAAATATCGATCATTGAGGCACGTATTGATGACAGAAGGGTTTCCTACAACTGTTCAGTAATCTATGGAATAGCCCAATTAACCAATCAGTCAAAGTGCAGAAATCACAGTGAGGTGTTCATCCACCTGACGAAGGGGCAAGAATTAGCCTTGAAACGTCGTGTTAAAAGAATTAAAGAAGTTATCATCCATAATAGTATCTTGTATTAGGTATTAACCGGTTGGGTTGCAAGTTAAATTATGCAGTGTATCAAGTTCTTCACGTTGCTAGGTGTTGCCACTATATCCAAGGGTGTCAATTTCTTCTAGTGGTGACAATCTACAATTCAGTCATCATATCCCCATTGTGTAGAACAATGCACATAATGTTGATCACTGGATTATCTGGTCCAGATTCAGTTATTTACAGACAGCTGTCATATAGCTGGAATATAGATGATTTTAGCTTAAACAGGAAACAAAAAGACTTTAGATGCATTTAATGGATCAGGTCAGACATGGGGACTTGCGAAGAACACCAGTCACTGGAATGTCATCATGTAGCTTGAATACTGAGTATGACAATAAACCACAAACATTGCATGAATTGTCTAAAAGGTTCATCATATACTACTCAAAAGAGTTCAGGAGTGTCTGATTTATTCACGTAATTATCATTCAACTATGCCAGAATAGCTACTGATATAAATCTTGGGTGTTCTCTGACATGTTTTCAGTGGCACATGCCATATATCACATGTTCAGTGTTGAACGGTCAAACCATGTTGCTGTCCAACTACATTTTCAAGTATGATAAACTGGTACATTATAACTGTGACAAGATAGCACCTGTTTGTCGCTTTTGATTGACACCAGTCTATAATCAATGACAAGTGATCAGCACAGGTGGTGAATACAATTGTATAACAGCCTGTCTTGAGGTGTGATATGAAATAGGGTGATCAGAATGATTGATGGTGAACATTTCTTGTGATGTCTTCTACATTGTGGCTGTATGTCTCTGAGGAGGAATGCAAACAAGATGCACGAACCATGTGGCTTCTTACTTGATAGAATAAATGATATTTTTGCTAGAAAGATTTCTTGAGCCTACAATCTTGAAATTTTGACAAATTGCATTAATTGTGTGGCCTTAAGAAGCAAAATAAACAAAACTTCCTCCAACAATTGCCTGTATCTTTAAAATGTCAACAAACTGGATGAATTGTTTAGCCTGATACTCAACTAGCAAAGTAAATAAAATGTCCTCATGAAAAATTCCTCAATCTGTAAAATCTGAACAAGCTGCACTGATTTCATGGCCCCTGTCTGCAAACCAATTAAACATGGTTTCACATGGTATTCGTCATGCATAACTTTCCAGATAACATGAAAACCATGTTGTCGCTGTGTAGGTCCAGTGACTCTACATCAAGGCCCTGCTGTATATTCCAGTCAGTTCGGACTGTCAACGGTTTATGTCAGTGTATATGCCTACAGGTGACGTGTTACATATGACATGAGAACATGTAAGGGGATCATTCTGCACAACGTAGGTTGTTTTCTTCTCCTTGTAGACTTTGGGCTGTCGGTTATGGAACATAGATTCTGTATTACAGATTGATTGTAGAGGGACTTTTACATTTATGTAATATGTTTGTAGAAATATAATATATTGTGCATTGTACAGTTATTGAAGTCAGTTGCTGCTAATTTCAGTGGAGGAGGTTTGTCCATGTAAATGTTAAGTTTCAGGACATGACCATAGAGGTCTGTGGAGTTGCTAGGGTCAGAATATCATGGTCCTCACTGGGACTCGGAAACTGGTCCACACTGTGGTGTGTCAGTGATATCCAGCAGCTTGGATCAATACGTTGAGTATTGATCACTAGGCTGTCTCGTCAACTCTTGATTATTTGAAGGCTGTTGTCACCTATCTTGAATAGTGCTGAGTGCTGCAACAAAACTTTGTTACCTATGTAACAAATATACCCACCTCTCTTTCTCTCTCTCTCATACACACTCACACATGCATATATACATTTGTGCACACATGCATCCTTTCTTATTGTGATAATACAGTCAGATTTCTGGTGTCACCTTGTCTAAATATGACTGTGTCATTGCTAAAGTGTTATGAAGCTGAAAACAGTTTTTCCTTGAAGTTGCATAAATGTTCTTCCCTAAATGAGTGGGTGGGAATATTTTATTTGTAATTAAGTGAGGGAATGTTACGTAGCTCACAGCCTGCACATTTCTCAAGGTTGGTTCACATACCTAACAAATATCACCATATATTGTCTAACGACATACAATTAACACTTGTGATGATGAGGGCATCATTTATTAACTATATTAACTTTACTGTTGGTTTGGTGTGTTAGCAACTACACATGGTAGGTCATTTTCTCTCGTAACTACTGAAGACATTGTCATTGTCATTGAAAGCATTAAATGTACAAGTTAAGATCACTTTTTGAATTAATCCCATTCCTTCTATATTCATTTATTATTCTTTCCATATCTCTTTAGATAGATATTTGATTTGTAAATTTTCCATATAAGATTTACTTGTGTGCCTCTTTAATCTCCATGGTTGTGGAAGTAATTAACTGTAATTAACTTATTTCCAGCATACATTTAATATTTATGTAAATATTTCTTTCTTGTATTTTCAGAGTAAATCCAAGAGGAGTGGTCCTTTAAAAGCCCTCTCTTCAGTTTTTGGTTCTGAAGAAAAGACTGAAAAGGGAGGCACCTTGTCTAAGGGAGGCCACTCAGCCAAGTCCAAAACTGACCAATTGAAAAGCAAGAAATTTCAGAGCAAAGATGACAGTACTATGTTAAGTAAAAAAAGCAAAGATAAAATTAATGCCAATCCCTACGCAACAGTGAAAATGTGGCGTCCTCTATCTATGACAACAAGCTCAATTAAAGATGACGAGGTGTACCAGAGTTTTGATGACTTTCGTGAAATGTCGTCCCAGTTGAAGCAACTTGATAAGACTGATTCTCTTCCTAAAGAGCCTGTGAAGTTGAAAAAGACAATATCATTTGAAGATGAAACACAGCCGGATTATTCTGATACTGCATCGCGGGATACAGAATTTTCAAAATTGAATGGGAGTGTCAAATCAGACGTCAGTGCCCCAAAGACTGACCCACCCCCAATTTTGAGGAGATCTTCAATTTCTGAGGAGAGCTATTCACTTGTTAGTGGCAGTGTGACAGATTCTGTGAAATATGTTGTGTCACATTCATACGGAGTGGAAGATTTTGACAAGGCAACAAACGATGTTGAGAGACTTTTAGCAGACTTAAAAACCACAATGGAATCCTTGAAAGCTTCAAGGATAGACCGTAGTCAAAAACAATTTGAAATGTGTCGTGAAGAGCTTATCAGCCAAACGAGACATTTTGTCAATGATGCAAAACTTTTAGTCAGTAGTGCTACTCACACAAAGGAGAAATTAGCTGTGAATTTAGACAAGGGCATTCGCACGCTGGCCAAGCTCTTCCTACACAGTCAAGCCGTTATGTTGATGATGCAGTCTGTTCATCAAGCGCAACACCTTGGATTTGAAGTCATTAAAGTATCTAATTCATTCAAAAGTACTTTGAATGCAGCAAATGCGGCGTGCGGGAAACCCCTTACGGACCCCCATATGAAATATCTCATGCGACAGGCCACAAACCTCGCCTCACTCCTCAGCACCCTCTTGAAAACACTCAAAGATTTAAAAAGTAATTGATGTGTCTCTTATTCATAGCCCATGTGCCCTCTCTCTACTCCTTTACATTACCGTATTTGACATAATGACTGCTCTTTGTTAAAGATATTTGTTGCTAGAATAACTGATATTAAGTTCTGAAAAATTTTGTGAAAGGTGGAAATCATGGAAATTATGTTTTCGTATTTAGCTAATATATTTATATGTTTCATTATTCTATATCGTATTGAATGGTTTTGATTAGGAAAATCAAGTTTCAGTCAACCTGTGGATTTTCTCTGACTTAACCATTTTTGGATGCAACAATACTAGTACAGCAAAATACCAGTTTAATTAGTTGTAAGGGTATAGTTGGTAGAACTGATACCGTCCTGATAAACCAGTTTGATGAACCAATGTCATTTAGTGTATCAAAAATGATTGTATGCTACACAATGAAAGTTAAGGGCCATGCAGTTCTGCCAAATTAGAAAGTTAATGTGACATGAATTAAAGGACCTAGATAGTTTCACACCATGAAAGAGTAAGTATTGTAATTAATAGAACCATGTAGTCCTTGTCTTCTTTAGAGTTGAGATTATTAGTTTGATGATTGTTTGGCTGATGCACATTCTTTTGGTAAAGGAATTGTTACCTCTGTGTGTTTCCTTCACACTCAGCTCAAATGGTGATTTTTGTCTCAAAATTTAGGAGAAACCGATATATTTTAGTTCACCAATCCTGAATGTGGTATGGTTAATGCCCACTAAAAAACATTGTGTTTGATGACATTTATTACCTTTAACAATTTATTTACACTGGTACAGAGCACTTACTTTGTCAAGTACGGTAATATCTGTCTGAAATTGCTGAAGTATGCAATGACTGATCCCTGGTATTGAAGATGTTCACTGATCATTGTCGTGATCCTTACACTAAGGACCAGGTCAACATTGAAGCAGGGTCTCCATACCTCAGACTTGTTTTGTTCCTCTTGTGTATCACCAGTCCTACATTCAGTTTCATATCTGTTCAGTGATGTTCAAACACAGATGGTTGTATCGTGAAAGCAGATTGTATGGAAACATACTTTCTGAGCAAACATTATTTCTTAGGCTTGGTAAATAGTTCATGGAGCTCTGAATCCATTCAACACTAACCAAAATGATTTTTTTCCTTTTAAGGTATGTGGTGTGAGGTATATGGATTCCTGAATAAGCAGACATTGTCACCTTTACAGCTGTGTTTTTTAACAGAGTTCACTCCCTTGAAACCCAATCTATGGTGTGAAGTCAAATGGTTTTTCTTGTAATGGAAACAAGTCAGTGACATTTAATCTACAGTGTTCAACCGTTGATAGGGATCATCCTGTTTTATCTTACGGAACTCTGACTACATGTGTACTGATGCATATGTGTACGTAGTACTTTTATCCCAGTATCCCAAATAAAGGTTGAATATTGTGGATTATAGTTCACTGGTTTGAATGGGTGTAGAATATGTAAATGTATTTAAACTTCAACTTCTTGATACTAGATACTAGAAAACTCAGTTCTATTTTGTCTTGTTTAAAGGGGCACAGATGCGGAGCAATTTCCGTGGACTGGTGTAAACTTTTGTTATTGTTTTTTTCCCGTGAGTACCCGGATGATATCCCAGAATTCGTGACTGGTTCGTGACCTCTGCTGCGCAGTCCGTAAGCGCAATTCATAGTTTAATTATAGACAGATCAACTGAGATTCTGCTGAATGCTACAACAAATAAATTAAAACAAACTGCAAATAATGAATGTAAAACAGACTAATTTTATAGCAACAATGTCAGGCTACTACCTTGTTCAGGAATGTATCCATCAATATCCACGTAAAAGAAATCGTATTCCATTCATCTGCAGCTGGTAAATAATCCTGCTCTGTGTCGCGTGTCTTACAACTGTCTCATTTGCGAAAAAGTAACACATCGTTTCACGTCTTTCGTTGGTGAAAACTAGATAAACCTCTCATTGGTCTCCCAAGATAGCACACCTGCCAACTAACTGTATGATGTCCACTATTCCAACTAATTTAGTTAACCAATATTGAGCAATCAATCAATCAACGCAAGGGTGGTTAATTCTTTGAAGGGAGGATGTTGTTTTTGCACTCACACTTTACGACAGGGTGTAGTCATCTACACACACTGCCTTTTGACAAATCCGCTAGAAGATAAAAGTAATTAATCAATCAGTGTTTTTATCGGTTAATCCTTTGATCGATGTTTGTTTTTGTAACTCAGCTGATAAACCCTCTTGCATCACTTACATGCACATATTACATAACATACAATACATTTGCCATTACAGACCTGAATTTATAATGTTGAGTATTTACTCCAGACAGGAGAAATGCCAAATGGGAACCTTTGTTGAGTAACCGAAGTGGTGTTGCTACTAATTATACCTGTTATAAATTCATGAATTGACCATCAAGAGAATGATGACAAATAACACGTGTAGGTTTACACCATCAAACGCGAGTTACAGCAAGGAAGATGCAGCCTGAAAACACTTATGGGCCGAAACTGTTTTGAGGATACCAACTGAATTTCGTTACATAAGGAATACACACAGGCATTTGCTGTGTACTTTGGTAAATAGGTGAAATAAGGTTTTTTTTACGTAAGACAATTTTCAGATTTCTCTACCTAAGGCAAAGTCATCGGGGTTTTTTTTACGAATTCAAATAAATCAACTGTGTGTTTTATTATCATAAATAATAAACCATTGTAGCTACCTTAGCTACCAAAATTTACGTATGCTATTTGCTATCACAGCTCAACCAACACTCAAAACTACCTAAATATAAAGCTTTGCAATCTTCTGTACTGAAACAAATGGCTTGCTACGTGCCTGTAGACATCATATTTTCATGTAACATGATTAAATATCGAGGTTAAAAACACAGAAATAGGATCAAATTGGATCAGTAGGAATACCATCCAAGCATCCGAAAAGAACTACACTGCTGGGATATATGGTTACGATCAGACAAGGAATACCATGGATATTTTTAAACAAATGGCATGTGATGGGCATCCGGCCTCCTGACTGTTTAGGTTAAGAAATTCTGCTAATATGGACAGGAGCCCAGTTCCTTTGTCCGTCACGGTCGAAGGAGTGGGCGCTGACCAATTTGCGGTCTGCTTTCGTAATGAGACCTTTGGCGAGAAGCATTATTTGCTCCGCATCAGTGCCCCTTTAACTTATTGCAGAGTATGGTACATTGTTTACAAACTATAAGACTGCTTTAAAAAGTAGGGCCATTTGATTCTTTCAAGCTACTGTAGTTGATGTACATTTGATGAATACTACTGAAAACATTGAGAACAACTGATGTGCACATCTCTATAGTTAGTAGCACATTCACGGTAGCAGTAGGAAACAATCAGAAGGTCCTGCATTTTTTTGAGTAGTATATATGTACAGTGTACTTTAAACATTTCCAGATCGTTATATTCTCTTCACTGCCTGCATATTTAACTTACACTAACTTTCTTTTTTGTTGGTTTTTTTTTTCACATCTTCACTTTTTTCTTTAAATTGAGATTCTTGGTATGTGTCCTCTATTCTTTGTCACAGATGGAAGAGTCACTGCAAGAAACATGACAGCTTGTCCGTTACTGGTTAAGTCTCACCTTCAAGGCAGCCATTAAGTTTAAAAATACAAATATAACATATAAGTATATTTAGAGAAAGATTATTTTGATGTTTTGCAACAATTTACTGACATTCTATCGTATTATGGATCCATTGGTGGTGATGATGGTTTACACCAGTACGTTTCATACAGCTGTACATGTTGGAAGGTCTGAGGAGTAACATGGTTCGTGACCAGATCTGTGCAGACTCAAAGGACATATAACTAGCCATGTTAACAAATCTTGAATTACCTCTTCTCTATTTTCACAGTGTTTTAAATGAGCCTGACTTGTGTGTTTCAGATGAGTCCTTCTCCCTGCGTTTATGAGTGACATTCTAGTTTAAGTTCTGCTTTCTGCTGCTATTTTGTTGTCGGTGACTATGAGCATTATCGACTAATATAAACTAACTCTGCATGCCTAGACAGTATGACATTATAGTGCATGTCTAACGGTTCGTGCATGTTCTCACAAAGCATGTGAAGTATTTCAACAAGTTAATGAAAGGCCACAATAAGTTCAATATGATATTTTGTTCCCTTGAGTTCTATTGAGATGAGCTGTTAGACAACAGTGTGATAGACATCCATCACCAAAGACCAAGCCCAGCTCACAAAGCTGTATTATCACATTGATTGTTTTTCCTATTATTTAACAAATACATACATTCAATTGTGCTAAGATTGCTTTGTGAAACAGATTCTTGGATCTTTCCGAACAAACACTATATGCTGCTGAAAACAGTTGAGTACCATACCATTTTTCCATGTTATTCCATATTAGACTTTATACTTTACAACACATTACCAGTAGTAATTTGGAAGAATCCTTAAGGTTTTTTAGCAGTATCGCTAAGTATTGCTAAGTATAATGGAGCTATCACATTACTGCTTGACAAGTGTTAGATGAGCCAGCACAGTAAAAATGTTTGTGAGAAGTAGGGGGTGCAGGGAATGTAGACGAATACACTTGGTTGTTACAGGTACATGAGGTAGATCAGGGATTAAGGGAGGGATTAGGGATTGAGGGATTAAACACACACTGACAGTGGCGTGAACTCAATGCCACTTCTGTTTAATACGTAAACCGCTGACATGATTCACGTGAGGAAACTGAATTTGTTAAGTTGTAGGCAACAACTTGTTTCACTTATTTTTCAAATGGAATGTTCTGGAGGGCCTTCCCATATATACAGACTGGGGTCATTTGTCAGGTCTTGGCTCATCTAATACTGGTTCATCAGTATGTCATATTGAGGCTGTTGTGGCTTTGCAAGGGGACATATCCAAGGTATATTTCATTATTGTCAGTCATCTTGTCAGTTCTTTGTCACGCTGTATCAGTTTTATGATTATGTAAGTAGTTATGTTTGTGAATGTTTTTAATCATTACTGAATGTGTTCATTTTATCATTGTCTCATAGCTCTTATTCTTCTGTCATTAATTTGATTTGGTCAACTGGAAGAACAATGAGTCGGTGCCATGCCTGAAATTCAAATATAATTTTGAAAGAAAGGATAATTTTCATAATCATTTTGTTTTACTGAACATCAAATGGATGGTGGTGGTTTAAGACTGCCATGCATTAACATTTTACACACTGATGAAATTGCCATGGCTGATGGTCCAAGGGAAATAACTCTGTTGCAAGGTTGCTGTATCCTCAAAATTGTTTTCACAAACTATGTCAGTGGTAAAATATGTCAGGACAAATTAATTTTTCTAAGATGTATTTATTTATAGTCTTCATATATACATATAGTACACCTCTCTTTAGAAAGGATGGCCAGTTGTCACATAATGTAATTATATTTTCTGATTTCTACAATATTCCTTAACAGGGTTTACCACACAGGAGTAGAGAATATCTTTTGTATCCTGCACTGTATCATGCTTTGCACCTTAACATTAACAAATGTGGTATGCTTAAGTGCTTGAATCTAAAGTTAAAAATAATGAACAAAGTTATGATTTTGAAGATTATCATTTTCACAGATTCTCTGAATCAAATGAACATATTCATGTTAATTTTAAATAAAATTCCAGTCATCATTAAATATTTTTAAGGTAGTAGCTGAACCATGATACAGTAAGATATGTATTTATATTGTGCACATTGATGAAAAGTACGCTGGAAGTGTTATGTGCATGATACCGCATCCTCTGCATTCTCCCCAGGGATTTACCAAGCTATCTTCACAAAATGAGAAAGAATATTTACAAGGATGAGTTGTTTAATTTTGGGGGGTTCTTTTTGTTTGTCTGTACAGGAGACTGCAATCTATATGTTGCTTTTCAGTGTTATAATTTCTTCTTCCTTATAAGAAAACTTTAAGGGGTACTATGCTTCAGGATGTGACTTCACTGGTTTGGTGAGTGCGGGTCTAGTGAATGTACTAGAGACATTTTTTTGAAACTGAAACACTGAATCAGTGTGTGAAACTAAACTATCATCACTGATCCAAGGGGACCATAGGTGCCCCTGTCACCTGACGTGCCACAATTCTCTCTGGAGAATTGTGGCCCTTTGGCATGCTGGAAATTGTGAGATTGAATAATGGTTTCAACACATTTTGTGTTGGTTTGTTGTCTGCATATCAGTGATGATGGGTGTCACCTAAGGGCATCACTTCTAGTCTTACTTCCAGGTTTGGTTGACATACTGTGATGTACCTGGATTACTGTTACAGCAGCTTTAAACCCATCTCACTCACACACACACTCACTCACTCACTCAAGTGATGGACACTTAAGCAGAAGTCGAAGGGCTGAGTTGTCATTCCTTTCATGAATATTTGTCATGGTTCAATGCATGTATCTTCCCAAGACTGTTTCCATGGAGATTCTAAGATTAAGATTAGAATAGATCCTCAGCCCCATCATAAGGTCCTTGGACATGAGATATTGTTCATATTATTCAAAGTGCTAGCACCTGCTGCCCAGACAAGCCTGTTTATTGTTCCTCAGTTTGTGGTCATAGGTTGGTATATACCTACATTTGTATGATACTGCTCATCTGTTCTTAAGGATAGTCTTGTGACTTCACAATATCCTATACTGATCACTAGAGACAGGTGAGAGCTTGTGAGGCCGTGTCATGTGTCTGAATTATATACCATTAATAATGCGAATTATATACCATTAATAATGCGAATTATATACCATTAATAATGCCAGAAATGTAGCAAGTTCAGATGCTAGATTCACATCACTTGAATCGGAATCTTGAACTGAATTTATCTTTGGTGTGCCAGCATCATCCCTGAAGTTTCAGATGTCACCAGTGGTAAATGTCAGAGCCCTCCATCCATCACCTTTCACATCCCTCCTGTATTAAACAGACACACCATGATATACATGCAACAGTGTTGAAAATGGCATCAAATATGCTGTATAGCTGCATGTATCCCAAACAACAGCTGAGCAGTATAGATCACTTACATCTAACCTGCATAATGGCTCTGCTAATCTGTGATACGCATACCATATAATCAACTACTTATCAAGTACCTTGTATCAGACATATACTACGCCATTCCATATATGTACAAATTTGTCAGTATGAGTGCAAATAGCAACTGTAAGATTTTTATCAACAGTGTTTTCATGATTAGGTATTTTGTCTGAAGCAGTTAACATGTTATAACAATAGTTTGAATTTTGTTGGTGCAAAGCTTATGCTGCAGTCTGACATTTTCAGGTACAGCTTCTCAGTAAACTCATCACAGCAGTGACAGTAATGTGGCTGTTATTTATCCATTATATCAAGGCATAGATATTTAAACGAGCTCACCATTTACTGCTCAGGATCAATGATCATTTATATTTTTCTGTTTTTTTACTTGAGTATTTTAGTCATTTTATTTATGTTTCAAAATACTGCTAGTGTGCTGACTAAATTTATGTATTTTGATGGGACAAAGTGGATCTATACCATTGCATTGGTGCATATAATATCAACTTGAGAAAAAGTGGACAAGAAGTTGTTTTTCATCTGAAGTTTTTGTACACAGAAATGACACTGATGGTCAAGAGCCATACCATATTCACTGTAATAGAAGCCCTGGGAGGACTTTATGAAACCATGTACAAGCACATGCAATTGTTGTCAGAGATTGAGAAAAACATAGTTAAAAACATTGCATGGATGATAATAACAAGTTAGATGTGTAAGTCTTCTTCACCACTGTTAATGAGTTGGAAAGAAACAATAGAAAGTATGGACTCCTGTGAAAATCTCAGATTGCTTTCATGCTGGTCAAGATTTTGTCATCAGTGCTTATTGGAGCAAGGCAGTTATATATCTGAATAAATGGTAATGGGGCACCAAAGTGTGGTTAGAGTTATCTCCATTTCCTCATTGAGGTCTGGGGACACATAATACAGAAAATGCAGTCTACCAAACAGCACTGTGGCAAGGTTACATAGAGCCAAGTAAAAGGAAATCATATTGAGACTGATATTTGAAAATATTTCCTACAAGAATATGTTATGTATGTGACGGCTCTGGTACAATGTGTAATGGAAGGTGAATTGCGGAGAGTCAAGATATTTTCAAAGAACTTATGTAGTCATCTATTCCACATGCCGACTGTGATGCCTTGTAAGAAAACTCAGTAGAATGTTCCTAGCCAGTCCACCATTTAACCTCATTTTGTAGAAGTAGAATATATATTTCAACTTTCAAATAGACATAGCTATTTATATATACACTTTAAAATATACTCAGGTATCTATTAGTAGAGTATTGTGTTGGTTATGATGATAGCTTTGGAACATATATTCAGTAAATGTGAATGGTTCTGGAATAATTAATATCTTTGTATGTGTGTGATACAGAGGTATAATGCTATAGAATATATTTTATTGAAAAGATATGCTGTAAGTCTTAATGACTCGTGTTATCATAACAATCATTTTATGTAAAGAACACTTCACAGATTGTAGAATATTATTTTTTGGTCACTGCAGACCTGTGCTTGTTTTTTATGTACATTCATATGTTTAAATGTCTATCTGCATGTAATATTTTTGTTATATGCCCATTACGCCAAGAGAATTAAAAACTGCACATAATGCACATGTGATACTGATGATGCTGACACTTGATATGTACATATGAGGAATATTACCTCTGCAATATGGCGTCACAGACAACCTGTCTACAAACCTATATATATATATATTATTATACATAACAAGCATGTATGTAAATAAGCACATGTATCATAGCTCAATCAAAATGGATTTTACTGATTTATATCAATGTTACGTCACTTGAATCTTGTTACTCAAATCATAATAAAATACTTGAAATAAATAAAATGACTTAACAACAAATTGTCTTTGTATTTGTCTGTACATACTCATGCACTTAATGGATGGAGTGGCAATGGAATCTTTGTGTGCTGAGTGGTGTCCATTAGGTGTCAGGAACTGTAGCTCTGGGTTCGAGTCCCAGAACTGCCCTGATCATGATTCTCTGTGAGTGCCATAAGGGTTTCAACCAAACGTGAAATGTTTGCAACAGTTGTAAAAAGCTATGGTCCAAGGCATTATACCTTCTAATAGGTGGATCCAGACAAGGGGCTTCAGGGGTGCAGCAGTGAAACTCACATGTGCACACACACACACATTCTCAAAAGGCTGTAAATACCTCTGTATTAGATTTTAGTTTATACATTGAGTAAGCGAGTTTATGTTTCAGTATTACAATAACATCACTGCTAGTGACACCAGAAATATGCTTGACACCTAGTAGCCATAACGGGAATCCAAACCATGTTTTCTGCCTTACGACAGAACACTTTAACCACTAGGCGCACAATGCACTCAGATGGTTTGTTCATGTTTGTGTATTGAGAGATGCACACGTAAAATATTGCAATTTTTGCCCTGACAAGAACACAGAATACTGCATAATTTCTGTGCACATTTGACTGAATTATTGCAGACTAAATGCAACTAACAAGGCAGGTACTATACTTTCTATGTAGTCTTAATGGATGAATGATTTAGGTAAAAAAATTGGGGCCATTCATGTAATTGAGGACAGACGCTTCAAATGCAAAACTGGCTTTTAGTACCTTGTAAGGCTATATTCACTGGCATTTCTTTTTGTTAGGTACCTTGCATTTTTATATTCAAAGCGCCATGTGTATAGGGTATGTTTATATGAAGTGCTACAATTCAATGTTGGCTAAAATGTCTAACATCAGGTTGACTGTTAATGCACCCGGCCTTACAGACGAGATTTTACGAATGCCTCGATGACAAAATGCGGAAAGGGGATCTTTTGCTCAAGTTCTCGCGTTCTAGTTTGTTTACGTGGAAATTATTTGACATAGCAGGTAGAAGTTTTGTCACTAAGCAAATGATGCATGAAATGTCACTAAACCTGAAATGTTTCCATAAAATAGGGAAACATAGTTATGACTTTACATTAACAGTTTACATGTTTGTAATGCAAAGTAAGGCGTCATCAATGTCTTGTGACCCCCATCATCGTTATATCCCAGTAGTCAGGGGCAGTGGCCAGGGATCAGAGGGTCAGTAGGGCTACCTGGCCCGCCATAGACACAAGACAGTTCTTAGATTCACACTTGTGTTGGTTATTACACTGACATACTCACTGACGCTGACACAACCCCTCCACACAGCATGTTTACTGTGAACTACTCACCCTCATTCTTAATGTCTATAACAATACACAGCGCGATTTTAGAAAGTGGTGAAATGTAACATATGCTATATCTGAGATTACATCTTCTTAGTAAAGTACCGATTCTAGTATTTTTGTTGGGTTGAGTCCCATCTGGGACTCTCACTCTCCTCTTTGAACTTTTGCTTTATTCCGACCCTATGAATGGCTTTCACACTGTGGATCCATAAGGAAATGGAAGCGGGATCTACCATAGGAGGAATGGTCCACGCTCCGCGGGGCTACCTCACTACTGAATCTAAATTCGTTGGAGACAAGACTTTTTTCATCTTTGGTCATAGAATTCGAAGTTTAATCTCTATAACCAATTTCCAGGAACATCAAGGCGGGGGACACCATAAACAGGTTCTCGAATGATGGAAATCCTCCTAGGTGGCCAGCGAAAGTGTATCAACTTAGCAACATTACAGCCTGCTTTGATGAAGTAAATCTGCTGGTTACAACCCACATCATCAATATCATATTTATCAGGGGTGGCCACATTGATAAAGTGACCGAATTTAGTTTTGTGCCGCTTTAGCAATATTCCGGCAATATCACGACAGGAAGCACCAGAAATGGGCTTCACACGTTGTACCAATGTGGGGAATCGAACCCAGGTCTTGGGCATGATGAGCGAACGCTACACCACTAGGCTACCTCATCCTCCCGAGAAACCGCCGACCTTGAAAGTACAGCAATGTGACGCTTGCTCAGAACGTCGGTTAAAACACATGAAACATATTGGGTACCATTATCCTGCATTTGCACAGAGTTAAACATGATCTCAACTTACGTAGTCCCGATAGCATATGCCATTCGCATTGCCTTTAACACTGCGTTGTGGTCTTCTGGAATACCATTTCAATTCCTCCCAAACACACACCAATGATAGCCCCAAGCGTCGATGCACTACCAAAGTTTTCCAGATGATATCTGTACTTGCATGTGAACGCTTGACTGTCCTAGCCATCCTGTACACAAAAATCACACTGGGTTTCAATGAACACTATAAAGTGCCCTGCAACTTTGCTTTGCGCCGTCTTCATTAAGCCGTGCTATTACGTCAACGTTATGTTCGGCTAAACAAGTTTATAATTACATGATAGCTAAACAATCTCTGTGTGGTGTAAGCATTACAAATAAAATGCAACATGTGCGCTATATACTACCATGAACGTACATCTACACAATGAGGAGTAAATATGTCATGAACGATGCATTGTTAGATATCCGAATGAATAACTCTTTATTAAGCATATTTCCCCATTAGTAGGTATATATGCTAAATAGGTAAAATGCATAATGTGGTCGTTGGAAATTTAAAAAAAACCCGCCTTTTTATGAAAGTTATTTCACAAATTTTATTTGTTTTATAAATTGCACCATATTGGAATAACCGGAAAACTATGGCGTCTCATCTATATTTTTCATGTAAGGCAGGGTGTTGGCCAGGGTCGTGTTCTACCAGCCTGGTTATTTACGCTTTATGTCAATGATTTGTTGCATGAATTCAATAAATCAAACTATGGACTCTGTCTCCACCGGGGTAATACACCAAGTATTCTCCTAGCTGATGACACTACAATGCTTAGCTGTACTACTAAAGGGATTCAGTCTCTCTTGAATATTCTATATGATTATGCAAACAGGTGGCATTATTGTTTTTAACAACATATGCTACGGTGCTTTTCCAGATGTCTACATTGGAGGTAACAACATCCCTGTGGAAACAAGTATTGTTTATGCCAGTGTGAACATCTGTACAGCAAGATCATCCTCTGCTCGCACGCTCCAGATATGTGAAAAACTGAGACTCACTGTAAATGTCAATGATGATCATGGCTTAAATTTTGGTAGCCTTAATCCCTTACATACTGTACGCATTTGGCAAAATGTAATCCTACAATGTGTGTTGTATGGTTGTAATGTGGTGTGAGTTACCTTCCTAGGAATATGATATGCTGGAATTAGTACAAAAATATTTCTGCAAAAAGGTTCAAGGTCTATCTAAACGGTCCAGTTCAGTTATTGCTAGAAGCTGTTTGGGACTCATTACTATACAGTCATCGGGAGATTAATACGTACCGACATTGGTTTTGTTTTTAAGAAGATGTTCTGTCATAGATTCACACAGTTCCCGTGTGATGACGCTCCCTCAATATGACTAAAGAGTAAGACCTCACCCATCTTTCATATGTTAGCTTTGTTGAGAAAATATGGAATATATGACTTATATATGTACCTGGAAACGTCTGTACCTCCCAGTAAACGACTATGGGCACGCCTGGTTAAAACTGCTGTTCATGAACTAGACAACAAATACATTATTTCAGAACTATCTTCAAGAGCAGCTTTAGCACGGTATCACCTTATTTATGAAAAGTGTCCGAGCAGATTATGGCGTCTTGCCCTAGAAAAACATCTATGCTTCTTTGATATTGCAATGCCATTACACATCGGCACTTACGTAATTCAATCTCACGAATGTCTTTGTGGTACGTTTGCCTATGACATCATTAAACATGTATTTCTTTATTGTAATGAAACGCAGTATGAAAGAGACAGACTAACTAAAGACGTAATTGACATTCTTGACGTAGAAACGTTTAGTAGCCTATGGAACAATGATGACGATACATTACTATGTTTTATGTCTTCCTACACAGAGCACAAAGACCCTTGAGTATAAAACATCATCGGGCAATGTGCAGAAGTCGAATATGCAGAACTGTTAAGTTGTGGAAACGATATTTACATCAATGTATATGATTTCTGACACCTGTATATGCCATACATGTTACTGTTTATCCATATAATTCCAAATTGATTTACTTGCCGTAATGCACATGTGAACCCTGTACTTATCTTCATATGATATGGAGGTATCTATCTGAATCTATCGCAGTAACCCCATACACATGTATGGGTTCTTGATTTTGACGTTTTTTCACGAAGGTCGAGAAATCGCTTAGAACATTAGATTTGACACCTATCTAGCATCACGCATTTGTTAGTGTTTGTTAGGTGTTTGTTTTAAAATGAAAATTGTACACATGCAAATTACATGCCATACACCAGTAATCTTTCAAAAGCGACTACATTCCAAATAACTATGGTTGTAAGGAAGTACAAATGGTGATGCACTCACAAAACATTCAATAATATCATATCAGCATTGACTGACTCCGATAAATCTCCTAAATATTTTTAATCCTAAATAAAAAAAATAATGAGATCCCCTACTTTATTTAGGAGTACATTTTGTATTATTATTTCTTGTGTTACCCTAGCATAATGGGTCTATTTAGATCTTTCTCTTTACTGATCATGGTCAATCTGTCAAACATTTAACTGAATGTTATCTGATATTATCATATTCATATACTGATATTATCATTGTGAATCAAATTTTACACGCAGATACAGGTCCAACCCAGGTATCTAACTTCTTTATAAATTTAATATATGCAATGTGAAGTATGACACTGTAGTGTTAGAGCAGAAAGAGCAAGGAAGGAATGGCTACTCCAGCCGAGGTGTGAAGACGCGTATTTAACTTTCTCTCTAACCAACCGTAAACGGCGTCTCACAACGCCTTCAGCAGAATTCACGCTGTCGCTAAGTTCGAAAAATGTTGTAATGTGGAATTCACGGTTGTAGCGAGCCATTCAATTAGAGAAATTAATGATCTTTGGTTCCGTTTAGTATATCTTAATAACTCAGACACCCTTCATATAATGGTATATATTCACAGGTTTTAACATAAAAGGATCGCCAGTCCTTGCTCAGCCTTGTGGAAGGTTTATAGGGAAACTGGTTGAACTCTCGAGGGTTGGGGACAGTTGACGGACACTACCTATATCTCAGCATGTGTGATTCGTGATGACAAGTCTTTTTGTATAATGTTAATTTAATAAATCGTATATGTCGACTGTTGAACCAACTACATGTATGTGTGCTTTTGGTAATTTCAACCACTGCAGTGAGGCGTGGATACAACCTTTTTCTATGAAGGATTGTACAACATCACTGATGAATGCAAACACCTCAGTCACTGACTCATTCAAACACTCTATCATTCTTAATAGTCTGTGAAGGTGAAGGTGTTCTGACATAAGACGTACCAACGTAGCCATTTTTGCATGTCACCTCGTACTTGTACCCGCCTATCTAAATGGGTGTCACAAACACAAAAATAATAGGTTGAATAGCTTTTGTACAGCATGCTGTTAAACTAATCGTCAAAACATGGGCGTGTCAAACAGACGCGCTACACTGCTGTGAGCACGAGCTGACGACCTCATTACACCATCATAGTTGTATAATATGAATTAAGATTTCTGTAAATGTTCACGTTACGGTCTCGGCTATCCAGCAACGCCAAATGTGTTTAATGTGAGCCTTAAAAACACTGTGAGTTATCCTAGTCATGCTGACACTGTCAAGTGAGGTGAGACAGTACGTGACCTCCTATCAAATAATGAGGGCCTCTGTGGTCGCCCACAGCACGCATCACGTCCCTGATTGTCACGCTAGATCGTTCTTTACCATCTTGAGTATACACGTTTACAGATTAATGCCAATAACAAAGATATTAATGTATTTGGAGGTGGTTCTGTGGCTTATTCGTTTTTTCCTATAATGAACATTTCTTAATGCGGGATTGTCGGACTTGGCAACATTATTTGATGCGTGCTAAAGATTTCCTATGCTAAATGTTCCAATAATAGTTTTATGATTGAGCTTCATTGAATATGTGGTTTCTCCGAGTGCACACTCGTTTGTTGAAGATAACATATGTGAAACCACACTGCAGTTAGAGGTTATGAGTGCATGTTAATGGGGTGTGTGGCTGGAAACAGGTTTGATTCTAAATATGTACTACTTTCAGACATGCCCTTCGGTGTGTTTTGTGTCATCATAAACGTACAGACATATTAATTCCTTCCGAACAAAATTAAATGAACATCGTTGGAGTGGTGGCTACAAATGAAACTAATAGAAAATAAAAGGTATGTATTTTTTGCAAGTAAAATTTTATCGGGTCCCGATCCACCAAGCGTTCGTAACGTTACGACCTCTCGTAACTCTGTAGTTTACCATGGGCTTACGACCTGTCGTAACTCTGTAGTTTACCATGGACTTACGAATGTCGTAACTCTGTAGTTTACCATGGACTTACGAATGTCGTAACTCTGTAGTTTACCATAGGCTTACGGATGTCGTAACTCTGTAGTTTACCATAGGCTTACGAATGTCGTAGTGCTAGGAACTATTTGTGGCTCGGGAACCTGGGCCTAGATTTTCGAAGAGCTCTTGGCGGCAAGAGAGTCGTAAGTCAATTTTCATATATGGTACTTGCGTTTATCTTAGCGCTAAGAGAGCTTCGAAAATCTGTACCCAGGATCTTAGGTTTACAGTACCTGTCATCGTTTTGTTAATTCAATTTTCAAGTTTAATGTTTCTTTCGGCCTCAAGTTAATAATCGAACTGGAAAAAAAATTCTCGTAAAATGATTGCAGTGAAGTGATTGAAACTTTTTGTCGCCATAAGCATACTCTCTGCAGGTTACAGGTGTCCGTTGTATTTTTCTGCAGGAAATACTCAGACACATGGGCACACGCACCGCAGTCAGCAAAATCCCAGCAGTATTACTGTCGTAATAGAGTCTAGACATTTTAGTGTTTGCCACAGCAGGCATGGGTCTACTTATTACGGGTTACGATGACATACGTCTGTCAAGTCAGCGACTCTGCCCATCGGATATTGTTAGCCGCTCTCTAGACATGTATGGTTTCTTAAAGTCCTCGCTATGCATATGCATGCATATATAGCTGGTACATGAATGAGTCCATTTTTTACTCTTCAGCTGTAGTCCACCAATATCATAGGGCAAACAAAAATTGGGATCACACATAGTACCCATGTGTGCAAACACATCCGACCGTCGGTATGACAAGTACATGCTTCAACAGCACATTTGCACCACTTTCTCGGTAGACATGTGTTTACATTAATCTGAATCAAGAGGGGAAACTATGAAGAGTTTGCACCACTTTCTCGGTAGACATGTCTTTACATTAATCTGAATCAAGAGGGGAAACTATGAAGAGTTTGCACCACTTTCTCGGTAGACATGTCTTTACATTAATCTGAATCAAGAGGGGAAACTATGAAGAGTTTGCACCACTTTCTCGGTAGACATGTCTTTACATTAATCTGAATCAAGAGGGGAAACTATGAAGAGTTTGCACCACTTTCTCGGTAGACATGTCTTTACATTAATCTGAATCAAGAGGGGAAACTATGAAGAGTTTGCACCACTTTCTCGGTAGACATGTCTTTACATTAATCTGAATCAAGAGGGGAAACTATGAAGAGTTTGCACCACTTTCTCGGTAGACATGTCTTTACATTAATCTGAATCAAGAGGGGAAACTATGAAGAGTTTGCACCACTTTCTCGGTAGACATGTCTTTACATTAATCTGAATCAAGGAGGGAAACTATGAAGAGTTTGCACCACTTTCTCGGTAGACATGTGTTTACATTAATCTGAATCAAGAGGGGAAACTATGAAGAGTTTGCACCACTTTCTCGGTAGACATGTCTTTACATTAATCTGAATCAAGAGGGGAAACTATGAAGAGTTTGCACCACTTTCTCGGTAGACATGTCTTTACATTAATCCGAATCAAGAGGGGAAACTATGAAGAGTTTGCACCACTTTCTCGGTAGACATGTCTTTACATTAATCCGAATGAAGAGGGGAAACTATGAAGAGTTTGCACCACTTTCTCGGTAGACATGTCTTTACATTAATCTGAATCAAGAAGGGAAACTATGAAGAGTTTGCACCACTTTCTCGGTAGACATGTGTTTACATTAATCTGAATCAAGAGGGGAAACTATGAAGAGTTTGCACCACTTTCTCGGTAGACATGTCTTTACATTAATCCGAATGAAGAGGGGAAACTATGAAGAGTTTGCACCACTTTCTCGGTAGACATGTCTTTACATTAATCCGAATCAAGAGGGGAAACTATGAAGAGTTTGCACCACTTTCTCGGTAGACATGTCTTTACATTAATCTGAATCAAGAGGGGAAACTATGAAGAGTTTGCACCACTTTCTCGGTAGACATGTCTTTACATTAATCTGAATCAAGAGGGGAAACTATTAAGAGTTTGCACCACTTTCTCGGTAGAGATGTCTTTACATTAATCTGAATCAAGAGGGGAAACTATGAAGAGTTTGCACCACTTTCTCGGTAGACATGTCTTTACATTAATCTGAATCAAGAGGGGAAACTATGAAGAGTTTGCACCACTTTCTCGGTAGACATGTCTTTACATTAATCTGAATCAAGAGGGGAAACTATGAAGAGTTTGCACCACTTTCTCGGTAGACATGTCTTTACATTAATCTGAATCAAGAGGGGAAACTATGAAGAGTTTGCACCACTTTCTCGGTAGACATGTCTTTACATTAATCTGAATCAAGAGGGGAAACTATGAAGAGTTTGCACCACTTTCTCGGTAGACATGTCTTTACATTAATCTGAATCAAGAGGGGAAACTATGAAGAGTTTGCACCACTTTCTCGGTAGACATGTCTTTACATTAATCTGAATCAAGAAGGGAAACTATGAAGAGTTTGAAAGAGACCGGCGTGAATAATGACTTCTCAACTGTAAAAGTACATTCATTCAAACATTGGATGCACTTCTGCTTTCAACGAAAACGAATTCCCAGGATTTCAATGACTTCTCAACTGTAAAAGTACATTCATTCAAACATTGGATGCACTTCTGCTTTCAACGAAAACGAATTCCCAGGATTTCTACGGGGTATCTTCAATTTTTGACCCCAGTAGACTGTTTACAGAAAAGTTATCATTTCAACAGAGGGACGAAACAATTATGCTGTTTAGACCTAGATAAATTAAATTTTGTGTATCTCTTTTAAGAAAACCAAACACGTACTATTCAACTCGAATAAACTGGGTGTTTTTTAGTAATTTTACAAAATGAAATGATCTCATGTTGTCGGTATGATCACACACTATGGCTGTCAGAGGACTAGCACTCCCACAATGAAGCCAGTGGCGACGTGCGGAGGTACTCATAGGCACACTCTTCCATGACGGGATATGTCCATTCACGCCGATTATGAAAGATGCAAGCGTAATTTCCCCACGAACTGGGGATCATATCGCCTACGTGCCAGTGCATCAATCCATAAGGGGTGCGTACCCGGATGGTAAAGGGTGGAAGGCTGGGAGAGGTGGTACGTGTCAGCGTGTGATGGAGGGGTGGTATGTGTGTGTTGGGTTTGTTGCGGTTTTGGGGTGGGGAGAGGGGTGACTCGGTGTCTGTGGTCTGTGGTCTGTGGTCTGTGGTGTGGTACATGACAGCGTGTGACGGAGGGATGGTATGGGTGTGTTGGGTGGGGTTTGTTGGGTTGTGCAGTTTACGGGGTGGGGAGAGGGATTACCCGGTGTCTGTGGTCTGTGGTGGTACTGGGAGTGTGGAAATACCTTGTTTGTCTCAACCGCAATTTAACTTGGATGTCTACATTCTTTTGCTCAATATGCTTTGCGTTGAGCGAACAAAACACCCTAGCATGGGTATTTTATTATATAATACGTACACTGGGCACAAGCTACAGCAGCTGGTCATAATCATCAGTGAAATGTCCATAGACATACATGTTCATTTACTGTTGCAAGAATGACTTTCATACACTGAGAGGAAGTCATTTTATTTTGATATTTTGCGAACATTTTGGAAATCATCTGATTGGTATGATGTAACACTTAAACTGTTGCAATTCCCTTCATAAACATCGGGAAAATGTATGGACGTTGTGTGCATGCCCTCGAGATGATTTCCCAGCTGGAAATTATTGAAACCAATTCGACCGAAGCTAAATTTATGAAAATTATTCTTGCAAGAGTTCATTAACATGCAGGTCTGTGGGAAATTAACTACTGTAGATCTGTCTTTTAACAAAGCTAAGAGTGAGTGAATAAATATGATTTCATTCAGCTGTTAGTAATAAAATACCAGCTTGACGGAAGACAGCATGAAAACGAATCACACGCCAATCCCTGGCGTCGAACCCAGGAGTTTCCCGCTTTACCTACTGGACTAAAAAAAAAGAAAAGAAAAGAAAACACCTGCGGTTACGATCGCAGCATATTATGTCAGTCTATGACACGGTTGTTATCCGAACTTTACACCATATCGCATTTATACTCAACACGGTTCAAACACCACGACAGACCCACACTATTTCCGGCCCTTCCGAGTCACATTCACCTCTACCAGCCAGACAGTTGACTGTCAACAGATTCATAATTCAATTATAATACGTTGAGTCACTCGCGGATAATTGTGGGCGGGGGATTTCTCAAAGTACGTACAGTTCTTGCACAATCAGGAGGACGTGTGAAACCAAGAATAGCGTCGTTTCTTCAAGACATCGCCAGTTTACACAACGACCCCCCACACTATTGCATGGACAAAGAACCCAGTTCCAATCGGGTGGGATCATATTGTTCAGAACGAAACTCGCTTCGTACTTTGCGTGGATTCTATGCTAGTACAAGATGACAGCGAATCAATCTTCAATGACGAGGAATTGAGTAGATTTACAATACACATTTTTTACCTATCTTCATAATTCGTATATACCCCCTCGAAGAAGATGAAAGAAACACCTATAAAAATACACACTGGGACATTTTTGTCCACGGGTTTAGCATTCAAGTTTGTTAAACTCTCATTAACCTGAATGTGTGTTGGTACAACTTGAAGTCGATACGTCAAGCTACCCTGTCCTGTTACATGTCTTAGTTCTTATCACGGTCTACCATACCACAAGTAATGTGTGTATTTCTGTGCGTGCGTGTATTAATTCCTGTCACCCCTTTTCCCGTATCACTGAAGGGATTTCTGTGACATACGTAAACGACAGGTCGATACTGTTCAATAGTGCACAGCAAGATGGTATCTTCCTTCTACACACGGCCTTGAGCCTAGATTTTCGAAGCTATCTTAGCGCTAAAGTAGTCGCAAGTTTAAGCTATCGCACTTAGGGCTATCTTAGCGCTAAGAGAGCTTCGAAAATCTAGTCCCATGCATTCTTTACCCTGCCTCACACATACTCGGTTCACTTCAGTGTGGTACCCTAAACATCCGGGTTAGAACTAGTCTTCAGCAAACCACGCCGTCTGATGTCAGAGATAGGAGTTTAGTTTTACGCCGCGTTTATGAATATTCCAGCAATACCAAATAGGGGATATCAGAAATGGGCTTCACACATTGTAGGGAATCGAACCCGAGTCTTCGGTGTGACGAGCAAACGCTTTAACCACTAGGCTACCCTACCGCCCCAGTGATTAAGAAGACGGTTCAGACTTAGCGCAGCTGTGTGGCACCGATATGTTTATGATTCTATTCTGTTCTATATGTTTAAGAATTATAACATTCCACATTTATATTTTGCTTATGAATCTTAATTCACCATAACTCTATAGGTGCGTATCGTATTCACGTAATGCATCATCTGAACATGTCATTGTGGTTTTCTTTTTCAGCTGGACCCTGTACAACTATACATCCTGCTGAGATAAAGTACAAAGGCTAATTTTTGTCTGAATCTTATTCTACTCACATGAAATGTCGAAGTATGATTTGGACACTTGTAGGCCGCTGAATGTTCCGGAAACACGTGGTCATATAACCGTTTGATGGTGATTATAACTGTACTTAGGGGAAAACGTATGGGATCACATGGAAGGACAAGCGTCTCTTTATTTTTTCTAGGTTTCTTCGCAAGCTTTGTATCGCATAGCTTGCTTTCATGTGATCACTTTTTCACCCTCAGTATATAATCGCACATTCTGCTCTTGGTGGATATTTCTAGTGGTTATAGAAAGAGATTTGTCGGTGTTATTACTTTCATGAAGGTCATCGGGCCCAAACTGATAGTTTTATGGCCTTTAGTATTGTTCGTTTTGTTGGAGAGAAGTTGATATTAGCAGATAGCAGAGGACAATCGCGAATGGCGGACACTGATGGTAGGAGTATCAAGAAGCAATCACTTGGTCTCAAACGTCAGGTTGTATAAATATTCAGATCAGCTAAATGCGACAATGTCGCCTTCGATAGTGGCTTGTCATTAAAGGTATTTAGTTGACGTTCAGGGTGTTGGCGACACTTCCTTACCGTCGTAGCCGTGAATCGTAGGTTTGTCATGACGTCACGAAGAATATATAACCGCAATTTGTGTGCTAAGGTTGGTAGACCTGGGGTGCTGTGTGCCATGTGGGAATCGAACCAGGATCTCAGAGTGACCTAATCGCCAGCACACAAAGTCAGCAATCGAATTCTCTCAGCCATCGAGGCCACCAGGAGAAATAGTTATGGGAACCGTGCCAATTAACACCTGTCAAGATCCATTGTAAGATCCAATGGCGATTCCTAGTTAGTGTTTGTCGGGTTCACGGGTTATTCGTTGATTGTGTCTTCCAATCATTGGATTGTCTGGCCCAGTTTACAGGCCCCTAACCGCCGCCTTGGTCTAGCGGAGGGAACTCCTGTCCATGGAAGAGAAATTCCGTGGTTCGAACCCTAACTGCGTCTTACTAGATGACTTGAAAGGATGATTTGTTATCTCCTTGTTCGGTATCAGGCGTTATAGGGAATAAAGTCCATATACCGTGTCTTAGTAGGGTATCAATGTTACACTTTGGCATGGTATCTCTGTGGGTATTACCACTTCGTAACTGGTATACGTATTTGCCACAACCACGCATGCTCATAACAGGATTAATTTAAGAAATTTCTTCTCTGGTTTAGCTTACATGAAAGACTTCGGATAAGGTTTCCAACAATTTGTCCTAATTGGTACGATATCATCAAGTCGTTATTTATTTGTCAGCAAAGAAAAATCAGAATCCCTACATTGAAAATCCCCTTTTGTCCTTGAATACATTTTGCGAGATATTGAATTGTAAAGGTTTGATCAACCTAGTCAGTATATGAGAAGATATTCCTTATAACATTTTAAAAATAAAAAGTTGTGTTTTATTAATGCTGATCTGAGTTCTCATTTATTCCATTAAACTTACCGTACACCTCCTGTAAAGTGCAATGCCATAAATGACTCCTTGATATAATCCATAAACTGAAATGCGTTGATTAACTATTATTGTCTGACGCTATATCCCCTCTACCTGTGTCCTCATTAGAACCTACTTGAACAAAGAACTGTACATATTTAACAGTCTCGGAAACTTTCAAAATTCTTCAATGAAATTTCAGGTGAAGTTATATACACTGGAATCATTGTTAATGCCTAATCTCTAAAAGTGTCACGCCTTAATACCATAATAAATGTTAGCTTAAGTTCAATTAGCGAGCACGGCAGTTTTACACCGCTATGCGAGTGCTCCTGCATTGTTCACGCGTCGTAAAACTGGGATACAGTCTGCTCTCTCGATCGTCAACCTGTGACGTCACGTTGCAGAAGGACAGCGTGAGCCCATCTTCTGCGACTCGTTCCAACATCTGCAGATGTAATTTGTCTGTTGAAATAAACCTAATCTTAAATATTAATGGAGGATGGAGCTAAAAATATCTAAAAAAAACCCCAAACCTCAGCATTCGAGAATTATACTACTCCATTAATAACTTTTTCCATACATATATTTTTGGGGGGTAAAAAGCTGTGTGTTTTAATCTTTAATCTTTTTCCTTAATGCTATACTTAACGCTATATACACTTCCTGTCGGGTGTAATGTCCTTGCATAATGTTTGTGTACAATGGTAAACTCAACAACTGCCTGTCTACTCTTATACACCTTTACCGCTTCGGGATAGTTCGGAAGTATGAATTTCTAAAACATCTCCGATAAACGCTTAAATGTAATGTTTACATAAAACAGCAGTTTTGAATCACACTCTTGCTTCATTGCGTCTGTGAGAAAATCAACTGAATTAGATTTTCACAAGTTGGTTGGAAACTAAGCGACGTCGACGTCTCTGATAAAGGCTCGGCATGATCTAGATTGTTCAAGGTGGTTTAATGGGCGATACTTTGTTCGAATCTCAACGTGAGACGTCGAGTAGGTGACGGCAGGTTAGATATGCGGTTGCAGATGGCGCCCAAACAACGCTGCTGACGTCCTTGGTGACAACAAATTGATAAATTGTGTGTACAGTAGACCAGCAGTTAATGCTGTGACTCTCGGTTATGTGCAATTAATTTGTAAAAGAACAATTTTCTGGGATGCTGTCTCAAACAGGGGTTAGATTCAGACGTTGGTCTTGTGTGCACCCACCCGTGTCAGATTCAATGAGCCGCAAACCTCAATCCGCTGTTTCAGGGAGAAGAAGGCCATTTTAATACAGAATCCCGTTGAGATATTTGTTCTCACAGAGGGAGTAATTTAACACGGTGAGGTGTGGTAGCCGAAACACATTGGGCCATATTGGACAGATTGTGGAGACCTCGCTTCGGTGCGTTAAAGAGAGAAAAAAACGTTTTAGCGGAATATCCATCATGGTGTCTGTTTTATTTATGATTTGTCACCTAAATGAACCATTTGTCTTCATGTATGATTTTTTCAGAGGCTTTTGAAGTCAGTTTTTCCGTTTGACCTCAGCGCAGGAACATATATATTTGACCTCGGGAAAAATGGTTGACTGCGCCACATCAGGATCAAAAAGAGTGCACACAATTTCGGTGTCTTTCATGTGTATAGAACTCTGTTTTTTCTCATAGTTTACTGTGTGGATTTACTCTCTGGTGATTTTGTAGGAATCCAAGCAAAAATAATGTACATGTTCTTCAAACGATGGCGTCTTCTCTTGAGATCTGAAAAGAGGGGAATACAGAAAATATCACATTGTTTATCTACGCAGAAGTGTCTCTCAGCCTTGTCACTGTACCCTGTCTCAGTTTACCTACAGCCTATACCCCGTTTGTATCCCCGGTCTCTATACCCCGGGTTTATACTTTACCCTGCGTCTTTACCTCACCTCTGTCGTCCTTATAACCCGTCTCTGTACTTCGTCTCTACGCACCGTCTCTACAACCTGTCCAAGAACTCGTGTCTATACCTCATCTCTATACAAGGTCTCTATACCTCATATCTACATATCATCTGAACACCACATCACTATACCCCATCTCTGTACCAGGTCTCTATACCTCATATCTACATATCATCTGAACACCACATCACTATACCCCATCTCTGTACCAGGTCTCTATACCTCATATCTACATACCATCTGAACACCACATCACTATACCCCATCTCTGTACCAGGTCTCTATACCTCATATCTACATATCATCTGAACACCACATCACTATACCCCATCTCTGTACCAGGTCTCTATACCTCATATCTACATATCATCTGAACACCACATCACTATACCCCATCTCTGTACCAGGTCTCTATACCTCATATCTACATATCATCTGAACACCGCATCACTATACCCCATCTCTGTACCAGGTCTCTATACCTCATATCTACATATCATCTGAACACCACATCACTATACCCCATCTCTGTACCAGGTCTCTATACCTCATATCTACATATCATCTGAACACCACATCACTATACCCCATCTCTGTACCAGTTCTCTATACCTCATATCTACATACCATCCGAACACCACATCACTATACCTCACCTCTATACCAGGTCTCTATACCTCATATCTACATACCGTCTGAACACCACATCACTATACCTCATATCTATACCAGGTCTCTATACCTCATATCTACATACCGTCTGAACACCACATCACTATACCCCATCTCTGTACCAGGTCTCTATACCTCATATCTACATACCGTCTGAACACCACATCACTATACCCCATCTCTGCACCAGGTCTCTATACCTCATATCTACATACCGTCTGTACACCACATCACTATACCTCATCTCTATACCAGGTCTCTATACCTCATATCTACATACCGTCTGAACACCACATCACTATACCTCATATCTATACCAGGTCTCTATACCTCATATCTACATACCGTCTGAACACCACATCACTATACCCCATCTCTGTACCAGGTTTCTATACCTCATATCTACATACCGTCTGAACACCACATCACTATACCCCATCTCTGTACCAGGTCTCTATACCTCATATCTACATACCGTCTGTACACCACATCACTATACCTCATCTCTATACCAGGTCTCTATACCTCATATCTACATACCGTCTGAACACCACATCACTATACCTCATCTCTATACCAGGTCTCTATACCTCATATCTACATACCGTCTGAACACCACATCACTATACCCCATCTCTGTACCAGGTCTCTATACCTCATATCTACATATCATCTGAACACCACATCACTATACCCTATCTCTGTACCAGGTCTCTATACCTCATATCTACATACCGTCTGAACACCACATCACTATACCCCATCTCTGTACCAGTTCTCTATACCTCATATCTACATACCGTCTGAACACCACATCACTATACCCCATCTCTGTACCAGGTCTCTATACCTCATATCTACATATCATCTGAACACCACATCACTATACCCCATCTCTGTACCAGGTCTCTATACCTCATATCTACATACCATCTGAACACCACATCACTATACCCCATCTCTGTACCAGGTCTCTATACCTCATATCTACATATCATCTGAACACCACATCACTATACCCCATCTCTGTACCAGGTCTCTATACCTCATATCTACATACCGTCTGAACACCACATCACTATACCCCATCTCTGTACCAGGTCTCTATACCTCATATCTACATACCGTCTGAACACCACATCACTATACCCCATCTCTATACCAGGTCTCTATACCTCATATCTACATATCATCTGAACACCACATCACTATACCCTATCTCTGTACCAGGTCTCTATACCTCATATCTACATATCATCTGAACACCACATCACTATACCCCATCTCTGTACCAGGTCTCTATACCTCATATCTACATACCGTCTGAACACCACATCACTTTACCTCATCTCTGTACCAGTTCTCTATACCTCATATCTACATACCGTCTGAACACCACATCACTATACCTCATCTCTGTACCAGTTCTCTATACCTCATATCTACATACCGTCTGAACACCACATCACTATACCTCATCTCTGTACCAGTTCTCTATACCTCATATCTACATACCGTCTGAACACCACGTCACTATACCACATCTCTATACCCCGTCTCTGCATCTCATCTCTTCACCCCGACCCTATCCCTGGGCCTAGATAGTCGTAAGTTAATGTTAATGTATGGCACTTCCGGCTATCTTAGAGCTAAGAGAGCCTCGAAAATCTAGGTTCAAGTCTCTAAACCTCTTCTCTTCACCCAGTCCCTAAATCCCGCGTAGTCTGATGGTCTGTATACCTAGCCTCAATAGCAACCCTCACCCCTTACCCCCCCCCCCCCCCCCCCAAACCCCAAGCAGCCAACACACTTAACAGCCAAAGTTCCCAAAGTTCTATTCGGCAGATAGTTGCCTTTCACTCGAGAATGTAAGTTTTCAAAAAGTGCCAAAAAATTATTCTTCCGATCAAGATCACAACCTTCACAGCAGTATAAGCTTTACTGTTTGCATAAAACTGGATAGCCTCACTATTTGAGAGTGGCTCCTTACTAATACAGTTGGAATCGTACAACATGTTAAAGAATATCAGCAACGCTGGATACAGACAGCAGTAACAACCTTCAGGACCGCATGTCTATCTACTTTTGAGAGCGAGGCGAGCAAGTCTTAACGATATGCTGAAGTAGCTCATATGGTTCGATGGGACTGGTATAGCTCACCACATCCGCAACCATCTGAAGCTGACTCTCCTTGTGTTGCGGCCAAGGGTCAGTTCTGATTCAGAGTTGTACCAGGTGGACTGTTTGTCATTTCTCAACGGTCACCTGAACGGTCACCTGAACATAATCCTTATGTATAGCTATCTATAATGGGAAGTATATCGCCATATGTTGTGTGGAGACATGGTGTTGTTGTCTGAGCTTAAGAGAATATCAACATAACATCATGGTTATATCATATTTTACTTCAGGACTCATTTGAAACATTTGTTTTTGTTGTTGAAATGGAAGAGGGCGGGGTCAGGATGTTTTTATACATCGTTGTGGTGGATTTTCAGTTTTTTGTTCATTGTGGTTCTATTGTATATGCATTACCACAAACATGGTTCTGGCTCCAGTTGTACAAATCAGCCTTGTTAGTGTTACGACTGTTAAGGTATGGGAATTGCGATCACTTTGGACAAAAGTAACAAAAGTAACCAGGTCAAAAGCTGTCCACGTTAGGGGACTGACTGATGGTATATCAACTCCAGGGAACCTTCTTCATCCTCAATTGTGTTTCTGAGTCGGGGATTGGTGTGGACGAAGCGTGGTTGCGTTCACCATCTATAGGCAACAGTTGCACATCTGACGAGGATGTTATTCTCGTAAATCACTCGTTGGATAAGCAGCCCGTCTGTATCTAAACATCGCTTTGAAACAATTAGGTATTGAGCTACTTTTAAATAGTAATAACTCAAAGCAAAAAGTAAAACCACGCATTATTGTTTAAATTAGTACCGCAAAACAAATATCAGGGGAATCCTAATTCAGGTCACATCTGAACGATAGGATGCCTGATTCAGGTCACGTCAGAACGACCTTGACCGTCCGACCTTTTGGAACGATTAGCAAGAAGACGACATTAATCAGAAAGCACTTTTCCCAAAGTTCACGGCAAGACTTTCATGCCAGACTACACGTTGAAAATACTTTCACAAACGCTTTCAGATGGCAACCTTCAAAACGCTCTGACTGGTCCGATGAAATGTTTTTGTGACACGACTCTTAATTAAGAGAATGTCCTCAGGTCTCTCTTATACGGCACCGAGAAGTAATATCTTATGTAAATGAGATAGGAAGAGGGTTAGTACAGATCATTATCGCTATCGTCATATTTCCTTGCAGATCCCTTGTTCCTCGGTGTGGATTAAAATCACATCAAACATCATTTTTCTTCATTTTGAACAATATATACCTCTTGGTCCACTTTAGAGTGTCTGAAGTTCCCAGTTGCTTGGGAGCTATATATTCAAATAACATGAAAATGTATACGCTTACAATTCTGTCAGTTTTCAGTCAGTGTCTCAACATCATCGATCTGATGACGTAATGCAAGAACAGGTGTGTTCTGTTTTTATGGGGATGTGTCAAACACGATATGCTCATGGCTTACACACACAAAACGCTTAAATATAACGCAAATATCCCCTTCAGATATCGCGAGTCGATTGTGCAACATGCTAGGCGATATTAGTCGCCCGCGCATTCTTCGAATGTTGAGTATGAAATACCATGGTGGCAATAATGCCAGATTCGTACGTCACCGTTTAAACGTTTATAATTCATAGTCGAACTAGGCTGACAAATAAGAAATACTTTAACACGTCTTACTGAAGGTTATTACAGCTTTTCACCTGTCTATATTGCATGTGATAAATCTTTTGAAATCAGTTCCATTGTGTTTTTAAATTCATAAAGTGAAACTTGAATAGACTGAATAAATTGTTGCACATTTCTTTTTCTGAGATGAGTCAGGTGAGTATCAAATGATTTGTCCTATTTGTATTTGCCGAAGCAGAAGATATAGTTGGAAAGAAAAGGTAATGAAATATTTGGATGGATTATGTCAGTCCACTATCACAAAGCACCGAACAGACGTGAATGAGTAATGGATCTATGGAGGTTTTATACACACAAAGGCGTTCCCGTTCGAGTTAAACCACAATAGGACAGAATACATGAACGATCCGATACTTTTAGCAAGGTGACATGCCCTTTGTTATATATGTCAAAAAATTGAAATATTGTCAAAGCGACTTGTCATTACAAAGTTGTTCATGGCGGGGGTCGCCATTTTGATTTGACCAATGGAAGGGAACCGTTGATCCGTAGCGCCATCTAACGGGAAAGAGTGTCATCAGGACTCAACTTGGAGAAACGATCAAAGAATCGTTCTCTGAGGTGTTTACTTTATGCTTTCTCGTAAACTTAACGCTATTTTACCATGGCTGTTAAATCAGCGTTGGCCACAAAGCGCTGATCCTGTACATGTCCGGCATAAAATGCTTTCTAGCGTATGATATGTAGATAGATAGGTTTTCACCAGACACTTCCAATAAACATGATGAGATCGTTAACACTCGGGTGAAACAGGGGGTATATCACAGTGTATGGGATTAAAAGCAGATACTCAAGGTTAACGAGGGATTATAGCCCTGTATAGAAACATGTAAGTCAATACGAGCAAGAACTAACGTTATTTCACTAAACTTGTTAACCATGCTAGCAGTAGGCAGTGAGATATACGTTAATTAAGACCCTCCCTCTCTCTCCCTCCCTCTCTTTCTCTCAATCTCCATCTCTCTCCCTCACAATTTCTGTATAAAGTATTGTGTAATACACATACGCATACATAAAATATTTGGTACACGTGAAGACACACAGGCGTGTGTGTGCGCGCGCGCATACGTGCGTTATATTTCATAAGCATGGACTTTCTATTTGCAATTATTGATGCATATTAGGTACATTGTTGATGCATAATTGATGCATTCTTGAGTGACTCTGAACTTTAATCAGAATCATGCATATTATGAATATTTGAATTTTCCTTTAAAGAGACAAGTTGAATATGATCTTTTTAAATAATTTTAGAATCAGTACTGGGTACGAATAACTTTAAAGGAAATAAATATTTCATGAGGCAAACATTACTTCTGTATATTATGAATATAAAAAATGTCTGTTTACTTAAATTGGAAAAAAAACCACTTACAAACACGTGAATTTGTATTGTATGAATCTTGTACCCAGCAATGAACGATTTATATATCCAAACCATTTACACTTCGTATGTGTGTGTGTTGTGTGTGTGTGTGTGTGTGTGTGTGTGTGTGTGTGTGAGAGAGAGAGAGAGAGAGAGAGAGAGAGGTTTCTTTATACATATATGGGCACTCAAAAAACATACAATAGATGAACAGGACATAGAATTCCAGCATGAGACAGTATGTGTATATTGCATTCATGTGTAAAGTGTTGATACCGTGTTAATATAACAGCGTGTGAATCGTTCAACAAGTTAAAGTACACACATACACCGGGAATTATTTCTTCATAGTATTCAAACTTATAGCACTCGCGTTTACTCGTCTGTTTGTTGAAGACTAACGGCGTCTTGCTATTCAAACATCAAGCAAAAGGTCTGTAGATATTCCGTTATTTGTGTCGACTGAAGTGGTTCCTTATCTGAGAACGAACCCCAATCCCATCCCATATAGTTGGAACTCCAAACAATAGTTACTTCACGTCACGGTTTTCTCGCTTCCATTCAGCACTATTAAAGTTCTGTCTACCCATTTCTATCAACCATTCACCTTAGGTCCGATAAAAAATATCTATTTGATCAATTAGTAAGTCAATTTGCTCTGGGCCGATTGCTACTAAATGGTTATTAATGACAAACACCTGTGTGCCGTTCGCCATTTTTCAGTTGCAGTGTATGGTGTGGTGTGTATCGGGAAGATCTCATTGGGGTCTTGCATGTTTTGGGCTATGAATGGCCATTATAAACATTTATAGCTGAGAGTCTTCTTCGGGAGCTAATATGTATTCTTCATTGGTGTTTATGGCTTTCTGTTAGAATCCTTCATGAATAATTCATTCTGTTCTGATTATCACACACGACGAGCAAGACGATCTACAAGGTTTGTGATTCAATGGTCCGATACAACAACGTCTGTGATTCAATGGGTCCGATACATTGAATCAGTACATTAGAATCATACATTTAGATACAAAGCGGCTGAGTAAAATAAGAAAACGCTGAAAAACCTCCTTCATCTTATAGCTAGCAATGTGTGGGATTCTTCTTGGTGAACTGGAAAGGCTGAATTATATGACACATGTTATTTGATTGATAACTAGTCAGGTTGTCCTTCATTTCCTTGAAAGTTGGCGCGGGATTATAATGCACATGAAAGATCATATGTATGACATGAGTCCATATAGATATAGACAGATTTGATAACGTGTGTTTGATCTGATGTAAACTACCCATTCACAGTTGACACTCAAGTGTTGATTGTTGTTGGATTGAAATCGTCCCTTTTGCCATACAAATTTGTGGAGATTGTTTTGTCACTGTGAATCTGTGTCCAAACATCTAAACATGAACCAGATGAGCATTCACTGGGCTCCTTTACGTCAGGTACAGGGCGGTGGGGTAGCCTAATGGTCGACGTATTTACACCATTATGAATTGAAACCATTTCATGTATTGTGGTTTTTCAGTCTAAAAGATCTCGGTTCGATTCCCAACATGGACACAATGTGTGAAACCCGTTTCTGATGTCCCCCGCTGTGATATTGCGGGAATATTGCAGAAAGCGGCGTAAAACTAAACTCACTCAGAACTTCAGGTACAGACTGGTAAATCCGTGAAAAGGAATTGGCTATCTGATGGTGATAGAAACATGTACCTGAAACATGAATTATACATCTTCTTTGGTCTTTCCAAGCAAAACAATAGATTCATATTCATGAAGGAACAGCTCGGCACGAAGGGGTGGGGAAAAGCTACCCATGAGGATGACTGCTTTACCCCCAATTTTACATTGATGATATCACTGAGGAAGACGAATATGTTACATATTCCTTCACGGTGCACTTTGGAGGGCACGTACCTTACTTTTAACAAATCGTTTTCTATCTATACAATATATATGTTCAGTACTTTCATTATGTTTCATGGCATATGTTGAAGAGACATGCATCAACAAGATCTGGGACCCTAACAGACCAGATCCTTCTGATTCATCACGGGTTATCGTATTCACATACCTGAAGACTTCATCACGGGTTATCATATTCACATACCTGAAGAATTCATCACGGGTTATCTTATTCACATACCTGAAGAATTCATCACGGGTTATCATATTCACATACCTGAAGAATTCATCACGGGTTATCATATTCACATATCTGAAGAATTCATCACCGCTTATCGTATTCACATATCTAGGTGACACAAAAGAAAACAGCTTATGTTTTAAGCAAATGTCCACGGAACTATTCGCGTGTGTAATCTTGAAGCACATATGGTTTGAATAAAAAGCAAAATATTTTTGTTTACAGGTAAGATTATGTTGTCTTTGAATGGCAGTTAAATGTGATACTACAAGGAGGAGCGTTTTTTGTTGATGTCAACTTCTTTATTAAGAGGAAGAACACAGCGGTTAGGGTGTATCATTACCCCTTCGCCTGGTGAAGGAATGGTGAGACGCAGAGGGCTAATTACTGTTATATCTAAATAGTGGTGATGCCAAATATGTTGCTCACATATAAACAAAGGCTCATACTCTGCCAACACACAATAAGAGTACATGCATCGACAGTTTTTATCTCGTATTGACATAGTGTGTGGAACGGTTTTGTTGTGAGTTTTGCAATACTGCATCAAAATCACATTGAGGGGAAGATTTTTATTCCATTTGGGCGAAAAACTGAATGAATGGGCGTGTCCTGGATTTTGTTTTGTTTTGTTGGTCTTTTTCTGCGAGAAGGCGGAAGATTCTAATATAATTTTGGACAGAATTTGCGTGAATCTTAACACCGTTTTAGCTGCGAGAAAGCGCCATTGCATCAACGTGAAATCGAGAAAGGGGTTTTAATGTTAAGTTGGTCAGAGTTCGCATGAACCAGTGTTGCCCTTTTTCACACGCCTATGAACTACCAGCAGAATAGTTCGCCACGAAATCCTTGTGATAGTTTTAAGATGAAAGGCTAAATGTTGAAGAGTAAATACAAGAATATCAATTAATTACCAGCATTCCGACACACACTTACACTAATACCTAGAGCCAACATCAAGTCAGGTGCAGGGCGATATTCCCAGATTTGTGATGTATGGAACACCGTCGGGGCCAATCTGGGTCAACGATCACAAGACCTGGAGGAACACGATAAGCGGATGATTTGAAGGGGAACAATGGGGCGCCTTTTAGCTCAACACCGCCGTATTATCTGTGTCCGGTGTGGGTAAACAAACCTTCCTAGGTTAATATGGGCAATTAGTCGTGTTTACCAGGTTGTCTATATCAGCTATTGGAAGTGGCTGATTGATGGGATGCTAATTATTGATGCGGAAAAAGTGGGCAGGTAAACACCCGGAACACGTGTTGTTTTCCTCTAGGGTTGGAGGGAGGAGCGGTGAGTTTGATGTTGTAGGCCTTTCACACTGTCAGGTGAATTGTGAAACATGTTTTACAGTGTTTGTCAGCTTATGAATAATATATCATCAGCAAATTGTGTTCATACAAATTCGGGATGCATACAAATTGTGGTGCATAGAACTTGGGGATGTTTACAGAATGTGGTGCATATAAATTGGGGATCCAGGAGACATTTACACAGGGCATACTTTGTATTACAATTATTACTTATAAAGGGGACTTTAAGTCGTTGTCTTGGTTTGGTCGACAAATATATACAAGAGGATATTAGTCTAAATACAGAATGATAACTCCAAAAAATAACCAGGCTTGTTTATCACCCGAAACTGATTTCATTGCTGTAAATATAATGCGAAACCAGACAATATCAGATCATGGTCTTGATCTACCGTTCATTTTCATGATTATCTGGATTCTTTAAGTGGTACTTTAGAAACTGTTGAACTCACGATATATTGACTTATCAATCTTTACTTCATTATGTCTGCCCCAAACCAAAAGACTTTGAATGATTGTATTTGTTGTTACCTTGTCTTACGAGTGGGCAAGAAACACGCTCTGGTGGGCTTGGTTTCATTTCAGTAGACGGTAACGTTAAACTGTGACATGGTATTCCAGAAAAATCAACACGTTATAATACATTGTTATGTTATAGTATGATGACCCGACATTAAAAATAGAGTCAGTGAGACACTGACAAATAATCACAAGTCAAAAAGACGAATTGTGTCGGGCCTACCATTAGCCACTGATGCCTGAAAGTGTCCTCTTTTCAGTCACCAAACCTTTTACAAGCTTAATGAAATTGAAAGCTAGAAAGGGTGATGAAACAACAAGACTCGATCTTCTTTCAGTTTTACTTCAAAAGACAAAAGCATGGATCTGCTGAAACAATGCTGAAAGTAAAACACAACTGTAAATTATTTGAAAGTTAATCTGTTATTTATTTTTTTTCATCATGAATGACACCTGAAACTGTCTTTGTTATGTGTTGAATAGGACCTACTCACAGTGTCATAGTCTTGACCTTATGGGATCGGAGATGAAAAATATAACAGTTTTCACCTACGTATTTACTTGACCATTGTCCACAACGAGTATATCGAGATAAGATCAACGATCTGTACTGATTGCCCGCAAGGGGTTAGAGAACCAGCAAAGTAAATAAAGATACAAGTAACTTTCTTTATATACCAAGATGAAAGGCAGTGATATTTGCTTTCAGCTTTTTCGGCTTGAGCAAAAACCGGTAATATATCTGCATTACGCTTTCATCTGTGGTTGGAGTCCCTCAAAGCACCCCCTATCCCCACTCCCCGTCCCTTATTACATGTGATTACATCCTTGCGGCTTAACTTAAGCTACAGGAGACGCAATCTTGTTTTATCCAGGTGGGTGCGTGTAAGAGATAAGTATTTACCCACTACAGAGGACGAGGAACTGTCTACTGGGGGTACTTTACCTCCTCTGACAGTGGCGCTCTATCCAACCGGTGTGAGAACTGACATATTCCTTGTTTCATTTCGTACTTAATGAATTTAGCCTCCGCTGTTTAACGTCTTTTTAACTCCTGTTAGTGTCTGCTGGAAAGATAAAGTAACATGATTCTTTCGCTATTTAAGCATAATTTACATGTACGAATTGTACCTATATAACAGGTTAAGCCCTCTTAGCTCTAAGATAGTCGTAATTTAATGTTAATGTAAGGCACTTACAACTATCTTAGCGCTAAAAGAGCTTCGAAAATCTAGGCCCTGTACAATATCTATATTAAACGTAAATGCACTTACAAATTACGATTATGAAAAACAACATTTGTTTATTTGATTTATTTGTTTAACAGACATCCACATTAAAACCTTGATTTTCATTGAGATAAATTTAATAAATATTGGCAGAAATGGGAGTTTCTCGGATGAACAAGATACTTCCCTGAAGAAATGTTCAAGATGGTGCCACCATCGGGTCAATATATAGGATCGTCTTCCCCCTTCCCCCACCCACCCATCACCCACCCACTCGGGTGTCTTAGTTTAGTGTGTAATCACTTAAAAAAGTTACCTGTAAGGTTCATTAAAATTAATCATTCCAAAACTGAACCATCGAGTACTGGTGGAATAATGAAGTCTTCACTACGGAGCCACAATTGAAAGGTGGTGGAAACTAGGACGAGGGTGAGTTATTTTTTTAAATATCCTGGCGCATGGACGTGAGTTTAAAAAATTAAAATCTAAAGTCACATCGGCAGTATTTCAGCCATGCCGTGCGTGTACCGTTGGCCGCGAAACTGCAGACCACCATTCGGATGCATGTCTCCCTTAGGAAGATGTCTTCAGGTCTGTTCTATCAAGTGACTTGTTGACATAAAGCAACGTGATGCTTGCGAACCTTCAAATTATTAAGGAGGTAAAGAAGGAGACTCGTTCCGGACCCGATAGCGCTACCTGCTAATGCAAGCTCATTGAGGCAGATTGATGTCTGCATCCGTGTTTCCGCTCTTTAAACGAAAGGGCTTTGAAGTGAGAAACTCTTTGTCTTTCCTCTTTAACTTAAAGGGTCATTTGGTACCTGAAAGAATATTTTCCAACTAATTAACTGCAGCTAATGCTTTTAACTCCCGTGGTGTTTAGACCTGGTTTATTGTCATCACTTACAACAGAGCGAAATGGTTGCTCTCACTGAATATTTTAATCCACGAAGTCAAAGGTAGATGAGTCATATCTGTCCAATAAGTATTTATGTCTTTTTAAGACGTATTCTACAATACATTAATCCATATTTCAAATGGCTGCTACATATGAAAGAAAGGCACTGTGGATTCATTTCAAACTGTTCGTGCTGATTTTGTTATCTTTGAACTGATTATTTTTTACTTAAAAGCAATTGCCATTTTTCAGAATGGTCAACATCCACCTTCTGAAATGTGACGCCATTCTTTCTCCGTTTATATATATCTGGCTTATCACTGAAATGTTAATCTTCCAGGACATATTTTTAACAGTTATTTGATTAATCGTTTCCACAATACATCCACAAATATCCAATAATCAAGCGTAAACAATCTATCGGTGGGAGTTCACTTCATGTATTACGAATTAATCTATAGACTAGATTAACACAAAATTCAACAGCTAGATATATATTGCAATAAAGACCTTGTACTTACTCTATATTTGAATTTCATCTTATTTCAGCTGATGAACTGGTTATGGGACATGTTTTCTCGTGGACACTTTGTTGTCTTCTGTTACCACGTATGATATCGTCGTTACATACAGTGTACCACAATTCTACATTTTCGATGTCGTTTTTATGATTACAGAAACATTTATTACAACTTCAAAGGGTTTTTAAAACCTCCTATGATTTCTACACAACATTATGTTAATTTTGAATTTGCAGATGTTTTATCATCTACATTCGAATTATTTTTTAAAAAGTTGTTTTATAAAGCCTGAATCTTCAGCATGGGCGTTGTAAGTTTATTGCGTCAATAAAAACGTCTAGGTCTTTCTTCAGGGCTGATGGTGAGGTATAAAAGGGGTATTCGTTAAGGAAACAAATTGTGTATTTAATAACAAAGTATCCGTGTTCAAATTACACACGCTCCCTGCTCTCCCATCTGTTTTATAACAATAGGCATTTTGTCTCCCCTGTATCCAGACTCTAACTAGAGATGGAAGTATAAGCCCACACAATGTTCATAATAAGTTAATTTTAACATTTGTAATTGACTACGCGACAAGGCGTGTGTTTGGTGCATAAAAGTCGTCTTTCTATAGAAACCCGATCTTGAGGTGAAAGAATATATCGGCAAAAGAAACCGATTTTTTAAAAAAAGCAATTCTCCCAGGGATATTATATTTTTTCGGGGGCCGAAATGACTATCAGAGGAAGGTTTTTAATCATATTCATAGGTCTGAGCGATTGGATGGCGCGACACGTCTCGGATCACTATAGCTCTAACGCCATCGGTAGATTCAATTGATGAAGGATCTTTGCCACACACGTTTATTCCGTTACAGATAAAGCCATGTTTTTCCTTGTATTGATAAGCTTATCGTGGTACATCAGTGGGATACGTATTTCATTGCACATAAAATTTCGAGTGAATTTGTGTTTTATATTAACCATACTTCTGCTTTCGTGAGAATTCATAAGTGATTGGAATACACGATGTGCAGGATAGCCTTGACAAGTAGCTATCGTTTGAGACGATGAGTCTGTGGGTCTTTATTTGATCGAAAATTACAAATATTATTGTTTATTGGATTCATATGTAGCTGTTCGTGATTTGGAAAGATTTGAAAGTTCACACAGCGTGCAGGTCAGTGGTTCTGTCCCCTGGACGTCCTTGTGGTCACTGAAAAAAACAAGAACAGCTAAAGGAACATGTGGTACAAATTATTTGAATTTGCAGCTGAAGTCATTTTGATCAAATTTGTTAGTAGTCTCTTACATATCTACAAGGAAGCGCTTTGAAAGCTGTTCTAATTCCTTGCATATTGTAACCGTTAGTAGCTGTCGTAATGTTCATTCCACCAGGGATTACTCCAAAACTGACCCTTGCAGGAATATAGTCTTCGGTTTTGTGAACATTTGGTAGACTTTGAATGAAAATAGTTTTCTTGCTTTCCTTGACCAGTTTTCACCATTGGCCATTCATTTTTGCTACAAAGTCTTGTGGATTGTGTTTTTGTGTATTTTTGTGACTCTTAATCTTTATGCATGCATCTATACATCCATACATCAACCCTTGGTTCATTCAGGCCAATGGTGACCACGTCAAGCTGTGTGTGTATATGTCACGAGTTGTAGTCCAATCACAGCAACTGGTGATGGGGAACAGACAATGGAACCTCTATAAAATCATCTTGACTGACAAAATGAGATGCATGATAAATGACTAAACAAACAGCCCCACGTCGATCACATCAAGGAGGGCACTCGGACGGGATTTGACTACAGGCTTCTGTCGTGGGAATTAAGTACGATTGTTCACGATCCCTATTGTGAAAGCCCAAAGGGGGTTTTATGAATATGTACCCCAGGTATTGGACTGTGTAGGGTACAGTACCCGTACAAGAATAAAATAATGCAAATATCATAAAATAGAAGAAAAGTAAGAAACTAACGTTATCTGAGTACGTGGGAAAAAAGGTTTCACCCAAATCCCTTTCTGGTTGTTGAAATATCACATTAATCTTTCCAAAGGGGCGTGGCGTCTAAGTTACGATTCTGATACACAATAAGTATTTTGCAACACTGCCATCCTGCATTCTCACTTTAGAGGTAATGATGTTATGTTTGGACCCAATAAACTACCCTTTTATTACATTGTTCAATGTTCCAGAATGGCAGGGTTTACCTCTGCATACAATACGACAGACAAACGTCATTCTCACTGGGCCACCCACGGTGAACATGGGCACATCTTGTATAGTAGCATTAGTGATGTATTACACCAAAGATTGTATGACGGTAGATCTGAAGAATTACTTCCTGTTTACAAATGTTGTACATATTAGTGATATATATACTGAGGGAAAAATCAGGATTCACGTGAAAGCTATAGCGTTCCTGTATTTTTCCAAGACCTTCCGAAGCTTGTGTATTGCATTTCTTCTGAAGAAACCTGGAAAAAAATATGGAGCACTCATACTTACATGTGATCCCTTATTTATTCCCCTCAAACATTTTCAGTACATTTCATTTCTGTGGACATGAAAGGTTTTAATGTAGACATACAGAAATCATAATATTTATCCAATTTCAAGGAAGAAGTGAACGAGCTTAACTTTAGGCCGCTTGTAGCACTGTTCCAGCAATATCACGACGGGGGATACCAGAAATGGATTTCACATGTTGTACCCGTGTGGGGAATCGAACTCGGACTTTCGGTGTGACGAGCGAACGCTTTAACGACTAGGCTACTCCAACACCTCTTTAAGGAAGGAACATAGAGCACATTTCAAATAGAAAGTCACCAGAGATTCACTTTCCGTTCTTGTTACATTTGTTTTGTTATGAATTGATGACATATTTTAACTTTTAACGCGGTACTCAACTTTACAGTCTTGTTGTCCGTTTCACGAGGCATTATACAATCATTCGACAGAGACAATTTAACATGTTTTGCTACACCCTGACTCTAACTATAGAAGGTATCGCATACAATACTCTATCCTTGTAGTGACAGAAGTCTTCCTTGTGTAGTTAGTATAGAGATCCACTCTATATTCCGTTGGTAGGTCGATATTTCCCATTCGCTTTTCTAGTCGAATACGTCATCATGTATACATATATTTACCTCCGGTTGCCGTAAAGCCCATTCGCACGTGCTTATATGTCACAGGTTTTTATTGACTGACTTCATCCCTCCCACGGACACATACCAGCTGGTACCATCTACACACAAATATCGAAGGGAAGAAGCTAAGGACATAATACGTAGTTCAGGAAGCATCAACATCTCTTGCTAACCGTATTTAAATGCATGGGACAGAATAACGAGAAAGAGTCTTAACCTGAAGTGCGTTCAGGGTTTGTTGGAGAATAACACCTTTGGAAATGTTGATGTACCTCGTGTAAATGTGAAAAGGGAGACGCAAGGTTAAGGACTAGCTAGTCTATGTATCCCCTTGGCCGCACATTCCCTCACATTGGTACCCACAACCCCACAACACACTCCCTCCTTTAGTATCATATTCCCACCCTCGTGCTAAAGGGGCGGCAGGGTAGCCTGGTGGTGACAGCGCTCGCTTGACACACCGAAGACCCGGGTTCGACACTAAATGGTGCCGTGGGGTAGCCAAGTGGTTATACCTCATCCTCGTATAAATAACACATTCCCTGGAGTTTTCGAAAGCGCTTCCATTGTAGGCTTATTTTGAGCCATGATAGAGTCATGTATTCACGTATGGTAATACTGCGTTACGTGTGGCTATTTCTACACGTCCACTGTCAGTGCATGTCATTCGCCTTGTACATAATCCTTTAAGAAGACATAACAGAGGTCTTTAAGCCGGGCACACTGCCAGTACGAGGTCCAGCTACGTTTACAACTAACAGAAAGATACTGTGTGTTAAGAGGGCTCTTATTAGAGCAGTAGCTGTGCCTCTGTGTCTTCAGATACTATTGGAAGCTCTATCAATACCACTGCCGAGGCAATAAACCCCTCATAGCTCTAACTTTCGACCTTTTGTGGAGCGTCTGTGTAGTTTTGTGAGGGAGGTAACGTATTTTATAGACCTATGTTTGTCGATCAAAGTGCCTCCCTGCTGTGTTAAGGTCTGACTCGTTATGTTGAGAATAACCCACATAACGGTCAGACTCACTCTACCTGGAGGACACGCACGGTCACAGCTATTGGCCAGGTAATTATTCACTGTTAACTTACCCTCGCGCGACCTGAGCAGAGACCACCCCAATTCAGTCAACTCTCATCAACTCAGCCCCACCCATCCTGGATAAATAGCGGAGTAGACGACAGACAGACCACATGACTAGTCTCTACCCGCTTACAGCAGGCGTGAGCACGAGAGTCGCAGACGACAATCTCCATCCCGGGTCTACACTTGGGCCAGTCAATCAAGCGTCACATTGTGTTTGCTTTGCGGTGTTGGGATAGAAAAGGGCATAGTGAAGCAGGCCGAGGAGGAGTGATCGCCAAATCTGGACGACCAATCCGGTTGACAGACGGTCCCATAAAGAGACCTAGGATTAGTGTGGTCGCTTACAATAATCTTATTTTGAAAGGTTAATTCATTTCCACCCATCGCTATTTATACGTTGTGGGAAGTCAACACCGTGTTGGATCACTTAATACCAAGGCGGCATAACTTCAGATCAGGCGTGCACTTTCCTCGCGGATTTTCCTGGTTCGGTCGAACACTGTGGTTCTTAAAACTTATTTTGTGACATTGCGGATGTTTAACTCAGCCTTGATCAAATTGGAAATCCTGTCTTTCAAACTGGCCAAGTGACTGTGACTGTGTTGTCATACAGCTTGTGACATATGACCTAAATTTCAAGTTGAATCCCGAAAAAGCAGTTTTCAAAATGACCAGCTTGATGTCATCACCTTGCGTGAACCTTGATTCAGAGATGCAGGACACGGATGACACTGCAAATCTGCTGAACTTTGTTGACATGGCTTCAAGTAACATCAAACTTGCTCTGGACAGACCATCAAAGTCGAAAAGGAAGGTAAATCACAGAAAATACCTTCAGAAGCAACTGAAACGATGCGGTGGGTCCCCGAGACGCTCTGGAGAAGGCAGAACTGGTGTTGTTAATAATGTGTCCTCTGGGAGCAAATCTAACAGGAAAGAAACGTCACAAATTGGTGTTCAAATTAAGTCTCTCCAAGCCCTGTTTGACCCCCGGACGCTTCATGAGCGTTGTTGTACTGACCAACCCAAAACAACTGGTCCAAAACAATCACTCAGAAGTCGAAATTTACCAGCGTCATTTTTCATGGAGCCGGGAGCAAGAACTGGGGACCGAGATGGTTTAGACGTTGTAGACCCTGCGATGCCACCGTTGGCGTTAGCGACGTTTAATACATTAGGATTTGATTCTACATTAAACTCATACCCGTCTTTACCCGCAGACACGATTGAGAGTATCTTGGGGCAGACCGACATTAGTGATTTGTTATCAGGTTCTTGGCATGATCCCCCACGTGACGCCGCCCGAACCCCCGGGAGTGTTGGGACTTGTAGTCCAAGGTCATTCTCAGATTCATCAGAAACCTACTGCAGTTCGTCACCTGATCTCTCAACCCGAAGCCCGTCATGGCCGTGCCCAAACTCAAATATGGCGGCAACTTTCATGCAGTCCACTGAAGAAAATGTCAGCAACTTCAACATCTACCAGCAACACCAACAGTCTCATCACCATCATCATGTTCAGCAACAACAACAACCACAACCACAACACAATAACGAACATTTCCACCTGAATTTCAATCAAATCGCACCTGTTTCTCTGGAAACTGAGAGCCATTTCCCCAATCAACATACGATATCCGGTATGACGTCTGCCACAACATCATTGCCAGGATTCCATCAGACATTTCCCAACTCTTTCGCGGTGCGTCAAGGCAATGTGATTCCTTCATCATGGCAGGGAGTAAGCATAGAACCCAACTATACCTATTTATAATGAATTTGTATTACCTGTGCTCCATGTTTGCAATGACGAACTGCCAATTTGAATCTGTGCCATAATTAATTTGTGCAAGAAATTCCGACGACTCGTCCGTTTCACGGAGTGACGAATCACTAGCTTTCACGTCGAAAGTTAGTAAGGTATATATTTATAACTGTGACATACCTTATCAACTTGACGAATGTATGGTAAACTTATTTGTCATCAGGTTTGTGACGATTGCTAGAATAAGTAATATGTCTTTAAATGAAACGTGTACAAATATGACGTGTCCTTGACATTTGTCCTGAATTTATTTCGGGGATACATACTATACTTTATTATCATATGCTTCATTGTATTTCAAACATTCGTAAACTGTCGGTGATAAGGGAAACTGTTTCCTATGAAAAAGCAAAACCCATGTCATTGATCACTGTGAAAAGAACGCAATTGTAGCTCCATGTCATGTTCATAATCAACGACCTAAACATGTGATATTATACTGTGAATATATTTATGAATAAATCATGTGCATATTTTGATTTCATCCATATGTTCTCTTTGGTATTTTAGCAACAATGGTTACTTCATAATTATCTTGGACAGTACATGTTTAGCCTAATCATGAACTCCGTGTGTCATCTCTAATTTTAGGAGTATCCAGTCAAATGATCTGCACCGTTTATTTGCCTTTCGTACAAGTGAAAACCGTAACGGGGCATAACTGACAATCAGGCTCTGCCGTTAGTGTTTTGGATTCATATCTTTCATTACACACACGCACGCATACATACATACACACCACCACCAACAACAACAACAACAACAGCAGCAGCAGCAGCAACAACAACAACAACAACAACAGCAACAACAACAACAACAACAAAAGCAACACACACACACCGAAGTAAAAGACATGTAGAATCAGACCAATGTAAATATTGTTTGGGTGACATTAATCGTAAATTCCCGTTATGCAGTGGAAGTAGATAGATAGATAGATAGATAGATAGATAGATAGAGAGAGAGAGAGAGAGAGAGATAGATAAATAGATAGATAGATAGATAGAATGGGTAACAGGTGCGCTGTTTGAATGGGTCTGACAAACGTGTAATCGTTCATAGATGTGTTGATGGATGAATGAGTGTGTTGACAGTTTAATGGTAAGCACCCAGTCTGGCAACATACATTTACTTTTGAAAAGCATCCACATACTTTCAGGGTCATATCAACCAGAGACCATATAATAGATATGGTCTCTGTAACAACGTATCCATAATTTGTTGAGGCTAAATTTAAAAATCAGGTCAAAATGACGATTCAGCGTCCGTATTAATGTTTTTTTTCGCTGCAAATGTGTAAACATCAACGTTATCGTCAAATACATCACGCCAGCTGTGAACTTAAGTTTCAGAAACGTGTTTCAAATAACGAACATGACAACTTCATGATATTATACCCGCATAACACAACACAAGACCATAGAACATGGACAAGAGACATGGCCTTGATGGTATAAACCTTATATGTTACCATCATAATATAACACATTTGTAACACCGGATAACAGATTTATTCCCTTCCAGATGTAACACTTGTATGATGTTAACTTATAAAGCTTGGATGGTCCTATCCTTGTCGTTTTGTCTCATGATAAAAAATATACACTGCTACAGTTATCGAAAATAGTTTGCGTTTGGAATATTTGAAATGACGTTATCAATATATGTGACGTTAATTAATGAGTTTATTTACGTTAGGGATCACTTACAAATTGCTTGTCTGCACTGCATCCGTCAAAAACTGATTAATTCATTACGAGAAAAAATAACAACACTCATACCTGTAATATTGATCAAGGTGACACGGGTAATTGAATGGGAGGTGTACGTTGCATAACATTGTCAAGCCGTCAATACAGGTGATCCTCAGCGCCTCTCATATTTGGTTGAGGTACCCCAACTGTGTGTTCACGTGTTGTCCTGTACAATATTTGCTTGTTGGCGTGTCTAAGAAATTGATTGAAACCACACCATGGAAAAGTAAAAGCATATATTTACGACTAAATTAACTGTCACGCGTTCTTTGTTTGTACCACTCAAAATCAAAAAAAAGTTAGGAGGTTAAGACCACCCAGCCCTTCGTCCTGCTATGGTTAATTTGTAGTAGATTAACGAATGAATAGAATGTTGTTCTTCTACTTCTTTTGAGCAGTATATTTTCATATGCTATAACACGATATAACGAAGTTATTGAGGAAGTACTTCGAATAAATGTCTGTCGGAATATTTAAAGCGATAAATGATTGACATTATTTCAAACAACAAAGAAATGTCTGGTCAAGTGCAACAAAGGTATGTATTAAACCTTGTTCTTCTCTGAAACAGAACAAAAATAGCGATGATTAAAACACGATTGTGAAAAGACACAAACTTACTCGTTAGCAACAATAAATGTCAAAGTAATGCAGTGGCCATTACAGATTATGTATTCTGTTTTCCACAGCTAGTTCATTATATAGCTGCCATATTAAATGATTAATGTATGCAAATATGACATATAATATGTTGAGAAAGTAACGTTCAAGGGAATCCTCTTTTTGCCATAGCATAACGAATTATATATGTTTGTGCTCAAGAGTAATTATTCCAATTTATCGAATGTTATAATTCCTTGGAAATTGGGAATTATTAAGATGATATCACAATGCGGTTAACACATAATAACTCACCACATGTTATATAGCTATATAACATACTCTTGACCTTCGATATGGGGATGCTTGGCCAAAATTTCAATCGGACATCTGTCGTATTATAAAAGCTATTGTGGACAAGCTGCCTTCTTATAATTACAGACAAACACAGTTGTCCCGAAGTTGAAGGGATCTACGCAAATACTTAGTGCTATTAGAGATTGGACAAACTGATGTAGTATGGAATAGCTATACATGTATAAGGAATGGGGACAATGTTTGTGATTCGAGAAAACCGTAGATTCGACACAACGATGTTTGTAACTCGGTGGTATGATTTAACGACCTTTCCAGTACACCCGTGACTCCTGAAAGGGACATTGCTTAGTCACAGGAACGGGACCCCTAGAACAAGACGGTTTCACTGTATACAAAATGTTAAATTTGATATAAAATCAAGTCCGGCATCATGACCCCGCCGTGTCTCGTTTTCCCTTGAAAACAATGAAAGAAGCCGTACTTATGTGTCAATTTATGTACATGTATTTCTTTGTATGAAGATGACCCGTTGTTTGCCTCACCTTGGTGGCGTATGTAGGACAATATTTACGATCGTGTTTACACTGCGCATGACCAGGATGACAGTGATTATTTTGATGTTATTATTATGATACACATTTAGGCCTTGACCGTCAAGAGAAAAACAACAGAACTTTATTACACTCGGACCTCTTTCAGTGGTATACGAGGTGTGGTACTGTCACAAGTATATACACGCATTCATTCATACTGGAAGGTTTATGTACACTGTTTACACAGAGTATGGTGCTTTCATAGTTTGGGTACTCATTGATGGTCTTTACTTCAGTTTTCCCAGTTGTTGAAAGCACATTTCTTTCATTTTGTCAACACATTGATTCATTTGTTATTTGAATAATTGTACACTAAATACATCAATCGATGTTTAATATTTCGTCGCTCTGTTTGTTTTGTAACACAGGGCACATGGAATCAAAATGGCATATGTATCCAACGCCGTTTTTCTTAAAGAGATTCGATGCAAATGAATATTTTTACATCCTTCTGTATTGAATATAGTGGCTACATCATCTTAATTGATTGCAAGTTTGTGGGGTTTTTTCCAGGGACAAATAAAAACGGCACCTGGTATTACGTTTCATAAATGCATATGCATGTGTGTTTTTACAAATGGCTAATTCCTCTTTGATGATGGTAATCAGATTTGTTGTTTAGCAGTTTTGACATTAGCAGGCGCTCCAATTCGCAGCCTGCTTTTAACAGATTATCTTTCCCAGATATGACAGAGACCTGAAAATCAACACCGGAAGAGGCAGAAGGATGTAGTCACTCGATCCCCACACCAAGCTTACACACGGTAATGGCGCGACATGTTGTCTGTCTTTAACTTTACAAGTCAACTTGTCCTCCAAATTAGCAAATACTGCTCGAGATTATAAGGTACTTTAATCTCCATTACGTCACACCTGACCCGGTCAGCCGACCACAATTACATTTCTTCGCCCTGTTCTATCTTCGATTCTGAAACGTATATATTCTTAAATGACAGGTTAATAAAAAAAAGCGTTAATAACAATTATCGTTTATGGCACTACATTAGTTTGGGGACACAGCAGGTCCCCGCCTGTAATGTCAACGTTACGTCATCATTGCGTCATAGGTTTAAGAGTGACGCTAAAGGTCTGTACAAACAAAGTGAAGGTGGGTAATTATAGACTATATCAGTCTAAATGAGGTGACCTTTAGAGTACATATAACAGCTGCTGTAATGCTGTAAGTAGACAATAACGTTCCGATGTCTGAAATCATGAGCCCAGTCCATGTAGGATGTGAGCTGAAAAGCGCCTAAGTAACGTCGGGGAAAGGATGAGGAAAACTTGAAGTCTTTGATGTGTTATTGATTTGTTCATCAGAGGATTTGTGACATTGAACAAACTGCATCCTGGTTGCAGTTTAAGAATTACATTTTGATGCAGAACAGGAAACAGTTTTTTCCTGTTCCATTGTGGTATCTGTTAATGTGCTCCCTGGCAGTCGTTCTAACAGGGGTCGCGTGTACAAACCAGCAGTGAAGATCGTAATACCACTGCAGCTGAACAGCTGTGATATGTGTTGTGTTTATATTTTGGTGCTGAGCTAAACCTTGACTTATAACTATAATATATTTATAATGTAGGAACACCTTTTCAGATCAGTCATCATTCAATATGTGCACAACACAATGAAATGATCGATTCCACAATCAATATATGAACCTCACAATCAAAGTATCGATTACACAATGAACATATCCATCTCACAATCAACGTATCAATTACACAATCAATATATAAATCTTACAATCAAAGTATTGATTGCACAATTATTATATCAATATATCCAACACCTGATCAACACATACATCACGTAATCAATATTTCCAGTGAACTTATACATTAAACAATCAATACGAACATCGCACAAGATGCAAAATGTACATTTGAAAGTCTCTCTCTCTCTCTCTATCTATCTATCTATCTCCCTCCCTCCCTCTCAGTCCCTCTCTCTCTCTCTCTCACACACACACACACACACTAACACACACACACGCACGCGCGCGCGCTATATCATAGACCCGTTTTACCTACACCAGCATTGTTTTGCTGCTGTGATCCCTTACTGGCGGCTCAGTGACTACGTCCCTTGATTGGTTGGTTGTGTGCAGGAAGGCCCACCTTCCATCCCACGTTGGCACAACATGATATAAGGTGAATGCTATTTATGTTGGTATTGGGCGTTAATGTGCCCGTAACAACGTAATAACTTGGTAGATCAAGCAAAGGAAAACAATATTTATTTATTTATTTATTTATTTATTTATTTATTTATTTATTTATTTATTTATTTATTTATTTATTTATTTATTTATTTATTTATTTTACAAGATAACAGTAAGTGTACTTATAAACATGTTCATCTCTGTCAACTGTAGATTCGGATGTTGCAATTTTAAACTAGCCGTGGAAAGGGGCAGATATTCTGATATTAATTATAATGAAAGGTACTGTCTATGTTGTAAATCTAATGGTATTTTTATATCAAAGATGAATGCCATGTATTTTATATGTGTGAACATTCTAGTATCAGGAATAAATATAGTGAGAAATATATTAGTAACCTACCCACTAACATATATTTTATACCGATTTTACAGAGTGAAAATATGGATATGATAAGAAATGTATGTATATTCTTATATCTTGTAAACAAAAGACACAAACTGTACATACTGATGTGTTACACATTATTATGACTGTATTCTGGGCCGGTGGCCTGTTACTGAATGCGTTGTCAAAACAAAACCCTGAACTTTCAAAGCGTCGATACCTGTGAAGGTCCGGGGTAGAATAGGCCTTCAGCAACTCATGCTTGCCGTCAAAGACGACTGTACTTTGCCATGACAGGATCGGGTGGTCAGGCTCGCTGGCTTGGTTGACACAGGTCATGCGTTCCTAACTGCGTAGATCGATGTTCATGCTATTGGTCACTGGATTGTCTGGTCCAGACTCAATTATCTACAGACCGCCGCCATATAGCTGGAATATTGCTGATTGCGGCGTAAAACAAAACCCACTCACTCAAAGTGTCGAAATGTGGGTCAGTTATTTCTTCGCAAAATACAAATTTGCTAGTTTCGTATCATAACTTCAACTCGTTTGTTTAACTTATTTGATGTCCGAAGCGACGCCTATCGGATGATTGAAGAATGAGAAGCTGCCTGTCATAACAAACTATATTCAACAAAGAGGTAAAGTCAAACTGATGAAAGTTTTTGTTTTTAGTTAATGACTACAAGACTTGAAGTGTGAAGCTATCGGTGAATATAACATTTATATAATGGATAATTTATAAAAGTCACAGTATCCCTTCAGGGACTAGAGGTAAAAGATAACAAATTATGTCGATAAACTAAAATCTGTGATAATTCATCACTTAATGATTTACTTTTTGAACTGTATTTGTGTTCCTTATATATGAAGACTATGTCCTCGTATATCAAACCGTAAACTAACTGTATTCACATCTTGCACAAATCCACCAGTTAGTCAGTTAAAATAAGCCCAATATAAGTTTTGGTGCAGTGTCCTAACGATCGTGTTATTTCTGTCAGAATTTGATAGTATATACTATTAAGTCGACGCTTTTAATAAACATATTTAACAAAAAAAAAATGGCTCTTCTTAGTAACTGAGAGTTCATATCTAAGCGTGGATCAGTTTAGATGAAACTATAAATATAGCAATCACATCAAAACAGGTGATAAATACAGTATCATGCATCTTGTTCGGGTAATGTATCCGTCAATAATATCAACATCGGGGAACAGTACCTCATACATTGAAAGATGTACAGAGAAATTTCATCGGTGTCATGAGCCTTTGTAACGTTATGATATTTCATATAATATCTATAATCGCGTGCCCTTCTCTGATTGCTTAACATGTCTCACATCTCATTGGTCAGCTGAGACTGCATGCCTGGAATCAGCGTTTCTGATTTCCACGGTTCTTTAATAAATTCAGTTTAGATGAAAGGAACAATCACTCACCTTATTATCGCTAGTATCACTAATCCTATAAACCAGAGTATGTTGTTTTCACCTACTCCTCCAGACGTGGTTGTATCCCCGTCTTCTATAGTAAACCCACATACATAAACACTTGGAACAAGTCTGCTGTCCAAGGAAATGCAATGATTCATCAATCAAAGGATGCATTATCGGTCAATCCTTTGACTAAAGTTTTTTTGCAAAGTCTAGGCTAGTCGACTAATAATTACGTGCAATAAAGTCATCAGCTAGGCAATATGTGTAGGTCTTATTCGATGAGACAGGGGTGACAATTATGAAATGTTGTATTGTATGCAACACGCCTGAATAGGTAAGAGGAACTAGGGACTCCTTTGTTGGTCTGGTATCCAGTGACTACGTCGGTTTGGTGACTAAGATTTGAATTTTCTTTCAGTTTGACATACTTGTTAATCCAGTGAAGGCTTGTTCTTGAGGTACGTAAGATCCAAACCATAGCAATGACACCATATCAGATACTTCGACTTAATCAATGGACAAACCATTTCTTCTTTGATTTTACACATTGAACACGTTGCACGTATTGTATTCTCAGCGGCATATGGCATTGCATTCCCTGTAATGACGAATTTCAGTTAGGTGTATCGTGAACAATAGGGATTTTACGAAAGGTCAATTTGTATTACATTTGTTGTGTGAACCCCATTGTGTGGTGGTATGTCTGTATGCCAGCATGGAGTAATTGTGACAGCGAAGTCCACATGGTGGAAGTGAATGTCATGGCATACCTCAGTCCCAGCTACACGCTCTGCCACTGCCTCTAGGGTAGCAGTCACACTTCCGCATATTTCACACACACTCGGGTGTCTGGGGTGGTGCTTGACGGGTAGTACACGCTGCCTTGAGATACTTAGAGGTAATTCTGGAATTCGGTCACTATGAGGGCAAGACTCGGTGTTTGGGACCTGTGTTACATCACACGGAAGTAAACTGGAAATGCCTCCAGTTTGACGTTACGTGACAATTTTGCTTCATAGAAACAAGACTTTTTATTTTTTTCAGGATCTACTAATGCTTACAAATTAACGTATATCTTGATATACCATGAAAAATATTCTTGTTTTATGTCAGGTGATCAATAATACATGTAGTGTTGTAAGGTTTTGCTTATTAATTCGAAAGAAACATGCAATGCTCCAAGTCTACGTTTCAGGTGAACAAAGATGAGTATTTAAACTTAAAGGTTCTTATTTCATCTGGATATTCCACAGGACACCAAACGTCATGTAGACACTGGGATACCAGATGTGCAGGTTTCACACAAAATAATGAAACACCCCACAGAGCTGCATCATACTTCTGAAAAGTTGGTTTGTCTATGCAAAACTAGATGATGAATGCCTTGAAACGCCCGAAAGTTAACACAGTAACACACGTTACAATGCACACATGCAGACAGGGTAAGTGAGTGAGTGAGTATGGTTTTACACGGCTTTTAGCAATATTCCTGCAATATCACAGTAGGGGGACACCGGAAAAACACGACAGGGAAATCATGGTTTAACCAAGACGGTTCTATGTAGCCAGCAAGTGTGCGCTGAATATTGATAAACATATATCAAGTCCGGTTATTTCCAACTTGATGGAAGTTAATGTGAGGAGTAAGGTAACCGCTGTTCCCGAAACTGTAAACACAAAAATCTAGATTTGTAGGTCTTTGTTATCATTACGTTTACAGCAATACGGTGAGGCGTAATATGTCAATTTCATGATATAATCAACAGCACTGTTATATTCTCAATACAAAAGCCATGAAAGCCCGTACGCAATGTTTCCAACATGTACGAGGCCCTGCCTACAAACTGTGTATATGGCAACCAGGGCGATGGAATTCGCCTCCAGCACAGGTATCGTTGCAAGAAACTATGCAATTCATGGCTGAAGTCGACGGCACGTGGCTACATTTGGAGGGTCATGGCATTGGTGAGAGTCACGTCGTGTGTTCAAGGCAGGTGGGGAACCTGGAGCACAAATTACCTCCACGCCTTCTTAGGAGAATGCTTTGGCTGAGAATGAAATTCCAGATGACCCCAAGAGCGTTGTTAGGCCATTGAGTCAAGGTTAGGAGAGATTTTCAGGGTTATCGAGAACTTTCTCATACGTTGGCTCGCGGCAGGCGTGTTAATAGCTACGTTTACGTTCATTTGGTATTGAAGTTTATCTTGTGTTATGACATTGTGTTGTAGGTGTGTCGTCGTCATTTGTTCTTGGGTGGTTTGAGAATTAAATTGTGTAAGGAGATTTCAGTGTGGACAATAAACATGATGTGGACATTAGGAGGTGTATTACTGGACAAAGAGCTGTAAATCCGACTGACACTTTAACTAGCCATGGGTTCAGCGTAACCACCATTGAAGCGTGAAGTTGTTTTGGTTTTCGTACATTGAAAATAGTATTGTTAGTATTAAACAGGGTCGTCCAGTTTTTGTAATGCCAAATCACAAGTTTCATTTTGAAATGTCAGAATCAATTGTGCATACTCTCACAAAGGCTCAGCTATCCCATTGGGATGGATTTTCCGAACGGCTGCTATCTACCACCTCCAGCACCACACTACTACTGCTGCTGCTGCTGCTGCTGCTGCTGCTGGTTGGTGATGTAGCCTCGTAGTTAAAGCCTTCGCTCCGAACGCCGAATACTCAGGTTTCATTCTCTATATTGGTACAATGTGTGAGTCCCATTTATGATATTGCCACAATATTGCTAAAAGCTGAGCAACACCTTACTCACTACTAGTACTATCACAAATATTACTAACAACATACGCATGATGTTCTGGGTTACAACTAATCATCAGTAACCCGTGCTTGTCGTAAGAGGCGACTAACGGTATCGGGTAGTCAGATTCGCTGATTTGTTTGACACATGTAATCTGTTCCCAGTTGTACAGATCGATGCCCACGGTGTTGATCACTGGATTGCCTGGTCCAGACTTATTTACAGATCGCCGCCATATCGCTTGAATATTGCTGGGTGCGGCGTAAGCTTAAGTCAGTCAGTCAGCCACTACCAACACCAATATCACACACTGGTACTAACGCAACCTCCTTCGCAGACACTGCTACAGTAACGTCCTTCACCGGTACAACCAGTATTACTACAACAATCATCGTCACCAATACTACTACATCCTCCCTCCCCTGCTACCATTTTAACTTCTGTGTTATTACATCTTACAGCATCTACAATACCCGTTACTGCTTCTATAACAGCATCTACAATACCCGTTACTGCTTCTTCAGCATCTAGAATACCCGTTACTGCTTCTATTACAACATCTACAATACCCGTTACTGCTTCTATTACAACATCTACAATACCAGTTACTGCTTCTATTACAACATCTACAATAACAGTTACTGCTTCTATTACAGCATCTACAATAACAGTTACTCTTCTGTTACAACATCTACAATACCAGTTACTGCTTCTATTACAACATCTACAATACCAGTTACTGCTTCTGTTACAACATCTACAATACCCGTTACTGCTTCTGTTACAACATCTACAATACCCGTTACTGCTTCTGTTACAACATCTACAATAACAGTTACTGCTTCTATTACAACATCTACAATACCCGTTACTGCTTCTATTACAACATCTACAATACCAGTTACTGCTTCTAATACAACATCTACAATAACAGTTACTGCTTCTATTACAGCATCTACAATAACAGTTACTCTTCTGTTACAACATCTACAATACCAGTTACTGCTTCTATTACAACATCTACAATACCAGTTACTGCTTCTGTTACAACATCTACAATACCCGTTACTGCTTCTGTTACAACATCTACAATACCCGTTACTGCTTCTGTTACAACATCTACAATAACAGTTACTGCTTCTATTACAACATCTACAATACCAGTTACTGCTTCTATTACAACATCTACAATACCAGTTACTGCTTCTGTTACAACATCTACAATACCCGTTACTGCTTCTGTTACAACATCTACAATACCAGTTACTGCTTCTGTTACAACATCTACAATACCAGTTACTGCTTCTATTACAGCATCTACAATACCAGTTTCTGCTTCTATTACAACATCTACAATACCAGTTACTGCTTCTGTTACAACATCTACAATACCCGTTACTGCCTCTGTTACAACATCTACAAAACCAGTTACTGCTTCTGTTACAACATCTACAATACCAGTTACTGCTTCTATTACAGCATCTACAATGCCCTTGACTGTTTCTGTTACGATATATACAACATACGCCACTGCTTCTGTTTTAACATGAATAGTGCAATATTTACAGAGGTATATATGCTGTAGGTAAAGAGTTCATTGTGTTTGATAACAGGTGGTACATTGGCTAATGATGGTGCATTATAAACTCAATGCAAATAAATAAATGGATACTTGCACAAGAAAGACAGAGAATGCATTAGGGTTAAATATAATGCACTATAAACAATACGTCAACATTTACACAGGTCCATAAACCACGTACAGACTTCTGAACTGCACAGGCAGCATAGGACGAGTCATTCTCCCACCATCTTGAAGCAAAGACACACTGGCAGATACGTCTGGGAGTGGGCAGTATCACCCGGTTGACCCCAGAATTCAGGTGACAACTATACAAGAGGAGGGTCAATATACAGGGAACGTGAAAGGACTAATATGACCTGTCCTTACAGACTTTTCTTCTCGATGTTTCGCTTTGAGTCGCCTATTGTTCCGTTACCTGGTAATCCCTGCTTCTGAGAGGAGCAGGGCAGAATATAACGTTATACACTTTCTATGGGAGCCGATCAGCGCCTCGTGATCAAGTTTGGTCACAGATTGTTGGGGCTGTGTTCACAGACCAGACTCGCGGTTATGGTCAACCAAACTGACAGTTTCTGTCTTTGATCACACGGGTTTTAATTAGAGTTTTAATAACCTAGTCATGTTTTAAACGATATGTAGTTTCATCTCTTTGGTGGGGGTTTTAGTTTGATTTCAAACACCATGTATATTATACAAACATGAGCTCTAGAAAACAGGATGGGAAAGGCAAAAATGTCAGTTGTAAGACACGAAACAGTTGGGTTCCTTAGGTATTGAGGAAGTTGGGTGAGAGTAGAGCTAGAATAGTAACGAGAGTTCATTGGCGTCTTCGAATTGTTAGGTAGAAGGTTATTATTTCTGACACAGGGTCATATTCACTCACTGAAAATCGATCATCAACGAGTCAATTGTAATCCGTCCTTGAGTGCTACGACAAGCTGTGACGTAAGTCACATATAAATGTTTGTACATGATGCTACTGTTTCATCTATTACGGTTTTATTGAAAGACGCTCTATAGTGCATACCGATATACGGGACGTGGTGTACGGGAAGTGGTGTACATACATAACTGTAGCATTTACACTTACCGCCAAAAGAAACGTTACCCTCCTACCTACCTGAATTTCTGAAAAACAAAAAAATGGCACTAGTTTACAAGACAGCTGAACAGCACAGCTTTATGTAAATCACAAAAAAGAATTCTCAAACCCATTCAAATTTAGGAAAAATGCATCTTTTACAGAAGAATTAAATTGCCCTACGTCGAAATAATAATGATTAATAAGAGTGACCAATAACAGTGATTTAGATGACGAAAAGAAAGGGTAAAATATGATTCTGCTTTGAGACAAAGATAAACCATTCAAAGTCCCCATTTTTCAACTGTTAAAACAAGAAAAAAAACTGTTTTGGATTGGAGCAGATGGAGTGGACATACCATGCCTCTCTATATGGTATAACGGTGTTACTGTACGCTACTCTCCGACGTATAACCGCATTATTGTATGCTGTTCTCTGATGTATGACGGTATTACTGTACGCTACTCTCTAATGTATAGCAGTATTACTGTACGTTACTCTCCAGTGTCTAACGGTATTACTGTACGCTACTCTCCGGTGTATAACCGTATTATTGTACGCTGCTTTCTGATGTATAACGGTATTACTGTAGGCTATACTATATAGCGTTTAACCGTATTACTCTATACGATCAAGTGTGTAATGTCATTACTGTACACTACTTCCGGTGTATAACCGTATTATTGTACGCTGCTTTCTGATGTGTAACGGTATTACTGTACGCTACTATATAGCGTTTAACCGTATTACTCTATACGATCAAGTGTGTAACGTCATTACTGTACACCACTTCCGGTGTATAACTCGTGTCACTGTATGTTGCACTCCTGTGTATAACCATATAACTGTACGCTACTCTCCATGATATAACGGTATTACTGTACACTACTCTATAGTGTACCCAGGTACTGAGTGCTATCCTGAAGGATATAACGGTCTCACTGAATGGCATATTCCGCAAGTGTGGTTACTGAAGCCGCCCCATTCTTGATCCGCGAACAGAATATTCATATTAATTCAGTGCTATCAATGTAAATGAATAAGAGGACATTTATTGACGCGCTCACAGAGGTGTCAGTTCAGCCTAGTTGGACCGAGAAGACAGGAGATGAAAAGCCGATTGAGATCATACCTGATCTCAGTTTGAACGGAGGGAAACAAAATTGACGCTCATTTGTCAGACCGTCTGTCCATTCACGACTCGAGCGTGACCCTCGTAGGCTTTCTAAGTAAACTTTCACGGGAGAAGTGAAAAGCTGTCAATAGACTTTAGACGAACACAGTTGCAGGTGGGGATTAGCCATACAGGTGAAATTCACCTGTGGACATGTTCACACAGGAGCTTGCACAGTCCCTTCCCGGGATGATGGTGTGTTAATAAATCAATCAGCCTTAACAAACTACTCTCAAGGAGCATGACTTGGCGGCATGTTTTCTGTGCCAGGCATATGCTGAAATGGAGTGGGGTATTGCAACGGCTGCATAACAGACTTGGTAACTGAGTTGCACCTTCAATACACATGTCAATACACACCTACTACATGAATATGGTGTTGGCTGTCGTGTTGTCAAAACAGACAATGATCTTTGTTCGGAAGACAATTTCAATACACCTTGATATTGTAACGAGTTTACGACACACTGTCGCTATAAGTTGAGTTATCAATTCTTACCTTATTGATATTGATATACACACGTAATAACATGAGGAATGATATACAAAGTGACATAACATGGAGTGGTCAGCACCTTATTGTGACTGTACATTTCACAATACTGCTCAACTGCAAACCGAGGCGGTGGGGTAGCCCAGTGGTTAAAGCGTTCGCTTATCACGCCGAAGACCAGGGTTCGATTTCCCTCATGTGTGCAATGCGTGAAGCCAGTTTCTGGTGTTGCTTGTAGCTATATTGCTGGAATATTGCTAAAAGAGGCGTAAAACCAAGTTCACTCAACTAACTACAAGACATGCTCCAATTCAGGCTTTCGTCTCGCATTAATCTGACACGCAGTGCTGAGCTACTGAACAAATAGTGGAGTTAAACCCACCTCACTCACTCACTCACTCACTCACTCATATACACACAGTTAGAAAATCTTTTATGAGGGGAAACAAAAAAATGATATTTTATTGCTTGCTACTGTTATGTTTACATACCAGATCACATAAAATAGAAACACGTTAATATTTAGATCCAGAGACTGACAAAAGGAAGATTGCTGCATTTTGCCCGAGTGAGCGAGTTTGCGAGTGCGTGAATAAGGGGGGTGGGGTGGGGTGGTTTGGGGTGGGTGGGGTTGGGGGTTCGCACATTGTACCAAATTAATGTCCGAAATCAAACATGGGCATTTTATAGGCTTGAAAACTGAGTATTTTTAAGCGTAAACCCACCAGTGGATTTGTTGGGTTTTTATTATCACGTTGCTGTTTCAGCAATTCATCGCCCATACCCATTCTATCTGTCGTCCTTTCTCACTCCTTTTGGCGTTCTATTCTTCCGATCAGTCAAGGATGCTGAAGACAATACCGTATTCCGCACTCGTATATACTGTAAATGTAAATAAGTACCTTCAGTGTCAAACAGAACGCTATTATTCGTATTAACCTAAGCAACCTAAGCTGTACGTCTCTCCATGTTTCTCTGTTAATCTGTCCTTAGGAACATATAACATTCATAGTGACATCTTGAATACATATTAATTACACATATGTGATACTGTTGTAATGCATGATGCCTTTGTAAACATTTTGTACATACAAACTTAAATACACAGTGTCACTAACTGTTCAAGCGTGGTTGTGTTGACGATAGCGTTACCGATGCTCAATTCAAAGAAAGCTCCGTCCAGTATTTAGTCTCCTGTATGTATCTCTTACAAGTAAAAGAAATACTGTTATTAAGTGTACCTTTGTGTGTGTGTCATCAAAGACAACTTTTCTTCATTTTTTGTTCGTATTTTGGGGATGGAAGAAAGAATACTGGGTATCTCCATTTCAATGTTGTCATTTTCCAAGTGTTTCACGTTATTTCCCACTTGGCTAACATGTGTGAAGACCATTTCTTGTGTCCGCCGATATATTGACATCCCACGTATCATTAAAGGGACGTTTTGTCACCTTGACGGCTGACACTATGTCATTCTTTAGCGTCCAGAATTTAGCTTCTTGGGTAGGGGAGAAATTGGAATTTAATTTTAGCAGCGATGCTATTTATTACAGGGGCGTTTCTATCCTAAACGTCATTAGATGAGAACGTTACCTGACATAGTATGTGACCACCAAATTTCTGGCAGCACTGGGACATGAAGGGTTTGGTCTCAGTCGTTTCTGAGTTCTGTGGGCTCGAAAGTGACCAATGATCATCGAAAGTGACGCCCGATCCTGATGTATCAGCACCATAGCTGTGTTTGAAGGTCTCCACAAAGAATTAATACGCCTCACTATTTGAGGTTTTCCTGCCGTACAAAGCTGTCATATAACTCGAACATTGTTGAAGCAGAGTCAAACTCAACCCACTCACTCTTTTCTTTGCAAGCGTGTGTGTCTCCACTGTGCCATGGTATTTCCGCCTTAGTGGAGGGTCTTGGGGATTACGTTTTTAATAAATTAACGTTTTTGTCTTCATTTATTACAGAGACACCAATTAGCTCGGACTGACCAAAGCATCTGTTTTAGACTCTTCGTGAGGCCATGCTCACGTTGTTAATGCTCCCATTATGGCCGTAAGTTGTACTGCAGATACATATTTTAATTGTGCACTAACGTGTATAAGTTCAAACATACTTCAGGAGTCAATCTCCGTCTCACCACAAAACCTGCAAGCAACTTGTATGTGTCATCAAGGTGCACCAATCATTTAAAATCTTTACAGGAAGAAAATATATTTTTCACTATTGCTTAATGTTGGTCTCGAGTTCCGACTTCAAATACACAGCTGTGAATCTCGTATTTTTGAATATTTCTAAATGGAAAATTTTCATTAATGACCACATCAGTTTTGCATAATCTGTAGAACCAGGTGCGCATAAAATCAATTTAATACATCAGCCCAATTTCTCAGTAAGGCTCCCCCTACTGGTATTCATCGTTTTCCACCCGATGTTCCCCGAACTTCACGCCTGTGCTGAATCTTCACTGAAGCAGACGACTTCCGCTAAAGCCATGATGACTGCATTATGGGGTGAAAAGATGTCACTTCAACTCCAGTGAAAGTTAAGACGTTGTATACTAAAGCAGCTGTCGCTGTTCCGACCACGCACATCACCAGCTATAACTCTCATAATCTCAAAGTCGAAATTGTGATGCGAAGCGTTATACATGAATGTGGCTTTTGTAAGCTGAGGCGGAGTTCCCACAGTGGGAAAGATCAGTAGTATTTCTCATTCAATTTTAACAACCACACGCATATCCACCCATATTGTACGTGCATTGAGAGTGTGGAACGCCCATGGGTCGGGGGCAGAATAAGTGCTTATCATCAGGAGGTGCTGTGTGAGGGATATGATACCAGATCGGGCGCTGACTTGAAGTTAAGCTTCTATGTGAGCCTATTTCAATAGATGTATGTATGTACATTGTCCCCTCAAATCACACAAACAAAGAAATGGAACTCCCCGTTGCACTGATGATGAAAAAAGGGCGTGGTGTTAGCATAAAGTACTGGTCTTTGGAACAGGTGTCCCTTATATATTATGTTGGTTTCATAATAGAATAACGTAGCCGAAATGATATGAGAACAGCCTAGGATAACATTTTATTGAGTAAGTATTTGCAAACGTCCTGAAACTGAAGATATTTAGAAAATTATTTATATGCTATTAGAAGGAGTTTATGAATTTTTTACAAATTATGAAAAGAAAGTTCATTTACCAGTTATAATGACAGTTTATTATTAATAACCTTTTGTAAAATACGTGAGCTTAACTACCTGTTGTACAAGAGTGCGCGTGATTCCCCCTTTTTAACATGAACAGAGTATAACTTTTATTGAAATATTGTTATTGTGTGTTTACCTCATTATTTGAGAGTCACGCCGTATCCAGCCAAAGGAACGAACCTGAATATATGAAGAACGCTTTAACCTTAAAGTGCTCAACCGGTTTTCCGAAAATAATTGTGTAAAATGAAGCTCTTATGCTGACATCTATATACGCCTTTCTGACATTAAATGGAACAGCATCATTATCTGTTGAAGTAAGTCGTTACGATGTAAACTCAAATAATATGATTATTGTCATTAATATGAAAGTCATGTAAACAGTAGAGTGCAATAAAAGGGTTTTTCAAGCGATCCGCGAGCGAAGCAGTTCTGTACCTTAAGTTCAAAACTTAGCCAAACTGGTATCAGTCACTGATGGCGTGCATGCAATGGGATCACAAATTTCAGTTCGTTCAAAGTAGTTTGTTTTACTCATTTCGACTAAAACATACAGCCAGTAAGATGGACCAAAGAAACAGTTCGCTGTAAGCGTGTTCCACAATATACTCCCGACATGACGGGTCGTGGATTAAGTTACATAATGACGAAACCAGGCTTCGGGGTTAAGGCATCAACTGTGTCTCACAAGAATACTCAAGTTAGGAACTATTTTTATATATGTATATTATATTTACGTGCATTACATGTTTATATTTTATACATTTTATACACGAAAAACTTTTCTAGGTTGAAAACAGTCAGCGAGATCATCAAACTTCAGGTGCAAAACACTTTAATACCTGTATCAAATACATCCCAGTGTATCGACGTGTCATTTCCTGTCTATTTCTTTTCAGAATTTTATCAATCGCCCGACTCTCTAAAGAATCCACGGTGGTCTGTTCTTAATGCGGACAAGGCGAACCTGGGTTCTCATTGTATATAGGGGTACCCTACTTACCCATATAGGGCACCCTACCTACCCACATAGGAACTCGGGTATACTAAAAGCATAAACGACATGCTAACTCGTTTGAATGTTACAATAAACTCCAACTGCCGAATCTCAAAATAACAAAAAGACAACCTATATACACGACTGCATGGTGTGCAGAAAATTATCCTGAGGTATCCCGCCGTCCTTGGTAAGTACCCGGAGCTCAGTCTAGTGGTTAAAACAGACACTTGCCAGACGTCTGTACGATACACACGCCTCTGTGCATGCACATTTTAAGTAATGGCTCTCGAACCTGGGCCTTCGGCGTGGCGATATTGACAGTAACCCATTAGGCTACCCGGTTATTGTTAAAAGCGGCGTAAAACCATATTCACTCACCTTGTTTTATTCCCTGTTCACAGGGAAACAACAAGTATCATGTTCTAACGTAATAAGGGACAGCTCGTTTAAACGAATACCTGTGTCTGGATAAAAGAAATGTATATAATGATCATGACTTTTCATTTAGTTTAAAGTGTTGAGCCAGTCTGCAGTATTGTTGTTGAGTACATTGGGGTTAATTGTAAACTGAAACAGACTTTCGATGTTAAAAACATTTCTTTAGATAACTTCATTGTTTCGTTATTTTTCAACTTTTTAAAAAAAACCGTAGCAAAGACCAGTCGATATTATGAGAATAAAATCACATTGGTGATGAACATACACACAATGTATACATAAGATGGTCTAGATGAAATATGTCTTGACAATATTTAACATTACATGGAAAACAGAAGCCCATTATGTTGTCATGGTTACACAAATCAAAGGCTTTATGTTTTCAGCAGAAAACCCAACAACAAATTATTTCATATTTAAAAAAAAGACCGTAAAATGAACATATGGTGGGTGCTCTCATTGACTAACGTCTTGCTTGAGTGATAATGTCCATGCATTTGTTTAATGTACAGGCTTAATCACATGCATGTCTGTGGGCTGTCTACTAAAAATCAGCACACCACTTGAAGTTGATTTCCTATTTCCGTCAATCACCAAAACAATTATACACCAAGACATAAAGGCTCAGAACCTTCCAACCGATCGTTCCAGGAGCATCTGGTGGCAATGTATACCTTCTTGAGCACATTTTCATACATACGACCCATCGTAAAGTAATCAATGTCCCCTTGTCCTCTGATAGCCTCCATCTGCGCGACAATTACCTGTAATTGCGGGGGAAATAAAACACATCCCATCCCAGCAACCTATTGTCTGTCCACAGTCCCCGGCCCAAAAAAGGAAGTGGGTTCGTTGTCTTTATTGTACATGTTGGCGGCCCGATGCCGTGTACCTGAGCGTCTTTGATTACCACAATACCAAGAATACACCTGGACCGACTCATATCTACCTGAAGACAGAGCCAAGGCATCACCCTCTACTCAAGAAGATGGTTTCTTGTCCGGGGTAGCTGAAGTGGCCATCGCGTTAAGTGGCAGTCCATTGTATGCAGATTATGACTATCTGTTGAGAAATACAAAAGTATTGTGTGAGTCTCGAGTTGTTACTTCCGATGATCGTATTTGATGTGATGATCAAGGCGGTGCTGACAGATTGATGGGGTGGGTGTCGTTCGTGATGAGGTTTACTGCCTTCAGATGCTATTATCTGTGAGTGCTGGAATCGGGGGTGTACTCACCTTAAAGGTTAATAAGGGTTCAGTTGCTTTGTCTCCGTTTGCCCTTGTTGGAGAAGGGAAACATTGGAACTTTTAGAAAGTAGAAATGGCTTGTAGGCTGCTTTAGTCATCCAGCTGTAATGTTTACACTTTGCCATAAAAAAGATTCGAAACCAGAATTGCGATTGTTTTAACCTCAAGCCAAACCTACCACCTCTGAATAACTAAATGATTGATCTATATTAGAATAGATCCTGTTGAAAAAAAACAATAAAAAAGTAGCAAACTTACAAAGAGCGACAGTGGGACTATATATTTTGGCAGTTCCGGGATTTGTTTGTTTTTTTCAAATCGACAAATGTTCAGAATGTCAGGTTTTGCGCTTTTGCTTCCTTAAAGCCTGAATGTCCACTAGACATAAATTTTCCTCCACTTGTGTAAAATTCTATTATATAAATAAATAAATATACCCAACCCCCAGTTTCAGTTGGAAATTGGTGAATAATTCCTCTTAATTTTGAAATTCATGATTTAAAATTAAAAGGTAACGTCAACAAGTGCTTATAACTTTATAATATCTCTGACCATAGAATAACACTATCCTTTCGACGAAGGAAACGAATTAAGATGCCATGATTGTAGAAACTGGCCTTTAAATTTCACATATACATTATTTTATTTTTCAAGAAATTCTGTTAACGTCTATAGAAGTCCACACAATTGAAAATCCTGTTTCTCCCAAAACGATTTTAACACTATTCATCAGAGTAAAGTTATATTTTCCAGTCACTGTATTCTTCATTGCGCTATGGCCAGACACACTGAAGACGTGCACGCCGACATATTATCGCCAATGTATGAATACAATGTATTTCATTAACACAGTTTAATATCGCAGACCATGAAGATCTTTGAGAGCCGCTGACCTACAGTCACTCAATATTCGGTCACACTTAACCCTTTCAAGACTGTAAATACGATTTCCTCTGCGATATAATATTATACGTAAAAACAATTCACAATGGGGCTACTGCGTTGTGCACCTGCATAGCGTTGTGTTTATGGGTGGTAATAGAGGGAATTGGTGGTGCGTTCATAAGATGTCTGTACTTGAAACGTTTGCTAACATTTACACTTCCTATCCAAATTGAAGGTTCAGGGTCCCCTTCTTTTTTTTAAAGAATATATATGATCATCAGAGCGAGTGAGTGAGTCTTCTTTGATGCCGCTTTTAGTTAATATCAGGGGACACAAGAAATGGGCTTCACACATTGTACCTACGTACGGAATCGAACCCGGACCTTCACCGCAAGGCATTAACCACTTGGCTAACATCTCATGAAAGATGGGAGGCGAAAACAGTCTCAGAGCATAACACAGACTGGACAAGTGTATTACATTCTTAATACTCAACACCGTACCCGTGAACATCAAACAAACAATACTTGTCATACTTTTAAGGCATTTCATGCTTTCGAAACTTGCGTTCCTTTTCTGCTTTGAAAGCGGATCCGTTTCATGTCAAGGATTTTATGGGCGCCTTGAACAGTACGCCCGTTGTGAATCAGGCCTCACGTTAAGGAAGATCTAAGCAAAATGTGTCATGTAGTGACGAATATATTGACTTAAATCCCCCGAACGTGGTGCGTGGTACATTTAGATATCAGCGTGTAGGGGGTTAACATCAGTGAGGCGACTGATCAGTGTTTTATTACCTGTCATCGAACAGCCCAGGTGTGACATATATATAGGTATCGGACATGTCACACTGTGTCAATACATAAGTAGTAGGGGGATAGTTTACAATTACCATAGTCTACGAATAAAACACGTGTGACCTAGGCTGGCGATTAACCCAGATAATCTTTTATGAATGTCTTTAAAGTTGGGCCGCACATATACAGAAAAAAAACATAATGACACTATTTGTTCCTTTGAATTGATTTTAGAATTTCAATTAATACTTGTATCAATGCTCTTTTGGGGTTCCGACGCTAATACCCCTATGAAGCAAATTCTCTACAACGGGTTGGACGCAGCTATTCACATTGATAGAATAAAAGACTGGAAATCAATGGCAACCGTTTCTGCAAATATTCTACAGCTTGCAATACCGTTCAAAGATATGAAAACATTTTAAGTTAGGTACTTACTATTTTATAATACTCATAATATATATTATAAATTACACAAGGATCTTGTCAGCACTGAGAGAGAGGGTACTTCTTCATGGCTTCAGTTAAATATAATTTTATTTCAAAATATTTAAATTTATGTTTTTAAATTTGAAAATACGGCAGTGTTGGTTGGTTTCGCTGAGATGTTCAATTTATTATAATCCATACATTTACATTTTTAGCACACATTTACAAATGATAGAGGTCATGTGGAGCAAATTCATATCAAACAGTCTTCTTTCCAACTCTTCTTTACTTCGTTATGTTATAGGGGTAGCCTAGTGGTTAAAGCGTTCGCTTGTCACACTGAAGACCCGGGTTCGATTCCCCACATGGATACAATATATGAAGCCATTTTGGTGTCCCCTGCCCTGCCGTGATATTGTTGTGATGTTGCTGGAATATTGCTGTGATATTGCTGTGATATTGCTACTTTAGCGTATAAGTAACTCCACTCACTCACTGCATATGATTAACCCTCACAATGACCTGTCCACGGATTATAAACAAATTTACTTCATTTCCAACTGCGTTATGAAAAGAACTTGGGGTGTTTACTTTTGCCACTCCGTACTATTAAACTTTTGCAATTTGTACAATTACATATTTCAACACACATGTAGAATTGTTACATATTTATATATCGTTGTCTAAAAGAGGTAAAACGTCTGACCGGAGAGCATAATTTCAGGAGCTGGATTTCCAGGTGTTGTACCACGTGACGTTAAGACATGATACTTGATTTTACCCTGCCTGGTCTTGCGCTCGACATTCATGGGATGAAACAGACTAGCTTGGAACTGGGACTGTTAGAGTAAGGACAGCATAGTCTATGAACACGCACGCACACACACACGTGTGCATGTACGTAATTATGTGGGAGCAATAACCTTGAAAGCGACAAACCTACCTCATCTCAAACTCCTTACAGCCAGTATCTGCCCACCCTTCGGTGACAACGTTATATTTTACGGCTGCTTGTATCACTGTTGCCATCAGAATCCAAATTTCAGACGTTTGGGTTGAATGTCGCGTTATAATTCTCTTTCTTGTATAGCTCACTGCGCGTCAAGTTGTGTATAGGCTTGTGTTTGTGCATGCGTGCTTGTGTAGTTAGCTTCTGGTTTCAACAGTCCGGACAGGGCTAGCTCACTCAGTATTTACATGGATTCTCGGGACAGCGGAATTGTTCAGGTCTTGAGCGTGAATTAACCTTTCTTTCGGTATCTGATACAGTTGCGAAATAACATTCAGTTGATACAAGAATGCGAACATATATGAAAACGTATGTTTTCTGTCGTTGATACCTGGCTCCCTATTCGTCCTAGACGAAATACAATTCTGAATGAGTACACCTATTATTGTACAAAGCCTATAGAGGAACTCATATCTTCGATCAACTTTTTGATCGTATGATCTTGCTGTAAACCGTTGTTCAGTGCTTGCAAAACATGGTGAATGCCACACCCCCTTGTGACACGCCCACCCGTGGAACCGACAACAAAAATGTACACTATACTCTACTGTGACCGCGTGTGTCTTTGAGTACATCTTTCATGGTCTTTCATCTGTTCTTCTGAGTGGAAGGATAAATATTAAACCAACATCTATGGGGACAAAGTAGAGACTACTCTTAGAAGTCTTTAACCTAAAACCCAAGCAGTGTCATAAAACTCGGGGATACCCATATACACAGAAGCCTATTTATGAAATGAAAAAGAGCTAAAATGTAGATATGACTTGACTTCAGTCTGACAGGTATATTGAGTTATTTTATGTTGTAAGGGAACGGTGGATTAATGCAAAGCTGCAACAAACAAATAAACAAAGGTCAAAACGTCATGACAACATCGAATACTGTTCCCAAAATGTCTGGGCAATTATCCAATAGCATTCTGCACGAGGCCAAAAATCAATGTGAAGATACTTAGGATGCTAATGATTAATACGACGAAGCACGGTTTTCATATCACGTGTGTCAGAACTATGTCAGGCCAGTTTCATTACCATACTGTTGTCATCAGATAAATAAACAGCTCGCATAACTCAGTAGATGTATTCATGATATTTACGACAGGGAAATACACCCAAATAATGATCGCAACGTATTTTTCCTGATGCCTACCCCATCTAGCTCAGACCATACTATATGATAATTCGCGGGTTTTATATATGCATAGGAGATTGTCATTGAAGTGTCTGCTTAAATTAAACCATTATACAATACGAGGCGATCACACGTGGTGCGTAATGAGAAGTAAATGTCGTGCTATAGATTTATGTAGGGTATCGTTTGTATACGAGATGAATTATATGACAGGCACGTGAAACGTTTAATTCGCCAGCTGTCACTTTACAAACATCCCGATACGTTTTCATCACAAAGGTGTCACCCCATTCACTAAATCTACATGTGTTAGAGAACCTGAGATTGTGCCATTGGTATTAGTGAATGTGAAACAAAGTGAAAATCAGATGTAAGATATAGTACGTACAGTTAGTGACATGCGGGGTGGCTTGGGAATCGTAAGTTTAGTACTGGATGTAGTGGTAGCCAAACACTGCTAGCTAGATATTGGACTGGTTGTGTGGTGCGTGCGTGTGTTGAGAGAGAGAGAGAGAGAGAGAGAGGGAGAGAGAGAGAGAGACTGAGAGAGACTGAGAGAGAGAGAGAGAGAGAGAGAGAGAGATCCAGGCGTAAGAAAGAGTATGATGGTGGTGGTTAGTGTATGTGTGTGTGCGTGTGTGTTCGTGTGTGGTGTGAGGGTGTTTGTGTCAGTGGTATGTGTGTGTACATACATTACATACATGTTTGATTCTGACTCTTTCCCACTCTCTTTCTCTCTTTGTATGGTGTCTTTGGGTGTCCTTACTGTCTGTGTGTGTGCGTGCGTGCGTGCGTGCGTGCGTGCGTGCGTGCGCGCGCGAGTGTTGTGAGGGTGTGTGCGTCATTGATATGTGTGCATATACGTTATTATTCAGACTCCCTCCCTTTCTCTTCATGTGTGTGTGGTGAGTGTGTGTGAGTGTGTGTGAGTGTGAGTGAGTGTGTGTGAGTGTGTGTGTGTGTGTGGTGTGTGTGTGTGGTGTGTGCATGCATACATGTTTGATTCTGACTGTGTGCGTTTTGAGAGTGTTTGTGGGTGTCTGTGATCTCTCATCTGTATTTTACTGACATGTATATCACAAAACAACTTGGATAACATAGCATAAATATAATAAAGTAAACAAGGCGTGACATGTGATATACTTGGGATTACACATTCTTAGTAAGATCATCGGATCTTGGCCGTTTGTGGCTATGCCGGAAAATACCACATGGTAACTTACACGTTATGGAAAGGGAGCGAGTGCTAACAAATACAGCTTTACTCTGAGTGATTGAGTCAGTGAGTGAGTCAGTGTGTGACTGAAATCGGAATTCCCGTTGTGTCAGGAACAAGAATTTCAAAAGGATAACATCGATATGACTGCATGAGTGCATGACAAATGCCGCCTGTGTATACAATATATAAATGGAAATGCTAAAACAACAGACATCTTTTTCATCTATTCGTTCGAAACATACTTCATGAATAGTAAATATATATTGCATCAAACAATTACTTTGCTTGTTGTCACTAGTGTGATATAGACTAAATTAGCATTATATAACAAGGTTTTCTAACGCATTACCTCTCGTGTCATACCAACTATACCGGCCTTGTCAAAGGCTGGAGTAAGTAGTCAGGCAATTTGGCATATGTCAAATGTGTCTTTATGTATTTCCTGTACGCAGTCTTTGTTCGACACATATATTTGACAATCGCAACATATCTTAGGCTACAGGAAGCGAAACGGCCCAGTATCAAAACGGCTTCGGATGTGGGGCTTAGCAATCTGTTAATTAGTAAGTAAATTGAGCCTACTACAAACGCCGCTTTGAACATTGAGAAGAAAGACCAAAGATGTTAAGATGAAAGACGGCGGCCGCTCGGTGAGTGAATGAATATAGTTTTACGCAGTCTTCAGCACAATATTCCAGCAATATCATCAGAAATAGGCTTCGCACCTAAGTCTTAGGCGAGGCGAGCGAACGCTTTAACCCCTGGGCTACGCCGTCGACCAGGAGGAGTATGGAAAACAGAAACATTACATTGTCAAACCGACATTCGTACACAATGGTGTGTCCATTGGATTTATCTTTCCTTTTGAGCACTATGCCACATCGCTCATCGAGAATGTATATTCCAATGCATTGTGTTTGTATTTTTTTGTATTCCATGTGCACCCCTCCCCTACACCAAAAGTTAGACAAACAATAGAAAATTGTCTTTTCCTAAAATCTGTGTTTTACCGGAAATTGTCAGAAACGTTTCCTCTGGATAAAAAGTTACAATAAAAAGCAAATACTCTGACTACATCGTATTAATCCATACGTATAATTTCTCATTCTATTCCACATCCACATCACTGCATGTCGCACGTATATTTTACGGCTTATTCGCGGTCCATAATAATGAGTTGACACGTGTGTGTAGAGTTATCTGCCCCTATGAGACGTCACTAGATGGCGTAACACTTCCACGTTTGCTATTGACAGGCATGAAGCCCATGACAAGTTGATAAGGAAAACTTTTGTGAAAACAACCGAAGACAACAAAATGTCTGTAGGGGGAGGAAATCTACAAGGGGGGTCAACCCATCCTCTCAAGATCTTCGCCAGCATATTCATATCCTTCATCGGAGCTGGAGTTCTGGGGCTCCCTTTTGCTTTCAAGGAGGTAAACATTTGATCGCCGGCGAGCTTATTTATCGTTATAAATAATCTATCAGACTCATTAACGAAAGCGTCAGTATTAAGTTAGTTTGTAGTAAGAATTATCGTATTCATGCCTTGTGTATAACCTGGGAAAGACTTCAGTGATCAACTCCTGTTGGGATGTACGTAAGCAGCTGTTACGTATACAAGCAGGTAATCTTCAATGTAAAAGAAAAAATGCCAACACTATGAATTGATAAATTCATGATAAAAATCAAATGTGTGGGTTTTTTAAGTGAACTGAATATGCATTACTGGTCCATCTCTCTGTGATAAGTGCGAAGTATATGTTAATATACTTTTGACCTGTTATTTGTATATCACACGTATATCAGTTGGAACTGATGGCCATCATTTGTTATAACCGTGACAAGCCTTTTGTCAGTGATATATCCCAGTGTTGTTGGTTTTCGACGGTATAAGACAAAAATGGGGAGTAGTGCACTTTACCAGGCGCACTTTTTCTGATTTATTTTTCGGATGGATATACTCACACCAGAGGTAAGCCAACCCTTACCTTTACTCGCTAACCCTAAGGATCTAGAAGGGGGTGCCAATGGTAAATTCAGCGCGTTCATAAGCAAACGCTCAGCAGTCCCTGGGTAGCGAACCCGATAAACTGCACTCTAGCCCCAAAACATGATTTTTATCATAAATATCATTTAAAGTTTTGATTTTGCTAACCTTGAGTGATAAAGATATGCTCATCTATTTCACACAAAAATATCATGTGTTTCCTGCAAATATAGTGTTGATGACATAACATCGGCAAAACTGTAGCCGCTTGCCACATTAGGGTATTTTGTATATGTTTTCCACGATGAGCCATACTTTCACCTCTGCATAGTGAGAGAGTGTTTCGATCACATGGCTTCCTGGGTAAATAATGTTGATGTTTATTTGCTCTTTACATATCAATTGTCAGTAAAAAGTCTCATGACAGGAACTGGGCATCTGCAATACTCATGAAGCAATTTGTGCACTCTGATGGTGAACGTACTTCCCCGATATATAGCTAGCAATGCAATCATTGAAATCACCAGAACGTCAAATTCATCTCGCTTTGGGATCTTGATTTTGACATTCTAGTTGATTCAAATAAACTATTTTCAGTAACAATTTGTCAGTTCTGAACCTGGAATAATTAACACTTCAGTGGTTACACATTAATAAGCAATAACTGTACCCATCAGTCCCTAATTTGTAGATGTTAATTTCTTGTGATAGTATACTGGTGTTTCCTATTCTGGCTGTACTTACAGATAGCAGCTGAAAAAATATTTTTATAAAACATTATCGTAAGAATGTTTGATGATTTTAAATGAAGAGACTCCTCCTCTAACATCTGCATCTATCATCTGCTTGATCACTCAGGTGTATTACATGTACAAATCTTGAACTCGGTGAAAAACTAGGTGGTCCTCCACTGACTTATTGAGACATCTCCTATTTTTGCGACATAACAAGGAAGTTACATTATGAGGTGTAAGGAAGAGGATACAAAGTATCATGCATCAGCAATCTCAGCAGAAAACATGTTTATTGTAAGAAGAGGAAACCCGCTAGATCCAGTTTGACAGTGGCTCTCTCCACTTGAGGACTCACATTTTGCTACACAACTAAACAATCTTCTTGCTTCTCCATTGAGTGTATTTGCAGTGGGTTAAATCATCATGTCAGTGAATGTACCAAGAAAAAGATGTTTCAAGCCATGTTTGTTTGTTGGAAGTAATTCATTAAAGCATTGAAAATGAAATTCTCAATGCTGTGATAACTACACATTTTAAATGTTGTAAGCCGAAGGGGGTGAAATACTTTGAGATTATTTGGACCCTTAACCATGCTAATTATCAAACTCCCCCTTTAAATCTTAAAAACATAATCAGTACAGTAACCTAAAGAATGTGCAGTCTGATTTGGATTAGTATGAACAATGATGTACTAAAAGTTCAAAAGGAAACATTTATATCAGATGCAGTGCAGTGGGGATAACTTACCTGAATTGAAAGTGCATGGAATTATAAGTTTTTAGTAATATTTCACAACAGGTCATAACTGGTTTACATCATCTGATATGTTGTTCAGGTTGTTAGAAATCTAAAACCATAAGATCATATTAGTGTGACAGTGTACAACAGTAGTGGAAGAGAGACAGTGGCTTCGTGTTGGTTTATCAGAAGATTGCAGACTATCCTGCAGTATGATATGTTCAATTTTGATGGACAGGTGCTGTTAGTGTTAGTCTGTTGATCAAATACAGTATGTAAGACTAAGAGATTGTAATTTAGTTTTATGAACAAAGACATGCTTTCTTGCCTCACAGGATTGCTGTTAAGGCATTGCATGGGAGCTTTTCAGTGAACTACAATGATGGCAATAATGTACGTGTTTGTGGCAGAGATTCAAGTACTATTATATAAGACAGTAGTAATACAATGTTGGGTTTGCCACGTTGACTGTGAGTAGTAATAAGAAAGACATGTAAGCAGCATCTGCAGCAAAACCATATTACTACCATATATCATTATATCATCATCTTACTTCTAAGACTCTGCAAACCCACAAGTGATATAATTTATTATTGCTCATAAACAAGTTGATCAGCATGAAAGTTACTATATTTTCAGATTCCATTTAAATTTTATCATTTTTTTGCGCAAGAACAGTGAGGTCATTTGTTCATTTTGTTCATGATACGATATTTTTCAGAGCATCAATTATGTATCCCACAAGTATGCTGTCATTAATACTTTTATTTGTGAAATTGGGGACACAAATGCCTGTGTGTGGCTCAAATGATTCATTTTCAAAGGAAACTTACAGCAGATGTTTTGGTCATGTTATAAAGGGATGGAAACTACCCCATCGTTTGTGCTAGCTTGAATGTTCACAGCTTTTAGGGAAAGAACACACATTCTGTTTTACATGTCTTCTTTGTCTGATGTGTACTAGTTGAACCATAAACATTGGAGAGACATTATTCAGAAAGTCCAGATATCTATCCTTTTTGTAATGTATCAATAACTCATTTTGTTTGTTTGCAGGCCGGAATCATAGAGGGAGCGATGATCATGACCTTTGTCGGCATCGTCAGGTAACTTGGTACCTTAGTTTTACTTCTTGTATATATAGCATAGTGTTGTGCCCATGTGGGATATTGAGCTTGGGTCTTCAGCTCGACAGGTGAATGTTTTAACCGCAAGACTACCTACCCCCATCCCATGCAAGTGTTGAATACACAAACACTGTGTATTATGATACACTTTACATATATGTTACTGTGTTACATGCTATACATATTACTACCAGATCATAATACATATAGATGTATCACAAACCTTGTAATATAGGCACTGATTCAATCTCTCATTGTAATATATACCATGACAGACCCATTGGATATTTATGAACATGAGAAATGTTAACCCAATAGTTTTATTGTGCATCAATCATGTCAGTAGTCTGAAGCCTGAAGTGAATGTCTGTTTAGTGTTAGTAGTATCTGCAGCTCCATATGATAACACAAAACTGTTCTGAAAATGATGCTATGAATTGGCTGTAGTGTATCACGTTTTCTCATATACTAGTTATGTCTGAACTAATTGATGAACATGAAACAAACACACGTTACTTATGCTTTGATAATATGTCTTTCATTGAGAGAATTTGATCAGTAATGATGCAATAGGATTTATGTTTGTATTTTATGTTATGAAGTTTATTGCATTAAACATCGTCCAAAGATTTTACTAATCCAGGTAATATAAAAATATATTGATGCATCTTTTCTGTCACAGATAGTTTGTATGAAAGCAATGTTCAGTGAAACTTTGATTGTACTCAGGGATAGTTTTGTGGTTAATTTGAAAGTGTTCACTCATCATGCTCAAAACCCTAGGCCCGCTTGCACCGAACAATCTTAGTTACAATCAATCTTAGGCCCCTACAATCAACTTTACTACCACCATACAATTGCCCTAATCCACTTGCACAAAGACAATCTTAAGACAGCATGGATTTAAGATCGCAATCATAGTTTAGATCAAACTCTTCAACATTAGAAATTTCTTATACTCGACTCCAGTCTACAGTTGTCTGCAAGTGCGCATAGCATGCTATGCTAATAAAAGGTGGAACAGGTTACTGCATGCAACACACACACCTCCCATGCACCTTGCATAAAAAAAACTAAAACAAAACAAAACCCTCAACTGGAAACAATTACGTGGAAGATAACTAAATAGTTTTCTATATTCCAGCTGTCTTGATTCATTAACCAAGAATGTGATATTGCAACCACAGAAGTACCAACCCATTTTTATGAAGATATTGAAATACGGAAAAATACATTTAATAGATTTGGGTCTAGATTTAGTGACATAGTCATTATGAAAATTAAATTTATACAAAATTTCTTTTTGATATAGCACCTAAATGCAACCCTATTTTGTTGATAATTATTTTTTCTTTTTGAGAAAATCTTTTTCACACAAATTTCAATTGAGTCAGCAATGAGAAACTAAGACAAAAATCATGGACACGAACATGACCGAAAAGAAATAGACGTTGAGTTCTGCGATGTCACAACATAATATAAATTGTATTTGGGCATGGCAGATTTTACAACAACAGCATAATATGCCAAGGGAAACCACTCCCATTTTGCGTAAAAACTAAGATTACTGGTAGCTGCCCTTGAGTTACTGAAATGGTTTGGGCCATTGCAGTCATCTTTCGTTACTATCGTTTCCTTGATTATCAAAAAGGAATGGTATTTGTACTTTTTCCAACACTGAATTTAGTGAGAATCATACTTTATGATACCGTCTCGATAAGATGTTGTTCAGTACCACAAATATCAATATTTCTGACATTAAATCAATGTTGCATTCTGTGAGTTGTTGTAGTATGAGGGGAATCACACACTTTTACGAATATAAAAGGTTCTTAAGGATTTACAATAAGTGTAGCAGTTTGCCCACATGGATACGTTTGAAGCCCATTTCTGGTGTACCCCTCCTGATATTGCTGGAATATTTCTAAAACTGGTCTAAAATTAAACACACACACTTATTTCAATGTTGTCATCTGCTGCAGATGGGCAGTTAGGTTGGGTCAGCTTCATCTGTGCTACACTGTTAGAACCTCAATTAATCAGTCTGGTATTCTTCATGTATACAGTGTATGAAATTAACCTTTTTAGCAAGTAATTATCAGTAGGTATCTAAATCCCTTACCTGGTAGCAGCATTCGTTAGTATTGGTGTTAATGCCTCCTGTTCACCCAGTGTCAGATATATGCATGTTGGATACCCACCATAAGTTTGAACAGCAACTGATCTGTTTTATCCTTACTGAAATCACAACACACAGAACACCATATTTTCTTCACAAAAGAATCATTTTAACCACTCTCACTCAGGTTCTAAATATTTGTGATTTTCCTGTAAATCAAATTTCCACTTGAACACTGTACTATTGATGTAACTGGGTTAGATTTTGTTCTTTTAGTTTTAGCGATCAAGTAGGAAATATTCTGATCATCTTGACAGTGACTGTCATTGTTTGTAAAACCACCAGAATATCTGATAGTTAAAGTTTTATTCATGAGTAAATCAGAGTTTCATTTTGACAGCGAAGGTTAAAAAAAATGTTTTCCTCATGAATAAATCAAGCCATTTCGACCAATCTACATTTGAAACGAAGACACATATGTAACGTGCATCATACATCAGTTCATAGCGTGTACTTCTGAGTACTGGGCTGTATTAAGTTATGCAAAAATGGGTACTTAAATTGTTCTAGCAAACAATGTTTTACCGCCCTTATGCTTCAGGCAATGATGAATGTCCATTACCAAACATTGGAAGCAGTAATGTTATACTTAGGAGCATGTCGGCTGAGTGGACAGGCTCTCTGTTGCAATTATGTGAGTTTGCAATGTGTTAGTGACCAATAAGTGCTCCAATGACCATCTGTTTGGAAATTAAAATACCAGTGTTGGCAAGTTGGAAGTGAAAGTGCACAAGTGGAGTTCTAAACTTTGTTCAAATGGCATCAAACTGATGAATGTCAGTGGTTTCACTAAAAAATACCAGGAAACAACTGTGTTTTAGGATTTTGAATAACAAATATGTTACCTCAAAGCTTTAATTTTGAATCCTGCTATATTGTTTTCAGTGTTAAGGCCATGTTGTTAATCATCGACTGCAAGTACAAAATACTAGAAAGACGCAAGTCAAAGAAGGGTTACAGCAATGGCAGTATTGATGAAGATGGCCTCACAAGGTCTAAAGAAGAGGTTACAGATCTCCTCAAAGGAGAAGGGGCTCTTGTCATTCGAGTTAAAGACCCTCCAGTTCCACAGGTAGGCAACTTTTGATCTGATCTCCCCTGTGCATGAAGACTGACAACATCTGTAAAGTGAATCCATATCCAAGAAAATACAGGAAATTCCAGTAGCCAAGGTGAAATATGGATCTTCAAAGACTTTATTGATTCCACTGGTCTTGAAACTTTTAATTATTGTTGACTCCTGGCTAACACTCTTGCTGTCAATAACACTGCAACATAACACTTGGTTGATCTAGGTCTGTGTGCCATGATTGTTATATTTAGGGTTCCTTGACATGTGCCTTGTAGATCGGTATTTCAGTGCGGGACTCAAGGAAAGTGACAATACATATCCTGAACTGGGCAGTTGCCCAGTGGTTTAAATGGAACTTGCTCTTCACCTGAAGGCTGGGATTTGAATCCACACATGGAGTTAGTGATGCCATGGTGTTCCATGTGATGTGCAATTAGTATTACGAAGTGAACAGTCCATACCTTTTCACTTCTTTCAAGTTTCACTATATACACTATTTGCATCTATTGTAAATTGTAAATTTGTGTTTCCAAAACCCATACTCAAGTTTTGTTTACGTCCATTTTGAAGGTGTTTATATTTTGCATCAGTGGTACAAAGCCTCATTATGGTCACAAGCATAGTGTCTGCTGAGTAGTGGTGATAGTCCTCCTGTTCCTAATGCAGCTGTTTCAGCGACTGTTTGTTTAACATTGCAGCATGCATTCACATGACTGATTCCCATTTTGTACAGTTATATTCCATTTATTATGCTAAATATTTTAGATGAGATTTCATTGATTTATGGTTAGTAGGTTTGTTGTGTCACTTTGTTCCAAATCTGCTGAAAATAATCACAAACTATATCATGTATATAAACATGAAATACTGTACTGTGGTATTGCAAGAGCCCATGGGCCCATATGATTCCTGTGTGAAAGATTGAAAGTGGATAAAGGGGGCAAGTCACATGGTTTATAAAATCCACAATAATGTACTTTATGATATAGCTATGAATAATAATGGACCATTTTGCACATACAATACTGGCTGTCAGCACATGTCCATACTGATCACCTGGGATGAAGATGCATATCAGCCATATCAGCCAAAGGGCCTAAAATCCATGTCCGCCATATTGCCATGTAAACTGGTATTGGTACTGAATGAATACATGCAAATGCTCGAAACTTTAATAGACAGAGCCTAGTTTATTTAGAGTTAAGTCCTCTGCTCAAGTGTCTGTGCGTCAAGAAATGGTGGAAGTATGAGTTCTAATCTTGGTGGTGATGATGTGGCTGTGTTTGCTATGACTGTTTTCCCTTCACTGGTCATATCAACACGAGACTACCAGATGAGCCCGAGGAGACTCTGGTCCTCGGGCTGATATGACTGGTGAAAGTTATATAATAACTTCCTAGTATGTGGTCCCCATTGTATTATGATATATACCCCGGGGCATCTTTCTTGTCTTCATTCCAGCTTGAGAAAGGTTTAGTACAAGCCTCATCAATGGTTAGTGACAACATAGTCTTGAATGAAAAGGAAATGTACAATGTAATATAATGTCTTTTCACTATGAGTGTTACACAGTGTTAAATACATTGAGGCTCACTTCAGTGGGGCAGCTTTTTCGGATGTGGATCTGTGTTATTAAGAATCACTTTGCCTGGATGTTTATGTTAAGAAATCCTGTCTTGTGTTAAGGGTGAAAGAGTAGGTGATGTCAGTTAGAAGAGGAAGGGTTGTGATCAGGTTTATGATCATCACGAAGATATATAGCATGAAATAGGTCTCTTCAAGCACTGATTACAGTATGGTAAAGCAAAATGAGAATTCAGACTTCAAGGAAACAACTGAAATAATTACACTGCCATGTGACACCTCTTCTTGATAGTATATAGTCATGATCGGTTGAATGGCTTGTGTGAGTGAGTACATGCAGGTGAATTGGCCTATACATTCCCTATGCTGGTTCTTTTTCTAAGTTTTAGCGCTGACTTAAGTTGGATACAGTCGAACTGATAAGTCAGACAGACCTCTCATGATTCGTCATAATTTTTTGTTTGGAAGATATTGAGATACATTTTCAAAATTATTTTTATATATTATAAGTTGTTCACTGGTTGCGAGGTGCCAGGGGCTCATGTACCCTCATGAGGGCTCATGAGGGTACATGAGTCCATGGACCCAGATCGACCAGTGAGCAGCTTATTTATCTTACCGAACAACTGAATTTTAATTTTGAACTGTTTGAAGCACTTCTGTTGAATGTGAGGCGAATTGCCATTTGCAGACGACACAAGGTAAACAGATTTAGAGTGATCTCCCTTCCATTGATTTTCAATCGCAAAACATCAGTAATTTCCGTGCCTGATGCGTGATTCAATGTTATTCGAGGCAAAGAAGTACTACCATGAAGCACCAGAAGAGTTTGGAATTCCCAGTGGTGTACATTGAAAATAATACATCGCCTGTAAGCGGGGTACATTGAAAATAATAGAATAGGGCTTAGCCAATCAGAAGGCGACATTCATGTGTGATATGAGGTACAGTACTTTAAATACTGTCAAAAGAGGGGAAATCTTCCATACAATTAATCCCTTATCAAAAGAGAGGTGGCGAATGTGATCAGGATGTTGGTAGGTTGTTTTTGTCAATGGAACACACAGTAACATTCCAGTATGTGTCCAGCAATCATATATTAATAATGTGAACAATTAAGTTTGCATGCTTTCCTTGGTTCCGTCTGTGTAGCACATGATTTTGCTGCCATAGACAAACTGGATCTTGTTCATTCGCCATGAGAAGCTGACATTATTTCCATTGACCTGAAGCTTGTGGCATTTTTTGTGGAGCAACAGGTTGTATGTAGGAAACTGTTCGTACTGCTTGCTTATCAACTCACGAGGCTATGTATATCTCTATGCTTATTACAGATGTTTTAAAAAACATGTTTTTTGCAGACTGATGTCATATAGTTGTAATATCACTGAGTGTTGTGTTAAGCAACAAACAGGTAATAAGTAGTCTTTATGACCTACCTGCATATAAGACCAACATTTATATTGTTGTCAGTATGTTCATATGAACCTTAAGAGAAGGGTACAATATTGTCCAGTAATATTATCAAATATGTTTCATTTTCGTGAAAACTAACTTTGATGATCACTACTTCCTTATGTCTGACAATCAGGGATAAACCTGGCTTGGAAACAATGTAAGATAAAATCTCACATGGGACCAAAAGCATGAGATGTTTTCAAATCATATGAGATTTGACTGTTCATGATCGTTCACAAGATAGGGAATAAACGACAAATATGACATTGTCATATGTATTTAATCAACTTCAAGTCAACCAATCATGAATTGCAATGAATTACACAGCATGAAATTGAATTGACAATTACACTTCACCACTCACCAAATTTAGTTTTCCACATATTTTTGAAATTTCAGTTTCAGAACTTGGTTTGCAATTGAATCTGTAGATCTACTAGCGTCTCCATTGGTGTCTATTTTCTGGTTTTCATCAAGATCAACGATTTTCAGTTTTTCTTCGTTTTCATTTGTAGTGTTTAGAAATTTTAGTATCAAATGTTTTTCCTTAGCAAATAAATATAATCATAGCTATTGTAAGTCTTAAAATGGTTACAGCTGTAATGGTGGTGATCAGATATGTGTTTCTCTTACAACTGTCAATATATGACAATGTGAATCAATATTTGGATATACTAGATAGATTTACATGTCTCATGAGGTCATTGACTGGTAGAATGTGTAGTGACATCAGTACACACGCATCCACCTGTTAGTCTTTCTCATGTATGTAAGCTCTTGGTACTGTTGGTATATGTATCATATATTTATACCTTGTATCATGTGCCATTTTCAGTTCTGCTTGACAACTTTACGATTTAAGAAAAGACACCCCTCTTTCATAAAATAAAGTTGCTATCCATAATTCATGAATACGTTTATCAAAATTTATCTTCCCAATGAGGAGGATCCTTAAGAGTAAATCTATTAATTTTCCCTGTTGTTTTACAAAAGTGATAAAGCAACCCTTATTCTTTTCTGACTGTTCTAATTACACATTTGTTACTGGACTGGTGTATGGTTGTGATCCCAGTCTTCATGCTCAAGCTACACCTCTAATCAATAGCCACATTTCAACACTGGTGAAGGCAGTCGAAGATGTATGTATTTTCACTTGAAATATTAGTTCATACTTACGGTGTCTGTCTGTTGAGAGGGCATATAGACAATTATCTTGCTCCTGTATGTAGTATATCAGTTGTTTACAGTTCTACTTTTCCTCACTGACTTACCGTCTTACTCACTTTTACTCTTTACAAGTGATTTATTCATTCTTCATAGCTCATTCCCCCATGCCTCATTTACTCACTCTTTTTCTTCACAGCTCATTCACTCATATCATCACTAACTTGCCACCATTCATCCTCTAGTTCTCCCACCCTCTCAGTCACTCTACAACTCATTCTATCATACCCACACTAACTCGCTAACTATCCCATCATCAGCTTTGTAATGCATTGTTAACCAGTTGTACAATGCATCAGTGTTGGGAAAGACACAAGCCTTTTGCTGCATTGAGTTGTGTCCCTTTGCTGTCAGAATGCATCCACGTGCCGAATGTGATCTAAGCGTTAAGTCTGTTTTGAAGTATAGTGGCTATAACGATAACACAAGTCTTTGCACTTCAATTACTGTGTGTCTGTGAGGCCTAATGGATTCTGATATAATCTTGATGGTGATCAGCTTGGTTTACAGCCATGCACACACACATACACCTGTGTTTATCAGATACAGCATGCTTGTCAACAGGTGTTGCATCTGTTCAGCCGGCAGACAGTGACAGCCTTTTGTAATGGTGTAAAGTCCTGAATCACACATCCAACAACTCTGGTATAGACAAGTCGATGTCAGCTAACAGTTCTCTTCTACCCTCCATCCATGATATCTTACACTGCTGCTAATATGAAAAATAGAGAACCAATTAGCTGGAGAGTGAGTGATGAACAGTAGAACACAAAACAGATGTTATACTGTTTACAGAAGCAAGATGGTTGTCCATGTTTCATCAAAATTCCTTTCCCACAGAATTGAGCCTATTGGACTAAAACTAATATCTCATGGAAAAATCATACCCCTGTGATATTGCTGGAATATTGATGAAATCAGTGTAAAACCCAACTCACTTCCTCATGTAAAAATAGAGGCACAGGGGTCATTATCCAGTGCTCCCAAATTTCCTTCCAGAGTTGCACCCCTTTGGCCTACTATTATCCTAAGATTATGGATGTAAGGCTGTGTGCCCCCAGGCTATGTTTCTAGGTGTGTCAGCACCATAGCCATGCTTGTGTCCCTGTCAAGTGATAAACATCTAAGATTCTCCCACCTTAACCTGGCTCTCCATGATAAGTGAAGTACATGTTGAAGTTGTGCTGAACCAAAATTTGCCAAAAGACCAATTGAAACCAATTTGAATGAGTATTCATTACCGGCATTAGTGTTTATAAATATTCACTTCATTTGAAGCATCTGTCATTGCAGACCTCACCTATCAATCATGTCGTCCTGCTGGATTTTATATCCATATATAACTGTTAGACACTTATACCGATATAGTGACATTGATTACTGTAACAAGAATGCTGTTGAATTATTGATCTTGGCCTGTCTGTTGGCATGAAGCAGACCCAGAGATGAGCAAGATTGATGCAGAGAAATATAACAAGTCTGTGTGAAACCCAGTGAGTGTGAAAGTGTTGAGTGAAGCAGGTGTTGTGCTTGTCGGCCTGATGTGACAGATGTTGCATTGCGTGAATATGTTGGCAATGTATGTGCTAGGTGCTGTGCGTGTCAAATTATGCATTTTCATGAATGATTGATATATATTTTTTCTTAACATTTACAGGATAAAAAGATACTAGTATTCAATCACAACAGAATTATATGTTATATGTACCATTTATTGATATACGTAAGAGATACTGACTCTGAATTTATACCAGAAGCATGATTAAACAGACTTCTTATTCAGTCCTTACTTGCCAAATATGCAACGTGTTTGCCTTAGCCCTGTTAGTAGTCTTACTAGTTTAGACAACTGAGACAAATATTTGTCAGTGTTAAATATAAATAATGACAGTTAATGAATTCTGTCCATGTGGAGTGGTTTCGTTTGTTACACAATAGTCCAGCTGTATGATGGCGGTGTGTTTTATGACATGTAAGCCACATGTGATAAGGTCTGACAACTGGTTAAACATACGTCACAGACATGAACAGAATCGTGTATAGTATCTAGCAGTATATCATGATTTAATGATACATATTACTGTTTCAAATATCTATGATACTAGTACTCTAGCTTTTTTTTCATGCAAGAAAGATATCAAATGAGGAATTATATTTTTCAGTACAAGGTTTTCGGTTGAATAGTGCAGGAACTGAAGTGTACAGCTTGAAATATTTAGAATTGAGATGGTATGGTTGCCGTGGTTACATAAGATTCCTGTACACACACACATGGTAGACATTTGTGTGAATTGAAAGAAGCACAAGGGAAAGTGTGTGTTGATTGTTTGGATGTTGGGTAAAAGGGTTTGGGGGAAGTGATGTGATATCTTAAATCTGGACATATTTGACATGGAGTATCATGGCACAGCATGGACTCTTGGTATGGTGTAGTAAAGAGACATTACCATAATGTTGTCACCGTCATCAATATCACTCTTAAAATCATGGAAGTAGGATACAGGCCAGAAAATAAATAAAAAGTCTGTAGAGAGAATCTTGTTTATAACAGGCATCCACAGTCTATGTTGATCATACTCTGCGGCACAAAAAAAACGGGGATGATTTTGTTGGGGTCAGCATACCCCAGGGTTGTGGATAATAGCACGAAATATCAACTTGATTATCTCATCGAGATGTGAATTTTATGCATATGCAGTCATCACAAGACTGCAATATTGTTATTTTGTGTTAAACACTGTCTTGATTGACATGGCAGTATTGATGATCATTTGTATCACGTTTTTGACAATCGTCTATCATGGCCATGTGTGAAAAGAAGCAAGAATTGTGGGCAGTGATGACTACTTTTCATGAGATAGCTTGATATATAGAGATGTTTTTCTTCTGCTGGTTAACATTGTGATTTGTTCTGTGTTTCAGACATCTGACCTGACATATGGCGATGTAGGTGAGTGGTGGTGATAAAGAAAGTAGGGTGCGTTTCCTGACACAGCCATGTGGTGGCCACACTTCAGCCTTAATGTTGAAGGGCTTGATTAATGCATTGTTGCTTGCACTAGTGCACCCCAGTATTACTAAGATCAATGTAGTTTCAAGTCGAGAATATTTTGTGTTGGTAAGCTTCTGAATGAAACATAAATCAGTAGCATCTTTCTCTCATTACATATTGCAGTAAAACAGTGCAAGTGGAATATGGTTTAACCAGACTGTTCCCTTGGGTTGCACCTGGTGCAAGTAGGTTGACACTTCTTAAATTGAGCCCTGTGTTACCATGAATGATAAATGTTATTTACAGGATAGATCATTCCATTCTAAGTGGTTCCATGCAGTCTGCTTGATACTGTGTTAAAAACTAAGAGGATATGGGTTAGATGTATGTTTACTGTTTTAATGCTGTTTTAGCCATGCTCAAAGACTGTACTGCATGATATTTCAATGGATGTGTCATAATTGTGTCCTTAAAACAGGTAGGTCAAGATTCATGAATGGTTAAAAAAGGACTCCAGTCATGCATGGGGACAGTTTGGTCAATATATATTCTTGAAAGTCTCTTCCTCTGCCTCCCCCCTGCCTCCCCCTCTCTCTCTCCCTCTCCCTCTGCCTCCCCCCTCTCTCCATCTGCCTGAATTTTTCTGTGTGTCACATCTGGAACTTAATTGTAGTGGTATATAAGTAATATTTTCTTCAGAATACAATCAAGTATATGTGTGTGTGTGAAATGAATGTGTGAGTCAGTATCTCACCTTGTAATAAAGGAAGGTATTAAACTGAAGCAAGATTGATTGTTGTTTCCCGTATTTAATGTTATAGTGAACAATGTTCCAGGTACAGCACAGCAACATGTCTAGGCCTGAGAACCATGTCTATTCTTATCAGATGTTACAGATATTCAGTTCCACAGGCATGTTTCATGCATGCATGCATATTCATGTATGCATAATAGGTATCAACCATCTGACAACAGCTGTGAGGAAAACATAGCTAACATGTTGTTTAAAGTGCTCATTAAACACTCAAAAAGTTGCATTTACCTTAAAGTATAAACGACCACACCACATTGAACTTATATATGACTATCGAAATTGAGGATGTTCCCATACTGTTTGTTTGTAGTGTACATTCCGACAACAATCAACTATCCATGCAGCACCTGGAAATGTAGATTTTGTCAACCTTCAGGTTTTAATGTGATCATTTTGGTGATAATTATCTGCATGATCAGGAAACTATCAAATTATGATTAAGTGTCCATTCACTTGGAGAATATGAAATTAAGTTACTGACATTATATGAAATATGAGATCCTTGGGAAGGTGTTATTTTATCATGTTTGCATAATTAATATTGAATTCACAGATGTGTACTATAGTAAGAAACATGAGTACTGCTTCGCTATCAACTGTTTATCTGCTATCAAGCTGCTCTTGAATGTGTAATATATGAATGTTATGAGAGCGAGTGGTTTCTGTAATTTGTATAATAATTGAACTGGTGATAGTTGTGATGGGTCACATTTCGCATCAGATATGTTTTATGGTAATACTATTTTAGTGGCACACCTTTTAAGGTAGCGCTTTATTGTTGCCACCCTTTAGGCAATCTTCCTTAATTGAGCAAGCGTTTTTGACCATTGGTAAGCAAGACGCCAAACAAGAAAGTTCTAAGTTAATGGCGATGTTGTCGCACTGTGCTTGAATGTTCAAGAATCTGTGACTGTATATGTAAAGGCTGGTTGTTGTGTTGAAGGGACATACACACAGAAACTTACACTTGTGTCCATCATTCAGCCTGCCTACATCTGCCTGCCTCTTCGTCTGATTGTCAACACATCTTATGAACCTTAATACCTTATGGCTAAAGCATTCATGTTTACTACAGTGACAAAAACATTAACAGATTCATTCATGCTGTGATATGGCAGACATATGTTGGGTGTATATCTATCCTCAGGGGTTTTGTATGTCATGTTACGGTTAATAATTTGCCGTGACAGAAGGCATAAGAAATCCCCCCTGAACCGGCAAAATATGGCACTGACAAATCTGAAATATTCTGTAACATGTATTGACCAAAAAAAGCAAGATACTGTTACGAGTGTTTATTTTCTGTACATTTTGTTGTTAATTAAATAATATTTATTACTGGATCACAACGTTTAGTGTCTTGAATAATAATTATGATGGGTCACATTTCGTATAATAGATGATCCACATTTTGAGGATTCTGGCAGCAGGTTTGTCCGGAAATTATCTGCCCATGACTTCCTCTGTTTACTTCTGGGAGGTTATTCTGGGGTATTCTACCGTGTTGGCGATGGCTGTAGGTGCTGGAACTTTCGGGAAATGATTGAAGGTATATATAAAGGTTAGTTGCCGTGTTGTGACGGATATTCACACTCACATCACTGGACTTTACATCGCCAACAAATCCGTCAACGCCTGAAACTGCTGTCAGACCGCTCGCCGTGTTACATTTTGCACGACTGTTTCTCTCTCACACTAAGACTTTGGTGAGTTTGCTATACTATATATTTTGTGATCCATTGCCTTAGATTTTGTCGCATTTTATTGTGTTTGAAATCTGTATTGTGAAATTGACTTGTGACTTTGTATAGCTTGCTCTCTTGTGGCTAAATAATAATGTCTGAATATTTTAAACTTGAGGTTTTTTTTGCTGGTTCACAGGGGTATTTCTTACATTGTTTATCATAGTAAATTTCTTAACCATAACAGTATGATGATTCACAATAGAGGTTTCTAGTACAATGCAGTTAAGCAAAGTAATGGGTCACAAACATAAGATCAACTGACCAAAGTCTTGGTTTTCAATGAAAAACAGATCTACTAAATGTTAAGGAGCAAGCCATCTTGAATGTAGGTTGAACGTTGACAAAGAGGCAGACAGATGTTGATAGGCCTAATGATGACACAACTCCAGTATTATGCAGACAGCACAACAACCAGCCTGTATATACACAGTCCCTGATTCCAGAGTATTGCATGGAAGTATGGAAACTTTGCGAATGGCCTCGTGTTTACCAACAGTCAAAGTACACACCCAATGGAAGAGGGAGGCAACTCTAAAGCACTACCTTAAAAGGCATGCCACTAAAGTACTGTAACCAATGATACGAGTGAGTGAGTTTACTTTTACGCTACACTCAGCAATATTCCAGCTATATGACGGCGCTCTGTAAATAATCGAGTCTGAATCAGACAATCCAGTGATTAAGAGCATGAGCATCGATCTGCGCAATTGGGACCCGATGACACATGTCAACCAAGTCAGCGAGCCCGACCACCCGATCCCGTTAGTCGCCTCTTACAACAAGCATAGTTGCCTTTTGTGGCAAGCATGGGTTGCTGAAGGCCTATCCTACCCGGGATCTTCGCGGGTCACCGATGATACGAAATGTGACCCATAATAACTATCACTCAAAACTGTAAACATGGTGACCCAATAATAACTGTCACTTAATAACAATGCAAATTACGGAAAATACAGTCTCGTAAAACACTATTCAGTGTCATTGTAGCAAATATTCCTATAAGTTAGTTACAATATATGTTTCAGGATTTGAAGCTTTGGGTCACACAGGGAGGTTCCTGGTGGACTTGGCCATTGTGGTTTCTCAGACAGGTAAGATATGGCTATTGGAGACATGAAATATTGTCTGCCTCAGGCATCTGAGACAAGTTTGTCTCAGACAGGTAAGATACAGATATTGAAGACATGAAATATTGTCTGCCTCAGGCAGCTGAGACAAGTTTGTCTCAGACAGGTAAGATACAGATATTGAAGACATGAAATATTGTCTGCCTCAGGCATCTGAGACAAGTTTGTCTCAGACAGGTAAGATACAGATATTGGAGACATGAAATATTGTCTGCCTCAGGCAGCTGAGACAAATTTGTCTCAGACAGGTAAGATACAGATATTGAAGACATGAATATTGTCTGCCTCAGGCATCTGAGACAAGTATGTCTCAGACAGGTAAGATACAGATATTGGAGACATGAAATATTGTCTGCCTCAGGCAGCTGAGACAAGTTTGTCTCAGACAGGTAAGATACAGATATTGAAGACATGAAATATTGTCTGCCTCAGGCATCTGAGACAAGTTTGTCTCAGACAGGTAAGATACAGATATTGGAGACATGAAATATTGTCTGCCTCAGGCAGCTGAGACAAATTTGTCTCAGACAGGTAAGATACAGATATTGAAGACATGAATATTGTCTGCCTCAGGCATCTGAGACAAGTATGTCTCAGACAGGTAAGATACAGATATTGGAGACATGAAATATTGTCTGCCTCAGGCAGCTGAGACAAGTTTGTCTCAGACAGGTAAGATACAGATATTGAAGACATGAAATATTGTCTGCCTCAGGCATCTGAGACAAGTTTGTCTCAGACAGGTAAGATACAGATATTGGAGACATGAAATATTGTCTGCCTCAGGCAGCTGAGACAAATTTGTCTCAGACAGGTAAGATACAGATATTGAAGACATGAATATTGTCTGCCTCAGGCATCTGAGACAAGTATGTCTCAGACAGGTAAGATACAGATATTGGAGACATGAAATATTGTCTGCCTCAGGCAGCTGAGACAAGTATGTCTCAGACAGGTTAGATATTATCTGTGTTCCTGACATGTGAGACAAGAATTCATGAGGTAACATATCTGTCTAAGACAGAAAGACAGATTGTCTCAGTCGTGAGGTAAATTCATTTTATGTAAGACAGGTGAATTATTGTCTGTTGTATTGAGTACATCTCTGAAGGGTAAGATATTGTCAGTGTGTCTCAAACAGATGAGACATTGTCATCTTGTCTCAGACATTGAGACATTGTCATCATGTCTCAAAGAGGTGAGACACTGTCATCTTGTCTCACACATGTGAGACATTGTCATCATGTCTCAAACAGATGAGACATTGTCAGTGTGTCTCAAACAGATGAGACATTGTCATCATGTCTCAGACAGATGAAACATTGTCATTTTGTCTCAGACATGTGAGACATTGTCATCATGTCTCAAAGAGATGAGACATTGTCATGTCTCAAACAGATGAGACACTGTCATCTTGTCTCGGACAGATAAGGGGCTCTTGACTCTGTACTTCATGGGTTTGTTTCTTTTATGTTTTAGGATTCTGTTGTGCCTACCTCATCTTCATATCTGAAAACCTCTCTGACTATTTCAAGGGAATGAGGATGTAAGTATCCACATGCATCATGTAGTGTGTAGATGTCAGATTTCGTGTGATCATACTTCTGTGAAGATTCACTGTAAAGTAGGTCCTTTTCAATTTATGCTGGTTTTACCACATGCACTGGGTGGTCAGCCTTCCTTACTTGATTGATTGCATGGCATTTGAGGTGATTGACGCTCAAGATGTCAATCACTGGATGGCCAGGTCCACAAATATTTGCCAGCTGTTATATACTGTCTGGTCTAGTGGATGTGTCAATCCTTGGCATCATGTACTCTTGCCAGAAACCTACAATGATGTCTTAGAATCTGAGATTTGTCCTGGATATGTTGATAGTTGGCAATACACACCCATGCACCAGGCTTTTACCAAGGTGGTGTAGATCTAAACTGACTGGCTTCAGTCTGGTGTTTCCTCCTACACAGAGCTTACATGCCTGAAATGCTGTTTAAAAATATGTTAAAGGTCACATGCTATGTAACACACAACTTTGCAGATTCTGATACCTTTTGGTATGCGCTTACCGAAACAAGTCATGAAAAATGTCAATTCTACCTATAAAGTTGAAAAAAAACATGATGAAAAAAGCCTGCGAAATCAGAATTCAAATGATTCACTAATTTCTCCCCAGTGAAGGGGGAAATGTGGCTTAAGGAACTGTGCTGCACTGCACCCATATGTATGCGCAGTGCTTGAAACAGTATGCATGCCCAGAGTATGGGTCCGTGAGCAGTAGTCTGATCCTGGTTGTGTACACAAACAAGTAAATATTCTACTTGTTACCTGAAAAAACCCATGTTGATTGTGATAAGAAGACTCTGTCACGGAAAACTCAATGTCTGGTTTATTGTCACCTATATGTCTGCCTTCCTGTTTGTTAATGCAATGCACAACTTCAATCAATTGACCACATGCAGTTGAAACTTAACACCTATCTGGCTTATATGCGATAAACAGAGAGTCGGCTAAGTGCATTGGCAAATGAGCTAGCCAGTGAAAAGATTTCATTACACTTGAGTGCACACCCAACTGCTCTGACTGGGTTCGGTATTTTGGGTCCTTCATTTTGCATACTGGGTCCAAGTACAAATTATTTCACTTTCAATTTGTAATTGTCCACTTAATGAATAATAATTGTTGTTTTAATTATGCTTGATTTTTTGGTTGCATGTGACCTTTAAACCATCTCATTCACATACATCTGTTGACAGTATTTTTATTCATTTGTGTGCATTGTGAATTACATCACAAAAATAAATAAGACCGCGTTGCACATGATGGCTTGCATCATGGACTTGTTCTAAACAGGGTTAATGTAGGAGAACATTGCTGTAAGGATAAAAATTGTTTTTATTCAATCCTTGTAGTATAGTTCATGTTTCATGTTGGTGTTGCAGAGGTCACTGGCTGTTGATACTGTTGCCGCCACTGTGCCTGCTCACCCTCCTGCGTCATCTTTCCAGCCTCTCTATATCCAGGTGGGATTTTGTTGTAATCCCATGTCCGGGTATAATGTAGATATCTCTCCAGCCTCCCTATATCCAGGTGGGATTTTGATGTAGGCCCATGTCCGGGTATAATGTAGATATCTCTCCAGCCTCCCTATATCCAGGTGGGATTTTGTTGTAGGCCCATGTCCGGGTATAATGTTGATATCTCTCCAGTCTCCCTATATCCAGGTGGGATTTTGTTGTAATCCCATGTCTGGGTATAATGTAGATATCTCTCCAGCCTCCCTATATCCAGGTGGGATTTTGTTGTAATCCCATGTCCGGGTATAATGTAGATATCTCTCCAGCCTCCCTATATCCAGGTGGGATTTTGTTGTAGGCCCATGTCTGGGTATAATGTAGATATCTCTCCAGCCTCCCTATATCCAGATGGGATTTTGTTGTAATCCCATTCAGGGTATAATGTAGATATCTCTCCAGCCTCTCTATATCCAGGTGGGATTTTGATTTAGGCCCATGTCTGGATATAATGTAGATATCTCTCCAGCCTCCCTATATCCAGATGGGATTTTGTTGTAATCCCATTCAGGGTATAATGTAGATATCTCTCCAGCCTCTCTATATCCAGGTGGGATTTTGTTGTAATCCCATGTCTGGGTATATGAGCACCTGTTGTATGCAGCAGATATCTCTTCAGCCTCCCTATATCCAGGTGGGATTTTGTTGTAATCCCATGTCTGGGTATATGAGCACCTGTTGTATGCAGCAGATATCTCTTCAGCCTCCCTATATCCAGGTGGGAGTTTGTTGTAATCCCATGTCTGGGTATATGAGCACCTGTTGTATGCAGCAGATATCTCTTCAGTCCCTAAGTATCTAGGTGTACTACACATGTATTTACATGTCTAGGTAAAGGCCCAACCTACACAACATAGGAATACAGAACCAGTTTTTGTAGATTCCCTTGTATTACCTGCCATAAATAGCAGAATCTGTGCATTGCTTCCGATCTTACATGTTTTGTTTCTCCCTACAATGTGCTATTTTTGCTGTCGAAAATGCCTCAAACAGAAAATTTAGGTTTCTGGATCACCTAGAAGAAAAGGACCATGTTAAGTTTTGATATGAAGCACTGTGTTGCACTTGTATCACAATCATTTCATGAGAATGACTATTAAAGCAGTCCATACTCCCTTACTCCCTTGTGTACACCAGGTGCCCACTTTCTATAACACCAGGAGAAGTCAGCTGGAGAAAGGGGGGAATATCTATCCAACTGCAGTTAGACTAAGTTTTCAAACAGACAAAGTTTTCAAACAGTGATGGCAATATTTTTGCTTACATCTGCTAGAATCAAACGTTTTGATACCTCTGGAATCTGCTTACAAAATGGTATTATTTATTATTTATATGCTTAATATCTGATCTAATTTTCAATTATGCATGAAAGTGTATGACCCGAAAGTTTATGACATTACATTCTCCCACCATGGCTAGAATATTGCAGCAGATTATGAGGAGTATTGCGTTCCTAATCTGAAAAAATATGTCTGTTTTCAGCTTGATGGCTCAGTGTTCTAACCTCATGGCGTTTGCTGTTGTGTTCTGGTTTGACTTTGAACATCTGAACAATATAGAGTGAGTGATCTCCTTTGTCTTCTTCTTGTGGCATGGTGGTCATGTCTAGGAGGAGCGTAATTAGAAACCAGATGTTGCATTATATATTTCACAGAGACAGCGACAGAGACATAATCTAGAAATAATGAATGTACAGTTCTTTGAGCAACCTTTGTTTTATAAATGTACAAATAATCAAATACTAACTGCTTGCTTTTTCAATATTTTTCTAGACTAACACTGCTTTTTGACAGCTTCTTCTACTTGTAAATTTATAAATTTATTGCTTGTCTGTGTTTTGAATGATTGTGAATGATGACATTATTTAGTTATCCTGGTGTTTTCCCAGTTGCTGAGGAGGAATTACCTGTTTTATCTTTATGGTGAAATGTTATGTGCCCATACCTTTTCATTTGGTCACTGGACTTTCATGATCTTTTTATACATCAATATCACAGAAAAAAGGTTTGTTGTATTTTCTCCTTAGATATATTCCTATCTTGAAATCATTAACATTAATTCACCTGGTTAAAAGATTTTAACAACTAATTCCAATTACTGAAAAGAATTTGTGTGGGAAATCTTTTGCAAATGTTGATCTGGGACATTTGGGGAGGGACTTTTTTGCATGAAATGTTATCATATTTGGTTTGATGGAACTCAAGAACATTGAAAGATGCCTCACATAGAACGGTTGTTAGGGTAATAGCTTCGGATGAAGACTTCCTCAAACATTCACAATATCATGGCTATTGATAGACATTGTGAAGTCCTTTTATGTATGCCATAATCAGTATAATATTTGGTGCGCGAGTCTGGAAATGTTGAATTGTCATGGCAATTTCCAAGAAATGTTTTCCAGTAAAAGATCTGTGTTATTCAAGTGTTCTTACCCATTTCATATTGTGTTTTTAGCATTATGTCATTCATAAGCCCATGAAAAACTATATATCTATAAAAGCTTCTGATGCCATGAATGATTTGTGGATTGAGAAACAGGCATTTTGTCTGGGATTATTGATGTTGCCAAGCGTGTCCATAACTGGTTGTTTGGTCCAGACTTATTTAGAGGTATCCATCAAATTGCTGGAATATTTGCTCACTTGACATGACACCTCATACGATCATAAAGGTTATTGATAAAGTTATTGAAGATTCTTTCATAGATTTAATTGTTAGTATAGACAGGAAGTTGTGTTCTCAATGTAAAGATGTGTACATGACTTGTAGCAGTTTTTGCAGGGATATATCAGAGCAGTAACTCATTCATCTACAAGAGCAGGAAGTATCTTGAAACACTGATCATTATGAATACTCAAGTAAAACATCAATGTTGTCTTTCTCTACCTAAGTATGATATTTGTGCATCCATTTCTTGCATATTTGTCTGTCTGTAGGTCATGTTAACTTGCAGGTGTTTGTCGTTGAAAGGTATTTTTTTAGTAAATCCAGAGCACTTTTATCCTAAAACTGCCCATCCTCATGGACTTAATTTCCATAAAAACCTAAACTAGTGATCATAGGGAACATCCCTTGAAGATACTAAATTATCATTTTTAAGGACATTATGTAGGAGATAATATTTATGTATTTATTGAGTTATACAATTTCATAATTCTAGGTGTGATTTGTATGTTTACCCAGGTGTGTGAGTGTACACTGTAGATACATATGTTTGTTCTGTAGGTGCTATGTCACTTTCGAGATCCTGCTGCATTGTCACACTAGGTATACTAAGAATTATCTCCCTTGGACCAGGCTGTTGTACATGTTGTACCCACGTAACCGACATTTAGGCTGGGTGTATTACAGTTTTGGGTTAACTGAAGTTTCACTGTCCTCTGTCGTATACTTTTTTATTTCTTTGGTTTTGTTTCTTTTCTTGTGGAGGGACAGTGGGATACCTTGTGGTTAAACAATTAACTCGTCTCGCTGAAGTCAACAGCATCATATACTGCTGTGGGTGTATGTTGTGAACCTTATTTTCATGTCCCCTGATATGAATGAAATATTGACAAACACAACATCACGCTAACAGTGACACCCTATATGAGTGTATTTACCCACCCTGCAGCTCTTCAGCAACCAGTATATGATGTTAGAGGTGAGTGATGGAAGCTGATGATCACGTTTACTTACACATGTCATTGTATTCCTATGTGGATCGATGCTCATGATGTCAGTCACTGGATTATCTGGTCCTGACTTGAATTATTATGGAACATTGCTGATCATGGTTTTAAACAAGAAACAAACAATGTTGAATAGCCTGCATTGACAAATCTCTGGACTTTGCAGAGTAAAGATGTAAGTGGCTGACCTTCAGAATGTACCTCGTGTTTCAAATTTTGAGAGGACAGTGTTTAACTCTGGGGTATGATATTGCACCATCATGTTATGAATTCTTTTTCATTTTATGGTTTGTTTACTTGTTTTTTCTTATTTTCAGTTTCAATCTCACAATCTATCTATGATCATATCCACCAGAATGTTTCTGTTGCCCTTCAGTTTTACAGAAAACTCATCTGCTAGAGTGACCATTCTGATGGGCTTCAGGTTTCAGATAGGCTTTCGGTCTTAAGGGTTACAAAGTCAGGGTTTTACAAATGGATCCTGTTGTCAAATTGTATTAGTTTTCAGCTGACTCTTCTGGGTGTATATTTGAACAGATGGTCATGGAATAGTTGTAAACGGTATAGCTTTAATGTGAAAATTGACAGATGGGTCTGTTGTCCAGGACACTGCAAGAAGTTGTGCTGATTGACTTCCCTTTAATGCTGGAATATTAGCTTGGGGTAAAAGCCTATAGTTTGGGGCTCAGTTGCTGTTTCATAATTGATTCATCACAACCACGCCAGTATTCATGAATGTCATCAATGCAGTTGATATCTTGGACCATTTTGAATATGGAGCTCCTGTAAACTAAACATAGTCATATGAACTAAATGCTGACCAAAATGGCATTAATTTTCCATGTAAACAGTCAGTTTTGTACAGAATGACCCATGTTTATCTGGATTAGAATTGGTCCTCTTCAATGCTTCAAAGAGGTGTCAAAGGAGATTGCACGGTCAGACTTGTTGACTTGATTTATTCATGTCATTGTATCCCAGTTTTGCAGATCCATTCTCATAGTATCAGTCACCAGATTGTCTGGTCCAAACTTGGCTGTATCTGGACTTCTCTCATAGAGCTATACTGCTGGTGAATGGTGTTTGACAACAAAAGATTAGAATGATAAGTTGCATTTGGATATCAGCAATCAGCAATTTCCATGATATTTATGATTATCAACAGGCTGTTCAGAGTGATAATTAAGCTTTGTCAAGGGATATTAAGCAACACTAGGAGCAGTAGATGAGGTGGGACACTGGGAAGAAGCTCACCTTCCCATGATTCTACAGAACAAAACAGGGGAGACAAATTCTATTTTCTCATACAGCAGTATACATTAGAATGGTGGCTGAGCCAGGGAGGTGTTCCATTTGTGACTCTTAAAACCTTTCTTTGATTCTTCACATGGATTTAGGACTACATTGACTTGGTGTTCAGCCAGTGGACATGTCCATTTCAGGTTTGGTCAAGCTGTCTAGGATTATTGCTTATGTTTTCAATCACTGTCTTCTCTGGTTTACATTTCAGTTTACATTTTACTTTTAGACTGCTGTGAATGAAATAGCTTACTATTCACTTGCTGACTTATTCTGGTACAATGGATCCATTGTCAGTCATTGAGTCAGGGGATTGTCTGGTCCAGCTCATTTGTTTATGACGGGAATATTGCTGACTGTGGTGACAGAACCAAACAATGGCTACAAACTGTATTATGAAAACAGTATTTCCAGACAACTGCCTATAATGCCCCAGTCCTATTTGCAGATACTGTAATGAGGATGGGCATATGGTTCCCTCTCACAAATGTCTTGATGAGATCTTCAGGTAAAATACCCATTATGACGCTGGTGTCGGGTTGTGTTAAAGGGAGGTAACTCCTCATGGCACTAGCTAGTTCAAGTACAGAAACAAAGGTGTTGGGAATGCACTGACCTCCGCATAGCTGCAGCAATGTATCATGCAGATGTTTAGATTCAGGCCTCCATTAAAGTAACATTTCATTCATTCAGTTGAACAGTAGATCTAACTTGTGCACCGTAGAATTGTTTACTAACACCACTTTAGTTTAGGAGACTCAATTGTTAGATGCATGTTAGTTTGTAGAATAGTTTAGATAACTGGCATGGATAGTTTTGATGAAAAGCTACCATGGTTAATTTATTCTGTCACACATCCATAAGCACAATAGATTTGAACTGTATTTGACGTCATATTCGTTTGTGGCTCAATTGTGAGATACATGTACATGTTAATTTGTAGAATACTCTTGGTAGGTGACATTTATAGTTTTGATGAAGTTGCCATGGTTACTCAGTTTTGCAGGTACTATGAGTAAATACTTAATACCAGATAAAGTATATCATTCACATTGAATATTGATAGTTTTATGTTGGTATTGGGTATATTTGCTCCTGTAGTTTGAGACTGTTGGGTGTTTTCACAACATTTAACTCGTCTGTGCACGGATTATTCCACTTGAAAATGCTGCTTCTTGTGACATCTGCACTTGCAGATTAATTTGTCATATGTTTGATGTGTTTTACAGAAACAAAATATCCTGCTTATTTAAACATGGTAAACTTATCAGGACCTTCATCATTGGGCATTATGTGTTTTGTAAAGTTTATCCTAAACTGGTTATATTCTGCAGTGTCAGTGTTTATATGTATCATTGCCATACCATCATGTAAAATATTGAAATTTCATTGCTCAAAGACGCTTTAGCAAGTTTCTTTGTCATCCCTCCTAGGAGGGTGACAACAGGAAAAACAGCCACTGCTACGGTAACCACCAAACTCTCCGCCAAGAAGCTGTATTACTATCAATCATATGACATCGTAATATGACGCAGACAGTGCATGAAGTTAAAAAAAAACATGTTTGTTTGATAAGCTGTTTATGAGTTCACATTTATTTTACCATCTTTCACTGCTTTATTGAACTATTTTACACATTGCATCATTTGTACGCTCAACTGAAGCATAATTAACCATTTTATAGCAATCTTAAGCTTGTTACAAAGTTTCACTGATTTTGAAAATCCAGTTGAGAGGCAGACGGCATTTTATTTACATGTCATATAGTCAGTACCAAGTGTATCGATATTCAAAATATAATATAGTATAAATTTGTACATTTAACATGGCAGTAAGACAAATACTTCTCTGTCAGGTACTGTCTGATTTTACATCATGTATTCCTTTTGTAGCAGTGTCATCCCATGCTTACCAGCTGTATTGCTGTTGCCAGAAGCATACATGTTATATTAGTAGCTGATCATATACTGTCCATAAAGCTTTTATGTACAACTTAAGATAAGGATACTTGTCAGTGTCATACTTTTACTCTTCTCAGGACACGTGTACTCATATTTACCTCCATCCTCGATTTTCAAGGACTTCATGTGAGCTATCTATTATGACAAATACTTTGGACCCAACTATGCTTAGTTCAGATTGAATGATGCCACTAAGTGGAAATACTGCTGCTCAAAATGCAGTATTTCTCTGAATCATCAGTGAATGCTTGTTTTTCTAATTCTTGAAGTGATCACTCGCATATATGTAAACTGATATCTCTAACATTCAGAGGGCAAAGTTGCGTTGGTTCCTATCTCATGAGAGATAAAATGTAGGGAGGTGGTCACTTCTGAAACAAGTCACCATATTGAATGGATCTATGATATCCATGAACATATCAGAGAGAGATAATGAAGAATGGTAAATGTTAATTTAAAGTGAAGCTACTGATTGTGTTCATTCCTTTCTGTGAACTATCCATGATATACTATTGAGAAGACACTTCCATGTAACGGAGACAATCTACTCGCCACTGTGGTCTGTATTTTCTCTAACATTTGTTGAGCATTATATATGGAGAATGCAACATCCAAATGATGTATATTTATTGCTGCAGTATACTGCAGTGTAATACCTTTACAGCAACATTACACTAAATTAATACCGCTAGACATACGACATCATAATGTTTCATAGTTATGATGTCACAATGCTAATGCTGCTGTTGCTTGTTTGATACCAAATCATTAAGTCATGTAATAAAAAGGGTGTTTTACGGAAGGCCGTTTAGTATATAGATATACACACCGAGGGAGAAAATAATGGATCATATGAAAGCACAACTGTTCCTTTATTATTTTCAGAGTTTCCTCAAAAGCTGTGCAATACAAAGCAGAGAATACATGTCGGTTCATGTGATCCAGTATTTTGCCCTCAGTATGTATCCATTATCTGAGTGCCTGAAATGTATGTCTGTGTATTGTGAAGATAAGACCATGATAACTTGAAGGTACCATCTGAACATGCCAACACAGATTTCATGTTTGGCAAGGAGATTTTGCAGTTGTCTGGAAAGTAGTATTTATGTAGTGAAATATAAAGTTACATGTAGGAAACTGAAATACTGTTTGCATGCTAGGTTTGACATAAACATAAGGTTTAGTCCAAGTAGCTTTGACTGTCATGTTGCCGTTAAGCTAACAGTAACTCTGCAGCAGGTTTAATGAATATGGAATTATCTTCCTAACCCTCGTATGTAGGTTTGGTTCACATTCAGCAGGGACTGATGAGAACGACAGGGAAACAAACTGATGGCATACGGTCGTCTGTAACTACAACAAGGAGAGAGCATGTGCATGTTTGATGAGTTTTCTGTTTACTGCAGTGGTGGTGGTGGTAATGGTGGTGGTGGTGGTAACGGTGGTGGTGGTTGTTCTTGGTTGCACATGTTTGGTAGCTAAAAGTTAAAATATACATTTTGTAATGGTCCAGGTAGAACAGACCTTCTGCAACCCATGCTTGCCATAAAAGGTGACTATGCTTGTCGTAAGAGGTGACTAATTGAATCGAGTGGTCAGGTTTGTTGACTTTGTTGACATGTCATTGGTTTCCAGTTGCGCAGATCAATGCTCATGCTGTTGATCACTGGATTGTCTGGTCCAAACTGTCATTTACAGATTGCTGCTATATAGCCTGAATATTGCTGAGTGCGGCATAAAACTAAATTCACTCACTCACTAAAATATACAATTAATATATATCTGATTATAGATAGAGGGTTATATTATCTGTAAATTTTCTCAAGAATAAATATCTTTTTGTCTAACTTTTTTTCATCATTTTCATAGCAAAGGACTAATTCTTGTTGTATTTGGGCTTTTTTCCCCAGTGATTAAATTTTGCTTTATTCCTCATTTCTGTACTAACATGAAGCCTAGAATAGAAACAACAATGTCTTGAGTCACTTTCTGTTGCACTCAAGCAAGTGATGGGCGAATTATGTCCCTTATCTACATCAGGACATAGTGGATTCAAATCCCCCAATCAACCCACTTGCTCACAAACACTATTCACATCTTTGTTAATTGCATTTATTGCAAAATGTATAGAGAGAACAAGGAATACCCTCTCACAGCACTATAGGCTTCCCTTACCCAATATCATTACACATTCCTAGTTCATACTTTACCATTGTTGTTGCCACGTCAGAAACACAACTCTTTCATGATCACACCTTACTTATACCTGTAAGAATCAACGGGACCAATGAGTTTCATGTATTCTCACATAGTTTCACAACATGTTCACATTACTTTAATAACATGTGCACAAAGAGATTCACATTTTTATGGTTAGTTTTACATGTCCAGCGTTAATTTGATAACATGTCACCCTTAGTTCCACAAGATGTTCACATTTAGTTTTGACAGCATATGTCACCCAATCACCTGAAGCAGAGTCACATTCCTGTAATAGTAGGTTTGACTTCAGGTTCTCTCCGATTATGAGGCTTGGTTTATGAGCACCGTCCACATTCACTTCACTAAATATTTGACACCTGCATCACGTTCTGAACCTGCATGAAGTGCCACATACACTTAGGTCACTGTTCTAAGGGTCTTAAAATCCATCTCACTCTCGCATACACTGTTTCAGCCATCAGCAGTTCCTCCTGCTTGGTTGTGTGTAGATTATCCTGATGTCTATATTCCTCTGTTTAGGATTCACCCGAAGAATATGTCGATACGGGGATTCCCCTTCTTCCTTGCCATAGCGATCTACTGCTATGAGGTATGTATTCCTTACTTGTACCTCTGAAGATCCTGTTATAATTGATCTTCAGCATGTATGCAACAACTGACGGCTGGTTATGGTTGACACTTGTCACCATATCCTAACTGCATAGATCGATGCTCATGATGTCAATGTCTGTATTGTCTGGTCCAGAGTCGATTATTTGCAGGTTGCTACCATATGGCAGTATCTTGAGTGTAAGATTGGTGTGGCTTTATACATTACCCCCAATAATATTACCTAGCTGTACCTTGGCTAGCTTATCTGAGGTGATTGTAATGATTGGAAGAGAATTCGATGGACAATGGGTAGTTGTCTTTGTTTATGATGTATATCATATCTCTGTTGTATTATTGGGATGATTGGTAGCCTAGTGATTAAAGCACTTGCTTGTCACTCCTAGGACTGTGTTCAGGTCCCTCATGGATACACCAAGTCAAGCACATTCCTGGTTCCCCCCACCATGATGTTGCTGGAACACTGGTACAAGCAGCATGAAACTACCCTCACTTGCTATATTAGGTTGTTTCTCATTAAAACTATTCTTGTGAATGAGAGAAGTCAGACCAGTGAGAATGACACTTCCATGTCAAACCTATGGTGGCCACTAAGAAAAAGATGTGAATCATAACAAAATGGAAATATTCCATGTTGAACTGTTTAGGATGATGAATCTCTTGCTGTTGTATGGTGACTGAAACATCAGATATACACAGTGGTTCTCTTCTTTATGTTGGCGATGGGTAGACTTGTGGTTAAAGCATTCGCTCCTCACACCAAAGACCCAGGTTCGCTTCCCTTCATGAGTGCAGTGTGTAAAGCCTATTTCTGGTGTCACCCTAAGTGATGTTGCTGGAACATTGCTTAAAGTGGCATAGAACCAAACTCAAATTATTCTTCTTTGTGTCAAGTGTTTGAAAAGGATATCAGAGTGGCACAAAGGGTCTCTTGCTTGTGTGAGGATACTGAAAGAGGATTGCAGGGATGTAATCATTAAGTCTCGACAATATTTGCACGCTTACTAACCTACTCTTACATGGTTTATATGTTCTTTCAGGGTGCTGGCATGATTCTATCTCTGGAGTCTTCCTTAGCTGAAGAGGTCCGACATAAATTTAGAAAGTAAGCAGTCTTCGAGAAATGTAAGCAGTGTTCGAAGAATGCATCACTGAACTGTCACTTCTCTTAAGCTCTTATGATTACCTGGAATGGTACCATGGGATTTAGCATGTCACATCCCCTGTCCAGGGGATAGAGTGTCTGACTGGAAAAAGTAATGTCTGGATTCAACCCCAGGACTAAGATGTACAACATTTGCTGTGCTGAGATTACTTTCTGCAACTTCACCTGTGGTATGAATGGGGTGTATACACACACATGCTGTATAGGTTCAGTGACATTAAACGTGATGCTAAATCCTGAGTTCGAAATGATTTCACTTTCTTGTGGTGTATTAAGTTAAATAACAGATTATGTAACCGTCCTTGACATTGATTAACTTCTATCGTCACATTTCTTGCACTTCTCCATTTCAGATTTTTTATAACAACGATGGTTATTGTAACCTCTCTATATATATCTTTTGGAGCGTGTGGGTATTTGGTAAGATATATTTCTTTGCCTACAATTCTGATTCATCATGGGGGCAGTGGGATAGCCTAATGGCTAAAGCATACGCTCATCACGCTGATGACCCGGGTTCGATTTCCCACCTGGGCACAATGTATGGAGCTCATTTCTGGTGTCCCCTGGTGTGATATTGCTGGATTATTACTAAACAGTGATGACTCTGATTCATCAGTGCTGCTTGTTCTGATATTCTGTGTCGGTTTGCCATCTAATTAGTGTTCATTTGAGTAACTTTGACAGACAATCCAAACAGGTGGATCTCTTTATGTCTCCTGAAGGAGACTGCCTTTTGAATTGTCTAGTCTGTTGGAGATCAAGTTCACCTTTGGGTGGAAATATTGTGAAGAGTCTTAGTAGTTAGAGTATTGCATGGTCAGCTCATGGTTTGAAGTGTCTATGGAATACCTGTTCAGCTGTCACATGGTATTTTATTGTACAGGCACTATCAAAACCTGTCAATAGTACAAGCAATTTTACACCTTCATGCATGCATTCACATTGCCAGATGGGGCAATGGGGTAGCCAACTGCCTCAGGTTCGATTCACTACATGGGTACAGTGTTCATTTCTGGTGGTATTCTGGGAATATTGGTAAAAGTGGTGTAAGAGCAAACTCACATGTTCATATTGTTTTGCATGTGTTGAAGTCTTCACTGCAGTGTTACATGATTGTTCCTTCACTATCCCCTTATGTTTCAGTCGTTTGGACCAGAGACAAATCAGATAATAACCTTGAATTTACCTAAAGGTAAGAATGTCACATGGAGTCTTTACTCTTCCATGAAAATGCATTTATGCTCTGTAGTAATTAGTATTTTGCTGAAGTAAATGTCAAACAGACACATGTGGGTGGCATCAGTTTTATGATATACCTGTTTCCTCAATGCTGAGATGGTTGGTTTGTGTTTCAGGTCAATCTATAGACTTCAGTATGATTGTCAAGTCCTTCCTGTGTATAGCCTTGTACTGTACCTATCCTGGTGAGTAGCACTTGAGACATCGTGTACAGTAGCCAAATATATTGAAGTCATGAGAGTAGCTATGATAGTCAAGTCCTTCCTGTGTATAGCCTTGTACTGTACCTATCCTGGTGAGTAACACTTGAGACATCGTGTACAGTAGCCAAGTATATTGAAGTCATGAGAGTAGCTATGATAGTCAAGTCCTTCCTGTGTATAGCCTTGTACTGTACCTATCCTGGTGAGTAGCACTTGAGACATCGTGTACAGTAGCCAAGTATATTGAAGTCATGAGAGTAGCTATGATAGTCAAGTCCTTCCTGTGTATAGCCTTGTACTGTACCTATCCTGGTGAGTAGCACTTGAGACATCGTGTACAGTAGCCAAGTATATTGAAGTCATGAGAGTAGCTATGTGGGCAGTAGTCAATAAGTAGCCTCCTTACGGTAAGGGAATTCATAAGTAGCCTCCTTACGATAAGGGAATCATTAAGTAGCCTCCTTTTGGTAAGGGAATTCTTAAGTAGCCTCCATACGGTAAGGGAATTAATTCATAAGAAGCCTCGTTAAGGTAAGGGAAATCTTTGTGGAAAGTAGGACTTAGTAAAACTCTGAGGGTGCGGGTTCGAATCCCGGATGGGACTCAAGCAAAAAAGTACCAGAATTTGTACTTTACTAAGAAAATGAAATCCCAAATATGACATATGTTACATTTGACCACTTTCTAAATGGCATCGTGTAATCTTAGTAAAACTACTCTTTGTTGTGCTCTAGTTGTAGATAATCATGAGCATAGCTAGTCAGTAGAGAGCAAATTCCTATGATGTTTACATTTAGTGAGGGCTGCAGTGTATTGTTATATTCCTACTCATGTAACAATGACTGAAACTGCATACCAGTTCCAACATACAGTTATCACTTGTTGTATCACGTTTGTTAGAAGTCTTACAATGTATGTTGAGCAGTCTCTATATATGTAGTATTAGATACTCTCTTGTAGACATGCTCTTGGATAGATCTACTCAGATGGGATATGGCTAATAGTTTGGTTGTGTGTTTCAGTGATGATGTTTCCTGTGATGAAGATCCTAGAGCGATATACAATCACAGATGCAGATAAGAACTATTGGAAAGGGGTGAGTTCACCATGCAGCTGGGTCTAGTATAGTCATTCCCTGTTTATTGACCTAGATGTTGCCCCTGCCCCTGATGACCATGCTTTAAGCTCCAACAATCCAAAGGGGATTTGATGACTAAAATGGCTGCTAATTGTGAGCACATGAACAGTGGCCAGTGTCTGTGTAACAAAGTGTCTGTAGTGCTAAGACTGTCATATCACAGTGTTAAACTGCAGGAATCACGACAGGATGATTGCTTTCGTAAACTTCTTGTGGTTTACCTGCAGGTATGCTAACTGACAGAATGACTGACGGTGATATATTAAATGGAAAGATAGCACTTGTTAATCTGCCTGGCTCTTGATAAGGGAAAAAACCTTGCAGTCAGTAAACAGATAGAAGCATCCATGTTTAACTGCATCATGGTATATGAATGACCTAGGTCTATAAAACTGTCATGAGTCGTTACAAGTGCATGCAGCTACACTCTCTCACATATGTGTATACACAATACTGTTGAGGTGCAGTAATCTTCAGTGCAACATAAATTCATCTCACGTTTACATTGCTACTAGAAACCTGAAAACTGCCTACATCATGTAAGCAGGGCCAAAAAGGATGAAAACAAATCAGAATCAAGGTCCCAACCCACAAAGGGACTAATGTAACATTATGACCTGTTGTAACTCTATAGTTTATCAAAGGCTAATTAATGTTGTTGCAATATGAAAACTTTGTGGATTGGGACCTACGTAAGTATTATGATTGTTCAGATAGTTTCCCGTGACAACCTGGAATTCATTGCATCCTCCTGTACTTTCAGAACATCCTGCGAGCATGTATGGTGCTGTGTACGGGTATTGTCGTCATGATGATCCCCAACTTTGCTAACCTCATGGCCCTTGTGGGTGCTAGCTGTTGTACCCTCCTGGCCTTCATCCTGCCCGGCGTCTTCCACCTCAAAATATTCAGTCAGTAAGTAATGTCTCCTGCCTGTCATCTACCACCTCAGGATATTCAACCAGTAAGTAATGTCTCTCATCCTGCCTGGCTTCTTCCACCTCAGGATATTCAACCAGTAAGTAATGTCTCTCATCCTACCTGTCGTCTTCCACCTCAGGATATTCAACCAGTAAGTAATGTCTCTCATCCTGCCTGGCTTCTTCCACCTCAGGATATTCAACCAGTAAGTAATGTCTCTCATCCTACCTGGCTTCAGGATAGTTAAAAAATCTTTACATGGGGAGAAAGTATGGAAACCTATCAGTCCTTTATGTTTGTGCCACTGCAGTAACAGAACTATTGTGTTGGCATCAGGACATGGGCAGATGTTGAAATGCTTCATAAATGTCGTTTTCTGATTGGCTGAGTGCTTTTCTGTTACTTTCATTGTACCCCACTTACATGCGAGGTACATTGCAACATACCCCACTGCCATTAGCAACTCATTTGGCAACTTCATGTTAGTTACATTTTGTATCTCAAATAACATTAAATGATGCACGGAAATTACCGATGTTTTGCAAATGGAAACTGATGGAAGGGAGATAACTCTAAGTCTGTTTTTCTTGTGTTGTCTGCAAGATCTAGTTGAGGCTACGAAAACATTTAGCTCTCTTTGCAATCAGTAAATTTTGACAAAATGTTCAAATTTAGTCCCTGTAAATATTAAGAAGTGGAATTACTTCGCAGCGACTTTACCAAGACAATACCTACGGGAAAAACAGCAAGAGACAAGATTCGAAATGTTTGATTCACACATGTTGGCTGAAGTGTACGATCTGATACCCATGCTTCAAACAGTTCAAAATTAACATTGAGGTGTTCGGTTAGATACATATGTTGTTCACTGGTCTCTTGGGGACCATGGATTGAGGTACCCTTGATGTTTGTTTATGTTCCCCTCTGCCTTTGAGCTCAGGGTCATAAATTAAGCATGGAGTTTACCTCAACCCATGCACTCCTTGTGACCAGTGACCAGTGCACCTGTTGACTGTTGTGGCCCCACAATGCACTTGTGGGATGTTTTAAGTCATACCATTGATTTGAAACAACATGATAAAAACATAAATTAAACTTATTCTTGTGTGGAATTTTGGATATTCATATGCTGAAATGATACTGCCCATTTTGGTGATGCTGTGTTAAGTTTAAACAAATGTGTCTGTAAACTTAAAGGGGCACTGATGCGGAGCGAATAATGCTTCTCGCCAACGGTCTAATTACGAAAGCAGACCGCAAATTGGTCAGCGCCCACTCCTTCGACTGTGACGGACAAAGGAACTGGGCTCCTGTCCATATTAGCAAAATTTCTTCACTTAAACAGTCAGGAGGCCGGATGCCCATCACATGCCATTTGTTTAAAAATATCCATGGTATTCCTTGTCTGATCGTAACCATATATCCCAGCAGTGTAGTTCTTTTCGGATGCTTGGATGGTATACTTACTGATCCAATTTGATCCTATTTCTGTGTTTTTAACCTCGATATTTAATCATGTTACATGAAAATATGATGTCTACAGGCACGTAGCAAGCCATTTGTTTCAGTACGGAAGATTGCAAAGCTGTATATTTAGGTAGTTTTGAGTGTTGGTTGAGCTGTGATAACAAACAGCATACGTAAATTTTGGTAGCTATGGTAGCTACAATGGTTTATTATTTATGATAATAAAACACACAGTTGATTTATTTGAATTCGTAAACAAAAATACGATGACCTTGGCTTTGGTAGAGAAATCTGAAAATTGTCTTACGTAAAAAAAACTTATTTCACTTATTCACCAAAGTACACAGCAAATGCCTGTGTGTATTCCTTATGTAACGAAATTCCGTTGGTATCCTCAAAACAGTTTCGGCCCATAAGTGTTTTCAGGCTGCATGCGACACAGAGATTACATCCTCCTTGCTGTAACTCGCGTTTGATGGTGTAAACCTACACGTGTTATTTGTCATCATTCTCTTGATGGTCAATTCATGAATTTATAACAGGTATAATTAGTAGCAACACCACTTCAGTTACTCAACAAAGGTTCCCATTTGGCATTTCTCCTGTCTGGAGTAAATACTCAACATTATAAATTAAGGTCTGTAATGGCAAATGTATTGTATGTTATGTAATATGTGCATGTAAGTGATGCAAGAGGGTTTATCACCTGAGTTACAAAAACAAACATCGATCAAAGGATTAACCGATAAGACACTGATTGATTAATTACTTTTGTTCTTCTAGCGGATTTGTCAAAAGGCAGTGTGTGTAGATGACTACACCCTGTCGTAAAGTGTGAGTGCAAAAACAACATCCTCCCTTCAAAGAATTAACCACTCTTGCGTTGATTGATTGATTGCTCAATATTGGTCAACTAAATTACTTAGAATAGTGGACATCATACAATTAGTTGCCAGGTGTGCTATCTTGAGAGACCAATGAGAGGTTTATCTAGTTTTCACCAACGAAAGACGTGAAACGATGTGTTACTTTTTCGCAAATGAGACAGTTGTAAGACACGCGACACAGAGCAGGATTATTTACCAGCTGCAGATGAATGGAATACGATTTCTTTTACGTGGATATTGATGGATACATTCCTGAACAAGGTAGTAGCCTGACACTGTTGCTATAAAATTAGTCTGTTTTACGTTCATTATTTGCATTTTGTTTTAATTTATTTGTTGTAGCATTCAGCAGAATCTGTATGACAGAAAACACACACTAGATCGCGTATGTGTGTGAAATAGGATCCACATTGGCAATCTATACAATGTATAAATATTGCTGTTATGTTAGAAATTTACTATGAGTATAAGCAAATCGTGTGTTCTTTTATTAATTTTCAGAATCATACAAATATGACAATAAACTAATTAGGGTTATGAGACAAAATATAGAGACGTACATTGACTTCGTTATTTTTCCGTCCTAATAGTTTTTTACCATTTCTACCACTGGCAGATGATTAACCTTCTAAGTGTTTCATTTGTTTTCATAATACATTTGTAATGAAGTACAATTGACTTCACCTCAGTTGATCTGTCAATAATTAAACTATCAATTGCGCTTACGGACTGCGCAGCAGAGGTCACGAACCAGTCACGAATTCTGGGATATCATCCGGGTACTCACGGGAGAAAAACAATAACAAAAGTTTACACCAGTCCACGGAAAATGCTCCGCATCAGTGCCCCTTTAAGAGTGCAGTTAGCTTAATGCCCCTTAATTCTTGGTGGAGGATTTTCAGACATCGTAACAGGTCATTTCAGTTGTGATTTCCATCCACTACCAATACAAAAGAAAGTTAGTCCAGAATTCTACATTGATGTCTTTTTAATACATGTACATTCTCATCCTGCAGCTTTCTTAGTTCAGTTAAAAAATTATTGACAGTGAACCATATCTCATAAATATCTTTCTTATCACAAACTTACTGTCACAGTATGTGCCCTCAATATTTCTGCACTCAGTAAATTGCCTTGTAATCTCAGGATACTGTTTTTTGGAGCAGTACCGGTATACCCAACTCATCAACTTGACATTAACTGTCATTTTGTTGATCAACTTCAACCATGCCTGTGTTTCAGATCTCTATCATGGCCACAGAAAGTGACAGACTTTTCACTCATTGCTATTGGAATCATCGGGTAAGTCCTATTTACACAGTCTACTAGACTTAGTGCCATTGTACAAGGTGATCCTAGTGCTAAGGTGACCTAACTCCGTATCTTAAGACAGACTAAAGCACTGGGCCTTTGTGAAAAAATAACTGTATCTGTTTGATGAAATCTGTTTAATTATTAAATATTTCTTATAATTTGTTTCAGAACTTTAGTCGGGTCCATTGATGCTATTAATAGATTGTATAGCAATGAAAGTACAGAGAAGCCCATGCAAACAGTGTCAACACTGACAACAACAGTTGCCAACGCAACATCATCGATCTTGTCATCATCCAAGTTGAGCACGATATCAAGTCCAACATTATCAAGTGTTATCAACAATATAACCACAGCATTGAAAAATCCTGGCCTTCATTAACATCTGTTGTCAGTGTATGATGTGATTGTCCTCATGTTGTATTTGCCTGTATCTCATACTGCCAGTATTCATTTTAGGTAATGCCAAGTTACGTGGGCCAAGGCTACTCATGGGCTCATTGTATATCAGACTAGCAGACCAGGGACTCCGTTCATGAAGCAGCCTTTGCTAAGGTTAATCTTAACTCCCATTCTTTGACATTGCACTACGGTAACAGTAGCAACTTATAATCACCTTAGTGGGATCAGATGGTCAGGCTTGTTGCCTTGATTGATCAGTTCTCATGCGGTTGATTATTTACAGACTGCCATCATATAACTGGAATAGTGCTGAGCGTGTTGTAAAACCAAGCTCACTCACTCATTACAATCACCTTAGTGCTTTGTGAAAGGAGACCCAGTCCACCCTGCAAAAAATTGAGTCACTGTAAAATGGGTGAGGGGTAAGAATGGTAGTAATTTGTTGTTTAACGCTGCACACACTGTTGCAGATGCATGGTGGTGGTGTGTAAATACCTGTAATTGAATCGGAACCGACAATCCAGTGATTATTAACAAACCATCAGTCAAGTCACCTGACCCCATAATCCATTCACTCATCTCTGTGTTTGACTCAGGTTCATGAGGAGTTGAGCTGTAACAGTGCAGTTATGATAGGTGTCCTGGTTAGTGTTTCATTGTTAATATGACAGTACACTGGATGCATGTAGTCGCATGGATTTCTGGGTTGGATGAGGTCCTAACCAATCGTGTTTACTGTATGAGGCACCCGATTGGTCAGTTGTCATGTGTGTGTCCTCATGCCCTGATGGAGTGGATGCTTGTTAATAACATCAATCTTTGGGATGTTTGGGTCCAGACTCTGTCATTTACAAGATGCCATCATTTGTTTGTGTGGGCACGGGTAGCCAGGTTCCGGCTTCCTTTCACATTATGCTGACATGATATAAATGGAATCATGTTCAGAGTGTCTTTACACCCAACACTCCATTTTCTATCGCTACAATTAGCTACAATATTGCTGATGAGGCTTAAAGCAACATTTACTTGCTCATATGTTAGTATACTAACGATGTTATACTACAGAGTACGACAAACAAAATTTTGTTAATAACCAATGACTGGATGCTGCTCTCTCATGTGGATGTACATTGCAGAGTGTGACGTTAAACAACAAACAATTAAGTTGAATAACCAATGAATGAATGCTACTGTATGGGGAATGTGTTGATCTGATTATTGTTTGAACGGTCCCCTTGTCCGTATTACTCTGCCACATCTCTATGCATTAGGCATCACTGCTGGTTTCAACAAGGAAGGATATGAGGGTTATTGTACTCTAAGTGCATCTTAACATGATCTCTTCAAGTGCATATGTTATCATGTGTTGTGATTGACGCATCTAGTAATATAGTTTAGATTATGATGGTGGGAAGATGATCCGTCCATGTGGCCTATGTAGTGATTACAGCAATCTTGTTTTACCTTGCAAGATTGTAAGTTAGTTCCTTGTAAGTTGTTCTTGATTTTTCTGTGTTCAACATACTAGTTTACTGTGTCAGATGAAACATTTCCGTAATGAAATAGAGGCTAGCTGTAATTATGGATCACTCACCTGGGTAAACTAGTATTGTAACTGTGTTGTTGTTTTGTCATTTGTTCAATGATTTGTCTTAGGAATTATCTATCAGCCATATCCATGTTAAATAATAAAGGACATAACACATATGATTTATGTTGAAGTTGTATTCAGTGTTGCTAATTTCATTGAAACTAACATCACTTTAGGACTAGGGCCCTGTTGTACTTAGTGTCCTTTGTGCTAAGATTGTTTTAAGTCAGTGTTAGGCATGGTATCTTTGATAGACATTCTAGAGGTTGGGTACATGAAGAATGAGGCCTATTTTTATGGTTAGGCTTGACAGCATTAGAATCTATGCCGAAACATCACCTATACAGAATGGAAAAGTTATATCCATATAAATAGTCTTCATTCTTGTTGGTCGTTGGAGCTAATTACCTCAGTGCCAGTGTCATACACGTATCACAGCCCATGTTGTATTTCTTCTGTCTTCTTACATTCACTTTCAAACCATGTGATCTGTTTTGAGTCATTGTGAGGGATATATTCAACATTGACAGCTATTCTATATATCAGAATATATGATGCAGTAACATGTGATAACAGTCATATTACTTGTTCAACCATTAGACATATCTTACATCACTGTCATATCTTCAAGTGGAATGTAAACTGTGCAATCTCATCCTGTACTTGTGGGACCATTCCTTTATTTACAGTCTTGTCAATATCCTGCAACCTTGGTAGACAATATTATCAGTTTACTATGCACCATAGCCTTTTGGTTGAAGATTACACAATATGTTGTGAGTGCAGCTTGCAGATTTCTATTTGAATTGTACAGATTCTTTTATTGTATTTTATTTTATTTTGTGTAAATTTTGACATGCAATGTTTCATATTGGCCTTGCATGAAGTGATGTGTTACTTTATGACTGTATATAACTTCCTGCCTGACTGTAGTAAGCTGGGTTATACAATTGTTATGACATTGTGGCTTGTATATACTATGTTGCTGTATCACCTGCAAACACATTTGGCTGTAGTAACTCACAGAGATCAACTGAACCCTTTATTGAATGTTTTATGGATATGTTGATGTCTGACAGATGTGCATTAAAACATTACTGTAATCTGACCACTCTTTGATGTGAGCTCTCTCTGGTTTCACCTTACAGTAAACATACAAGTGTCTCTCTTGCAAACAAACCTTTTCTAATTGATTTAGAAATGAGTTTTAACTCGTATTTCATGTCACAAATTGTTTTATCAAAGGGCTATTTTACTGTATCATTTTTAACGTTAATTTGGATGAATATTTTATAGGAAACCTGTACAGTCATCAAAGTCATCATTGTCAAATTAAGAACTATATACATTACTTATAACCTTTAAATGTACATGGACTTATGGCCAATACAGGTTGTTTTTGTTTGATGTGTCTGGAAATATTGACTACACTGAGAAGCTGTCCCAATATTCCTGGTAGTGTACATGGACTTATGGCCAATTCAGGTTGTTTTTGTTTGATGTGTCTGGAAATATTGACTACACTGAGAAGCTGTCCCAATATTCCTGGTAGTGGAGGACCAAGTAAGGTGCTGGAGGAGTGCAATGTAGGCAACCTTTTCCTGATGATGGGGAGATACCACACAGTACAGCATTGTTTTTGTGGCATTTAAACAAGTCATTTATGGCTTGTTACTTCTACTTATTGGGAACAATACTTTGTGAGAGGTAATGTGACTATGGCTTATAACGCTTCTGTTATCCATATTTGCCTGGGACCAGTTGGTTTTACTTTATCTGTTTGACCAATCACAAAAGAATTGTCTGACCTCTGACCTGTCATGCATATGATTTACAGGTTTTCTTTTAATGTGCTGGTTAATAATGCAAGGCTGTCTGTGACCTTATTAGAAATACTATTCAACAAAAGCTGTTAGATGAGATCCGTCAGGAGGCCAAGGACCACTTTCTATTGTATCAGTACAAGCAGAAGTAGGCTTAAGCAAAACATACAGCTGTCATTACCTTTGTTAATTGAATTTACAAGTTACAAGCAAACTGTTAATTTTCTCAGAAAAACGGGAATGTGAAATTATATTTCATTCTATAGATTTGCTTCGTATTAACATTAATATTTTATGTTAATTATATTCTGCTGAGCACTGAGCTCAGTCAGTGTGTGCTTGGATCTGTACAGTTTGCTACCACTATAGACAGGATGTTGAATCTCTGGGTGCTCGGTACAGGAGGTACATAAATTATGTATTCTATAATGTAGTTTCTTTAGAACAGTTGTTTCTGGAAATAAAAAAAACAAGACCTGAAACAAGTAATTTAACTGACTTGAAACAAGTGATCGTTGAATTTTTTCAGTAATTTTCACAATGACCGATAGTGGCATCAGATAATTGTCAGTGTATTCCTGGTTTAGAATCAACCCAACGACAGTAATGTAATGTTATCATAATGGCTTATAAAAGCTTACTAAATTAGCTTGATATTTCCCTTTAAAAACATACATACATACATACATACATACATACATACATACATACATACATACATACATACATACATACATACATACATACATACATACATACATACATACATACATACATCATACATATATATATATATATATACACAAAAATGTTTTATCTCAATCAACAGCCGTTTGAATTAATTTTCTTCCACATTAGATGTTTTTAAACACATCCATCGTTTCATGTATGAAATAATTGCCATGTGATGCAGCAGAAGAGTTGTGTCCCTGGACTGATGGGATCATTGGTTCAACCCCAGATATAACCCATCTATGATCCTCGACTGGAATATCACTGAAATACTGATCAGTGAGAGCCTTTCATGCATTGCAGTATATGATGTAGTATCTTTCACCAAATGTTAACATTTTACATACATGATGTGTATTTAATCCTCTTGCCCCATCACAGGATCAGTATTCCATGTTCATACCAGTCGTAATGGTATGTTTAGTCGTGTGGTTTCTATATCAAGCTCAGCTGATCAAACAGCTGACGGCATGAAACTGATTTAGTGTATCAATTTAGCATAACAACAGTGTAGACAATTTGAACACCTTTTGTTGGTTGCAGGTTGTGTTGGTCATGTTAGTAGTGAATGTGTATTTTGACCTGGTCACTATTACATAGAGTATCTGCCTGCCATGCAGGGTTTTGAAGGCTAGCATTGTTGAATGTGGAATAAGACCAGTATACCATGGAGACCAGTATTGGCTGTTGTTATACATGTAGCATTGATCTTATCACACAAGCATAATTTAGAGAAATTTTAGGGAAATCTAGTCTTGTTGATTTGGGGCATATTTTGTTTTAATTTTGTCATGTTTTATTGGGTCTTTTTCAAATTTGAACATTCTGTTCTTGGAATAACAAAGACAGATAAACCTCTTGCCTCAACAGGAACATTGCAGTTATGTTACACTTTCTGATGACTGAATCTTTTTTATTTTTTCAATGTTCAGCCATGTACTGACAATGATTGTTGATAAGATTTATGGTTTCATAGTATCAAAATATTTACCTGACATTAAGTTTCATCAGATCAGTGACACCTGGGTGACCAAACATGGATCCATACGCTCATTCACTCACTCTGCTGTGTTGGCATTGAAGGTCAAATGTAACAGTGTGGCATTAACTTCCCAGTCAAACAATGGACCAGGCAGAAAGTCATTTTTGTGATGCAGTTTCTGGCGGTTTGTCTGGCAACTTTGTCCCTGATTATTGTGATGGATATTATTTTGGAATATATTTTTGGTCATGTCTTTAACATATTTTATGCACCATGGCCAAATTATTTTCTGCTCAAGACAACTTAGGGACCACTTAATTAGCAATATCAAACAATATGGTAGTTGTTAGTTTCTTTGTGTTATATATATCAATCTAGAAATTCCATCTGAATATTCTAAATATGTGTGATTTGCAAAGTGCAGTTGTTACATTTTACAGATTTTTTTAAAGATAGCATACTTTGGACTAGCTAAGCATTGGCTGATTAGGGTCTTGATACTCCAGTGATATGGTAACTGTTACGTATGTTTGCTTTTGTGAGCATTTTTGTGATGGTGATATTTTGTGATCATAATGAAGGAGAGGTTTGTATGTTGTAGGAAAACATCAGAGGTGGCTTGTCACTGTATATGAATATATGACATATTTTAAATACATTGTACAAATGTCCATAGCTGTAAAGAGGTGTATATTGATGTGTACATAATATAGGAGCATTGTATACTTAGGGTGAACTATGACAGTGGTGTACTAATATACTAAGTATATTGTGCTATATTTGGGGTTGGAAAATGGGAATTAAACATTTTTTATATATATACATACTTCCTGCTGTTGTTTTTCGAAAAGATTATCCCTCTAAGGAAAACCGTGAAGATCCGGATTAGAATTGATTTCCACCAGTCAATGCTTGTCGTAAGCAGCTACCAATGGGATCAGGTGGTCATGCTCACTGACTTTGTTGGCTTGTATCAAAATTGCATAGATAGGTGCTCATGATGTTGACCACTGGGCTGCCTGGTCTAGACTATTGAGTTCAGCGTTAAACAAGAAACACTTAAAATTCCAAACCCTCTTAGGAAGTTATAACTAGATTCCAACAACCAACAGGCAGTAAGATAATAATAACAGCATATTTGTAACATGCATATACCCATGGTTAAGCATGGTCAGAGTGCACATAATAGAGATGACATTGAAGGAAAGATCTGTAGTTCAAAGGCTAGCTTGAACAAGTGTGTTTTAGGTTGGATTTGAAGGTATGAAGGTTACAACAGTCTCTGAGGTTCTCCAGGAGACTGTTCCAGGCTATTGATCCTGAATGTCAGCATGCGGACAGTAAGCCAAACTGTATAGTGTTACCTCTCTTGACCCTGGTGGTTGTATGTTTGGCTCTGTGTACATGCTTTCAATCAGGAAGTTAAATCACCTTGTTTGAGGAGAGAATGGTAATGTTTTGGGCCCTCTAGTGCCTTAAAGGCTCCTAAAGAACCTCATGCACCATGAATATATCAAGCATGGATAGTGCAATCCAAATGTATCATTACCAATGACTATTTCAAGTTATGTGCCAAATTTTACTGAAAGCATTATTGATTACAGTAAATATGTTATCTGGTTCAAACCAATCATATTTAATCCAGAACACAGTGATGCAAATGTTACAGAAACTGCTTATGAACATTTATTGACAAGAGGAATGTTTAAATTTACACACACATCTCCAATATAGACAACACCCTGCAAGAGAAGACGACAGTTACATGAGTACCATGTTTAACCTAATAAATGCACATCTGGCTTGTAAATATATCTGGGTACATTAAGATAAGTGTAGATGTCCAAGTTATTAATACTTCTAGAAGTGGAGAGAATTCCATATATTCCTGCCCCTTTCCTTAAGATAGGGTTAGGGCTATACAGATTTAATTCATAGCTGATTGTCTTCTGTATTGCTTATAGACATAATCTATGTTTTAACTTAATAAAAATAACATATAACCATATCAGTTTTAAGTGTATGGAACGACTGGAAATCTTACCCTAGACGCTGTATCAGATAAAACCTCATGCATATTTGTGAGGTATGTTAAGGAACAGCTCAGTAGTCAGTAGGGCAGTGTGTTGATGATCAAGGACAAGACTGGTTTGAAACCTTGGTTCACAGTATCCAGTCATAAGATACTTGATATGATGGTAATGGTTCACTGATTCATTAAGTTTCAAGGGAGTTCATGTAGCCCCAAGGGAGAGAACTAAGGCTGCCATGACCTCACTCTGTAGAAATGTTATGTTCGCAATATCAACCACTCCATACAGATTGTCAAGTGACCTTATGTCAGTTATTAGGTTGAACATGGTTAATAACATCTTGCATAGAACAAGGCCATCACAGGTAACATACAACCTTTAATGAAACAGGTGAGTTGTCACTGACAGTATGACACATACACCGTTGTACCAGAACACCCTGAAGATGTTCATTGTGTGGAACACTCTGACAACATCAGTCCTTGGTTTAAGTTTGTTAGATCACAGATTTGCCTCTGTCAAAGGCAGAAGTCGGAAATGGAACAAAACCGAAAAGAAGTCTATCAAACCAACTCACAAACATAGGTGAAAATGAACCTAGTTACAATAATCAGGGTAAAACTTGGATTCAAACCCATGATCCAAGTTTCCTGGTAGCAAAGGGAAGGAACTACCCACATGGGTCACTTTACATTGTGTCTACAGGGCCATTTGAATGGTTGGAAGGGTGTCCACAAAATGTAAAGGAATGAATTCATTAACTGATCTTCAGAAAGCTTCTTGTCAGACTGTGAGTGTATTTTTCCCAAATGATGAGTAGTCTCTTGTATATCTGAATGTGTCACAGATTGACAGTTCAAGTTAAAATTTCATAAGATATTGCTTGTAAACCTGTGATCTAACATAAAAAGGCTTTAGGTGTTTTTTTAACACATGTTCTGAAGGAGATATTTGTCATACTGTATAAATTACACCTCAAACTGAGATTATGTACAAAATAATTATAGAACACTTAGTATACACTTATGTGTAGCAAAATATAAACAAAGACAAATCTTATATACAGCCAATTTGCAGAGCAGTAAACAGAAGACCACTGCCAACCTTGTTGATAAAGGGAGACAACGCCTCTCAAATATACACCTTAACAAAGGTTCAATGTGACTTACTACATATTAAAATGTATCATCAAAACAATCTTTTTCATAAACTATATGCCGTGTTGATTTCTGAAGACATATACATGCTTTGGCTTACATGCTAAGACAATCTGATAATATTCAAACCTTTGATACGATTCCTCTCAACAATAAGTTATCATGTAGGATGAACTCTCCACTAAGCCAATCAGAAATGAGGCTTCTAAAATCTTTTTTATGAGCAAAGTAGGGGTTAAACTGTATACCATGGTATTTGTAGAACTGTGGTATTTTGCCTTCATTTTGATAACTCCTAATGCCATCAAACAATTTGGTATTTTTTTTTTTTGTACTGTCATTTTATTCACTCAAAATCTCTGCATTTCTTTGCTAAATGGCTCTTGTGACTTTTCCACATTGTGATCATATCTCATATACCGAACTAAAACAAAACAAACTGAAGCCTTTGTACCGCAATATGTACAGTACCATGATGTACCTGTTCACCCCTAAAGCAAACCATTTACATCAGATTATCTAATATCTGTAGTCTGAAAATAGGTGAACCAAATGACACCCAATATATCGTATGCTTTAACAATTACATTGATGAGCCATAAATACAGTTAGCTTTAGTTCATTTTGGGGGGGTTTTCATCAGCACAGATTGAAATTTCTGTTTAAGTTCTTCCAAAAATGTAAAGCCGGCAGCTGATTGACTCAAGAACCTCATGGATTTCTTTTATAATAGTATAGCAAAAGTTTGATCCATGTTCATCTGACACGGTGAGAGTATTGAAGTCCAGATGATCTTAATAAAATTGGTCAGATATTTTTTTTTACTTGTAAAGATAAGATACATGTATAAACCATCTTTTACATTTAAGAGTGATGCTTCTGTGTAGGTTTTAATCCCATGGTGATTTCCAAGCATCACTTGCTTGATAACAGTGTTAGAACCTCCTCTGAAATTTGAACCCTATTTGTCCAGAAGGAGTTGCTTATCCATGAACTTTATCCTTCCTTAAGATTCTGACCTTGGAGAGAAGATATGTAATGTCTATGAGAATAATACTTCACCTCAATTTCTATTCCTTCATGTCATCTGTGCCTCATGTGGTATGCACTGGTACTTTCAACCATCTCATGAACTGTCCTTGTACCTATTAAGGTGTTATCAGAAACTTTTAACAAGTGACAGAATTTCATGGACATATTTCAGATGCCATACATGAAAGTCCGGGGTAAATATAATGTACCTTAAGTCATTATAGTTAATATTTTCAGGGTTTTCATTTCCACACATACATGCATGCAAACTCGTATATAATTCACGGGGCTGGATACAGCTTTTTGAGAAAGGGGTGGGGTGGGTAAGTGGGGGTATACACACTATTGAGAAAGGGTGCACACTTAATTTTCATGAGAGTTCCAGTGGTCATGTAATTAACTTTCAGGACAAAATGGGGGTAGTCCACCCCTGCAACATCCACCCTCCACCCCCAGATCTGCCTATGATGCAACAAGTTTGAATCCGACATTACGCATATTTTTCACATCACAGTGAAGTAGGCACTTACAGATACACTGCAATATAACACTGTTTCAAACATGAAATTAGTGAAAGGTAATTAATCATGACAAATATAACCTCCCCCCCCCCCCCCCCCCCCCCCGCCCCTCTGCAAATATAATTTATAATTAGCTGAAATTCAGATGTTGGCATGTAAAACCAGTTATTGCTTGATAGAACCTGTTCTTAAACCTACAGAGGCAGATGTTTGTGGAAGACGTTCTGTCTTAATTACTTACTAGTACAGTATCAGCTGTTTAACTTTGAACAAAGAGTTCAACACTCTCGTGTATACAAGCTTGTCTGCTGACATTTAATTAGAGATAATTATCTGCAGCTGGGGCAGCAGACATCAGAAAGCCATGATTGTTGGTAAATACACTGATTCTGTATAAACAGTATAGACAATTATACATGTAACAATATCTCTAAATCTAGTTTCACAACAATATACCAACAAGCATGATTGGTGTGAAAGAGAGGCGGGTTGTAAGGCTAGGCGGATACTGTTTGATGGAGTATATATCTTGAAGAAAGACATGACGACTTGATAAAAATATTGTTTTGATTTGTTGAATAGTATTACATATAAAGCAAACATGGGTAAATGTGTTATCAAAATCAGTTATCTTTAATGTCCTTGTGTATAGTGTACCATTTCTACATTCTATTGCAATGAATACTGTGAAACCATTCCCTTTCGAAGTCTGACACTACTTGTGACTTGCCCAGTTTACACAATGCACAATACTAAAACTATGGCTGGTTACTAAAACTAACTCACAGCGATTAAGAATCATTCACTCAATGTCAAATGATGACTGACAGCTATCAGTGAGATGAAATCATGAAAATGTCTGAGAGAGATATTTCATGTCATTAGTGAAGAATGGATCACTAAAACTGATTTCTAACAAAACATTGTTTTGAACACAATTGAAGCAGCCAATGAACTGAGACATAGTTTTGTGTGTGTAAACTGGAACTATGAGTTTCATCACAATAGTTTATGTATGATATTATCAGTGACAGACTTTGCATATCAATAATCATTTCATAATTCTTCCCATATTGCAATTATCAAAATCGTTTTCACCAGCTCGAGTAAACATAGTCACCTGATTACCTTACACAGTACTAAAAGTTGCCAAATTCCAGCATAGAAATCATACACTATGTGACTTCTGCACCATAGTTTTCATAGATATTGGGTGAAGGACATTATCACAAAAGAATGAAGTAACAATAAACTGAATCATGAAAGATGTTGAGAAGGAATTATCAAGTTATTTACCTAGGCAGAGTCTTCTTCGCTATGCAAGAACATAGGAACATGGACCTCACTAGCTGGGTAGTTCCTTCTGAGACACCTTTGATGGTTCTCTATCTTTAAGTGACTCTTGAGGAGAAGGACACAACAACTTGGATGTTGACCAATGCTATTGTTGTGATTGTACATGTGTCTTGTAAACAAATATAAATGTCTTACTTTATGTCTTGTTTTACAATTTAGTCAGTTGTCAGTAACTGTAAGAAAGGCAAAACAAAATATTTTCTGGGTGAAAATTAGGGCTGAAGTCCTAGCTGAGGAAAATATATCAGTTTGGAACTGACCGTTTAAAAAACACTATATTTATCATGACAAAATTTACAAAATTGTGTAATTCTTGAAAAACAAAGGAAACAAAGTTTCTGAGCGTAATAATGACATTTAATGTCTTTCACTATCAAAGATCCTTCTGTTTTGAAACAGAGTTGGGTAATTGATAGTTTGAGGACAGAAAATACCATTTTTTAAATACAAATTTTGCATTCCTGTGTTTTGACAGACCAATCCCATTTTGCTTTATGTCTGAAAATCATGCCCAGAAACAGGTAATATTTGACTAAGTATGTTTATATATGTTGGACAGTTAGCGTCAACCAAACCATGATTGTTTACTTTGGCCTTGTGCCGAAAACACTTGGAATAGTTCATTCTGCTATCATGGGGAGATCAAGCATTAGCACAGGATTTGCCCATGCAGTGTATAAACATATGTAAAGTGGAACATTCTGCTCAGCTCAGCCCAAGGTTGAATATTACAATGTACGGAACAGAGTCCTCCTCTACTGCATCATCCAAGTTAGGTGGTTTTGCTGTTCTGCCTCTTTTTCACATGCAGAGAAAATGCTTCTGTATATTCATGGTTTCGTCTACTGGCAAACAGTTTACAGGAAAGAAAGTCAGGATGACAGGAAGTCTATCAACGTCTCATACTTATTTGTGCTAGTGTGATCGTATCCCACGACCTTGATTTCAGTTCCACCAAATATAACCTCGAGGTCCACTGCTCTCTCCTTGTCCCCGGTTAGATCCGGCATCCGGACTATTAGCGACCCACATTTCTCAACTCCAGCCTCATCTGTGTATTTCACATGTCTTTTAGAAGACCGGAAGAACTCAAATATAATTCCTTTCTGGTTGGTAATAATGGGGGTGTATGTTTCCCTCCATATTTCATTGTGTCCGATGGTCTCACCAGCTTCGGCCCATGTTTGCAATATGTTCTTACAGAGGGTGACACCATCAGAGACAACTCGGAGGTCCTCTCGGTGCACGCCTTCTTCAAATGGTAAGTATGATCCAACACCGTATGTGAAACGACAGATCCTCTGCCATATCGAACTAGGATCATGCCCGAATGCTACTGCTCCCCTAACAACTGCAAGACTGGCTTCATCTGGAACAAGGCACGTTACCCTTTCGCTAAAATGTGTTTTCAGAGCTTGTTGCAAACGACTGGATTCTGCAAAGCCACCGACCAGGAAGATATACTGTAAGTCTTTGGTCTTTGGCTTCTGGAGAAGCTGATCTACATGGTCTTTAATCTGGGCTAAGGCATCGGCAAACAGCGACGTCACAACTGCCGACGTCAACACCAACTTCCCAGACGAGAATTTGACTTCATTGTTATTGTCAGCAGCGAATGTCTTGATTGCCTGTTGTACACTGACTTGATTGTGTTTGAAGTTACAGAAGTTGTAAGGCAGGGACACACGGATACTATCACACTCTCCACGCTTCTTGATCTCAAAGTCCTGTAGGAGTTCCACAAAATCTTTGGGGTAGCTCTGTTGGAACTCAGTGATGAAGTCTTTGGTGAAGATTCTGTGGAGAAGATTCAGGAACTGCCTGTCTATGATGGTGCCACCCCACGCTCCACCAGTAGCGCGAAACAGTTCCCGGATCCTCCCGTCCTTGCGGATCTTGTGCGCCACACAGTCAATGGTTCCACCTAAAGGGAGGACAGACCATTACTGAGTCAAGATTTATTACAGGACAGTCTATTTGTGAGTCAAGATTTGATATACGACGGACCATTAGTGAGTCAAGATTTAATATAGGACAGACCATTAGTGAGTCAAGATTGAATACAGGGCAGACCATTAGTGAGTCAAGATTTAATACAGAAGCAGCATGTGTCCCAACAAATAAATAAAAAACAGTAAAAGAGACTATCTAATATAAAGAATGAAAGGTACACTTTTAAATACATTTGAATGTTGCTCTTTATACAATCTCCTTCAAAAGATGTTTTTGGTATTTATTTATTTTCATTGAAAAAGTATCAAAATATTAATTCATTTTATTGTAATACTATTTTCTTCTTTCAACAGATTGGGTAACATTTTCTTCAAACATAAATAAGCTATAAACAGCCAGGTATATACAGGAGTTATTCCTCACAATATCAGCAGTAGCTGTAAATATGTCTGCTCTTTAGCATAACTTAAGACCAATGATCCCCCATCAGGATAAAAGTTCACACAATCAGATGATTTGTCCACCTGATTCAACTTCTTTCAGCCAGCTGTCTATGCACAGATTATTTGATACAGATTTCATTTAGATCATGATGTCAGTCTACTGATCTATTCTTAATTTTCATACTGTATCAATACAAATTTATGAATAATGTTCCTAAAGTTAACTGCCATGCATGTAAACTGCCTTAATGTTTACATTGACTATCATGGCTAAGATGGAACTTTACAAAGCAGAAAAAAGTTATAATAATTATTTAGGAGATAGTCTTAATACACTGAGCACTGAATTTACCAATTACAGTTCTACATATATAATTTACAGCTAATGCCTGTGCAAGTAATTTTGTTCTAGATCTATATATTTGAAACTGTGGTAATATTTCCAGTGACACCTCTTCTATAATGACCTATTCAGACCTGAAATCCTGTTAATGGTAAATCTAACCAGTATGTACCTCCAGCATCCACAACAAGGTACTTGGTGCCAGGCTCGAAGCAAGGGTTGGATGCCTGTGCTGTGTCCTTGTAACCGATGAAGTCTGTAGCAGGGAGGTTGCGGCAGTGGAGAGATGCGGCCTCTGGCTCCAAAGCTATCACTAGCTGCTCACTGTGGGGAGTCAGAATCAGAGAACCCTGCAACACAGACAGGTGAGCTAAATTATTGACTGGCAACAACCAGGGCCATATTACAGGTGAGCTAAATTATCAATTGGTAACAATTGGGTCCATATTACAGGTGAGCTAAATTATTAATTGGTAACAACTGTACTTTGGTATGATGCATTTTGGAAATTCCTTCTATTGCTGTGTTTTTACTCAGGCCTTTCAAAATGCAAAAAAAAATATTGATAACACCATCAAGCTTCACTGTCTTCCAAAAACTCACATCAATTTAGGTTTCTATGTTTGTTTCTGTCTTGGATAGAAAACTTGCATTTCTTATATGTGTGAGTATATAACATTCATAAATCAAACATAGAACATCTTTTAAGCCCATGTAAGAAAATAAATGACCTCTAAACCTAACTACCCCTTTTCCATTCCAAATTCCCCCAAGAATGAATCTAATTTTTTCTGGCATGGTGAGACATTGATGCATCGCACACCTACCCTGTATGCTGCCTCTCTCATGAACTGCTTGGCATTCTCGTCCCAGATGGCGGGCACGGTGAGCACCCAGCGGACAGTGTCTGGGTGGGGGTCATACCCAAGGTGAGCACCGATAGCACGTAACATGTGTTTCTTCATGAAGTTGAGTGAGTGAGCAAACACGTCCACTGCAAGCTGACTTTTGCCATTGGCATCTTTCAGAGTAATATCTGCATTCAGCTCCTGAAAAAACATTTGTTACAGATTACTGATGGTGTCTGCCTCTTCAGATATCAGTGAAGTGAAGAAATGTCATTTATAGGCTAGGAAACATATATTATACTGATATTCATTAGTAGGATTCATTTTGAACAAGTGATGTTAATGCTTCATATTCATTTCATGACATTGTCTAGAGGGAAGAGCACCTGCTGGAAAGTGGAATGATGTTGATTCATGCCTAGCCAAAAGACATTAAAAGATGGTACTTACTGTTCCCCTTGAAATTACATACTACTTAGTAGTACAGACTGGTCTCAATCTAGATAATTGTTACAAAATGAAATAATGTTTGTGACCTCAAGATTTTAACCCACAATATATTGTCTGCTCTCCCAAGGGGGATAACTCATTGTAAAAAGGAGTCAGATATCACACACATCTTAAATTCCTGTCTTGTTAGGGCATAGTCTGAATGATGATCTTGTGTAGCCAGTTGTGCTACTGTTTATTTGTTTTACAATTTTAATATTTCATGTATTTATATCATCTGTTTAATCAGAGGAACACAAATTGTATGTTTAACATCACAACATAAATATTTCTAACAATTATTGAAATATATATCTATTTCTATAACATGTTCAATTCTTAGAACTAAATAGAACATATGAAATAACCTTAAACAAAAATGGGGACCAGCTTTCACTAATTTTAGTTCTATATTTTTATGTCGGAAACTATGTATTTTCTTGCACTGCAATATACTGTATAAGTCTTAACAGTTTATGCATACATGATGCATGTAGTATACATGTGTATATGGACTATACCCGTGAAGGTCTACCCTGGGTAGAACAGGCCTTCAGCGACCCATGCTTGCCATAAAAGGCGACTCTGTTTGTGGTAAGAGGCGACTAACGGATCGGGTTGTCAGGTTTGCTGACTTGGTTGACCCTCAGATCAATGGTCATGCTGTTGATCATTGGATTGTCTGGTCCAGACTCCATTATTTAAAGACTGCCACTATATAGCTGGAATAGTGCTGAGTGCAGAGTAAAACTGAACTCACTCACATGTGTATTTGTATATTTAGAGGGAAATGAGTGAGTGAACAGTATCGTATATTCTTTAAACAAAACCCCTAAAAGGTACAGATAAGTCGTGAAATATTCCTTTCATATTATTGATTATTTGTACATATTTCCCCCCATAAAGCAGAAATAAAAGTTACATAAATAATATTATGAATATGACATCTTAAAATCTATGTTGTAATATAAGAAATCAAGATTGTGATATCGAAAATTCTTAACACCTTTTTAATTCACTAATTCATGAAAGCTTATGTTTATGTGAATAAAATGTACATAGGACAGTTCTGTGGACCCTTAGGTGAATTTGTTACCTTATCCTTATCGGCTGGTCTGCTATGAAGTTGGGTAGACTAAAAAATATAACAGCTGTCTTTGTGATGAACATAGTAAGATTTGTTGAAAAATTCTCAAAATATCTTAATGAAATATTCAGGAACAGCACTAACCCATTTCAGATGTAGTTCCCATGATCTTCTAATAGAAAAGGGTTGGCATTTTGGGATACCAATGTTGTGAAAACATTGTACTTATCAAGGGGTAGAGGAAACATATCATCTCATGCTTGTTTGTCGGTTGTATGCAAACATCAGAAAAAAATACATACAGAAATGTTCTACTTGAACTCCCGAATAGATAAACTCAATACCCTCATGACATCAACAACTCACAGGATACCTTGCAATGTATATATACCACGCCATGAATATTAGATCCTCTGCATTACAGATGTGATATTACTTACTGTATATCTATGTATATTGCACCATCTGCTACTGATGTAAAATGTACTAGTATAGGCGTCGGATAAGCCAATGGAAGGCTATGCTAATTATTCCGTCTGTTTCGATTTACAAGGTTTTTGTTTATAAAAAGTAATGTATATTTATGCCATATGCCCATAGATTCCAAACTTTGTGTGACATACACTTCTTCTATGAACTGCTTCGTTGCCAAACTGTCCGTCCCGCAAGACAGAAGCACGTGTTTGCAGAGTCACGTGACAGGTCACATGATCACTCCATGTGGGTCTTACACAGTATTATGTCACAATCAAGCTCTCTATACCATGACTAAAATATGCGGAAACAACACTACTCAGAAATTATTCATGATGAAATACTGCGCCTGATATCGTGCACTGATTACAAAACAAAGAAGAGCAGCCAGGCGTGAAGTAAACCATTTACACAGAGTTAAAATACTGTCAATTATCTAATAACAGCTGACTCAACTGACGAAACGACACGACTGCATGCCAGATTTGAAGCATACTTCAGTTTCACCATAATGACAAATTGGACACATGGATATTGTATAGTTTCAAAACAAAGGAGATATGCGATTACCAACCTTATTGTCGTAGAGTTTCATCTTGAATCTGTCAAAATAATAATAATCTCCAGCCTCATCCTCCGCGAGATCATTATACCTAGACACTGCTTCAAACCCGAATGCTTCAAACTGTCCGTCGGATTTGAGAAGAAGGCAGGTGGGGGTTTTATGCAGCAGAAAACCCTGAGTTTGGCCCCAGTTCTTGTTGACGTGTATGGCGTCTTTGTTAGAAGCGAAAGAATACGCATAGCCGCTAAAAGTCGTACCAAAATCTATGGCCGCCACGATTTGATATTCTGCTGTGTTCTCCGAATCTGGCGGATCGTCTGTTGGGGATTTCATACCTCCGCTGCACATGGGGCTAACATCTACTGGCTTCAGAGAAGAGGCGGATATTTTCGGTTCTGAACTTGCGGCCATTTTCCTTGACTTCCAATTATATTCCAGTCTCCCAATACAGCTCGCGCCACGCTCATTAATATAGAGTTATTGATTAATCTGTCTCACCCCAGACTGAACCCCTCCACATCTGTCAATGTTCATTTCGCGCAGACAAAAGATTCGGGAAATTATTTAGTGCAACATCAGAATTGTTACTGATATCTCAATATTTTATCGAAATAAAATAGCATAAATATTTTCATTAAACATTGTCTGTAGTTAGCATACGCGCATGTGCAGTATTATCCAAAACCACGAGACACCGCTTATGAGAATGGAGAGCCTTATAATGAATTCGCGTGACTACAACAGTGGTAAAATCGATAACTTTACCCAAAATTCCAAGCCGGTTGTTGGTTTCTGAATCATCGCATGTAGACAGTGTCAGGTAAGAAATTCTTGCATATATCAGAATGAAACGTACAAAACCGCCTCAGCATATACCAGAGCATTTGTTTTCACCCTGGGCGAATAAAGCGAGACAAAGCAACAAGGAAAATACCATCTAGTGCTGGATAGCGGCACGCGCGGTGCACGAGAGAACGGAGACTGACATGACGCGTGTTGATGTCGCTATCACACGTCTTCTAGTCTTCCAAGTGAATAGTGTAAACATTACAGTTCAGATGCCATTTTCACAACAATTTGTCTGTGCTGTATACATTATCCATATCACTGTAGACAGGAGGCATATCTCCGTACACCCAACGCTGAATTTCTGCAGATAAAACGGAAGATTTGCAGTTTCAGTCGACCCTCTTACTTCTTTTCGATTTCCTCTTTCTTTGTAGTGATGACTTAGTTCAGTTGTAGTACACAAACTCTCTGGTGAGTGGCTGTTTCGTTTGTTTTAAAAGGAGACACAACTGTATCGAAACCGTGTGATTTGGTTAATATTACTGTTGAAAAACGACACCATATATGTTGTGCTACTTAAACATCTCGACACGGCGTTTGTTTAATGGACGGTCATTTGTTGACTCCAGTGAGCCGTCATGTCGACGGCATGTATTCTTGTTGGCTAGTTAGCAACGAGTACTTGTCACACCTGTGTAACATATCTCTTGTGATATCTAGACCAATGCTACACCAATGGCCTGCACATATTGGACGCATGTGGGAAATCAAACCCAAAGAATTCAAGGTTTATCCATTTGGCAACGTATTCACGTCTGCTGCCTTACACACGCATGTTCGGGCATCGATATACGCTATATTTTGTGTGAGGGGCAGTAATGAGAACCGCATTTATAGACTGCCCATTGTTTCTCAAAAGCAGGAAACGTCTGAGACCTGCACTTCCTTCCTAGGTCCTCCATTATCAATCTCACGCGCCGTGAGTTAACTGCAATACTAAGGAAAGCGGCACAAACCCAAACTCACTCGAAGAGTTTGTTTAAAGTACCCTTCCTTGTTAGTGATTGATGATGTTACATGTGTCACAAGCAGGGTGTATGGAGCTCGACCTTCATGTAACCGGAAGAAGAACCTTCCGTTAGTACAAACCTGTATTTTGGGTTGTATGTCACAGTATATCGCATGGTTTAATGTCGGAACACAAACCATACCCCACTACTCATGGATTACATGTATTCCTGCTGCCAGTAGATTAGGGCTGGGACGGGTAACACCTATACCTCGGACAGTAGGGTAATGAGCTGGACCCTGATACCCGCCTCAATACCCGAACCCGTTATGTGACGTATTGATTAAACAGTGCCATATGTTATTCTTTCATAATTTTACGGTTGTGTTGTCTTTGAAGATTTTGACATAATTCACCTGTCATCTGTTTTGAATATCATACATGGTTAAGATATTGGCAAACTCAAAATATATGCCTCAGAGCTGAAGAATATATTGTCATTTCTTACAAGTTTGGTGTCAAGGATTAACATCAGTATCAGGGTAGGGAGTGTGGTATCCAGGTAGAAAATTTTGGACCCGTCCCACTCCTCTTTAACACATTTCTGGTGATATGAAGGCGGAGGATAGTCCAAATGGCCTACACATATTGGACCCATGTGGGACATCAAACCTAATCATCGCCGCGAAGAGCGATTTCAAAGTTTAACCACTACAGGCACAGTCACTACATCTGCTGCTATTCATATACATGATCCAACAAGGATTGACACCAGTAATGAGAGCAAGTTAACATTCATGTCACTGAGTGAGTGTTGGTTTCTATGTTGTCTAACGCCGCACAATCACAAAAACAAGAGCTGACAAACCACGACTGGTCGTCTGAGGAACCTGGAATTATACAAACAACTCAGATATATCTGAAATATTACCGTCCAAATATACTTGTTTTTGTTTTAGTTTCACCACTGAATAAACAGGATAGAGGTAGTCATGTACAATGTAACACAACAGCGTTAGTCAACTATTCTCTGGCAATGAGTAAATAATCCACTTGAGTCGCGAGTTGCGGAAGATGCATGAGAAATGTTCTGGCTTTTTTCATCTTAATAATTAGGGGTTTTATATATTCTTCTAAGACACATCTGACCAGATTTCACCTGGACGACGAAGGTCCATATACTTGAGCATAGTTATCAATATTCATCAACTGAATGTTTAAAACTTGGTCATTCAGAAATATTGAAATCTCTCTTCTTCAAACGAGTGTCTGCCTGTGTACAGTTTGTGGTGGTAGGGGGTGCAACCTGAGGACGGTGATTTAAAGAAAACATGAGCGCTTCGAATAGAAATAAGGCCGTGGAAAACTACCACGGTTGGGAAAGAATGGCAGCCATTACTAGGATAGCGACTAGGGGGTGTCCACCACCATGACTGGGATTTATGAGGTTTAGGTAACAAGTAAAACGTCACTATGCATGGCAATATGGAAGTAAGACTGTTCTGATTCTCTGTTGACAGCACATAACACATTGAGGATAGGCAATCTTCCAGCTAACATGTCTGGCGATGCCAAGAAAGATCTGATAGCGGAAGCTCGGAGCTTCTCCGCGAGTCTCTCCAACGTCTTCCTCATGAAGAAGCGAGATCAGCAGACGAGACATCTCTTGGAGAAAGCTCAGAATCTTTTGGAGGGACTCTTGGCGGAGAACCAGCGTCTGTCGTCCAACACCGGCACCCCGCGTCAGACACGTGGGGGAGGCATGGGTCAGCTGTGGGTCAAGTTGGATGAGATGAAGAGAGAGAATGAAGATCTACGAAGACAGCTGGGTCGCCATGACGACAGGTCCACGCCCACCAAAAATATGAGTAAGTCTGGAATGTTGTGTAACTGTAGTTTGGAAATTCAACAATATTCAGAATATCGTAGTCGATCATGTTTCTATCTAACACTAAAATATCCATCTATGATAGGAATATAGAGTTTGGTCGTATACATCGTCGTACTCACAGAATCTCAAACTTGTATTGCTCAGTAACTGAATGTCTACATGTGCAGGTCACGGTCCTGGTGACGTCATCATTGCCGACCTACAGAAGACGAAAACTGAGAACGAGGCTCTGAGGAATCAGGTAGAGAGTCTGCAGAAGACCGTAAAGGAACTCCAGAACATCACAGCCACTGTGCAGGTGCGTGCTGCGATGTTATAAAAAGCGGGTATATACAGTTGGTGCAACAATAAGTCCTCCTTACGTAAGTTTCGAAATTTTGCGAAGGTGAATCACTGGGTTAATCCTCCAACAAATTACATTTTTCAAGTCGGTATTTTTTGTGGGCAATGGCGGCTACCATTATAAGGTATTTCAAAATTTTTGATCACTACAGCGTTTTCCCACAATGGTCACTCTCTCATTGTCCATTGATTTTAAAGAGAAAAGAAAGTTACCATGAAATAGAGTTAAGGTTGGCGACAATTGCGACAGTGATGATGTTTCCACGCGTTTCAGGATGAGTACAAGCGGGCGAAGATCGGTCTGGAGGCTGCACAGAAGTCAATGGAGAAGGCCCGCCATGAATACCGTAGTCTGGAGGCCAATCTTACATCTGCCAAGACAGAGAACGACTCCCTCAAACAGAAGTAAGTCTCAGATATATTGTACAGTTGAGTCTTCAGGCCAATCTTACATCTGCCAAGACAGAGAACGACTCCCTCAAACAGAAGTAAGTCTCAGATATATTGTACAGTTAAGTCTGGAGGCCAATCTTACATCTGCCAAGACAGAGAACGACTCCCTCAAACAGAAGTAAGTCTCAGATATATTGTACAGTTGAGTCTGGAGGCCAATCTTACATCTGCCAAGACAGAGAACGACTCCCTCAAACAGAAGTAAGTCTCAGATATATTGTACAGTTAAGTCTGGAGGCCAATCTTACATCTGCCAAGACAGAGAACGACTCCCTCAAACAGAAGTAAGTCTCAGATGTATTGTACAGTTGAGTCTGGAGGCCAATCTTACATCTGCCAAGACAGAGAACGACTCCCTCAAACAGAAGTAAGTCTCAGATATATTGTACAGTTGAATCTGGAGGCCAATCTTACATCTGCCAAGACAGAGAACGACTCCCTCAAACAGAAGTAAGTCTCAGATATATTGTACAGTTGAGTCTGGAGGCCAATCTTACATCTGCCAAGACAGAGAACGAATCCCTCAAACAGAAGTAAGTCTCAGATATATTGTACAGTTGAATCTGGAGGCCAATCTTACATCTGCCAAGACAGAGAACGACTCCCTCAAACAGAAGTAAGTCTCAGATATATTGTACAGTTGAGTCTGGAGGCCAATCTTACATCTGCCAAGACAGAGAACGACTCCCTCAAACAGAAGTAAGTCTCAGATATATTGTACAGTTGAGTCTGGAGGCCAATCTTACATCTGCAGATGTAGATGATGTAGATGATGAGCTGTTGTGCTTTCAGCAGTAACCCTGGGCGTTTCATTACACAATACTCATGTCTCCATTAAGTGAATTTCATCGTGGCCAAATACAGCCGATTAGACTTACTTTAATATTATACGTTCTGAAAATATACATAGACCGTAGGCGAGGTGCAAAACTACTATTGTCCTGGTCGAGTCAGTTTTCTTGATAACAAATGCAGCTTTACCAAAATGGAATTTCTTTCTTCTTGATTCGTATTATGCTAGTATGCCAGGTAATCCCGTGCACCTGTGTCATGGTATACCATTGTTTAATCTTTTTCCTAACAAATTATTGTCTCAGGTTGACAAGCAGCGTGAAGCCCATGGTAAGGGCAGATAACCGCCTTACTGAGAACATCAACGAGCGGTGTCGACCCAGTGTGATCGCCATGAGATATAATACCCTAGAGAGTCAGGAGTGGATGGATGCTAAGGAGTCACTGGAGGACAGCTCCGGCATGGACGAAGAGGAGATAACTCGTTTCTTATGCTCTTCCATAATGGTGTGATATGATATTTATTCGAGTTATAATCAGCATAAAAAGGCAATACACCAATGAGTGAGAGACTTGAGTTTATCGCTAGGTATTCAAGTAATATCAACATATAATCGGGGAAACAGTGGATTCGAACCAATGATTACAGCATCTATCTGAAAACAGCCATGTTCTGAAAAAAGTAAACTGAATATTGACACTTGTTTGAGAAGACACTCCGAAAACAGGAGACGCGTCCACACAACAATTAACATGGTGGACCTATGGATGGGAGTGATGACTATATTAAAATACTTTGATTAATCATAAAAGTATATGTAAAAATGAAGTGAAAGAAATGATGTAATTACAATGTGTACTGACCTATGACATGACGTCATCTGCCACAGCAAACGTATGAGGCTTCCCGTGAGGTATACCAGTGTCTTGAACTTGCCATTGGAGAACTGCTGAGGAGACCAGCACTGGCGGTGAGTATGGCCGCCAGGGTTTTAGACAGTATCTGCTTAAAAACTACATGATGTGTTATTAGATGTGCCGGTGTTCTTTTAATGCACATGCATAAAATGAAAGACAATATAAATTCACACACGCCCTTGTACATTAACACTGATCATTTATATAACTTTTCTTTTGGGTTTTCATGCGTAGATATGCATTCTTATATATCTATAATGTATAAAGAAATAGAACGTGTCCACACAGAGACGAATGTGAAACACATCTAGGTAGATTAATATCACACGAATGTCACAAATGGTGTACATTTTAACTATATGGAGCTGATGTGATGATGCCCGTGTAATGCCTGCCTATGTTCTGCATATATCTGGCTCTTCTTGACTACAGGTGAGCATCGCACAGGGCGGCATGAGCTCAGAACCCACGCAGCTTCCGGAGGAGATGACCGACGCCATCCGAAGCCGACTGCGACAGAATTGCGACAGCATCGACTCGGGAGAGCTCATCAAGGTACATGTTCACCAGACAAACAGGGGTTGCACAGTTTTGGAACAGTGATGAAGAATTTTTTAACAGTCGTGCGCAACCGTTTGTAATAGAAAATACACATGCAGCTTTTAACGAATAGTAGTGTCATGAAGATCTTTATGTTAATAGCAGCCCACAGCTTTTGGGGAATAAAGGGTGAGCATCGCTTTGGAGAAGGGGTGCCCGCCCTCTTGGAATGATGATGCTAGGCATTTCCAAAGGCTTGCACAAACTTTGGGAATACTGGTTGAACAACCTTCAGGAATAGGGCAAAACCCTTTGTAATAAGGTACACAGCCTCTTTCAATAAAGTGTGCTAACGATGGTAGCAATATAGGGTTCTGGAAACCTTCACCGCAACGTCTATTAGAATAATGTACAGGCTTTCAAACAGAGGGTAAAATCTTGTTGAAATTGAGGTGCACAACAGTTTTAACACGGGAGTGCATCGCCTTTTGCAGTGTACAGCCTTTCGACATATGGGTACCCAGCTTGCACATGAAAATGCACTTTCTGATTAACTCCGTTTTCAAATAGATGCTTGTATTCCAGATCACAAAGAACACCCTGGAAAGAGAGTTCAAAGACGTGAAAGGCCTTATAAGTAACAAGGCCGTGAACCGCTACCTGCACGAGAGCGCGAGACTCACCTGGCAGATGGCGATACAACAACCACCGATGAAGATGTCCATCACGGATAAACGTTATAACGATGAGCGTCACAAGCTGTGGTGGTCATGTGACCAAGCACGTGCATCGTCTATCAATCACTTTATTTGGCCAGTGCTGTTTGATTACGATGGCGGCAATCTCATGGTTAAAGGATGTGTTTTTGCTAGCTGACTCTGTTCTCATTTACATCGTGATGTTTGTGACAATGTTTTATATTTATATTCATCTATGCATTTTTAAATGAACAATTCCCGATTCACCAAGACAATCCAAACTGTTCGAGGTGCGCCATCATGATTGTGCTTTGCCCTAAGGTTAAAAAGGGATTATTTCATAAGTGCTAACAAATGTCCCGTAAAAAGTATGATTTCAGGTGATAATCATCATTGTTGTGACAGCATTATTTCCTATTCGTGTAAATTTAAGACCATTGCTATGCGTGTAGTAATTTGACTAGTTCCTTGATATACGTGGCACCGAAGTTCGTAACTCTGGTATATTCAGATTTATACAACTGGTGAATAATTAAGCAAAAATACTTACTTCTTTCCCTTGTATATCCAACCTCAGTACAATATGATATAACTCAGTACATAATTGGGGTATTTCAGTACACATATGGTATAACTCAGTACATATATAGCATGACTCAGTACATATATAGCATAACTCAGTACACAGAATGAATAACTCTGACATTCTTCTCATGTTGATAAATGATTAAGGTAACACTAGTCTGGGCGGATACAGATTTTTGAGAAAGGGATGGGGGTAGGGGTGTTGCACAGTTCATTTTCACCCTTTCTCACAAGTTTCCATGGCCATTTAAGAGACTTTCCGGACAAAGGATCCCTCCGCCTGTGCTTGTGCTTGTTGAAACGTTAGTACCAAAAACTAGCGTTTTGCTGGTTAGTGTCGAGAGCTTTAATAGTAGTCACGTGGTCAATCACATGACGCATACATGCAGGAGAAAGCAGTTAAGTGGGTATTAACTGGTGCACCTGTGGTAACAGTGCAAAAATATGTCATCATTTTTTATGTTTAATGTCGGCCTACTTCTGTTTTTTGAATGCCGCTTTGTGACTCGTTATGAATTTTTCTGAAATTTAAGTCGGGATACACTGAAATGCCACTTTTCATTTTTAAATGTAAGTGGTGCTTAATTATTTTCCAGGAGTATGTAATACTAATAATATATTCAAATTATGGCAAAAGGAGCTTTAAACAAACACAAGCAAACACACGTAAATTGCCAAAGTGGACACATAGTTGTGGCCCTTTTCTAGTCCAGATATATGTGTGTGATAGCTTCTTATATGTTACAGACAGCACTCTTTTCATAATTTCCATCGATGTAGATTTGCACCATATGAAGCATTTATTTTTACATCAAGTGTGCTGTTTAAAATATTTTTTGTACGTTTTGAATAAGTTCTTGTCTTCCTATTAGCAATATACGCGTAAGCTATGTACCTGCCATATGTAACTGTCGTGACGTGATACACTTGCGCACCTAGGACACGGTACCAGTCTACACCCCCGTTAGAATATGATGGGTGAACCGTTCATGCATTGGCAAAAATAAGAGACAGGAACGAATTTAAGTATTTAAAGAGTCAGCAAAATGAAAATAACAATCAAAACCGACTCCATTCAACTCGTGACCTACGCTTGTACATATTTGGTTTACGAAGTCGAATTTACAAGTTACCTTGCTGAACGATAATTATACTTATGTACATACATGCCAATTTCAGTCTATGTGGTTGTGTGATATCTAGGCATTACTGTATTGTTTTCTGTGATCTTTAACGTGAGAGTTTTAGAGTTTCAGTCTTTCGTGTTTTCATCTCAGTAAAATACAATCTGCTAGAAACAAATAAATTTGGGATTCTGTAACCAGAACTATATCTGCTGAATAAGTAGTCAACAAATTGTTGTATTTCTTAAAATTACAGCAAACGATCAAAGGGGAAGATGACAACAATCCCTTAATTCAACTTTGTGGACCAACATATCGTGCTGGTTAACTATTGTACCAATTGCACCCCGTGGCTAAAAACGTCCAGACCAACCGTCCCTTCTGCAGACGTGCATGGCCTCATCCCTTCTCAGCTGATACAGGTGAAATGATGCGCGAGGCTGGTCTAACGCGGTACACTTTCCAACTGGTCTTAAAACTCAAAGAACTTGGTTTATCCAAGCAAATGAATTTGCCTTTGACCTTGAGGCATTGAATCTCTTGCTTTAGTGAGTCCAATGATTATCATACCAGAAAGAATCTCCATTTATTTAAAGTGATACATAAATTCCCGGGTTCATTTGTAAACATGATCTTCCAAACCTAAACGCTAATCCTGAATCAAGGTAAAGCCTACTGGGTCAGTTTGAAGTACGTGTTACATTATCATACCGTATATTTGAAAATCATCAAACCAATAATCGCGAGATACCGAGGTGTGAGGGGCGCATGGTGAGTTGGTGAAATCCACTAAATCGTGATTTGTTTAGAATTTACCTATTTTGTTAAACAATACTGATGTTGTACATGCCTTCACTGTTGATGCAAGCATTGTGAGAGTTGTTTCCCTTGCACCGCCAATGCAGCGTTAAGTAGTTTCACCTGATTATGTTCACTCATAAATTATTTGTTTATTGCAATTGTTGAATATTTTCTGAGTATGTGCTGAAATAAACACGTTTTTTTCTATACACAAACCAACAATCTTTGGTCTCCGTGTTTTACACGCTGTGAAACGTGGCTACCGAAATGTCAGGTTAAGACTCTCATGGAAGTTAAGCATGTGGTACGTAGAGATCTTTCCTGCCCACAACAGAGGTAAAGATCGATTCTGTTCTGATACCGGCTGAGGTCAAAGCATGAAGTCAAGCACTTGTCTCACCATAATTCATCTCGGATACTCCTCGAGGTGAAATATTCTGTAGTTTCTCTTTTAACACGATCGCAGCAGATGTCAAGCACTGTATTTGAGATCTGTAGAGTTATCCTTAATATCTAATCTGGTCTGATACTAGCCGAGGTCAAGCACCTTAGGTCGAATATGATCTCATACTATAATACCAGCATGGGAACTGCGATCTATCCTGCCCTTAGATACCAGCATGGGAACTGGGATCTGATCTGTCTTCAAATACCTGCATCTAGGATTCTGCCAAAACCTCAGACACTAGCTTAGGGCAATGGGAAGTTCAAATATCAAAGGGTCCTTGGATGGGTGCCATGTTTGACAGCACGACTCTTGAGAAGTCAAGAGACTTCAGTCCTGCCTAACAATGAAGCAAATGACACACCTTAGGTAAGAGAGTTTGATAAAAGTTATCCCTGTTCGCCCAGCAGAAAATGGGCAGCTACAGCTAGTGTTATCCAGGGTAATAATCTCCAACATGTTGTATGCTCTTTGGGCATGCCTGTGCAGTGATATATAAGTGGCCTTACATTATTGGGTATGGGGGTCTGTCTTGCCCTCAGATAAAAGCATGTAGTGTGGGTGTGACTGACTTGCCCTCAGATAAAAGCATGTAGTGTGGGTGTGTCTGACTTGCCCTCAGATAAAAGCATGTAGTGTGGGTGTGACTGACTTGCCCTCAGATAAAAGCATGGGGTATGGGTGTGTCGGTCTTGCCCTCAGATAAAAGCATGGGGTGTGGGTGTGTCTGACTTGCCCACAGATAAAAGCATGGGGTATGGGTGTGTCGGTCTTGCCCTCAGATAAAAGCATGGGGTATGGGGTTTATTCCAACTCCAGATACCAGTATGGTGTACTGCATATATATTTTTTCACAGTCGTCCTGTTCCATCTTTGTTGGCTCCAGTCCTCATGCCCTAGATATCAACTTCAAAAGACTATCTCTGGAGACATACAGCTAATGTCCAATGAGGGTGGAGGTAAAAGGTGGAATATCCACATACCACAGTGTGAGACAATAATGTGAGTCTAGTGAACAAGACGTGCACAAAGAAGTTTCAACCAGGAAATATATGTTTATTCTAAGATGGCATACATCAATATACAGATGGAAGTAAAGCAACAGCTTACAAAGGTCACCAATAGAAGCAAGTCAGGTCCTCAGTTTTATGTTCATATACCATCTACAGGAACAAGGGATCACAAAATCAAAATGGACGAAATTCTTCACAAATAAAACTGATCAAGTTTTAAACATTAATGTTTCCAAAACAAACATACCAAAATAATCAAAAGAACAGTCATATTTCGAAAATATTGTACAACCTTTTCTTACTAACCATAATGGACAAGCTTCTTTGTGTAACTTAGCAAAGTTAATACTGTTATTAAAACAAGCAAAGATTTAAAAATTCTAATTCTATATATGAAGGTACAGAAACTACAAAAAACCTGCATGAAAAAGTATAAAGCACCACATGTCTTTCCTGACATTCAGAAACAAACAAGATCAGAGGATCTACCAGTACAATCACAATGTCCCAGTTAACCTGTGTGAACAGACACACTGTTCAACACATAAAGAGCCAGACTCTATAACAAATATTGAGAGCTGAAATGCATGTTGAAGCATTGACCTGAAACAACTTTTTCATCTTGAATGCTGATGATTGCTGTTCATTTCCAAAGAGATCCAAATGGGTAGAAAAACAGATCACCTAAACCATGCTATGCATTCACGATATGAGAACATTGACATACTTGTGCCAAGTCTGTTGAAGGTATATTATTACGTTTTGTCTTAAGAACAAGGCCCTCAACATGTTGACTACAGTATCAAGTTCACATAAGCAAAATAAACTGGTTTGTGTGCATTTTCAATTTTATTCCAAATAACCTGATTTTTCCAACATGAAATTATCATACTTCATTAATTAAACAATTTCCATACAATCAGGAATAAAAGCAAAATATCCTTGATGTTATTACAATGCAAAACACATGCCCCTCTTGAACAAAACAATTTCCAATAACTACAACATAAAAGTATAGTTAATATAACATTCGGTAATACAGGATTCAGAATAACTATTCAAACACTTATATCGAGATTTGGTAAATCACCTCAGTTGGAAGAAGCAAATTAAATCAAGGGAGATAACTCATCTTCTCATGACTGATAGAGGATTATGGTTGTTGGCCCCAAATGGCTGTCTACACATATATAACATAAACTAGAATGTGAAATGCTTGAAATGCAATGAAAATGGTTAGCGTATAGTTTTTTCTGTACACAAAGGTTCCAGTGTAACATAACACACCTTCGCCACGCTTTGTTCTAACCAATGTATGATGAATAACTTTATCGCAGGGCTTTGTCTAAATACCAAACTGTAACGTCCTTAACAGGGTAAATGGGAACCAATCATTAGTTCATTCTAAAATATGTAGGTCAATATTTTTCACAAAACTCAATAGGCATAACATCATTTGTCTTCATACTAAAATATATTCCCCCCAAATTGGTGAATATCTGCAGTCTTTGTTGGGGCTGAATATTTGCCTCTCACATATCCTTGATATATCTGTACTGAAACTTTTCCCAAAATCAGACATTCAATACATGATTTTTGCTATCAAAAATTTGGTTTGAATATGCAGGGAATATAAGTCAACTGTCAACTGAAAATTCCAGATGGTATGCATCGTATACCTGTTCTATGTTGTATACGATGCTGTATCACATGTGTATGTACAATGCTAGATACAAGTAGTAACATGCAGTTGGTAACCTGTAGTAACAAGTAGCAGCCCTCATCTATGCTTTACCAGACTTCTCGGCTTCAATATCTGAAACAGAAGTAAAGACAATTTCAAACTTCCTAGAGTGAGTGAGTTTAGTTTTAAGCTGCACTCAATATTCCATCAATATGGCTGCCGTCTGTAAACAATTGAGTCTGGACTAGACAATCGATCTGTCAACATCTGGCATACAATGAAATAGGTCAATAACCCGATCCTGTTAGTGGCCTCTTACAATGTGATTGAGTTGTTGAAGATAAATTCTAAGAACAACAATGGTATGACATATATAGGAGCAATAAGCATGGAATGGTGTCTAGCACAGCAAGGTATATATAGCTGATTTATCGCACTATGTGGCTGATCTGAAGATCTGAGTTGTTGAAAACATGAAAACAGTTTACTAAAATCATCAGACCTCTTTCAATAGCCTTTTACATTACGTTTTCTGGAGTTGGAAATATAAATATGAACCATGTACTCAATGAAGTTTCACAATGAGTTCCCGTGATTTCATTTCTCAGGAAACCATCATGATTGAAAGAACTTCTTAAGCTAGAATATTACACTGTGTACTAATTTTCCCCCAGACACCAAGGCCTAATCATCAGACATTTCACTAAATACGTCATAAAATCTATGTCACATACTCAGCTAATTACTTAAACTAAACCTAGAATTAAACATCAGACAGTCTGAATTACCTTCTTTGGAAGGCAAACAACTTTTCTCCTGGACATTTGTCTTCTTCAGGCTGGCCCTCTGAAAACTCTGGATAGAGTTCTCGAACTCCATCTGCTTCTTTTCAAGGTCAATGGCTGAAGGAAACAAAACGTACTGGTTTATCTTACGCATGGAGAAGCATCAGCACTAAACATGTAAATAATTAAAATGTTGGGCCGCAAATCCCCACAGATGACCTTGGGAGTCCTTGCCATAAGAACAGCATTTACAATTTACGTCAAAACCACATGTAACAGCAACAGATATCATGGAGAGAGAGATAGCAGAAATGGGTTTAAGACAGTGTTCCTATGTGGGGTACCAAACCTTGGCCTTCAATATTTTGAGCAAATGTTTTAATCAATAGGCTATCACCTATAAATACAATTCCTGTTTCTGTTCTTTATTTGTAGAATTTATTTTGTACAGATGAAGTGAAGGGGTATCACAAACGTTTCAGAATTACGATAGATAATTCAATTTTTAACCCAGGATAAACTTATCCTGACAAGTAAGGGAGACAACTCTGCACAGACAACCGCTTCAGTGAACACCACTTGACTGTTTTCCATCACACACAGGAAGTATGAAGGCCCAAGAAGGGGCTATAAATGTATTCATGCAATGGGCATACTAGACTGATCAACATTCATAACATTGTATCATTCAGAAGACATACTATCTTTTGGTGGAAGGGGATTTTTCTCCTGGACAGTTGTATGCTTGAGGTTCTCCTTGTCGAATTCTCCAATAGATTTCCTCAGTTCAGTCTCCTTCTTTTCCTGACCAATGTCTGAAACAATATAAAGGCAGAGTTCATGAATAGTGTCTGACTCTCTGACAAACCTGCTGGCCCCAGTGTCTGACTGACTATATCACAATGACTTTGTCTGAAGTTGTTATTTGTGGCACGTGACACTTTATAAATTTATGTTTATAATGTTTGTCATAATATAATGATAATAATTTCAATACCAATTATGAGAAATGTTAAATCTGAAATGTGTGTTTTATTGTATTCTGTGGGTCCAGTGAATTTTCAGTGGGTCAGACAGACATCTGAAACTTAAGGACCCAATGTCCTGTTACTTTGAAACACCATTTGTAAACACTGTAAAGGAGTGAGTGAGTGAGTTTAACACTACTTTGAACTGTATCCCAGTTCTACTTGCACAATATGAATTACGCCTTAAGATTTAACCAGATGCTTATGAATGAAGAAGAAAGAGAATCTGGTTGCACTGAATCTATCAAAACTGCGCCAAGGACACTTTGATAGGTTGGTTTGCGTAATCTTGCTCTCAGCAATGGCAGTGGTCTGAGAATAATTGAGTCAGGACCAGACAAGCCTGTCATCAATAGCATGAGCATCAATCTACACAGTTGGGACACGATATTTTGATAGGCAATGCATCTCCTATTAATGCCATACACAAGCCTAAGAATGTGACCAACACATCAGACTATGACATTAAACTTCAGCAGAACAATAATTAATAATGATTATTTCATTTCAAACTGCTTTCCAAATTTGAAAACTTTTCGACCAGTATCTGTTTTACACAAAGGTGGTCCCCAAACAATCCTATCAATGAGTGTCAAGTTACTGGTGGATCAAAATGTCTTCAGATTGTGAGATGGAATTCCTTAGTTTATTCATAGACCCTGACCTTCTTAGGGGTCATAGCAAGGTACAGCTTATTTTCAGTGTTGGATATACGTTGAAATTATTATTTATTATCATTACTGGATGTTTATATAGCACACATATCCAAGCAACAGTTACTACTGCTTGCTCAGGGGATGGTATTTTTTTCCATCTATCATTGGATGTCTTCCATCTATCATTGGATGTCTATCTCAACAGCAGATCTTATCATCAGTCTCACCTCCCTTGGCAGTATACAACTCTTGCTGCCTCCAGGCGCACTGAGTTTATTGTGGCTTTCTCACCCTAACAATGTACCCATTTACAGCATGGTGGGCTGGGACACAGTCACAGTACTTTGTCCATGTTTACTGCACGTTGATGTATCTGCAGCTAGGTGTATGCACTCATTCATGTGGCCACCATCTGGTCATATGCCAACGGATTCGTGGATTCTTGTAAGTGCACATGGTGGTGTACTGTACACTAGGGGTTGAGACAACAAGGAAAGAGTGCACACAAAGTTGACTTCAAGGTTTTCACACCCAATCATCTCAACATCACTACATCACTAGCCTTTCTCTTTTGCCAGCTGCACCCCTAATAATAATAAAACTTTAAATGTCAATGAAACTGAAACAGTTTTTTAGAATAGTTTCAATAATATATACTCCTCTGCATCTCAGTTTTCTATAAAATACATGTGGTTTACATGTGAAAAAACTGTTATGGTTGTGTTTTCCATTTTGCTGTTATTTTTCATTTCCATTTTTCCAGGGTTAATTTTGGTAAAACATTTCTATTACAAATAATCTTAGCAATGATCCACACAGTCAGCACATAGAGAAACTCAATCATCCAAGTCACTCGATCCATCACCTCTATACATGGTATTTGTGTTCTTATAGTCTTTCAATCCCTGAGTCACGTTTCCCTCCACTCCAGTCTCTCGAGCTTCCATCTGACTGGAGCTCCTTTTCACCTTAAACAGGGTTATCTATTTCTACCAAAATTTAAATGTTAAAATCTATTGTTGTCATTGTGCTTCAGCTTACCGTCACTGTTAGGGAGCACTTTCTTCTCCACAGTTTCTGCCTTTTTCAGTCCCGTTTTGTCAAACTGGTTGATGTTCTGGATGGTCTTTTCCTGCGCCAACGCTGGAAACACAAGTACATGATCAGCAAAACATTAAATATTACTTCACCATTAATATTCATAAAACAGAACAAATAGAAATTTTACTAGTTTCAATGTCATGTGCACATGAATGGAAACAGTGTTCAGTATGTTCCTCCTATGGCCTGACTGTAATGCTTTGATTGTTTGTTGTTTAATGCCACACTCGGCAATTTTTCAGCAAATACGGCAGCAGTCTTTTAATACTCCAGCCCTGACCAGATGATCCAGTGATCAAGAGCATGAGCACTGATTTACTGATGGGGACATGGTGACATGTGTCAACTAAGTCAGCTAGCCTTACCACTTGACAGGTGTAGGTTTCTGAAGTCCAATTCTAGCCAGGATCTTCAAATATCTAATCATGAAGTGAGGCTACTTTCATTGCTCTCTGTACTATCACATGCAAGCATGACTCTGACACTGAGTATCTGATTTTGTTAATAATTCAGTATGAGGATATCGGTCATTTGATGTTGTTAAAAAAATATTACACAAATGCTTTACTGAGTCAACCACATTATCTTCCATTATTACTACTCCTGAAAGTTATTAAACTTGCTTAGGAGACATAGCTCATGAATATGTCTCACATCAAATATCAAACAGTATTTGATTTAAAAAAAGACATCACCATAATAGAGAAAAATTAAACTAGAAAATTTTATATGATTACAAAGCAGTTATTTAAACTTTGGTAGCTGCATACTGATATATAAAGAGGCACTTACATGTGTTTATTGGCTAAAGCACATAGATATGTACATGAAATGTGGCTTAAAATAACAAAAGAAAATGGTATCAAAGAAACATATGAAAAAGAACTGCAAAGCCAAATTTAACACAAGTATCTGTGACTTATTGCAAACTATGTATACTAAAGAAGAGACATACATAAAACAATATGACAAAGAACTGCTTGTGATTAAACTATTGGGATTAGTTTGTGTATACATAATTAAATACAATTGTACGACGCCCACATTACCAATGAACGATTTCTTTAAGTTCATAACTTTGAAAATCTACCATCTACTATAGTTAAACAAAAATCCCATAGGACAAAACTGTACCTTTACTGTCCAGATTTGTAAGCTAATAGTGAGCAATCAGATTGTGACATGAAATACTATCAAGTGACAGCTTAAGTGACCATCTTGGATTTGGTTAGAATACAACATTCATATTATTTTTATTATCAAAGTGCTTATTTCAAATATATATATGAAATTCTTCATCAACTTTAATATTCTTAATCACAAGGTATGTTTTTCCTATATCTGCAATCAATTTAGTGATTTGTCAGAGAAAGGTGAAAAATTACATATTTTACCAGAGAGAAGTTAAAGAACATCCAATTCTTTCATATTACTACTATTAATCTGTTATGATATAGTTAACATTTATAATTCCTCATAATAATGTAGATGTTCATTATAGATGTTAGAAGCTGACATCCATAAATCCGTATGCGTTTAAATTCTAAATGCCATTCACAGACTCAAGACACTGCGTGTGAGTGAGTTTAGTTTTACACCACTTTTAGCAATATTCCAGAAATGTGTGGGGGTGGGGGAGGGGGAGGGAGGGCACAAGAAAAATTTTCACACTTCGTACCAATGTGGGAATCAAACTGTCTTCAGTGTGACAAGCTAACGTTTCAACCACAAGACTACGACACAGTACCCCCATGGCATGACAGAGTAACTATAGTAACATAACAGAGTTGGGTGTTCTTCAACTTTCTGTGAGTGGCATATGCTTGGAAAAAAACAAACCAAAAACACATACATATAATTATGTAAGGGTTCAGATATTGTCAATGAAGCATTTGAAGGCATCAAAGTGAGGAAACATTTCAATACTTGTGCAGCATTATTTCAGTGACATTCTTATTAATAACTGAGCCCAGTTAATATCATTGAAAATCATGACAAGTTCTACATCTCATACAATCAAACACCAGCTCTACTTATGTAAGTCTAGAACACACTGCACATATGTCATGCAGATTCCACATTCATTTGACATGCTTGTTGAATTGACATGCTTGTAGATACAAGCTAGTCATTGTTTGTAGGTTGGGACAGGGGGTAGAATTAATCATTTTGACTTATATTGATAAAAACAAAAAACCAAACAATGAAAAAAGACCTGTCTTCAGGCCCAATTTAAATTTACCAATTTCCTCTAACAAGAGCACACACACACACAATAAGTGTTGTGCAAATTGTCGTGTCTGTGACAGATATTAGGTTATTAGACTTGAATTAATTCTCCCTGAAATAATAAAAGGCTTTAAAATAAGTGTTGTCAATGCATTTCATTTTTACCACATTCATATTTGCTAAAGTATTAGGCACCAGCTGTCTGATCAATGCAGGGGCTAATGTACCTGGACTTTAGAAAAAAAAAAAAAAAAAAAAAAAAATATAAATAAATAAATAAAATTAAAAAAGGAATAGTGACAAAAAGGGGGTAAACAACTTAAGAAATCTTCAGAGGGGCTTATTACAGCAAATACAGTAATAGTCAAAGAATATCTGGCTAATACCTCCTCTGCGCTTAGACTGAAAAGAGCATAGATTAACTTTTCATGCATATCATTCATTCAGTAATCATGCGAAGCCTACATTTGCCATATTACATATAATCTTTCAGTATCTTCCAGGATCAGGGTTAATGCTACACCGAGGAACACTCTGGACATAATACAGGCTGATGCCAAAGATGTTGACGAAACATTTAGTTGTCAAAAACTCACTGGAATATTCGAGAGGAATCATACACAAGTCTGAAGAGTACACTGACACTTTCTTAAAACATGTTCACTTTCAGTGTTCTTGCATGGTTGTCGGGTACGTGGTGGTGGTTGAGGATATGAGAGGGTGAAAGGAATGTGGTGGGAATCTGGAAGGGTATGTGGATCAATACTTTGATGGGAACTTAGGTTGGCAATATGGATGGATGAGTACAGTACAGACACACACTGTACAAATACAATGTACGTCATGCTCAGTAACACCTACTTTGTACATCGGGCAGGACATTCTTCTCCTGAGAGATAGTGCGTTTAAGCTCTGATCGGGGAAACTTGTTAATGTCCTGGAGGTGAGTTTCTCGCTTCTTCTCCTCTGCTAGGACTGGCCACAATTAGCCGTGCAAAGCAGACGTCACAGTGCAACAATAAGCAGACGGGCAGCAATAAAAACCCAAGGGGGATGAGGAAATAAAAGGAGAAATTCATTAAGAACTTGACCTTGAGGTCAAAATATAAGAAAGTGTCACATAAGCTGTATTCAAAGGCCAAACTTGCAATAATTGGGGCAAGGAAATGCAAAGTAATTTATGTGTTTCAATAGTAATTTAATAACATGACAAAGCAAAACAAAGTCATTGGATGGGGAATATTAAAAATATGATTGACTTTTGTACAGACTCAATATGACACTTTTCTTTGTGCAAGACGATGTACTCATGAACTAAGATGCTCTAGTAAAGCTCCCACAATGAAAGTATCAAACACAAATTTCTGAATAGCATTGGAGATCTGTTAACAAATGAAAACAAAAACTGCAGGAGATAATAAATCTGCACTGAAGCTTGTTGCCAATAAACAGGTGAGACAAAATACATGAAACCAGAAAAGAAAGTTGACTTTGTATTTTGAAGTTGTTATTCCATGCAGTGAGTACAGTTCCCTGTTATAGGACTCACAGGATAAATACATAGTGGATATATGACTTGTGAATCCATGCAATGTGCTGTGGGTACCATAGAATGAGATACATATAACCTGGTCCAATACATGTGCTATTACAAGCCAGCAAACTGGTTTCTCAGGGAAAAACATGGGTTGCTTTCACAGATGCTTCAAAGGTACCACTACATGAAGAGACAGTGTGAAAGTTAGGAAATCAGTCATTAAGTACAGCTTGTTTTTTTCACAAGAAAGAGTAAATGTTGCTTACAGGAAAGGCATAAAATAAAAACAATGCAGGGAAGGTTAAAAAGAGTTCAGCGCCACTCAAAGATAAAAAATATATACAGTTCTGAACAGGGCATCCAGATGAAGGTCAGTTTGGAAACAGAGACACATGCCTGTTTGGAGGAAATGGAGGTGGGATCAACAGGACAGTCTGTAAGGGACATCTGTATTGTCACTTGCCCATGCGTACCCTCTTCCACTGATTGGATACGACAGAACAATGTACTGATTACCATGATGTCTTTAAAGGGGCACTGATGCGGAGCGAATAATGTTTCTCGCCAACGGTCTAATTACGAAATCAAACCGCAAATTGGTCAGCGCCCGCGCCTTCGACCGTGACGGACAAAGGAACTGGGCTCCTGTCCATATTAGCAGAATTTCTTCACCTAAACAGTCGGGAGGCCGGATGCCCATCATATGCCATTTCTTTAAAAATATCCATGGTATTCCTTGTTTGATCGTAACCAAATATCCCAGCAGTGTAGTTCTTTTCGGATGCTTGGATGGTATAGTTACTGATCCAATTTGATCCTATTTCAGTGTTTTTAACCTGATATTTAATCATGTTACATGAAAATATGATGTCTACAGGCACGTAGCCATTTGTTTCAGTACGGAAGATTGCAAAGCTTTATATTTAGGTAATTCTGAGTGTTGGTTCAGCTGTGATAGCAAATATCTTACGAAAATTTTGGTAGCTATGGTAGCTACAATGGTTTATTATTTATGATAATAAAAACACATAGTTGATTTATTTGAATTCGTAAACAAAAAACGATGACTTTGCCTTTGGTAGAGAAATCTGAACATTTTCTTACGTAAAAAACCCTTATTTCACCTATTTACCCAAGTACACAGCAAATGCCCGTGTGTATTCCTTATGTAACGAAATTCCGTTGGTATCCTCAAAACAGTTTCGGCCCAATAGTGTTTTCAGGCTGCATGCGACACAGAGATTACATCTTCCTTGCTGTAACTCGCGTTTGATGGTGTAAACCTACACGTGTTATTTGTCATCATTCTCTTTATGGTCAATTCATGAATTTATAACAGGTATAATTAGTAGTAACACAACTTTGGTTACTCAACAAAGGTTCCCATTTGGCATTTCTCCTGTCTTTAGTAAATACATTATAAATTAAGGTCTGTAATGGCAAATGTATTGTATGTTATGTAATATGTGCATGTAAGTGATGCAAGAGGGTTTATCAACTAAGTTACAAAAACAAACATCGATCAAAGGATTAACCGATAACTCACTGATTGATTAATTACTTTTATCTTTTAGCGGATTTGTCAAAAGGCAGTGTGTGTAGATGACTACACCCTGTCGTAAAGTGTAAGTGCAAAAACAACATCCTCCCTTCAAAGAATTAACCACCCTTGTGTTGATTGATTGATTGCTCATTATTGGTTAACTAAATTACTTAGAATAGTGGACATCATACAATCTTGGGAGACCAATCAGAGGTTTATCTGGTTTTCACCAACGAAAGACGTGAAACGATGTGTTACTTTTTCGCAAATGAGACAGTTGTAAGACACGCGACACAGAGCAGGATTACTTACCAGCTGCAGATGAATGGAATACGATTTCTTTTACGTGGATATTGATGGATACATTCCTGAACAAGGTAGTAGCCTGACATCGTTGCTATAAAATTAGTCTGTTTTACATTCATTTTTTTGCATTTTGTTTTAATTTATTTGTTGTAGCATTCAGCAGAATCTGTATGACAGAACAAAACACACTAGATCGCGTATGTGTGTGAAATAGGATCCACATTGGCATTCTATACAATGTATAAATGTTGCTGTTATGTTAGAAATTTACTATGAGTATAAGCAGATCGTGTGTTCTTTTATTAATTTTCAGAATCATACAAGTATGACAATAAACTAACTAGGGTTATGAGACAAAATATAGAGACGTTTTCCGTCCTAATAGTTTTTTACCATTTCTGCCACGGGCAGATGATTAACCTTCAAAGTGTTTCATTTGTTTTCATAATACATTTGGAATGAAGTAAAAATGACTTCACCTCAGTTGATCTGTCTATAATTAAACTATCAATTGCGCTCACGGACTGCGCAGCAGACGTCACGAACCAGTCACGAATTCTGGGATATCATCCGGGTACTCACGGGAGAAAAACAATAACAAAAGTTTACACCAGTCCACGGAAATTGCTCCGCATCAGTGCCCCTTTAAATGTTTGGATGTAGGATCAAAAAGTGGTATCTAAAAGTTGTAGTTGTTATAGGTATGAGGTATTCCTGGATGTGAAGCACGTCCCGAGACATAATACTATTATGGTGAATTGAACCCGGGGTTTCAACATAAGGGAGTGCATTATCTATTAGGCACCCCAGGACCCATGCACAAAAATGACTCTAGCTCCAAATTATACAAGCATTCCAAAGACTCTAACCTCAAATAAAGCACCCATGCACTTCAATGACAATGACCCCAAGTACTGCACCACAACAATCCAACAATTTTAACCCTTTCCCTGAATACAGATGTGCACAAGTATCATAGCCTAAAGCCCAGTCAAGCTTAACAAATTTAGAATACCACAAACTGTAATAGATCCTGGCCAGAGAGGGTAGACTAACAGAGCTCTCTTTCATAAAAAAACTGTCTATTTCACCCATCACTGACTCACATTAGAAGGCAGTTGTGGGACTTTTTTGAAACTCTGTGTTTTCATACTAATGCATTGTATGCGATTTTTCATGCTCTGTATGTTGAAAAGATTACTACAGGAGTACAAAATTTTTGAAAATGTCAGTCACTTCATAAAGTATTTGAGGACATTAAGAGGAATTTGTGAGGATCCCCTTTCTGCCACTGTATATTTCATAGTTCCTATACCTAGTCTTGGAGAGATAATCTATACACTAACACAGCTGTATCATATGATTCTGTTGGATGACTGGTCACATAACTTTGTATGATTTCTTGTACATAAATTATGAAGGTATCATTTTAGCTTATTGTACACATGAATCTGTGTTACCTGGTTGATTAAGAACATGGGATGAAGAAAGAAATGGTGGATAACATGCTCGTGGAAAAAGCAGAGCATGCAAAATCTGCTCAGATGTCAGAATCTTCAACTATCCTTATCTTACCTCACACATAAATGTCATTTTCAGATTGGCTAAGCGCTCTTCTATTATTTTCAATGTACCCAAATTACAAGTGAGGTAGATTGCAACGTACTCTGCCCCAATGGCAACTCATTCGGTACTTCATAGCAGAACTTCTTGTATCTCGAAAAACATTCAAGCATGCATGATGCATGAAAAGTACTGATGTTTTGCGAATGCAAATTGATAGAGGGGAGATAACGATAAATTTGTTTTTCTTGTGTCATCTGTAAAATCAAGCAATTTCTACAAAAAGTTCTGCCTTGCATTACAATTAATAAATTTTGACAAAATGTCATCCGTGTGAATATTAAGAAGGGAAATTACACCATATTGACTTTATCAGGCCCCCCTAAGTAATTGAAGGAATTACAGCAAATTTGAAGGAATTGCATCTCAAATGTAAACAAACACAGCCCACTCGCGAAACAATTGCAGCGATATCGGTAGTTTAGCGGTAATAACAGAAACACATTGGCCCTATCGGAAGCAATGTCGGTAATACTGGAAACGCGATCGGCCATCTTCGGAGATTTTTCGGTCGCGAGCGGAAACTCACGCAGCAAAACATGGCGTCGTTGGAAGAAGCACCCGTCTCGGTGAGATTTGTTTTTAGTTCCTACTATTACATTTTCACACTTATCCATCTTTGACCACCCGCGTTGAATGCGTTTAGGTATGAGGTGTTGTCGGGGCAAAAGCTTATGTTTTTAGGAAAAGATTGTCACTGCAGAAGAGTGTCACAAGTCATGCCCCTGGAGATTGTTTACATCTGAACATCGAAGTCGTGCCGATGATTACGAACATCATGAACGTGCGCCATGAAGAAGTTTATGAGCCATAATTTTTCTTGCTACGAAGTGCAATTGACAAATTTAAACACATTTTACAAAAAAATGATGTTATATCTGGCGCACGTTCGTAATCATCGGCACGACTTCGATGTTCAGATGTAAACAAACTACAGGGGCATGACTTGTGACACTCTCCTAGAGTGACTATCTTTTCCTAAAAACATAAGCTTTTGCCCCGACAACACCTCATACCTAAACGCATTCAACGCGGGTGGTCAAAGATGGATAAGTATAAAAATGTAATAGTAGAAACTAAAAACAAATCTCACCGAGACGGGTGCTTCTTCCAACGACGCCATGTTTTGCTGCGTGAGTTTCCGCTCGCGACCGAAAAATCTCCGAAGATGGCCGATCGTGTTTCCAGTATTACCGACTTTGCTTCCGATAGGGCCGATGTATTTCTGTTATTACCGCTAAATTACCGATATCGCTGCAATTGTTTCGCGAGTGGGCTGCGTTTGTTTACATTTGAGATGCAATTCCTTCAAATTTGCTGTAATTCCTTCAATTACTTAGGGGGGCCTGTTTATTAAGACAATACATGCAGGAAAAACAGCAAGATGCAAGATGTGAATTGTTTGATTCACACGAGTTGGCTGAAGTGGATGATCCACTACAAAGGATTCAATCAGTTCAAAATTAACATTGAGGTGTTTGGTAAGATAAATACATTGTTCACTGGTCCCTCAGGGCCAATGGGTTGATGCATCCTTTGATGTTTGTTTATGTTTATAAACAAACATCGAGGGTACATGAACCCATGCCCCCCTCATGACAAGTGTACAACTTACAATGTATATCGCCCACATGATAGATAACTGTAATAAGTGTCCAGCTTTTGGACACAGCCTGAGCACCCCTTTGCAAATTGTTGGAATAGGTGCTATGTACACATTAACTGTAGCACCATAAACATATAGACAATGTCAAGGACAACCTTCCATGTAAAGATGGGACAGGAAACAACATGGAAACTGAATAACAACCAATCATACTGCAGCAACACTGTAACTGCAGAATCTATAAATGAAAATAACCAATTATATCACAGCAATAGTGACACTGCAGAAACTCAGAATTTAAACCATAAATCATAGTGCAACAATGAAAGAGCAGCCATAAATATAGTGTAGTAATTTGCAAAGCATTGGCAAGATATTCAGTTTAAGCTGTGCAACAAGCATATCCATAAAGCAAGGCTGTAAATACAAGCAAACTCTATGAAGCATGAAGAAGCTACACACCTAAATACTACTGAAGGTGAAATACCGGCCATCAGGAACTCACATCATGTTCATCATAACATTTGCAAATACTTACACTTTATTACAAAGATAAAAAAGTTTTATGTTAATTAGGTTGGGGAACTTCTGAACTGTATAATTTATTGTTTTGTTGCGGTAGCATGTATCCAAAAAGACCAAAAGAAATTGGTGTAATTACACAGATATGCAGGAAATTCTCATCCCTGCTGTCTCTATCCATTTCCAAAGCAGTGATGATGATTTCAGCAATATTTGCAAATCCTATGATGTAACTATGAAGGAGCACCTCCAGCCAATCATATGAGTGAAGGAGGCAGAGAGACAAGCCAAACTCACTACTGGTGTCAGGCAGGATAGACCTTTCCTTGGTTTCCGTATGATGGAATGAGGATTTATCAAAGTTGTTGACACCGTCAAGGACTTGTTGATGATGCTTCTCCTGATTTACATCTACAACATCATGCGGTTGTCATAGAAACAGATACAGCTATGTCAGGAGCCATGTCATAAGCAAAATAAACTATTTTGAGAAAATGTCATCACAGTAATTCAGTGATACTGTCTTCAAACGCATGTTACTGACAAAGTATGCACATAGCCCCATTTGCAAAGATTTTGATCTTTCAGTTGCTTTTTGGTTTCTTTTCCACAACTATTTCCACAAGTATTTGCTTCTCGCTCTTGATCACAACCTTTTTAACAAGGCTTTAAGATCTTTAACATTGGCAACATCCTATCCAAATTTCAAGATGTGTGCATATGTACATATGTACAGATCTCAACCTTGTCAGTCTATCTTCAAAAACTAGCTGTGCACTTTTTTGGCAATGTTTCTTGTCATATTGATCTCAAGACTGAGATATATTGAGAAGATGGATGATTAGAGGTCATTCTAACAGTGAAACAATCAGCGATTTGGCTGACAACAAACTGCATTAGAATATTTACATGATCAAATTATCATCTGCAGTGGAATTCAATGGAAACTGGTATTTTCGGAATATGATTAGTTAATGTCCTGGAAATTGAACCAACCCTAAATCCTGAAATGTCACCAACTATAAAATTTTATTGAACAGTATCAGTTGATTACTCACCAACATGTAAACACTGCAATATAGTGTGGTAGATTAACCATGGAAACAACTGAATGATCTGTGAAAGCTTAAGCTGAAAGACTCTAGAATATCAAACAAAACGCAAAAGCTCAACATTCATGTTGTCACAATCTACAGGCAGTTCACAAGATACACAAATCATGCCAAACATTTCTGTCTATAAATTACTACTTGGCCATGATGTTAAACAATGACCTTCACACATGAGAAATCATTATAAGGCATTGCCTTACAGTGTATAACTTTGTAATGTGGGAAACCAACTTTGAATATACCTCTTCATTTCACTGTAACAAGAAGATTATACTTTCTTGAAAACTATCAATGTTCAGTGTTCTATGTTTAATATAACATGCAGGCATAATAATTAGGCAATGTTCACTATTGCCATACTTTGTTGAAAACTATCAATGTTCAGTGTTCTATGTTTAATATAACATGCAGGCATAATAATTAGGCAATGTTCACTATTGCCATACTTTGTTGAAAACTATCAATGTTCAGTGTTCTATGTTTAATATAACATGCAGGCATAATAATTAGGCAATGTTCACTATTGCCATTATTTGTTGAAAACTATCAATGTTGAGTGTTATATGTTTAATATAACATGCAGGCATAATAATTAGGCAATGTTCACTATGGGCATACAATTCCAATATTACCCATCAACAATGCACAAGTATGGCAATAGTTGTCACCACCTGCATCAATACTGAGATAGTATTAAACCAACTTTAAGGCTCACTAATTACATCAATTAATGTAACACAAACAAACAAACTATTCCTGATAATGTCAAGGTCAACTATTTTCCTCTCCGCTGCTACTCAAACCAGGAAGTAATACTAGTGTGAAGAAGGAGTAAGCATATGCTCCAAAATGTTGTGTTCCTCATATCCTCATAATTAAAACATTCATGTCCATAAACTATCTTCCCCTATCTGACGAAGTAAAACCTTGTGAAATAAAAACAGAGCAGTTTGAAAACTGACGGTAATTTTTATAAGAAATAAAACTTATACATGTGAAGCTAGGCAATACCTCTTCCATCTGGCAGTGATTTGTATTGGAAATCTATAATACCCAGAAGAAAATATGGGTTGCCAAGTAAATATTTAAATTTAGTTCTGGACCCTTATAGATGAGCGAGTGAGTTTTTCGGTCGTTAAAAGACGATTCTCCAGCAATATGACAGCAGGTGAGAACACAATTAGTCTTCACCAGTACCAATTTGAGATATTGGACCCGAACTTCAGAATGACGAGGACATGAACCCATGGGCATTTGGAAAGATTACCTGCTGATTGCTCTTGAATGGGATCTGCTTTTTGAAGTTTAAAATTACATTAGGTAAGCCAAATGTTGAGGGCCCAAAAAATGGAGTCTTATCTACATGTTACAGTTTTGTTAAACCTCTTTTTTGGTGGTAAGAAGACATCATATCACTGAGTGAAGAACCAGAGAAAATGCCTTGTCAGGGAATATGTCAAATGTGCAACTAAACATCACTAGGCAAGATTATTTACTTTTTCAGTTCTGATTTGTTTATGCTTGGCACTGTATTATAAGTTGAAACCTTTTCTGATGTTTGATGAAAACAAGATGAACAAAGGTTGGTGGTTCCGCTTATGTCTGGTACACAGCATTTGGATACTGATTTTAAAGGTCAAGTTTGGACCTTGGTAATATACAGTAAAAACAATAAATTCAGTATCATAACAAACTCATCTAAAACCTTACTGACTTAAATTATTTCCTCAAATTCATGTATGGAATACATATGGCATGGTGAAAGATACTATGCACCACAAAAAGTAATATGTTAAAGTACATTTACTTTTGACAGGCACTCAAGATTTCTGATTTCTCAGTTTTTGTAGATATTTTCTGTTTCCTTAAAGGAAACTAAGACATAAACACCTGAATACTATTGATTATAAATCAATACGCATCAAAAGTCTGGATGATTTGAATACCATGTCCTGAATAATATCAAGTAAGTGTTATGACAAGATGAATTTGAGGCCAAAATCTTTCCTTTTGTTTTAGGTAACGTTATAGTCAGATTGTTTCCTTTGAAACCCCAATGTCTATTTAACAGCTGGGAACAGCCATCAAGATGTCATAAAAGGTGTGAGGTTTCAGCATTTTATCACTGCTGGTCTAATTCCTCTTTTGGACCAATGAAATAGACAGCCTTGTCTGCTTAGGGCAGATTTCTGAACACCATCAACAAACTTGCCAAAACAAGATTTTTCTTTCAATGAGACATTTGGATGTAGATATCTGTATATTTATCTGTTGAAGACAAAAATTGGATGACAATTATGCTGTCAAACATAACTTTGCATTTTTGGCACATCTGCATAAATATAAACTTGTATCTTGCTGTAACATGGCTGGCATAATGCCATTGTGGCATTAAAACTTAACGTCACTTACTCGTACCTTCATACAGACACTGATAACTCTTTGAAGCTGCAGCTTCATACACACCATACACAGATACAGATATGGTTATCACTCGGCACACAGTGCTATATATCAGTCTGATACATCAGGTCTGACAACCACCACCAAAGAGGAAGCATTTGTCTGATCAACTGATTGAGTATCAGCACGTGGTGTGGATGAATACAGATAATACATGCCTCATCCTGCTGTAGAATGTCTTCCATACATGTACACTTAGGACCTGTATTTACAGTGTGGCTTTAATCTGGCAGTGTAAACACGATTACAATGTTATCCACACATAAGGAGTGATTACTTCTACTTGAGTTATCCCTGACAGATCATGTCGCCTACCTTGTACAAATACTTGTTTGTATTCATTCATTATCTCATTTAAATGTTAAAAGAGAGTTGATAAGAACATTTTATGTAATGGACTTATGAAGCTTTCATGCTTTGAATTGAGTCTGACATAGACAAATAATCCTCTTAATTATTAATCATTAATCATAACTGTCTACATTTCAAAGCACAGTTGGGTAAGAACCTTTCAAGTTAAGGATTTATACAGTAATCATGCTCCCAGTTCAGGAAATAGACTGAAGCCATAGATACTGCCAGATAAATGGCCATTGTACAACAGTAAATGGGCTACCATGCAGACATGCAGGGGTGTTATTTCTACACATATCTGATGAATCACCTGAAACAGAAGTTGGTAATTAAATTTATTTGCAGCCTATACTGCTGACCTACCTTCCATGGAGGGCAGAGGGTTTTTCTCACTAGTGTCCACATGCTTCAGTTTGTGATCACCCTTGATGGCTCCCAAGAGGGAAGGATCGACTTTCTGTTCAGTGGTGGCCATTTCGAATAATTGAGATGCTGGTTAAATCTGAAACAACAGGGACCTCATGTCATCTAAAAAGTTCAAGAAAAGTATGAGATCTTGTACTGGTCTGGTTGTATGCCATGAACTCAATGGATTGAAAAAACTCTTGTCAACATTGACAGACATTGTGTCAGTAAAATCAGCCAGAATATGACTGACAATTGTGGTCACCACAGAGTAAATTGTACTCCATCACCATTCTGACCGCACAACTGACAACTGATAAGATGAAGATCCAGACAAAAATCCAGAGAAACTAAGAAATGGGCAATGGTTTCCCACAAATGAAAATGCGTCACAAACGATTTCAGCAAGAAACGAAAATTTGTTGCAGTGAACAAGGTGAACATTTACATTCATTAACTTAAGAGAAACCACAAATCCATTCTATTTTGACTAGTACAAGACAACTTAATTCACAGCTGTGGCCAAGCCTGAATCATAACACATAAATCTACAGAGCAGCCCACCTTGCCCAAGCAATCTACAACATCAAACCTTAAGGAACAACAAAGGTTGACTCTGTTAAATATGGTTTTACATCATTTTTAGCAATATTCTGGAAAAATGACAATGGCTTTGCACATTGTATTGATGTGGGGAAGCAAACCTGGTCCAGGTCTCAGTGTCTAGTCCTCTGAGCCGCAACATCTGCTGCAACCAGTTACCGAATGCTAAGGATCACTGAACACGGAGTATTTTTACACTCGTGCTGTCATCAGCACGAGATATAGCAGTCATATGAATCATCTGTATTCATATTCACAGAAGAGATATAGTAAAACACCTGAACACAAACACACAAGTCTCGCATCTGACATCAGCAGAAGTCCTGTCTTGAATGTAAACAAATACAAATGTCTTTAGACGTTAACACCTCTATAGTCAAAGGAACAGAGTGTATGAACTACATGCCTTTCTGGATCATCAGGGTTAGACATGGTCACTAGACCTTGACAAGTGAATACCTGGATGATCCTTCCGTTACCGTGACTACTGAAAGGTGATGATTAATAATTTGATGATGGTTATCTTCAGTAAGTTGTAGCAGGATCCTCCTCCTCCACCACATCTCAAATGGTTCTACTTTGTTACTTATTGGAACAGAACGAAACGGACATCAAATGTAAACATGAACAATCTTGTCTTGTTGCAGAAGGGCTAGGTAAAAACTCTGAGATCTAGTGGCATAAACACCTGAACCAGTCTAAAAACCAAACCAAAATGAACATGAAGTGACTCACCATGAGTTACCCTAATCAAATTACATGCTTGTTCTTGATAATGTACCTTCAATTCCAAGGTTCTTCAGACCAATTACATGACTGACCTGTTAAAAGTGTATATGTATGGATGTATTCAAGCGATGTGACAGTGGTCTGTGAATAGTCTGGTCATGACAATCATGTAATTGACATAATAACTATTGGTCCAACAAATGGCAGTCTTTGTGATAAGGGTGACCCCCCCACCAGTCTTCAAGATTTCTAAAAACATTCTGTGAAGGTCTGACAAAAAATCATGTTCTTATATCCTGACAGCTAGTGTCTTCTACATTATAAATACTCAATCCGTGAACAAGGTGTGGCGCAACACCGCTTGGAACACTACTTCAGTCATCAGTATCAGCTCTAAACAAGGCAGGCTGTACCTGCTTACCACTGTAGGGTGAGTGAGAGAGTTGCGTTTTTTGCCAATTTTTAGCAGTATTCCAGCAATAGCAGGAAAATGGGCTTCACACATTGTAACTATGTGGGGAATAGACCCTTGGTCTTCAGCTTGATCTTGCAGCACTTTAACCACAACACCCCTTATCACTGCAGGAAACTCCTGAGCTTGGGTACAGTTCATATCATGCATAATAATTTGGATAAGAATCCAAACCAACAAATACTCATTGCCTAATTCCTCATAAGGGCAATTTGGATCCATGCACTGAAACAGCTTTTCCGTGGGTCTAGCTCAACAAATAGTTTCTCAAACACTTCAGATATATTATTTCCTCTTGTTGACTCGACAAGCCAAGGAAATATTTCAGCAGACATGATTACAGGGTTCACGAAACTAACACTTCATTTTATTCAATCTATGGACCATCAAATACTTCAGAATGTGTTTTTGTGATTAATATAACCCAATAAATGTATTTTAAGCTGAGCAAGAATTGAATATCACTGCCTCAGAACCACAGTAATTGACGGTTATAGGTTAGGTCTAGGGTTAATTTACCTTCACCTCAACAAACTTAAACATGGGATTATACTCAATAACATTTGAAATGAGAGTCATTAATAATATCTTATACTGTGTGGTGAAATTACACTACAGTTTCAGTCATTTAAATTTAGAATTTGAAAGGAAAATCATTTTGAAATACATTTTGTTGAATAACCAACCATAAAAACTGGTAAAAACAATAAAACTGTTGACACTAAATTTCTAACTTGTCCAGCTCTATAGCTCTATACCAGTCAGGCGTAATCTGTGAAGTGCAAGTAACTAATTACACAGGTTGTCAGAACATGAGTGACCTAGAATCCATCATCCTCGAACTCCCCAGGCTAGGCAAACTATGGCAAGCATGGTTCATCTGCCAGACAGACTTGAAAACAGTAAAAGTAGGTTATCCCTGGGGAACTGTGGGTAATCTCCTGTAACTAGTCCTGAACTGTGTGACGTGACCCCAACCCACACACCACTACAGATGTCAACACTCCAGCTACACAGGGAACATTTATATCACACCCTGTCTGGGTATTGCCCTACCTTGAAGACGACCTGTTTCAGCGTGACTCACTCACTACAAACAGGAAAATCATACCATATTAAGAGAAGCCCTACGCGTTTAATGCTGGACACAATTTAGACCACTTGGCATTGCTCAGCAGGAATTCCAATATCTTCAGATGTGGACGATATTTAAATTATTCTATTTAATTATTATTTTCTTTCTGTTCATGTAAATAATGTAACTTGACAAATTACTGGGAGAAATGAAAGAGAATTCATGACAATACAAAACCATATACATTTTATACTAATAATGCTTTTGTCTTCCTAAATACTTAAAGATGGTACACTGGCATAATGGCAAAATGATAAAAAAGTATTTTCGAGCAAAAATTCTACAGTTAAATGAAAGCATATATGAACATAATTAACCTTAGAATCTAACAGTCTTCCAATGATATTTAAAGATAATATCCCGGTGTCAGCATTTTTTGGACAATGCAAGACAAAAACGTAATGTTCATCAGTAGTATCATGTACAGCTTTTATTTCACTAACCTTGGGTGATAAAGGACATACTCATCTATTTCACACAAAAATATCAAGTGCTTCCTACTAAAATAGTGTTGAGGCCATTGTACCGGAAAAACTGTTGCCGCTTGATACATCAAGGGATTTTCTATGGGTTTTCGATGATGAGCCATACTTTTCGCTCCGATCTGCAAGCATGTGGATTCCTATTTAAATATTGCCTGTCACTATCAAATGGTTGATCTTACTGAAATTTTGCTTGCTATTTTTTCTTATAAAAATAATTGATTTTGCATCTGAAGTGGTATTAATGACCTTGGGTAAATAATATTGATGTTTGTTTTCTTTTTATATAAATTAACTTCCAGATTTCAATTGTCAATAAAACTTCTCACAACAGTGACTGCGCATCTGCCGTACTGATGAAACTGCTTGTGCACTCTGGTCGCACACATATTCCCCTAACATAGCATGAGCAAGACAATCGTCTAAATCACCATAATGTTGAATTCAGCTCTTTTGGGGATATGCAGTGGCACAATGATAATCAAACTTACAATCTAACAATGCCACAAATTTCCCCCTCAAACAAATCTTTTTTAAGCCTGGAAAAAAGAAAGTAAACTTTACACCTAAATTTTTTAAAAAAAATTAAAAGTAGGCTTTCCCAGAAACAAAAATCAAACTGTGTCTTAACATAAACTTGAGCTTAGAGTGCCTCTAATATATTAGCTATCACAGAAACCAACTACAAAGGTTGGGTTGTCTAGAACAACAGGTGTATGGTATCAATGACAGGTAACACTTTACCTGTATTGCCAAAGCTGCTACCTAATTAGCATAAAACTAAACTCACTGATATAGAGGAGAAAACAGAAAAACTTCATCATTCCTATTGCACACTTGCAGAAAGAAACCACATCTTGATTATATCCTGATGTAATCACAAAAAGTAAGATATTTAACAAAAACTGAGGAGCAAATTAATCAAGAAAATATTTAGTTCTAAAACCACCATTGTTGAAAATTGTAGACCTGAATGCTGTTTTGAATAATACCCTTAATGCCTGCAATGTTGACAAACGGTTATAAACAATACCAGTGATAACTAAAACTTTAACTAACACAAAAAGTACACAACAAAAACAACTAAATAGATCCATACACAAAACAAAAACAACATTGAAAAATGAGAAATGCATAACAAAATACAAACTTCTAAATTTTGAATTTATCAAAATTTATCAATGACTTGATTCCATAGCAATACCAGCATGAGTTAAAAATAACCAGCCTACCAATCTGCTGTCCTCCGTGAGTGAGCTGAGTGAGCTGAGTGAGCGTGTGACTGAGTGGCACTGGGCGAGGGATGTGAGCCGCTCTACCTTTAACCTGCTATCTCCATAACAATGTCTGATTATGTCACCCTGATGAGTCAGGAAATATTTACACAAGGAAACCGGATTACGATAGGTCTACATGTTATACTTACATTGTCATTCATTGTGTGTTAGCAAGTTTGTCAGATGTTTACATGCTTGGGAGATAATATTTTTTGTTGCTCTAAATGGACTCATTTAATTATAATCCTCTTAACATACTTCTAAATGCAGGTAGTCTATTTCTGTTTCAGGTCTGAGCAATTGCCTTCCCCCAACAGAGACTCCATGCACTTGTAAGCAGATACACTACACAATTCTTCCCAATGGGGTGACAGATTTGTTTGATCACCAGTATAAATCCTAGATTAATCCTGATCATGTTTGAAGGATAGCATCACATCTGTGCGTGTGCAGTTCACAAGAGTGGTCAACACCTAATATGAGCGTGAATGAGTGGTTTTGTGCGGTGGTCTCTAAATAACAGACAGTAAAGGGATGATTATCATAAGATAACATGAGTCAACCAAGTCAGCAAGTCTGACCACTTGATTTCATAAGTCTACCTTTTAATGAAGATAAATTCTAACCCAGGTAGAGAAAAACGTGATGAATGTTCAGGGATATGACATATCATACCGTGGTGACTGGAGGACCAGCGGGCATCCACACCCAAATATATTGGGTGGGTGGGTGTAGGTTAATTGGCAATATGATTAAGTGAGCAAGCAAACAAGCAAGATAATGGGCTATAAGTTAGTGAGTGAGTGAGTGTGTGCACAGGCAAACTGTAGCGCAAATGGGTTGCGCAGCATAGAGAAAATGACCTGTTTTCTTACATGTTGGAAACATACTTACCTCGCTTCAGATTGAAAACTGTTTTTATGTCAAAACAAGATATTGCCACAATCAAAGGTACACTCCCATTTCCTCACTTGGCTGTGATCTCAGACTAACTTGAAATATGTTTCATACAACATTATAAGCACCTCTCACGGTATTCTGATCGTTCTTTGCCTCCATTACCCCTGCCAGCTTCTGGTTGAATGGAGTGACAGAACAAGAATAAGCACAAATAAAAATGAAATACCATATTGCCCATTTTTATCATGAGTTGGAGTTTAAATGTCTTATCTGTCACTGCTATTGTTAGAATTTTGTAACACTTATTCTACATAAAAAAACTGGCATTTTGGGTGAATGAAGCAGGGGCGATAACTAAGTATTCCATATGGAATAATGCCCTCCTGTTTCTTCACCCCATTGAACTGAAAGCTGGATGGGGGAATGGAGGCGAAGAATGATCTGAATACGATCTAAATATTTCATGCTAGTAATGGTTCAACATGGGGTTGGAAATCTGAGAGCACACCCCAGTGAAGAAATGGGTGTATACCTTTGATGGTGGTGATATTTGATTTTGACATGAAAAATATTTTTCGAACTGAAGCGAGGAAAGTATGTTGTCAACCTTTGCTCGCTTCTCTCGGATTAAAAAGACTTGTGATTTTCTCTATGCTGTGCAACCCATTTGCACTACAGTTTGCCTGATGTTGTGTGTGGGTGGGTGCTGGGGGCAGATGAGATGTTGGAATACTTCAAAATAACGATCATGCTATAACATTTCAACAACATGCTTCATCAATACTACCTACCATACAGGACTGCAGCATGTCATTTGTTTGAATCATATTCTGACTGCATACTTAACAGGGAGGGAAATTATCCAAGAAGTGTATCCGTCATAAAAGTGATAACATTTAGCAATATTCCCCCCAAGATTTCAAACTGCCCTATTTCCTCTCAGGATGCGATAAACATTACCCAAACAAGTCATGCTTCCATGCTATGCTAACATCAGTGGATGAACACTACCGTCTTGGATGACGACAACTAACTGTAAGCCATGTCACATAGTTTCACCCCCAATCACCATGTCTGTATCTCAGGAGGGCCAGATGAGGGGGATGGAGGTTCCTATTGCATGCTGTCAGACCTGTGAGACATTTCATGCTATTCTTGTATTTCCCAAACATCTATTCTACTTCCGACATTTTACTAAACATGCACATTTTGGATTCCAAGGAAGATCAAGATCACTCTAGGTGTGCAGGTAATGCTAAACCATTTGGTAATAGCATGTGCTTTGGCGCCATGCCATTCCATAACCTATTGTTTGCTCTTGTTTGAAGTTCTACTGCCACACTCAATGGTAAGAGCCCGGAATAAATCAAGCTGGAACCAGACAAACCAGTGATTAATACCATGAACACAAATGAGGAATGATGACTGCTATCAGTCAAGTCATAACATGTCCTTTGGCTTTGTGCTATTCCATAAACTAATGGGTCTGAAATTATATTGCCGCACACAAAAATCCTCCAGCTCATGACAGAATCTGGCAAAATCAATCCTGAACCAGACAAGCCAGTGACAGATAGTATGAACAACACTGATAAGGAATGATGCTTATCAACCAAGTCATGGCACATACACCCTAAACCGAGACACCACATGGGTTAAGCAGAGGTTCACAGGATCTTAATTTTGATAAACAATTCAGTATTATATAATTTGTCAGGCCTGTTCTACAACTAGAACGTCTTCTGACTATGGCATAGTCACTGCTTATCACTCCTATCGAAGTAGAACCTCTCACAAATGACTGTTGGACTCAACAACACATTCTATGTTTCAAGACAGAATAGTATTTACATTTTTCTTTTTAAGATAAAACAGCATTTAAAGCACATCTGCATTTCTTTCTCACCGTAATTGCTATGGAGTATTCAGAAGCTCAACTCAGTCAAAACCAGTTGACAGTTTTCAAGACCCACCCTCATCAGATAGGAAGGGGATGCATCATATAGTGATTGAGGTATCACAGTTTCCCCCATTCTTGGTCATACAGGGAAATGTCTCCATGACAACTGTCCTGGACACTTCACTGCTCCAAACTGCATTGGAGCATTCATCAAAACTGAACTAAAATTTACATGATAAATACGAATGCGTAAAAACCTTTTAAGGCTTACATGAAAAGTTATACATGACGAAGAATGGTATACGCATAGAAAAGATAGGATGTTTTATGGATGACAACATAACATATAACAAAAAGTTGTTGTCCATATAGTATCTTCCTTTTCTTATTAATTTCTACATTGCCAACAATACTGATCATGTTATACACACCCAATATAGAGCACACCTTTCTGTGAGTGAGTGAGTGAGACAGTGAGAGAGTGAGTGAGTGAGAGAGTGAGATTAGTTTTATGCGGCTTTTAGCACTAATCCAGCAATATCACTGCTCAGACTCCACAGATTGCAACCCATGTGGGAAATCATATCTGAGTATTTGGCTTGATAAGCAATTGCTTTAACCCTGAGGCTACCCCACCCCACTGCCACAGCATAGCTTTGAATGCAGTTTGGACTATTCGAAGCCATGTTTGGAATCAAACCAACACAATGACACTTCTACCACAACACTGGACATATTTAGTTCACAACTGACAAGGGTTGAGACATATTTCATGTCAATAGAACACTCTGATCAGTGGTTCCCCGCCATCACAGATCAGTTTACAGGAAACACCCACTTATTACAGTAGCCTTGAACAATTACAAGGTCAGAGGTCCATCGGATATGTACATTTGATGAGATGGCATAATCTTGTCACCTTCATAAGGCAAGGGTGCTGTCGAAAGTTCAAGTTATTAATACACTGTGTATATATACATAGGAAGATGTATTGCGAGAATTATGTTATTTGTAAATCTATACTCCCTATGTGATGATGCACAAGAAAATCAAAGTAGGTATGAATACCAACTGTTCAGCCTTACATAGAAGGTAAGATTTTACTTTTATAATTTGTTAATAATGCTATCTTACTTCACTGAATATAGATACCATGAAATAGATTACATGGGTCTGGATTTTACCTTGGAGTTTTCTGATTGTCTATATTGCACCTTACTCAAATAGTTAAGTAAATAAACATACAACATTCCGAAAATGATCACCAGAGTGATGGAGATAGGACGAAGACAGAAAATGTAAACACAAACACAAGAATCATTTCCATCCATGAATAAATCAATTCTAAATCAATTTGTGAGACTACAAGAATGCACACTGAGATCTTCCTGTATTCAAATCAAGACTACCTGCTCTCCCAGTTAACATCAGGGATTCTGTATGATCTTCACTGATCTACAATGATAAACTAAAAGTCAGGTTAAGAAATAACATACAACATCTATAGAGCTGTCATGGAGACCAACAATTTTACACAAGAAGCCACAGTTATCTAGAATTCCTAATTATTTTCCAGTGGCAGACAAACTGGGGCAAATTATATGTTGTTAAAATTGATCTTCATAAATATATAAAATTCATTATTCTGAAACTAAGCATGAACACATCCCTCAAGGTCTCAGAATCCAGGAACTAGTAGTCACCCTACAAAGGTGTTCTAGGAATATCAGTTGAGGAACTCATACTGACGTTTGTTTCAGACTTTAAGCTCAATATCTTCCGAAGAGCTTGGTCTTGTTTACAAGTGGATAAAGAGGATCATCGCAAGTTGATGTCAAAAAGTGGGAGTGACAATCACCTCAGTGCTAAGGCTATGGAATGGGACATAGTCTAGACACAACATTCAACCACCGAGGAGAAACACACATGGAACTTGGGACATAGCCTGGACACAACATGCAACCACTGAGGAGAAACACACATGGAACTTGGGACATAGTCTAGACACAACATTCAACCACTGAGGAGAAACACACAGGAACTCTGACCAAGAGATACCATTCTCTTACAGTGGAGATACCATTCTCTTGCAGTGGAGGACAAAAAGCAGTACTTGTATCAGCTTCATCACATGTCAGTACAAACTATTTGTGTTAGATTCAAGCTGTATGGTATGTAACTATGTAATTGTAAATAACCAGCATTGGATCTCACTACGGAATGTGGGCCATCACATCAGACCAAAGCGTGTATCTCTGTGTTAGTTAGTGCGACAGAATTACCCATGATCAAATGTCTGGTGACCTTGACTGGAATTTGCAGAAAATGTTGACAGATATTCTAGGTCAAGCATTGTCTCCCACTGCTGTGTAACTAACTGCAAGGAAGAAGAATTTCACGCTGGTAGTGATCCATCCCACTGGGAAGGATGTCATGAAGACAATATGCCGGATTGTACACAGGGAACTGAAACCACGAAGCTGTCAATTTATTACAGCAGACAAAATGAAATTCTGTTTATCTTCATGAAATAATTCCACTTCCTACATCATGTGTGCTGAAGTGCCGATTTATCTATAAGAAGCAAAATGGGATGCAGTACAAGTTCTCCAGCACGTCACTTTCAGCTTGACAATGGTGTAAGAATCTACATTAAAACATCAAACTGTGCAATAAAAATGTTGTTAATATCCATAGTCAATGTTTCAGTGAGTGAGTGAGTTTTAGTTTTATGCCCCTATTAGCAATATTTCACCAATATCACTTCGGGAAAACCAGAAATGGGCTTCACACTGAAACCACAACGCTACCCCTTCAGCCCCCACAAGCATCAGTATCATCCATATTTCAAAAAGGCAGTAACTGACATACATGCTTTTATTATCCAAATGTTTCATCCATCAAATATTTTAAGGTTCTTACTCAACCAATCACATTTTACAAACTGATGTGTCTATTTACTGTGTAATGCTGCATTGAGGAATATTCCAGTTTACGTGGTGCAGTTGGAATGTAATCTAGTCTGGACTGCATCATCCACAAATCAACAACATACATAAGCACTGACCCACTTAAATAGCAATAATGACAGTCTCCTTAATAAACGGCACTGCCTGATGTGAACTGGTGCAAGATTGTTGATGGCAATTCATAATTAATCACCTACCATCTCCAACTTGGATCAACAGATGCCTAAGGGGTTGGGGAAGGATAGTGGCATGGGCTACAGATATAGACCAAACACAAAGTAACCCGGTACCCTAAACGTCAAACAAGTCCATTATACCGGTACTTAAAACAGAAACCTAGTGTAGTTGTTTCCAGTTGTGAGTAGCGTACTGTGCATTGCAAACTACACATTACTCTGTAAGCTTGTTTCTTATATAACACAATCAAATATATCTAATACACAGTATGACGTTTCTGATCAAGAAACCTACACAATGCAGAATAGACTCGTCCTAGGATATATTTCTGTGTTTTCTGCTTTTGTAGTGCCTGTGCCGACAACACCTTCAGAAGATTCTGAATTGTTGCTGCTAACTTTCTTGCCTTACGTCTGAAATTAAAGGAGCGTCTCTTAACTTTTTACAAAGGTTATGACAAAGAATAAGGACTTCTATGCTTGATTACAAGTGACTCATATCTTACACAAAACATATTTGTCCCAAATTGAGTAAGCCTGTATCACCAAGGGTGTGCCCTTGAACATGTTTTCTGACTGAGGTATGCTTAATGTTCCTGTCAGGATTGACAATCTGTGGCCCACTGTCAGCCACTTGTAGACTGCATCACAAATGTAGATCTTGTAACAGCAGCCTCAACAGGTGCCTTCCTAGGCATTCATCCCATCAGCAGTGTTGGCTCAAGAGAGGGTTTTGGAGTGTTTTGACTCATCAACTTCAGTGAGGACCCCCTCTATTTTACATCTGCCCATCTATTTAACATTGGAGGGGGTTGGGTGGTCCAGAAACATTATTTTCATCAATTTGGACCCACTCAAAATTTCACCCAAAATCTAACACTGCATCAGTGTGCCATCCAGGCATCATCTTGTAGCAACTACAGTGAGTGAGTTTTTCACTGCTTTTTGGCAATATTCCAGCAGTGGAAACCAGAAATGGGCTTCACACTTTGTACCCATGTGTGGAATCAAACCTGAACTTGTGAACGCTTTAACCATTAGGCTACCCCACCATCCCTTCTGCAACTAAAGTCAGAGGCCAGATAAAGAAAAGAAGTTGGATTTAATTCCACTTCAAACTGTACTTCATGTACATTGCTCCTTCGAATGTTTCGTGTGGAAGGAAGGGCAGATGGGATGCAGGTCTTTAAAGGTCACATGCAACGTAAAACACAACTTTGCAGATTCTGATACCTTTAGGTATGCACTTACCGAAACAAATCATGAAAAGTGCCAATTCAGTTTATAAAGTTGGAAAAAACGCAATGAAAAAAAAGCCCGCGAAATCGGAGTTCAAACGATTCACTAAATTCCCCCCAGCATTGGAGGAAAAACTGGTTTCAACAATTGTGCTGCGCTGCGCCCAAAACGCATGCGCAGTGAATAGGTTTGCGGAGCTTGAAAGAGTATGCATGCTGAGGTCGTGAGCAGTAGTCTAATCATGGTTGTGTATACAAACAAGTAAATAATCTACTCGTTACATAAACAACCTTGTTTGATTGTCGAAAGCAGCCTCTGTCACAGAGAAAGCTCAGTGTCTGGTTTGTTGACACCTGTATGTCTGCCTGCCTGTCTGCTAAAGACACCTATAAGGCTATACACCATAAACAAAATAAACTGATTTATGACTCGTGACCCCGAGTCCAGTCTCTGCCACATTATGTAATTAGGCAGGTGTGATACTTGTACACATGACAAGTTTTTATGTCTGTGGGTTGCAAACAAACTACATTCATTTTTTCGGATGACTGGATTTGACGGAAACTGGTGCAAACTCTTTCAAGTTCTGCTTTGTACTTGGACGAATGACACTTTCCAGTCATGTAGTAGTTCACCATCTCTACCGAGATGATTTTTGATTTGATCGAAATCAAATTCAGAGAACGTGTATTTACAAAACCCAACATCTCTATATACATTCTCTAGGGATAACAACTTATTCTAGTGTAAATGATTTTGTTTGACAACGGTATATGAATCCATGTTGAAACGATGCATCAAGTACAATAAAAGAAGTTGTTATCCATAAAGAATCTTACTTTCTTGTGACTACAATTACTTACAAAAGGCCCATCAAACAGATCATCTTTCTGTACACACAATGAGCCCTCAGCGTATCAGCAAATGAAACAGCCAATCGGAATCCGTCGTTACCCTTGAGTGCACAGCCATCCGTTATGACTGGGTTCGGAATCCCGAGGGCTTCGTTTCGAGGGAAGTAAGCCCAAGTACAAAATATTGCACTTTTGAATCGCGATTGTACGCTTATAATTTTGTTTATGTGTTTTTTAACAAGCAGCAATGTATATTAGATGTCATGAATAAGTGATAATTGTGTTTTAATTATGTTTGATTTTTGGGTTGCATGTGACCTTTAACGTTTACTGTTTTGACTAAATCCAAAAGTACAGGTACAGCACTTATGAACTTAGAAACTAGTATTCAAACCTGTGATCATTTCTGGTAGGTCCAACTTCAGGCCCCTCGAACACATTGGTGAGTGAGTATGGTTTTAGTTATTACTCACCAATAGAGATCCTGCAGTATAATAATTTTATGGAAATATTACACTAGTGTAATACCGCTAGATGTATGACGTCATAAGGGTTCAGAGTTATGACATCACAATGCTAATGCTGCTGTTGCAGTGGTACTGGACCTTGTTTGTTTGTCTAGAGGATAACTGTGAGTCCTCACACAGTAGCTGCATTTTCTATGAAATTGTGTTGGAAGCTTTCCCTCGTTTGATACCAAACCATGAACTCATTTAGTAAAAATGGTATTACATGGAAGGTCCTTTAGTATCCTCTATGCCTCTCTTATCAACATTCTAGCAATATCACAACAGGTGATACCACACATTGTTTCTGGCAAGTCCAACAAACCCAACTTCAGGCACCTCAAACAGAGTCCAGTAATATACTGTCAGTATAATAACACAAGAATCTATCATCTGGGAATTGAAAATGCATGTTCAGGGTGTTAGGCTTAATAAAATTATTTTGCATCAACTTTCACATCACACAAAACTGACCCCAATAACAATTTTTATCCACACCGACCACAAAACAATGGTCAAATTTAGACACAGAATTTACACATATAAATTACATACAAAATTTCTTATCAGTCTTAAATGCCCATGAAAACTCACATCTTACAAATTCAAACTTGCAAAAGAAATAATTCATTCACACGTTCTAGTCCAATGCACATATTTACCCGAACTACATCGCACTTATTACCCAACACAAACAGCCAATCAATACCTTGTGACAATGAGCTGTGCATGAGCCATGCTATATTGCAGTTATACACAGATGTGTGTATAAGGCTATATCGGCTTTTTCTATCAACCAAATGTCAAATGACTATTTACACAGCCTTGACGGCAGGAAATCCAAGACATTACTGCCTAATACTAACACACAATAAAAAAAAAAAAATTAATACAGTGCTTCAGTGTCTAAAATGTATGCAAACAAATAATATTTTTTGCAAATGTTTAAATTTAAAAACAGCAATATTTTTAAATCTATTGTGTAAGTGGATGGAGATGCTGCAATATTCTTATGCAAATAAGCTTTGTTAAATTAATTTAACAAAAGGCTAAAAATAGGCACCTAGCAAATAACATTAAAACTGTTTTAAAGCAGCCTTTCCATCAACTGTAAAGAGTAAAGCATGCGTACATAAACTGTGTAATCAAAATCATAATGCTTATGAAAAGTGTTCTCCTAATGCATTATTTGAACATTACAATAATGCAAATTATTAACAGACATATTGTTAAGTTATTAACAACACTGCAATACCAATGTAAGCATCCACCTAAATGCAAAACAAGTAAATACTTTGAAACAATGCAAAGACAGAGTAAACTTACAAGCAGCCAGTGGGAGAACAGCTTTACAAGGTCCAGAGTTATGTCCAGTCAGTCAAGTGTGACCTTTTTTATCTCATGCACAATATCCCCTGAAACAAGATGCTTGAACTACCTGTGCAGGTATGCAGTTAACGAAGCTTCACACCGGTTTCACCTGCTGTAATTCTGATATGGAGTACACTGGTCAATGGTCAATCTGCATGCTAGGCAACTTCCCCAAACTGTCTTGTCCCCAGAACAGTGAGTCAAGCCAGGAAGATTTGCGCAGGTTAAGCTCTAACTAAGCCTCACATCGGCTTTGTCGGACAACAGCACAAGCGTGTGAACCATATTTAGGTTTGTTGTAACCATCCATTTATAGACTTTGTCGGTGTGGAGCGTGTAGATGTAAACATTCCTTATAAGGAAATACCAACATGGCGTTTGGGATACTGGATGTGGAGTCACTGTGTAAGAAGGACTATAAGTCATGAACGCTTGAGTTATAAATGTTGAAGTTACTTCTCACATATTCCACTGGGTTCAGGAAGTACTTGTACTACAATGTACTGATTTGGAAGTGTAGACTCTACCCATTCTTAGAATCACCATATAAGGACATCTACTAGAGACCTACACAGCTATGTGTGAGCATTAAATCCCAGGTACCATGGCAGTGACAGGTTAACTGTTGATCTATTCCAGAAATGTATGTCAAATTGGACATAATTAAAATAGCCTTGACTCAGAATCAAAAAGCTGAATGGAAACTGAATATTTTATTACAATAATTGCTGGCATCTGAAAAGAAAATATACCTTGAATGCAGACATAATAAAGTCAAATCATTTCAAGAGAACATTGAATATATGTGAGTGTACATCTGCACTTATCTATTTATCAAAAAGTCCCATTTGCACAGTGAAACAATTTATTATGATACTATTAATTATTATTTGGCTTGAACAGGGCCATGTTCAGCATGTACTGACGGTTTTGACAGTTAATTAGAAGGTAGAAAGTGGCAAATTAGCAAAACAATATGATATACCAGCTGTAGTGTTGTTAGAACTTAGATCAATACTGCAATTGTATAATTAGTGACACACAAGGCAGCTTATGTAGGTGAGCGGCTGGGAGTAGAGAAGAGCAGAGTGCAATCTAGTGTAGTAAGAGTGACAGCAACATGCCAGTAAATTCACAGCAAGGTGCAGTACACAAGAGTCTATGTCAGAGCCAAACTAGTTGTTGATAGCACGAGCAGCCCTAAAAAACAACTGTACATAATTAACCACGTAGTACACTTTCACTTTTTGTGTACTGTAAACTAGACATTTCTGCTCTACTATAATCTGGGATGCAGAAGATAATCCTCTTCCATGTATATGGACTGACTTTTTGACACCTGTATCATACATCTGGACACTGCCACTACAGTGAGTGAGTGAGTGAGTGAGTGAGTGAGTGAGTGAGTGAGTGAGTGAGTGAGTGAGTGAGTGAGTGAGTGAGTGAGTGAGTGCGTGCGTATAGTATTCCACCTTTTGATGATAATCCAGTCTGGACCAGTCAATGCAGAGATCAACAGTATGAGCATTGATCTACACAACTGGAACCTGGTCAGAGAATCTGATCACCCGCTCCTGTTGAACACCTCTTACAAGCACATGTACTGAAGATCAATTCTGACTTTTTTATAAGTCCTCCCACTACTAAGACTGCAAATACTTGTGTCCACAGACTCACAGACTGACGTACCGCATGCACAGCTGATATGATACTGAAATCCCCTACTAGTGTAAAACATATTATGAAACATAACAGCTGTATTGAGCTGGCTTTTATGTTGCTGATCAACACAGATTGATGTTGTTCCACAATGTGTTGTTTCAATTCTTGTGTTGAAAGGAGTGTTAAGATAAACTAGAAATTGGGACAAAGTTATTTGCAAACATCTCAATTTAGAATTAAGCAATTTTTTCCCCCAAGTGTCTAACTGTGGCCCTTGGGGTGGAATCCTAGACATATGTCTGATCTGAACTCATTGCTGAAAAGCTGAGCATTGCTTGTGTATTGATTATTAGCTCTTTCCATGACATGCAACTACACTTGACAGAGTGTTATGGCAGTAGGTGGGGGCAGTACTTACACTAAGTGATTCATACATCAGCCAGTCTCACAGTCCAAAACAACATTATTTTCCCTTCCACTCAGCCTTCTCTGCAATGTGAAAGCCTTAAACAAGCAATTCTAGATTTCTCCAGGTCAAGAACCCCCCAATCTGACTGGGGAACCTTTACAGTTTAAATGAACAATATGTATTGAGAGACCTAAGTGTCAGGCTCACACATATACTGGCAACAGCTTGTGTGTAGTATACAGTCAGGTGCAACATCAGGGTTATCAACTCTGCCCTGTTTAACAGATACAGGTTTTCGTGAGTTAGTCAGCTTAGTTTTATACTGCTTTCAGCAATATTCCAGCAATATCTTATTAAGAGTGAGTGAGTGCATGAGTTTAGTTTTACGCCGCTTTTAGCAATATTCCTGCAATATCACGGCGGGGGACACCAGAAAATGGACTTGTACATTGTACCCATGTGGGGAATGGAACCTGAGTCGTCAGCGTGATGAGTGAACACTTTAACCACTAGGCTACCCCACCAGCTCTATCTTATTAAGAAGGGGAGAAAGGAAGAGGGAAGAAATAGCAGAAATGGCCTTCACAAATTGTATGTATGTGGGGAATCAAAGCTGGATCTTTGTTGTGATGAGTGAACACTTCAACCATTAGGCTACAACCATTAGGGTCATACAACTTTTCTTCCTGGAGAGAGGAACAGATCAAATTTCATGAGGAAAAAGTAATATCTAAGTTTATAATTTAAAAACTACACTATAATATAGCAAACTGAATAGAAACCAATAAATTCAGTTAATTATGATGATATGTTTGGTATGAACACTTCAACTGTCATGGCCGGAGTGAAAGTTTAAACAACTGCTTTGAATTCCATATTGAAACAACACATCACAATTTACCAATGTGCAATTAATCAGAATCTTGACAATCATGATACCTAACAAAAACAAAAAAGGTTTGCTGAAAAAACATATTTGAAAGGGTATGTTTTCTTTCTTTTATTTTTCAACCACACAATTTAAGCAAATTTTACATGCAAGAAAGGCTAAATAAATGTTTCAACTTAACCAAAAGTAAAGAAAACATTTTCTTTGAGATGTCACCTATGATACAATTATTAATGTACTTAATATGAAAATATGCAAATAACATTTCAATTTCAGTCGGTAAAAGAATAAAAAAATTATTTTGTAAATTATCATAAACAAGATGACCCATGAAGGTCTCGGGGTAGAATAGGCCTTCAGCAACCCATGCTTGCCATAAAGGGCGACTCAGCTTGTCGTAAGAGGCGACTAACGGGATCGGGTGGTCAGGCTCGCTGACTTGGTTGACACATGTCATCGGTTCCCAATTGCGCAGATCGATGCTCATGTTGCTGATCACTGGATTGTCTGGTCCAGACTCGATTATTTACAGACTGCCGCCATATAGCTGGAATATTGCTGAGTGCGGCGTAAAACTAAACTCACTCACTCACTCATAAACAAGATGGATAATAACCACTGTATTTTCCTGGTGACAAAAAATCTCCATTATACCCTGGATGCATTTAGGGCTTGGCCTAATGAATATATTGCCTCCCTTAGCTGGCTTTTTATCCAATCAGGTGTCTATGATGGGAAGTCAAGCATACCAATCACAACTCACTTTTGCTTCTTAAATTATCTTAACAATTAAATTTGGCAAAAGAAATCATGCAGAGGTACTCTGAAAGAGGTACAAGTTCTTGGACAAGTTTCAGACCTGTCAATTTGTCTGTATCATTTCCCAAGATCTGAGTCGCACCGCGAACAAACCTTTGCAGATGCAACCACAATCTTTGTTGATGCTGGCAAGCATGGTTGTAATGGTGGCTTAACTGATTGGCTACTGTGAGAACGGAGAGCCAGCACAGGGGCATGATAAAACAGCCATAGATGCATCCAGGGTATAGCGGAGATTTATCAGAATGTATACCCCAGAGATATCGAGTATGGGCAGGGTGACCTTTGAGAATAATTTGTGCAATAGGTGTATGGATCCGAGGTTACAATCTAAAACAATCACAAAGTTAAGCAAACCCATTCATTCTGTATGAGATGGTTATATCACATCTTCTTCAATGATTATTTAGTGCTAACTTTGTTATAAATAGTTTAACATATAGCAATCCATGCTAATGTGTCCCCAATGATAGGTCATGCCACATGAATTTGTTTGTTTGCTGTTTAAAACTGCTCTTATTTACCTTTAGCCTGCTGAATTAATTTCAGCATAAGGCGCTGAGAAGAGGGTGGGTGATTTCAAACAGTCGGTGTGTCACTAAATAAGGAACAACTGAAAAAATATTCAGCTCATTAATACTAGATAGAAAAATAAACATTATAATAAAAAAATATCCAGATAATTTCAAACGTACAGATATTAATTACAAGACAAACATAAATAAAGTAAATTTTATTGAATTTAACTGAACTGCTCGATTGACAGCCGGATGCATTTTATATTAGGAGCCGTATAAATTGTTCAATTATCGCAAACCGATTTCAATATTCTTACTACTGATATTTCATAAGTATCTGACTTTAATTTCGTATATTTGTATCGGCAAATATCCGCGCGACGACCAATTAAAAATTAATTCTGAAAAAAATAATCGAAAACGTTCGTCGTAAACAAATCATATTTTCGATGCCATGACAGGTCTCACTGAAATGGCACGATTACGTTTATTTAAACGTGTCATGTCATGAAAATAGCAGAATAAAATACATGATTTATAAACATTCATGAGTGCAAATTTCAAGTGTTATGGTTCAATAAGTTTTGCACAAACCCGCAAAAAGACGGTGTTAGATCGTGTTACACGTACGAAAAACAAACATGGCGCGCTTCGTCCAACTCCTTTATAAAATATAGCTTTTTTAGTCAGAAGAAATATTACAGAACTCTTCTGTGTAAGACCTGGCGAAAGAGGGAGCATTTCTCATTCTACAAGTGTCCCATGTATCATTTTCCGTTTAGTATGACGAGAGACATATGAAAATTAAGATCGTGAAATCTAACTTGTTTTCTAGTAAATGCAAAGGTCACCGGATGTGATGTCACAGACAGGGATTGTCTGAGGAAATTCATTCGTTATTGAATATTAACAGAAAAGTTGGAGATATTTCGTCTAACAAACCCAACTTTAGCACAAATAACTGTCTAAAATGATTAATCAGAGCTCATAGATTTTTCTTGGTGTATTTTTTACTATATAATTCGCAAATAGCCGAACCAGTTTGACCTTGTATGCTCCCGTGACCCGGAAACAGTAGTCGATCAACACTGCCGATGCAAGTTTTTCAGTATCTTTATTTGAATGTTTGTTCATATTAGGCACATTACTCTATTGTCCACTGAATATAATGACAGCAAAGATATAATTGTGATGCATGTTGATCCTAGCTCATTCTTTTTTTGACATGGTCCGACACAAAAACGTTTACAAACATCATTCTCAACAACAGGTGCGCGGATATGGGCGTGGCATTTGTGTTTCAAAATAACATTCATGCTTTTCTTTTTGTGACGATTTAGTGTAGTAGCAACTGCAGTATACATGTTTTATTAACTAAAATATATTTTCAGTTATAGTTTCACATAACATCGGAGATGATTTGATAAATATTGCGTTCAAATTACATGATTGGAAAAATTATATGTCTCACTTCAGAACAAGTTGAATTACATTCATAATTTTATGCAATAAATTAACGTTCTTGTTGAATAATTATGATAGATTTGTCAATGCTTTATGTTTCATAACTGGTTACAACTTTAAATCTTTTCATATGTTTTCAGATGTTAATTGATATTAATAATATAACAATTATTTTTCTCTCCAAAATACACAAGGGCAAAGACACTTAAAGTCTGTCAATGCATAAGCAACGTGTAAATAACCAAATTATAATTAATGTCTTTCAGTAATGTTGAAAACTGACAATTTTACACAATTCTTAAATACAACTACATGTATGCCATAAAATATATGGATAGATGTTACATATTATTTTGTGTATTTTATTTCTTTATAATATCATGCCAAAATGTACATCAAATACAAATGGGTGATGAGCTATTTTTGTTTTCAACAGTACCACTTTGTTTACTGAATTATTTTGAATCACACATGACTAATGTCATTTATGTTGTTGCAGTAACAGTATATTTATCAGAAAATGTTATCATTTGATAAAAAAAAGAAACCATATACATATAATAAGTTATATTGTCTCTGGTGAAAGTAAACAGGCTTCATGTTCTGTAAATATATATTACTCTACCTTATTGTCTTTTCCTGGGTTTAGGAGCAATGTCACAATATCAAATGAGTCTATTGAACTTTCAAGGATTGTTTCTGTTTGCTGAAGTGTCTGATGGTGATACTCCAATTATTTAGTGTTCAATAGCCTAAACCATCATAAAACAAGAAACATCAAGAACAGTCTTCTTTGAATAACAAAATGCCAAGGTCTTTGGTTTAAGATCTGGAAGCATTTGATATATATGTCTTTGTCATATAAGTATTGCAATGAAAAAAATCTAAATTGAAATCATAATGAATAGTTCCAAACTGGACAACAAAAACCACTCACCGCAGAGCTCAGTATTAGGAAAAAAGAAATCTACTTGTCCCTGGTGCCACCACATGATTACCTTGATGCCACAGACTAACACAGGTTGCACCTCCTGCTCAGCACTTAATTATCTGTCACTTGTAGTTTTGATATTCCATATTCAAAACATCACTACAACAAAATTATTCTAGGTCTGGTATGATAATTTCATATTACGTCATGAAATTTCATCACAAGAAAAAAATGAGTCTGTCTTTCAATCACTGTCAGTGTAATCACTGCTCCAAGAGTTTGGATCATCAGTCTGTTATAACAGTAAAATAAGAACATAGACACTTTAAAAAGTATGGCCATAAACATGAGGTACATTTTGCAGTTCAGATTGCACTAGTGCAATATCTAAAAGCTTTATGGAGCCACGGACTGAGCCACATGACATGATTTTTTTACACAAATATGCACACACGTCAAACAATTTGATCTGAAACATTACCTGCATTATACTAGGTAGAATTAACTCCGAAAGCTCTGCCGTTTGGAGTAACAAAATAATTTCAATTTTGCTCCAAATTCGTGAACAAAAGATGTGGTGTTTAGCTGTTTTAATGTCTAAAATAAATACTGATTCTCTAAGACGATGACAGTTGTTTTCTAAGCAGTAATTAATTTTTATGAAATACATTTACTGTACGTTACATTCTCACACTAGCTCTGGTTTCGTTCGTTTCTGCTCAAGGAAAAATGATTTTTTTCATGACATCTTCAATCATCAAAATTGTACTTCTTGTGACGATATACACAGAACATTATAATGTTATTGTTACGACACACTGACAATTTATAAGTCTCCCCGTGTCAGAACATTCTTCGAAAAAAATAGACCGCGAAAATCATCGACTTCGGATTTGCTAAACTAAAGATCAACACATCGACGGCTAACTTGAGGAGAAATACTACAACACAAGCAACAAATGACAACTGCTATTGAACACAACTAACAGTAAATAACTGAGGATGACTGAAAGGTAATTCTGGTGTATAGTATGGATCTTACGGGAATTTGAATCCGTTTAGAAAATGTATCAATGGTCGTTTTCAAACTCGTTCATATTTTACTTCCACGAGTGCCATGCCGTGTACGTGCTTCCGGTTCATCAAGGGTGGGTACAATTACAAATATTGTGATATTGTTTCATGATCTGCATTATATAGGTATTGAGTCGTTTTCTTTCAATGTATATGTGTTCAGATTCTGCGTATGAACGCGTTTTTTCAAACAACCTTCGTATCTTGTAACTTAGAGAGACCGCGAGTTTGGCCACGCCCTTTCGGGTCACCTACGGCTGTCAACTTTGTGAATGTTGGAAGGTTTATCAAACAAAATCAAAATAAAATCGCTAAATATGGTAATTTCTGTGCAGAGACAATAACATTTACCTATTAACACCGTGTAATTAATTCCAGATAAAATAGTTGGATATGTCAAAAGGATGGCACATTCCCTTCGGCATCACGATGCATGTGGAGTTGTTTGTTTACCGCCGTTGCCATGATCGTTCCTGTTCGTCCAATCGATGATGTAACATTGAGATTGGTTTTGTTTATAATTATTTGAGCCGAAAGTTAGTAATTTTTAGAAAATGGGAAACTTATGGGCTTTCTCTTCGTCAAGGAACAAAAAAATATGGATTAAACTATCAAAAAATATTTCATTATGAAGAAAATATTAGACTGGGTACCACACGATGGTGGTGCGCTGGAAGTCAACAATGGCCGTTACTTTCGACTGCGTGCGGAGAAATTCGGCGATCTCATTTTTATTTAGCGGGCGTTTCGTTTTAAGGTATACAAACGTATTGAACATTATGTATTTAAAAAGGTGAGAATTAGTACATTCCATACATAATTCATATGACACGTAAATCCGACTCGTTGAATAATTATTGCAAGTTTTATTTGGAGATGTCACTATCCTGCACTCCTGTCGAATGGGTTCGACGGCAGCATTGAGAGGATTAAGAATCTAGGACATAGCATGACATTCTCAATAATTTGGCCTGGATCAGACAAAAAAAAAGCAGATCAGTCATATGAAAACCTGCAGATAAGTAATACGAAAATATAAAAAGATGCTTGCCTTTTAACACAACCACCCAGAAATAAGTTGTCAGTCTCTGTGACTTGGGTGATATTGCGTGAGAGGACCCGTGCAATGTGGGATTGTCATAACTCAGTTACAAACCTCCAAAGTAAATGAGTAATTCACTGACAATGATATAAAACGCTAAATTATGCTGTACTGTAAATGTACTGCAAGTATGAAGGAGATTAAAGATCAGGCACTTAAAATAACTTTGCTGTGATTACAAGGGGTCAAGTCCAAGGCCATCAACAAGGACTGGTATTGTTGTGGGCATTAAATGTCCCCCAGGATCTTGAAACAGGGTGACAGGAACGTGGACATTATTCTTTCATGGCCTGTAGGTATTGCTGACCCACTGTGAGGGAGATACATCAAACCCTGTAGAGCAACTTAAAGGATCTGTGGAGGCCGTATTCAAAATGTCAGTGTCAATCTTGGCCTTGTTATTCGTGTCTCTAGCGAAACTGTAGTATGGGTTTCAATGAGAGAAAAAAAATTGAGTTTGAAGGCTGCTGATATGATCCTGCAAGTTCTGAATGAAGCTTTCCAATGAGCCTCTAGCCTGCTCTAATTAAAGAAGGATTAGGCTCAGAAACATATTGGACAGACTCATTAAGTTTTATTAAACGCTTTGAGATAGCACTTTGTTTGCTGAAATAAACATTACTACTTTTAGCTATGAAAAGGTATCGGTTATCTTACTGCAGATAACAAAGTCTGCTTATATAGATCAGAGTGAAACTGGGCAGTAAACTGTAGCAGAGACTCCCTTTAACTCAGTCAATGACAGGTTTGAAGTCTGGCACAGTTGCCATCTCTGCACTACGATTATCGGACAACGTTGATATGGGTGACAAAAAACTCAGTGCTAACATCCTGTTGTGCATGTGACGCTGGGTAGGTTGTCAAACAAAGGTATGACTAAGCCTGCTCTGAGCAAATCTGGTTGAGGGGGATGTTTCTGTTTTTCTGTTTAAATAGATTTTGAAACATGGTGCTCATTAGTCTGATGATGTACCTGCAGAAGGGTGGGAAGGCTAAACTTAAAACATGCTTTGTTTGGAAGGAGATATTTCAGGCTTATCAATAATAATACCCAAGTAGACAACTGAACTGAGCCATCTACCACCCCTACTAAACAGGTACACCAGTTATTGTAGGAGTTTCACACCAACTCCAACTCTGAATCATTTGTCAACATGCATGATCAAATTGTTATAACTATTTTACAAAAACAATCCACCGAAACTGTTGAAGCAGAAACAGAATTGAGCAGACGACATAAACTTGTGAGATGGAAATGATGAGCATACGTTGATATCACCAGGTTGGTGTACTGCCCCACATTCACAACACCACAAACATATGCAAAAGATTTTCAAAACTGTTCGCAGTTAATGCATTATTCTGCATTATATTTACCACGCACTGATCTGTTTCTACAAGACAAACTGAATCTCTTCCAAAACGTCCTAAAGATAGTTTTCATTGTTAGTATGATATAGAAACATATTGCAATTAAATCTTCTACTATTAATTCAAACGACCATTTAAGACTTGTGTTGTTATATGCATAATGTGCCTTGCTGACAAATGAAATACTCAAGCACATTAGGATACATTAGTCAGTATTCAAACTACTTCCTATAACGGAAGACTGTGTAGTGTCTTTACATCATGTATACGTTTGTACAAGGATGTATAAACATCAAACATTGCCCAATACTGATGAAACTATTTCTTCAAGTGTGGCCGGATATTTTCACGCTCAATAGCTCACACCAGTCAGTGTTTATTTAACCAATCATTGCATAATTGCACCTATGTGCAGCAGTCAGCTGGACTTAAACTCTTAGAGAAATGAAATTGAAGCCAAATGTGTTTGTCAAATATTTCAAATGTTAAAATTCCCTGGCAGTTTTTCAAGCCAGCATGACAACATGCTATGTTTTCCACTTGTTCAAATGCCCAGGTTATGGAAACTTAGTGAGTTCTTTCTTTCAGCTTGTAGGCAAACAGCTGTCACAGGTCAATGATGCCAGATAGGAATACAGTCATGTCATTTAACACATAAACATGCCATCAACTTCTGGAGAATGTATCTGGGAAGAATAGAGAATATATCCATAGAAACAACAAATATGTAGACTGAATGCACACTACTGGATATATAAAGAGCAGCTGAAGCTGCTGCTTCATGTGATGCAGGGATGATCCATGGTCATAGTTCAGATACCTGTCAATAAAGGTCGTACATGCCACATATCACGGTTTTACCATGAGTCCTGTATTTGAGCAGCGGTTGGACTCATACTGTTAATTTTCAAGGGTCCTGGACTACGAACGACACTTCAGTATTATTATTAATACTATGTTGTAATATGGTTGCAATTCAGTTACTGTTATTATATTGTCTATCATGATCATCACATTGTTGCAGCTATTCAGTATATTGTAAATGATACCACAACTCGGCTAGTTGCCGACTCAGTGATAGCTTATTGTACTGGCTGCAGACTACTATACAGAGAGCTATGCTGTAACCTCCACATCATACGTGATTCCACAGGGGGACTTATACACAGTATACACACACACTTAGTCTCTAATATATAAAACTTTGACTCAAACAAATAATTCCTTTAACATTGAAAAGGAGCACAAGAAAGATGGCAGATTCTGAAGAAAACTAGACTTGATTCACTTTGGGTTTTAGTACTTCTGGTAGCCTAGAGGGTAAAGCGATCTCTCATCACGCAGCAGACCTGGCTTTAACTTCCCTCATGGGCACAATGTGTGAAGCCCATTTCTGGAGTCACCACAGCCTAGATATTGCTGGAAATTTGCGAGAAGCAGGGTAAAACCAAAACTCACTCATTCAGCACTGAGGAAAGACCTGGGCGGAAAAGGGAACATAATACAGTTCCTACATCAGTACTTCAGCCACATGTGATTGTATACAATGCAAACCCATTGAGGCCCAAACTCACTGAAATTAATGCTAACATTCCATTTGTGACTAGAAGACATGGTTTTCCTACATACTAGGTAAATCATAAATATAACAATTATGTGGTTTGTCATACAGTATCAACATAATGAACATGAGTCATCTCAAAACCTAGTAATGATAAATAACATCTGTTCACTGAAAAAGTTAGTCACTCGTACAGACCCTACAGCAAATATAATGAAGAAAGAACAAGCAAGTCTAGAATATGTGGCAAGTCTAGAAGAAAGCCTCAGATCTCCTTTTCATTTCAGTTTAGTTTCTTTCCATATGAACCTTTTCAGTAACAGTACAAAATCTTCATTTCAGGGACAAGCTGTTAGTCTATGAGAAAGTTATCAATATGCTTTACACTCCGGCATATCGGACTTCAAAACCTATTTACATGTATGGAAACCCAGCCACAACACTTTCACTTCCCTGTCACAGTTCTATCATTGTTTTACCAAACATTCATACAGATATCTTTGGCAATACCAAAATGAGGTGTGTGTTAATTCTCAAAAAGAGCGTCATGATTTTTGTTCTAGAATATATAGAATAGTTCCAATATAACTGACATACTAGAATATATTGATGGTCTTAAACTAATGAGATGACTAATGAATCAACATATTGCTATAAAAATTATTGAGTTTGTGATACCTTAAACCAAGAATGCTGAGCGCAGGGTGACCTGCTCAAACTGAGTTGTTATTCAGGTAGCTTCTAAAACGATGTCCTAAAAACAGGAAACATGAGTACATGAGTGACTATAATACCAATCATCAATACTTGATATCAATGTAAAGTATTGTGATATCCATTTCAACACTGCTGCACCACATCACTGCTACAATAAGCAGATACCCAGTATTGTAAACAGCAAACTGTTAAAAATTAAACTATTTTAGGAACAGTACAACCTTTCAATTCAATTTCATAACAAATGGGACCTTAACCCTATCACATTTCTGTTGAACTGTGACTCCAGACTGAATGTATCCGACCAAGCTATTTAACAATGAATGAGTCTATTATCCAGGAGTAACCCAACAACTCTTCAAATGTCAAGGTCACTTGATTGATAGCTTCAAAATGTCAACATGCTCTTGTCCAACAAGTAATAAATGTTCAATTACAAATTCCCTTGATCTTATTGATGTATAGCCATACAGAGATTTCACAAAATGCAACACTTAGAATGTTATGCAATTATCAGAAATTCTGTTAATTGAGCAGATATCAATAGCTTCATTTTGAATAACATTCCATGTTATCCACCTGATCACATAAACATGACTCGCTGACCTAGTAAATCAACATCGCAATGTGTGCCAAGGTCATTGGCAGAGATCAATTATAGCAGAAAAATAGACATACTCTCTCTTGCTCTAGCTGTTGCCCTGTTTGTTCAAAGATTTTATCCTTTGCAATAAAACTGAGGTCAAGTGAAAGGGGGATTCATGACTGATTCAAGATTTTAGCACTCATAAAGCAACTTACAGACATGAGGGCATGAGCATGTGTTTCGATGTACTTGTCCCGATTCATCAATTTGCTTGCAGGGTGGGCTGGTTGCTAGTATATGTTGGCAATCTGCAGATACTCTTTTTCCATGACCATGTGTGATTGTGTGGTACTAAAATCATTTAATTTATTTACTTTCTTCTATATTGTACTTCTTAGTTTTGGTAGTACAGAATACTTTCTTCATTTCTCCCTTCTCTGTATTCTATTGAAATGCCAGTCCTTTAGATCCATGTCACCTATCTGTATATTTAATTCCTGTCACCCAGTCTGGGTAGGCCTCCTTTAATTCCTTGTCACCCGGTTAGTGGAGAACAGCTGTGATTCCCTGACACACTCTATGTGGAGGTGTCTTAATTTCCTACCCACCCATGGAAACATGCCATATAAAAACAGGATACAAGAATTGCAATTCAGCTACCTATTGTGATGATTGTATCAACATCTTATATCGTCAAGAAATATCTGTTTTCACCTTTTCATTTTACATCCCGAGCTTCTTGTTTTGTTGAAGGCAGTCAGTACAACAAACAAGTATGGAATGCTGCTGTAAACAGGTTACTAAAATCATGTCAATTAATGTTACGTTGGTAACTTGTTGAATCATAACTATTCTTGATTCATAAAAAGTAGCAGAACAGACCCGTCTTCTGTATTTAGTCTCTGTGGCCTTTGGTTGAAGTGTCTTCCAGAAAATGAGTTGGCAACTAAAGCCATGGAGAGCACTTCCTGGTCTAGAGCTGTTGTGGTGAATGAGATCAAGAAGATCATGGAAATGATAAAAAAAAAAAAAAGAAAAAAAAAAAGAAAGAAAGATGCAGTCCCACACTTAGACGAACAACAAGTCTCTGAAATGAACACATTTTATGAAAAAAAAATTGAACAGTGAAACATGCTGTTATTTGATCTTGCACATTGTACCATAATTGATTAATGCACGATTATACCTCAGTTGGCAAGTAACCAGATCGGGTGATCAGACTCGTGAACTTGCTGACACGTCATCCCAGTTGCATAGATCAATGTGCATGCTATTATTGGTCACTGGATGCTCTGGTCCAAACTTAATTATTTTTGTTGTTGTCCCCCTTAAGACAAATTGACATACACTAGTCTCAGATATCACCGTCCTTTAGATAGAGCACTCAAATCTATTGAGGGACATTAGTGTAAGTTCCTTTATGAAAACAGTTCAAGTGAGATCCATCGGCTCTCTTTACTGAGGGGGGTCACCCGGTAGTGATAATAATCATTTATCAACCCTTCCCCTGTTGAGCTTGTTTGCACTGTCCCACACTTTTGTAAAGGCTTGTAATGTGATCTTTAAGAGACTGTAAATTGAGAAGTGAGGAAATCACTTCCTTCCCCTTGTCTGGCGATATCTCAGCAGATGACCATATCCCGGAACATAACCTGTGAAATAATAAGTCCTTTTGAATCACCTGAAGACATCTATTGAGCTACTGCAAAAAGACATGTTTCACAAACCTTTGTGTTTTTTTAGCCAATGCCAAAATATTACCGACAAGAAAGTCATTTTTCAGGGTTCTATTTCTAAATTTTCTGTTTAAACGCTGTTCAGGAAGGTATAAAGACTGTGACAGTGGTCTATAGATAACTTAGTGAGAGACCTGATAATGGATAAACACTGACTTACATGACTGAGCGAGTCTGATCACAGGATCTAGTTGGTCGCAACTTTCATTTTTTTTAAGAACAGTAATTCACACTAACCATGACAAGTATGAATTCTAATACCAATAATGACTTAGTGAAACTCAAAGCAGCACAAAATACATGCAACACTGGAATGGCTATCTACAAGGCTAGCTAAACATGAGAAACCAGTTTAGGCATATTTTAGGATAAGGAGCTCCTAAACAGGGTCATTTCAGAAACAGGAAACAACATGCAGAAGGAGGAAAGTTTATCAATATATTCATGCCACTCTGTGTCAGCTTCACATACAACTGCTGTGTAAGAGGGAAGAAAACCTGAAGTGACTCATCTTACAGATGTCCAGCCATCTTGGATAAATTGAAAACTTACCAAGTAATGGAGAATGAAAAGAACCCATGTGTCTTCTCTACTTTGTAAATTTATCTACTGAATATGAGCGATGAAAAAACAGAGTGAAAAAGTCAATAACAGAAACAATAACTAAATTGAAAATAACTCATCATATATAGCTTCCAATTCCAAATGATAATACGTTAAAGAATTAATACTATCTTAAAATTATTAACCTTTCAATAAAATACTTTGAAAGATATCTATACATTCTGAAAATGCCTCTGGTTTGTTTGCCTCTGGACTTCTGCCCACTCAACAGAAGGTGCTGGTAGGTAGTTTGTTCCCTGGTCATGGTTCACAAAAAGACATTAAAATAAAGATTGACTGGCCTGCAGTTCATTTGTCCCACAGTCCCTGAACAGTATACTGCCTAGCCCAATGTAAAGTCCCATCTGTTTGTTTATACCAAAATATACTGTATCAGAGTTGGGGATCCATGGTCAACTGCAATTTTAGTCTTAATTAGCAAAAACACAAGTAGGATGAGAGCATGCATGCATACATAGACACACATTGACACTAGGTCGCTACAAGCATATGAATGTTAAATCAAATTCTATTTTGCCTGACCATGCGTTCCATAAATACACGATAATTGCCGTAATTCCACAATCTGCCCCATCCTTAAGTTAAAATCTTCTGTCTATATTCATTAACAGGGTTGAGCGGAAATGGGATGTAAAACCAACATAGTGTATAATAGGAACACAGGAAGTCAGGAGGCTCTTCACACCTCGGGCCTGGGTTACGTGATTGTTCTATAAAGAATACTGCTTGTGGCAGGTGTTCGTATTCGAATTTGGGATAACGTATTCTCCACTTCACGTTCCTCATGTCTGCCTGTGCCCCTGTTTGTTTTGTCCTCTTAAGTAAATTCCATATGTTTGTCTATCACTCCTTAACTCACAAAACATCCAGGATATTTCTGAAAATTGTCTCAAGCTCCTCAGACAATCTGCAATGTGTGTGGCTTTAAACTGGAAATGTTAAATATATAATAATAGATGAATGAAATATTTTCCCACTTTGTTTTTTTTTTCAAAACTAAGTTCCTGGATTGACCTTATCCCAATTGAACTTTCTGGTGCCCTATATTTTCCTCCTACACCCCAAAAGCATCAATCATGATAAAATTATTTATTTTGAAAGTAACCCAGTTATACAGTTTGTTTAAAACATAATTTTTGCAAATAAATTAGATTACTTCACAATCAAACTAAACTAATATGTATCATTCCTTTGCTGCATCCATCTTGTTACACAAACCAATGGAAGGTATGGCTATAATTTAACATGTAAATGAATTTTATTGTTTTAAGTATCTAAAAACAAAGCAACTTGTAAAAAAACTCTGCTTAATATAATGATAACGGACAATTTCTTCATAAAACTGATTGACATAGGTGTCAGTGGTTCGTGCAGATCACATTTGTCATCATTATGATCAATAAAAGACAAACCAGATTAGTGGGCAGCCAGCTCTCCTCCATCACAGTTAGCATAAAACTGTCAGGTCATAAACACCTTGAACACATTGATAAAAACCTCATCTGAATATGTCCCGTTGTCTGACTAGCTGTGATCAACCAGTGTACCAGTTATATGCTCAGGTACCATCCATGTAGTGTACAAATGAACTCCACATGTACCATCCACATGAAATGTATTTTCTGGTACCTTTAAGGAACTAAACTTTCATTTGTCAGAAATATTTGATGTTGGTTGTTCAAACCAAGACCTTGCGCTACCCACAAGCAGTAAACAAAGCCTCTCCCATTCCACATCTTCAGACTAACCTCTCGATGCTCTACAAATACTTACTATTTACCCATAATCCTTCAAAGAAGCCTATAATCCTCTACCTTAAAATAGAGTCAAATTAGTCTTCTGATAGCCGACCATTCTTTACCCTTTAAAGAAATTTCCCACCATTCAGTATCTAACAACTTGCATCAATCAAGACCCGTGAAGGTCTGGGGTAGAATAGGCCTTTAGATACCCATTGCTTGCCTTAAAAGATGGCTATGCTTGTTATGACAGGTGACTAACGGGATTGGGTGATCAGGCTTACTGCCTTGGTTGACACGTCATTGGTTCCCAGTTGCGCAGATCAATGCTTATGCTGTTGATCGCTGGACTGTCTGGTCCAGACTTGATTAATTGCTGACCGGCGCCATATAGCTGGAATATTGCTGAGTGTGGAATAAAACTCGACTCACTCATTCACTACATCAGTCAACTTATGAAACAACAAAATACATGGTGTACTTTCTCACTTTTCTCTTAACGACTTGTCTTCTTGGGTCCATGTTTGTTGTCATCCATTCCTTCATTTGAAGATTTACCTGAACATTAGCATGATTAATGTAACAAGGACATCTTGAATTCAACTTTTAAACATTGTCTAAATATTTTCTTCATGTGAGTCTGTTGTGGAGGCACTGCACTGAAGTAGCCACATTGAGTAACCATGGTGACTCCTCATCCATGACTATGATGTTACTTCCTGCCATCCTTCTGTAACCTCATGAAGAGCTTAAACATATCTCATTAACTACTTACTATATCTAGAAGGAAAGTGACACAAGGCAAAATGAGGCATGACTTTAAACAAGGAAAATACTGTAACCTAATTTGCATTTGCCCTGTTTAGTCATCTGCGAGCACTTTTACATTTGCACAAATGTAAGTGTCAATTCCCGTTTGGACTTTATCCATGATTCGGGACGTAAGATACACTTGACTCTGTAAATGATGTACAGTTTCTAAAGGCATTGAGTGATAAGACACATAATACATGGCCACCATGTATTAACGATATGACATTTTATACAACATGTGAACACCTGACTTGATACAACCATGCATGGGATCAATAAGCTAGTGATATGATACCTGACATTAACACTTGAAAACTCTTACATGAAGGCTGTATCATGTCAGATAATTACAAAGGGTAACATCTTTTTGAATGAAATCCCCGGTAGATTTTAGATAAAACCATTGAGACATTGACAGAACTTGTTACACTTATTTAACCAAATATAAAAGTAATGAGTACTGGTGATACTGTACAGTCCAATATATAATCATAATGTAAAAACAGGCTACAGAAACTAACTAAAAGCAAAACTGCAAAGACTAAGAAATAACAAGCAAATTGTTTTTTAAAATCCGAATTTTACGCAAACTTCACTGAGTGGCAAACAGCGAACACATTACTTCTTGGGGTGCTTTTCTTTTAACAAACACATATTTTATGCTAGATAACCTTCCAAAAGCACTGAACTTGGCATTTTCAATAACTTCAGTATCAAAACCACAGTATAAGAGCATGTGTAACATAAGGGTTAACAAGGGTCCTCGTTCCACTCCATGATGTCCATCTTTCATTGACTGCATTCACGACTGTACACATTTACTGACTAAAATTACAAAATGAAGCAATCTGAACAGCATACTGAACAGCAGTTTTATAAACAACATGTGCATATGTAGACGCTGCTCAGCTGACCTAGATGAGCCAACATTTGAAAGACACACATTCAAAGTAGCCCTATTCAAGTCCGACTGACAACCAACTTAAGCCTTAAGGTCACTGTACTTCCTTAAAGTACACAGCTGAAAGACTTTAAGAAATGCTAAATGCTTGAAAGAACTTGAAGCCTTCACATTTTTCTGGAATGTTGACCTTAACCAGTAAAATTTTGAACCTATAACAGAACAATCAACTTGCACATTATTTTGAAGCATTCAGATGGGTAAGATACCTCCAAATTCACAATGAAACATTCACATTTTTCTAAAAAATTTACACAGATACAATCTTTTGCCTTACAAACACAAAATACATAGATAAAAACAAAACACAAAGATAAAAAGCAAAACATCCTAAACGCTTACTTATTCCGACATTTAAACATATTCAAAGGCATGCACAACATTGTGTCCAGTCTGAACTATTCAAGTTACACCAGCATGACTATTTGTTTCCCATTTGTAGGATAACAAATTTGTAACTTGGCTCTGGTACTGAAACAGGTGATGACGCAACAGGATTCATCAACTGACGTCCTGCTCATGTTTCCTGATCCTATCATTAAAGTAAGTAACCTAGCAATCTGGTTTATGGAATCTTAATACCAAATATGTTACTAGGAGCACTAGTCAGTCTTGTAATTGTCAAGATCACAGATGATTTCGTTTATATAATTAGTTTATGGTACTGTAAATAGATGTAGTATGGTATTGTTAGAGTGTGTTATATATTGTTGGGAGTGGTTGTTAGATTATGTTCGGTAATACTATGGGAACAGGGTTATGTTCAGGGAAGCGTGACCAGGTATGGCCAGAGAGCTGGGGTGTTAATTTGTAAACAATAGAGAGGTGTTGAGTAGCTTGGGTATGGGAGGTCAATATAAATAGTGAGGAAGGGTAGTAATCTGCACAGTCAGCCAGAATCACCACTGTGTTCACCTGTATGGGTTCAACTTTTGTATGGGATTGCATCTCACGCTGGCTGGCGTAAGTTTTTATTATCATTATTACTTTTGTATTTATTGATTGAGTAGATGTAGCAAGAAATTGTTTTACTGATGTAGTATTTCTAGATATATGTGCATATTGTAACACTATATAGCCACAAAGCCATTCAAAATTTGAATGTTATCGTTCCACAAAACCTGTTCCACTTTCAAATATGTAAATCGGAGTAAAGTACATGCATAAAGTATAAGACATTGACACATGTCTTACTGAGTAACTGTAGTTACTTATATTGTATTGTAGTGTCCCGGAACTGGCCGGTTATCCTTAAAGTAAGGAGAGGGGTATTATCTCCGCCTGTAAGGAGACAGACAAGAGTCTTCCCTGTTGTACAAGGAGCATGTATCTCCTAGTAATGTGAGATGTGGATGGCACAGCCATCAACCATTACACAGGCCCCTTAAACTCCGTGAGGGAAACCATCGCCTGGGTGTGAGGGATACCACACAAATACCATGACGTCACCAAGTGGAACCAAAGTGCACTGACATTCTGATTACATTGTAAAGAGAAAGTGTTCTCTCTGAGTGGCAAATTCCTTTATTGTTATTTAGTTCAATTGTTTAGTTTCTGATTGGGATTATATGTAATCATTATCTATATTAGTGAGGGTATTAGGATTTTAGTGTAGTTAGTAGTAGTAGTAGTATTATTAGAACTTTAGCAATATAAGTGGTAGACAGAACTGTATATGTAGCTAGGTTAGGTAATTAGATTAGTTAGTTGTATTTGCACCTGTAGAATTAGTTTAGTATAGGTATTGGGGTTACTTATATCTTAAGGGGAGGAATAAAGTTTTGCAAAACAAACTATTCTTCTGTTGTGGTTACTTTGGTATGTGACATTTTGGTGGCAGCGGTGGGATAATTAGATTATTTGTCACTATCAAAGGGAACCCTAGTTGTGTTCTGTAGCGCATTTGATGTAGCGTTGTTGATTGTATATCGCTGCAGAATCTTTGTGTCCATAAAGAAGGGTTAGAACATACGGCACCACTTCTGCGTCCTTGAGTGTATGATTTGGAATTCAAGGGTGGAGGGTGTATTGTGGTTATTGGTCAGTTAAGGCCATTGGTTCGTCGTGAACATTTTGAACATTGGGATATATGGGAAATCACCTCCGGTTTTATTCTTGGTAGGATCCCTATTTATTCCAGACAGTTTGACTTTTTGTGTACCCTGCTTTGCCCTCATACAGACAATTATGGACATTGACAAACTTATCAAACTGGGTCAGAGTTTAGGGTATGAGAAAGATGATTTGAGAGTGTTTGTGAAAGAGCAAATGGAGTTGGAGAATGAGAAAGAAAAGGACAGGCTCGAACGGGAGGAAAGAGCTAGGGAGCGGGAGATTAAAAAGTTAGAACTGGAGGAAAGAAAGGAGAAAGAAAGGTTAGAATGGGAACGAGAGAGAGAACGATTAGAATTGGAGAAAGAAAAGTGTAAAATACAGTCAAATGAAAGAATAGAACTAGCCAAGTTAGAAAAGAGTGCGGCAGGAAATCAAGAAGGGCAGGTAGGAGAGAATAGATCGGCAGCCATTCCCAAGATGCCTAAAATGCCTCCATTTGACGACCACAATGACAATATTGATGCATATCTGCAAAGGTTTGAACGTGTAGCTACAGCGCAAGGCTGGGACCCGTCCCATTGGGCAGCTTACCTGTGTACTCTGCTGAAAGGTAAGGCTTTAGAAGTATACTCCCGGTTAAATGCCTTTGAGGCTGAAAATTACAATGCAGTTAAAACTGCATTACTTAAACGCTATGAAATGACTGAGGATGGATTCCATCAGAAATTTAGGACTGCTAAAACTGAAACAGGTGAGATTTTCACACAATTTGTAGTTAGAATTGAGAACTATTTCAACAGATGGATTGAACTAAGTGGTACACAAAAGACGTTCGAAGGTGTGAGAGATTTGCTGCTGCGTGAACAGATTTTGAATGTGACTGGAAGGGATCTGGGTATATTCTTGAGAGAGAGAAAGCCAAAAGACGCGATGGAAATGGCTAGACTAGCAGAGCAATTTATAGAAGCTAGAGGTACGAGTCATGGAAGATACAATAGACCAGTTATTCCAGGTCAAACTGACAAGCAGGTTTCCAAAGGGAAAATAGTCGAGGGTAGCGCATCAGGTAAACATGGTACTTGTTCCAAACAATTTGTTCCTATTAAGGAAAGGACATGTTACAACTGCAATCAAACTGGGCATTTGGCAGCACAGTGCAAGAAACCCAAGTTTAAAGTGGCAAGTATCCAGGTGAGTGAAGACAACACAAACATGTCTCTAATACATCCAGATAACACAAAAGTAGAGCCCTGCATACATGAAGTTCTAGATGGTGATGCAGCAACTTCAGAGGAGGTTACTAAAGCAGATGTAGCCTCAGGGAGTGTGCTTACCAAAGATCACCGCATGCCATTTTATCAGGGAAAGGTAAACGACACTCCAGTAGATGTGCTTAGAGACACGGGATGTAACGGTGTAATAGTGAGGAGGTCAATGGTAAAAGATGCATGTTTGACTTCAGAAACACAATCTTGTAAATTAGCAGATAGCAGGATCTTGACACTTCCGGTAGCATGGATTACTGTAAATACGCCCTTTTACACGGGTATGGTGAGAGCAGCATGTATGGACACACCAATCTGTGACTTAATATTGGGCAATATTCCCGGAGTTAGAGAGCCAGGAGATCCAGACTTGATGTGGGATAAGCAGGACATTAAAACAGTAGGTGCTGTAGAGACAAGGAGCCAGAGAAGAGTACGCCAAGTAGGCATGGAACCCTTGAAGACATTGGAACCTGTTGGGTTGACACTGAGTCGAGGTGAGTTCGTATCCCTACAACATCAGGATTCAAGTCTGAACAAAATAAGAAAATTAGTGGAAGAAGGTAAGATTAGGGAGACCCGACATAGTACTTCCTCTTACTTTGTGGAGAATGATATGCTGTATAGGAAGCATACTTCCAATAAAATGGACAATGGTAAACAAGTTGTACAGGCAGTAGTACCGGTTGGATTGCGCACACAGGTAATGAAGGTATGTCATGAAGCACTGATGGGTGGACATCTTGGAATCAAGAAGACTCTAGATAGGGTAATCTCACAGTTTTATTGGCCAGGAGTAATTGGTGATGTCAGAAGACATGTTCAGTCTTGTGATATTTGTCAACGTACCATGCCGAAGGGAAAGGTAAGGAAAATACCACTGGGACAAATGCCATTAATTGAAGTGCCATTTGAGAGGGTAGCTGCTGATTTGATTGGTCCATTGTATCCTGTCACAGACAAGGGTAATAGGTATATACTGACGGTGGTTGATTATGCAACACGATACCCAGAAGCAGTAGCTTTACCCAGAGTAGAGACGGAATATGTTGCCGAAGCTCTGTTCGAGATATTCAGTAGGGTTGGTATCCCCAAGGAGATATTAACAGACATGGGAGCCCAGTTCACGTCAGGCGTGATGAAGGAGGTAAGTAGACTATTGTCCATACATCAGCTTACTACTTCCCCTTATCATCCAATGTGCAATGGCCTAGTGGAGAAGTTCAATGGAACCTTGAAGACGATGCTGAAACGGATGTGTGCAGAACGACCAAATGACTGGGACAGGTATGTACCTGCTTTGTTATTTGCTTACCGAGAGGTACCTCAAGAGAGTTTGGGTTTTGCCCCATTTGAACTCTTATATGGACGCACTGTGAGAGGACCAGTACAGATTCTGAGGGAAATCTGGACAAGAGATATACCAAATCCAGAGGTAAGAACCACATATGAGTATGTGCTAGATCTTCAAAACCGTCTTGAGGAGACTATTCACGTAGCACAGCAAGAAATTCAAAAGAAAGCATGTAAATACAAAAAGTTCTTTGATGTGAAGTCCAAGCCAAGAAAAATGAAGGTTGGTGATAAAGTATTAATTCTGTTGCCCACTGATTCAAACAAACTGTTGCTGCAGTGGAAAGGGCCATATAAAATACTGGATACCTTTGGCATTGGCAATTACAGAATACAGGTTGGTAACAAGATTAAAACCTATCATGCCAATCTACTGAAAAGGTACATTGAGAGAGAGGAGGTCAAGGACACAGCTGCATGTGACGTCAGCATAGCTCAACTTGTGCATGTCAGTGCTGGTCTGGTGGATGTCAAGGCTGAAGAGGTAAGTATGTTAGACATAGCTTCACCTTCTTTAGTTTCTAAGGAAACGTATCAGGATGTAGACATTTCTGAAGATTTGACAGAGGAGCAACAAAATGAGGTGAAGGAGCTCATAAGTGAATTCAAAGATGTACTGAGTGATTTACCAGGGAAGGTAAATTGTATGGAATATAAGATCAAGCTGACATGTAATGAGCCTATACGATCCAAGCCCTATCCACTTCCTCATCATATGAGAGATGTTGTAGCTAAGGAGATACAGCTAATGTTAGACATGGGGGTGATAGAACCTTCTCAGTCACCATATGCATCCCCCATTGTACTTGTGAAGAAGCCTGACTCGACTTACAGATTTTGTACCGATTTTCGCAAACTGAATCAGGTGACCGTATTTGATGCCGAACCAATTCCATTAGCTGATTCCATCTTTGCACGGTTACGGAACTGTAAATATCTTACCAAAATTGATGTAAGCAAAGCATATTGGCAGATTCCAATGGAAGAGAGTAGCAAAGAACTGACAGCATTTATAACTCCTGATGGATTATACCAATGGAAGGTGATGCCATTTGGAGTAGTTAATGCACCTGCAGTATTTTCCCGACTGATGAGACAAGTATTGCACAACATACCAAATACAGACAACTTCATAGACGACATCATAGAAGGAACTGAGAACTGGTCACACCACATGGTAAGTCTGAGAGCAATATTTACGAGGTTAAGACAATTCCATCTTACAGCTCGACCTTCAAAGGTAAAAGTGGGATATAAACATCTGGACTTTTTAGGGCACAAGGTGGGTAGTGGTCTAATTCGACCAGAAGGTAAGAATGTAGAAAAGATCCTAAATGTGGAGCGACCTCAAACCAAGAAACAAGTGAGAGCGTTGTTGGGACTGACCGGGTACTACCGGAAATTTATCCCAAACTATGCAGCCATAGCAGTTCCGCTAACTGATCTCACAAAGAAAGGAAAGCGAAACAAGGTAATATGGACAGAAAGCCAGGAATTAGCTTTCACTACGTTAAGAACCCATATGTCAAGTTTTCCTATCTTGAAACTACCCGACTTGAAGAAACCATTCTTGGTAAGAACAGACGCTTCTGACGTTGGAATCGGAGCTGTACTGCTACAAGAACAGGAAGGTGAGCGATTTCCAATATTGTTTGTGAGTCGGAAGTTAGTAGATCGTGAGAGAGCGTATTCTACAATAGAAAAAGAGTGTTTGGCTATTGTGTGGGCAATACAGAAGTTAGAAAGATATCTGTATGGGAGAGAATTTATTTTGGAGACTGACCATCAGCCCTTAATATGGATGACCAAGGCAAAAATGACCAATGGACGAGTGATGAGGTGGGCCCTGACTTTGCAACCCTACAGATTTCTAATTCGTGCAATCAAAGGAAGTGAGAATGTTGGGGCTGATCTCTTGAGCCGGTGTTCACCCTAGTCATACTATGTGTATGGTAGTGTGTAAATAATGTACTCTCTGCATATCCAGATTATTTGTCAGCAGTTATTTCTTATGTATTACTGTGCTATTGTACATTTAGACAATTGTGTTTTATGATATTTATGCATTAAAACAAACTTAAATGTGATCTTGAGTGTAATATATAATTGTACTTGTGTACAATTACTTGAAGAGGGGAGTGATGTCAAGATCACAGATGATTTCGTTTATATAATTAGTTTATGGTACTGTAAATAGATGTAGTATGGTATTGTTAGAGTGTGTTATATATTGTTGGGAGTGGTTGTTAGATTATGTTCGGTAATACTATGGGAACAGGGTTATGTTCAGGGAAGCGTGACCAGGTATGGCCAGAGAGCTGGGGTGTTAATTTGTAAACAATAGAGAGGTGTTGAGTAGCTTGGGTATGGGAGGTCAATATAAATAGTGAGGAAGGGTAGTAATCTGCACAGTCAGCCAGAATCACCACTGTGTTCACCTGTATGGGTTCAACTTTTGTATGGGATTGCATCTCACGCTGGCTGGCGTAAGTTTTTATTATCATTATTACTTTTGTATTTATTGATTGAGTAGATGTAGCAAGAAATTGTTTTACTGATGTAGTATTTCTAGATATATGTGCATATTGTAACACTATATAGCCACAAAGCCATTCAAAATTTGAATGTTATCGTTCCACAAAACCTGTTCCACTTTCAAATATGTAAATCGGAGTAAAGTACATGCATAAAGTATAAGACATTGACACATGTCTTACTGAGTAACTGTAGTTACTTATATTGTATTGTAGTGTCCCGGAACTGGCCGGTTATCCTTAAAGTAAGGAGAGGGGTATTATCTCCGCCTGTAAGGAGACAGACAAGAGTCTTCCCTGTTGTACAAGGAGCATGTATCTCCTAGTAATGTGAGATGTGGATGGCACAGCCATCAACCATTACACAGGCCCCTTAAACTCCGTGAGGGAAACCATCGCCTGGGTGTGAGGGATACCACACAAATACCATGACGTCACCAAGTGGAACCAAAGTGCACTGACATTCTGATTACATTGTAAAGAGAAAGTGTTCTCTCTGAGTGGCAAATTCCTTTATTGTTATTTAGTTCAATTGTTTAGTTTCTGATTGGGATTATATGTAATCATTATCTATATTAGTGAGGGTATTAGGATTTTAGTGTAGTTAGTAGTAGTAGTAGTATTATTAGAACTTTAGCAATATAAGTGGTAGACAGAACTGTATATGTAGCTAGGTTAGGTAATTAGATTAGTTAGTTGTATTTGCACCTGTAGAATTAGTTTAGTATAGGTATTGGGGTTACTTATATCTTAAGGGGAGGAATAAAGTTTTGCAAAACAAACTATTCTTCTGTTGTGGTTACTTTGGTATGTGACAGTAATGTCCCTAATTTTGGATTCAACAAGTCCTTTCACTAAAATATTTTTTCTCAATATTATCAAAGGAGTGTTTCTGCTCAAGGTCTAGTCTGTCTCATTGTCTCTGAACCACATTATTTTCACTACTGCCTAGCCCACTCTTCAATGATAAAACCTTAAATGAAATAAGTCTTGATTTTTCAACTCACTGGGGCTACTTTTCAATTTAAATAGGTCTATTTTTTTTCTATCAAAACCATGTGTACTCTGAGACTAAGCATTAGTCTCCACAAGCTGGTGACCCTTCTCCAGAGTATTTATAAACCTGGTGGTGTCTTTGAAGAACATAAGGTCTGGTCACACCCATGAGAGTAAGCCACTGAGTTCTTTCAGGATATGAGTTCTGGGCCTCTTGAGACCCTCTCTCTCAAAAGTGTAACCTCTCAGTCATTCAAACATATATCAAGGCCATGAGAATACCTTCTTAAGGGCTTAAAGTTACTACCTACTCTGGGCAGAGGTTTATTATAGAACTGTCTTCATAATTTCAGTTATATAACATCATCATCCAGTTGAATCATTGCCAAAATCATGAAATAAACAAGTTTGCAATGACAGGAATTCCAAGAATGGTTTCCATATGCTTTCTCCACATGGGGGATTCTAAAGTGTTCTCACTGTCACCCTTAGAGAATGATCCAACACACAGCGTAATTAACCAAAGTTGGTTATACAGTCATCAACCACTTTATATGGTGCACATCAGAAAGTGACAAATAAGCTTTTCCTCTTCAGAGAAGTCCTCCGGGTAAGCCGATAGGCTCTGTTATCAAACAGTTGCAGACATCCGCCATGGCAAGCTGACTCATAAAATGCGTATGTGTTCATCTGGATGACCTTTAGGCTGCCATTTGAGCTAGGTTTGTTGTCTGTCACCACGAACATGGGTGAAATGTAATGGAGTGAGAAAATTAAAAATATGAATTACCTTTGACAAAGGAACATGACTGCCTGATTTGTTTGTCAAAGATTAATGACAGACTAGTATGCAAAATCTGAGAATTCATAAGTGTTCATATCAATACTAATTTTCTGTCACTCAATATTTTGACTAAAAATCTAATAGCAGCTTCAGAACTGTATAGTTAATTTGAAATGTTTTTAGGCAAAAATACATTCTTACACTGACAAGTAATGTTAACAATGAACGGGGCAGCCTTTAAGCTTTGTGCTTAGTTGTTGCCTTTTTGTTTTTTAACATTCCATCAGTGACAGGCATAGTTGAAGGGTTAAATGTTTTTAAGCAACAGCGATAAAATCTCCCAATATTGACCAGAAAACCACAATTCTTCTGCTCATACTGTCTAATGCCTTAAAATACCCAGAGCTTACAAAGGGCAAAGCGTCAACAGGCGCTGCCTTGAAAAGCAAGCCAAGCAGAAATAGATAAACTTTTGTAAACAACGGACGATTTGCTTTAAGAAAATGTCACCAAATGCCATACGAATCTGTCGTAAAAATATGTGAATTAACACATTGACATAGTGAAGGATGCATTTGTGGTATAATATTTTTATCAGTGTATCTGGGTTGAAACGAATCGCATTAACAAGATCCAACAAAGACGTGACGGGGATCATTTCATGCCAGATGCACTGCAACTTGTTGCCTGCAGCTCGTCAACAGCGCATTACACCACAAAGTAAAAGAAACAGACAAAGCCTGCTTAAAACCATGTAAGATTCTTAATGTGGAACCGGTATTGATAGTTTGTGGCTACATTTGCAATAATCTAAACCCTTACCTTCAGCTAAAGTTGCAAACTGTCTCTTGCTGAGCTGTCCCAGGCTGAAAGTCCCTAGTCCAATGAATCGCTTTCGCGCGTGGGTGTGTCCTCGCTACACTACGGAAGCCTAACATGGACAAAATACCGCCTCTTCCGCTTAGCGCGTTTCCAGGGCCCATCTCACACCCGGAATAGCCACTGAATTTTTCATGTACACAAAACTGAACAATTGTTTGATGCTTGAAATAAATGTGTACATTTCGTGATTTTAAAAAAAAGGTAAAGCACGAAAGGTTATAAACTCGCTTAGCAGTTACAGAATGCGCAAACGAGATTAAGGTCGACCATAGTTCCTCTAAGTTACCGTAGGTACCATGGTGTCCAGGGCTATGTGCCAGTGTGGTATCATCACGAAAACTCCGAATTATATAACATCGACTACTGAAGAGATGTATAACAGAGGCTCTGTTTCGAACACATTTCTCTCCTGTTTCCGTGTCTACAATCTGAGATGCAGAACTTATACCGTTGAAAGAAATGGTTGGAACGATTGTTAAAGAAGCATTCGTTCGAAGTGACATTCCTCACATAACTATGGCATGCTCAGAAACAAAACATAGATATGTGCCATAAGTCGAATCTGGACACGTGACATCATGAACGTCGAGCCTCACCATAGGTGTTACCTGTGCCGTTTTACACTGGAGTGTATTAGTGTCCTGCGTGGTCGTACCAGAGACCATAGGTGTTGAATAGCCTTTGGTTGTACCTAGACCGGAAACAATGGCGTCTTTCGAAGGGATTTTACATTGAATTATATATGACACATTTTAACACGTATTTGTAATATAGTGAAGTCTAGACCAGTCTACAACATACCCGAAAGTTCACTGGTAATAACGTGAAAGATCTGCCCGTTATTTTGCCCGATGTGAAACAATTTTCGCAAAAGTGCCACATGGATTTTATATTATAAAGATACCTTTAAGACATCGTAAAAACGGTAACCGCAGTAATGCAAGAAAAACGACATTTCAAATGTCTAACAGTTGTGTGCAGAGTTCTGTCCAATCCATGCACGTGAACTGATGTTGTGGTTACGACTCATATTACTGATCACATGCGTGTTCAGTCCATGCTAGATACATGGCATACCTCCGCCACACAGGCTTCGTTACTGATGGCTACGGTGGCAGGTAGTACGTACCTATTAGCCTATTTTCAGAATACGCGTCGAAGATTATTACTAATACGGGCTACCGTACATTGACGACATTGTCATGCAAAACATTTCCCGTTTTGTCGTGTGGTCCACGTGTTGATTCAGACTATTCTGACCCCACGCAGTGTCTGAAACTTCATTCCGCTTCACTATCGGTGCAAAATCACCGACAGTAGACAGCATTTACACATCACGACCCAAACGCAACTCACAAAAACAGATGTTTTCCTTTGTGAAACACGTCACGTGACATCTGTCAACTGCGGTGACCGCATGAAGTGGTGGGACGCTCATTGCAACACAAACCACACGATTTTCTTCTCAAAGTCAAGCCTCTTGCCTGATGTACTCTACCTTCATAAACATTTTAAACTTTAAATTCAAATTATAAATATAATATACCCTGTACGTAATGAAAAATAAACAAACCACTTAAACTCTCGCCTATAAAAACACCTTGGTTTCTTATTCATTCTTATACATAACTACTGCAGTACATTAGTACAAGTGGTTTTATTTCATAAAGGAAGTGTAAATTAAAAAAATTATATAAATACACATATTTAGCGCAGATTTGTTCGCACTCTGAAAAGATAGGTGGCGCTTTGAACCTTGATCTAAACGTTTTGGGTAATACTTGGCGGATGATTTGAAGATTGCCGCCTTATGCCGTATTTCTTGTAACTTGTAAAATGACATGGACCTACGCTGTACAGCACAATAAACGCAGGATACGTTGGAGCCCAGGAATACAACTTCAGTTTGTATCCCAATTTTCGAGATTGGGAGATTCAAATTCAATAAGCAGGTTAGGCTCACGTTTTGGCAATGTCTTAAATTTTAAGACTAGGTAGGGGTTGGGGTGTTGGTGCATAGTTAATTTTCACCCCAGTTTCAACAAACAAAATTTCAGAACAACACACACACACACACACACACACACACACACACACACACACACACACACACACACACACACACACACTGCTGGCCGATGTACATGTATGGGTATACAATGTGTGAAGTCCTCTGCCGTGTTATTGCGAAAACTTCACTCACCCACACATATCGTATATTCAGGAAGGATTGCCTCAAACTGATGTGGACTGACAGTGTGAATAACAAGTACATCTTCATTTGACGTGTTTCTTTGTTTGTCAAGTCCGCTTGAGGCAACAGTGCAGCAGTGTAGGACCTGTAAATAATCAAATAATTGAGTCGGAAGAAGACAATAGACAGATTGTTGAGAACAACGACCTTTCAGTCGTTCATGCAAGACGCGGGTGTACATGTTTGCTGCTATAACGCCGCACGATATTCCACCTATATACATGGCAGCGGCCTGTCAGTAATCGAGCCTGGATCAGACAACCCAGTGAACAACAGTATGAGCATCGGTACAGAGTTACTGATGTGTGTCACCGGATATCCGAATGTCTGAATAAAGCAGGAGTTTTGATGAAGTAGGTAATCATCGATATGTCGGACTCACGCAATAGGCCCCAGAACAAAAAAGTAAAATGATATGCTGAACAAATGCTTTTATTCAAATTCTACGCAAAATGTAGTTGCACTTAGTAGTGTGGTGAGGGTTAAGGTCGTATTAAAATTATTTCACGTGTTTACAGCCTAGCCCCTACGTTGACTGAGTTTGTAGTACCACCAAACAGATACGATGTCGCAGTTTAACATCAACACAACTTATATGGAGTCGGGACTGATCCGCCTTTAGTTTACTCACATGTATAATGTCCATGCAGCGGCAGGCAGGGTATAAACAAACAAAATCTAAACATGTTTGGTTTGATGCGCCGTGACTGGTATGGAGCTTCCGCTCTCCGTGTAGACATTGTATCCTCTACACCTTAAGAGTTTGAATCTCATAGCTCTACTTTAATGACATGGCCGCCAATTGAATTACACCATCTTGAAACATAAACGAGTCTAAGAGTGTTCCATGTAGAAAGTGACAAAGTGTGCGGTAGGTCAATACTATTTTGAGGTAAATATGCATCAGGAAAATGGTGTAAATTCTGACAGTAGTCAAGATGGCGGTAACTGTAATACTGACGTTCCTGTTGTTGCCATTTAATAAATCACACGATACAGAATCCATATCAATCGCGAGCCACAGAAATACTAAGATCATTACAGGAATCAGTAACGCCAAATCGTTGGATAAATAGTTCCCATGCAGTAATTTGCCAGCACGTACAGTCGCGTGTTACCAGTCGGACAATGTTTCTTAACGATTCGAAGGGATGCCTAAACCCTAAGGCGGGCCCCGAGCAAGTCAAAAAAAGAAGGCAGAACCATCAATATCCCCCGCAACGGCAAAATACCCTTCGTGAATATGTCTACAAGTTATGATTATGCCGAATGTTTTGGTGTGTAAGTAAAAAAGTGGAAGGAGAGCAATGAAAGGTTTTCAAAGTTGTCCTCCTGAAAGGAGCAAAACCACCAGTTTCAGTCTAAGTCAAACTTGTTGTGATGGAAAGGCCAAAATATTTTACCCAAAATTCAAAAATTACCAAAAGGCACCAATACCCATTAGACCGGACCATGTGCAAAGTTTGCTTAAGAAATAGTGAACAGTTTAGAGTTCTACTTGTCAAACTTGTTGCTATGGAAACGTAAAAGATATTTTATTCAGAATACCCAAATTATCAGAAGGCACCAGTACACCACCAGATTTATCTATGTGCCAAGTTTGGTGAAGAAATATTGAACGGATTTAAAGTCCTGCTCCGGAAAAGATAAATGTGCACGGACGGACGGAGCACATTTTAATACCCCCAGCAAAACGTGTTGCGGGGGATAAAAAATGTTTAATCGTAGATTAACATACGGCTACCGAACTTATTTTACAAAAAATACACCTGAGGTAATCTAGACTTGCATGGGGTGTATTGGATGTATTTCATCTGAATGGCAGAATAGTATTATCGCATTCTGTCGATCTCTTAGAATCTTTGTCGTTCCAGTTAAAACTCGGTGACGAGCCCGTCTTGTCCTATCTACAAGGCCCTGTTCCGAGATAATACTCTAATGAACGTACCCCGGCACATTCATGTTAATGTTTGTAATTAGAAACAACAGTCCAGGGACTCCATGATGAAGCGAAACCCAGGGGTGTTTTGGTAGCCCAGTGGTAAAAACCGTTTGTCCGTCACGGGGGTTCAATTCCTCACATGAATACACTGTGTGAAGTCCATTTCTGGTGTTCCCCGCCGTGATGTTGCTGGAATATTGGTAAGTGGCTTAAGACCCAACTTACTTAAGGGAAACGCTCCATTACGATCATGTGAGTTGGCACCCAATACCACACGAAGGAGCTGGGAGCCTTAACACAGTTACCACGTGGAGATTGTGGGATGTTGTTTTTTTATAGCTCTACAAAGGTAGGTTTTCTACAAAGGTTTTCCCTTACCCTTCCACTATTAATTAAAGCGTGTGATTTATGTTCTCGCTGAAAACTGTGAGGGACCAGACTGAAGTGACCTCGGCGAAATCAGCCTCTTTATAGCTGTATGCAAATGAAGGCCCTTTCCATAGAGAGGACATATGACGTCATCGCATGAGTCCCAAATCATCTTTGGCGCGCAAATGAAAGATGACGTCACAGAAGCGCGTGCCCATGACGTCATGGAGGTACGTCAGGAACCAAACTGCAAGCCTCTTTATGGCTGCATGCAAATGAAGGTACTTTCCTTTGAGCGGGTATATGACGTCATCGCATGTGTCTCATTGTCATCATTGGCGCGCAAATTGAAGATGACGTCACGGAGGCGCGTGCCCCATGACGTCATCAAGGTACGTGGAGTGTCTTTCCTTTAGTCTGATAGAGAAGCTCCAAGCATGCAAACCACACACGGTTCGGCTTACTTCGTCCTCTGCAACACAAACCAACTGTGTCTGTGTTGCCATACAGTTTTCTATGAAGTGTGTGATGAGCAGAGTCACCGTTTTTGCAGATGCCCACCGAAGCACCTGTTTGTCAGTTGTGACAAGCACAATAAAAACACCTGCAGCCACGGCAACAAACATGGTTACTGGCCTCATCTCAGTTGTTACTACGGCAAAGATGACCAATTCACTCTTGACCGTCCAACCAAGACCCAGAACCACCAAACATCTGGTACAGCTACAGCTGCAGACCATGCTCCGAAGAACACACCCCAACCTCATACAGGACACGGTGTTCTCACACAGCTGAATGACAAGATAATCAGCACCCAACAATGTTTACAGGACATGCAAGGTCAGCTCACACGTATCTTGCAGGTACGAGAACTCACGGAAGAACCCATGGAGATAACTTAGTGACCAAAGGCAGCAATCTATGGACCTGTGATGCCCTCAGGCCAAGTGTCCTTCAAGACTTCCCTACGTTTCCAACGGCCCTTTTCAGGGCCACAAAATTGGTCCAAAAATAGTACTTGAAACAGGTTTGAGAACCGACTGCTATATCTTAGCATCGTATCACAGACACAGAACCATGGCACACGTCGAGACAAGATACGAATGTCTGAATGAAGGGCAAGTATTTTGTTTTAGTCAATGATCATTGATGTGTCGGACTGAATGAGACTAGAACGAAACATTCCAGTGCAATGTATTCAAAATGTATTCTTACCATGAGGTGATTTGAAGTGGCATGTAAAATTGTGTCAAAATTGCTTCATGCATGTGTGAGTAACAGCTTTTGATCTTTCGCTCCGGTTTGACGATTTTGCAGCTCTAGCAAATTGAGATATTTCTCAATTTAACATTGACACCGCATTCTAACTAAATGTATAGTGGAGAGGCAGCCACTTAATCCAAAATGTGTTATTAATGTCAGTGTTCCAGTGTAGGGGTGTAACGAATAATACTGGGGCTAAGTTTACTTAGACTGTCATAGCCCGAGAGTTATTCCCCTTTTTCCGACGGCCGACTCACTGCGCATACTGCTAAATCAGATTGAGTTATCTCATTTACATCGATGTTTAACTAAACATTGTTTTTACCTTAATTGCTACCATATTCAACAGTAGAAATATGAGCCACTACCCTTGTGGCCGCGTGCAGATAAATAGACTTTTATCGTCATTTCGGCCGAAAACGAAGCTTGATGTAATTATCGCTACGCAGATTTGCTAAAGTCATCTATTCTGTAACGGAAATGGCAAGTGCGAAAAAGGTCAGTACGCACTGCTTCTGTAAATGGGGTGTCAAACTACAGCTACCATCTCAAAAACGCTTGGCCTTTGACAATCCAACTGGGCCTGCGAGATGGATGAGTGTTGCTTAGAACACATTGGCAATCCTTGGCATCGGCTGGAAGATTCTTGGACCGGTTCTATATGCTTTGATGTCATTTAGTTTTAAATACAGGTATCGTAGAGCTGATATACATGACGCCATCGCACGTTTCCTGTGTCGCCATCCAAGCGCGTGTATAAGCGTTATTATCATCGTGCCGCGTATGGAAAATAATAGAGTGAGTGATTGAGTGAGTTTAGTTTCACGCCGCACTCAGCAGTATTCCAGCTATATGGCGGCGGTCTGTAAATAATCGAGTCTGGACCAGACAATCCAGTGATCAACAACATGAGCATCGATCTGCGGAATTGGGAACCGATGACATATGTCAACCAAGTCAGCAAGTCTGACCACCCGATCCCGTTAGTCTTACGACAAGCTTAGTCGCCTTTTGTGGCAAGCATAGGTTGCTGAAGGCCTATACTACCCCGGGACCTTCACGGGTCGGAAAATAATAGAAGCTAAGAGGCAGTGATAGAGAATTATATGCATTTATAATACCCTGTTAAATTGCTACTATGGCGCGTACTGATACCAGTAGTGTAAATGGAGGATATCGTCATAGTAGCAGTGATCCATGTCGTCATCGGGTACTGTTCCCTGCTGATCACTTGTTGCGAGATGTGCGAGACGGGTCCCAGTTTACCCTTCAGTCTGATATAGAAGCAGACGCCACCCATTTAGTCCCTCTTCGATGACCTTGAAGTTGCCAAACAGTTTTCTGTGAATTGTTTGATTATCAGATATATCGTTTGACACCTAGCATGGCAACATGCCGTTACTGGAGCCTCATCTCTGTTGATACTGTGGCAAGGATGACCATATCACCTATGTCCAACCAAGACCCAGAACTAGCACGCATCTGATACAGCTACAGTTGCAGACCAACATCTGAAGCGCATACCTCAACCTCGTCCACAGCATATGGTATACTCATTTCTGTGAATGACAAAAAGACCACAAACTTCGAAAAGGTTTCCCCAAGCACTGTTTGAATAGTCAAGACTAAAACTGTAGCTATCATGCTTGAAAATATCTGCAACAATATCATGACTGAAAATATCTGCAACAACATCAGTATTTTCCGCTTCGTACGTGCATCCGGTTCAGTGGACAATAATAGTTCAAAGATGACGAAAAGAAGAACATCATGTGAAATTATACAAACACAGAAAGCGTAATATATGAGGACATACGGATTTTCTGGAAAAACGACATGCAAGTAGAAACCTATATAAGAACTATTCAAATTTGACAAATGAGGAAAAACGTACTTGTGATTTCGTTGCCGATCCTCCCATTGCAAACAGACGCTGGCACACAGAGCAAACATCACTCATGCACTTGATCATTTTAGAATTTGCACATTCTGTGATAATGAACTGAACAACATTTTCTTAGTTCTGTTGTTATGAAGACAGTAAATTTGATTTGTTAAACAAATTCAATTCTACTTTTGACAACAAAAACTGAAAAATCGTAAAACAAACCTGTTTTATTGCAAACAGTTACAACTTAATTCAATTTTTATTGAATTTCTGGCATGAGCGTTTATCTAAGAAGTTGAAAAAACGCATTTTGTGCATGTGACATGTATTAGTGTTTAGTGAATGTATCCTGATTTAGTGAGGAGACTTCAGTGACTAGCAAACCTTATATGCCTGGATGTCATTTCTTAAAGGTGAATGCAACTTAGCTATCGGGTAATATCATAGCGAACATTTGATGTTTAAATACACCATGTCCGTTATTTTTCTCACTCAGTGACATCCCCACCCAGGTCAGACCACGTCTACAGTGCCATCTCGAGCGTCAACATGAACCGGTCAACGCAACCTTGAAACCAAACACTACTACCAAATATTAGTGTAAGTGACAGGAAAGTAAGTAAGGAAAATTGTCATTTTGTGAGTGTCACTGAAATGTTATTAAATGTATACATCACCATCCCATTACCATTCCTTGTTCGTTTCATTATAGCCCCATTAAGCAAGGGGGTGTATATACTTCTATTGCTTGAATCCAAAGACAGACACCATAACATTTTCTTGCTGATTTTACGAGTGTTTGTCTTATTCTGCGCTATGCATTCAATCGTGGCTAATCCAATGTGTTAGAGAGCACCTCCCACGATTCACGCACATGAACGTTGGTGGGTCCGGTTGACCATGCGTGGCCGTGTCAATGTTAAGTCAATATTGAGAGATGCCAAGATTACAAAGGATTAGACAGACATTAGATGGCGATTTAAACAATAGCCATGACATGCATCGGGTAAGGCCTGGAGCTTTCGCCGTTCGCTTGTCCCGCCTACGGCCCGAATTCAATTCCCCCACGGGTACATTGTAGGAAGCCCATTCCCGATACCCCTGGCTAAAAAAGTCAACGTTTAACGGCATCGCTCATAGCGATCTTACAACAATAAATGTTGTAATACCACACAACAGTTGTCATTGGTGCACATATATTTGTTTGAAATGTATGTTAATATTTAACATTGCATTCCATACCTGTGCGAATATTTATTTCGAACTTTCGCCAAGCCCAGATTACTTTCAGATGACAATAAGCCTTCAACATATCAATAGCTTAGTTTTATTGTTTGTTTTTTCACGTGTAATATAAATTATTGCAATACCCTGTAGTTCTGCGGTCGACATGACAGGACATTGGACGATTGAGTGATGGGATTATACGTGCGGTTGGTTTAATCTGTGGTGTGTGTGTGTGTGTGTGTGTGTGTGTGTGTGTGTGTGTGTGTGTGTGTGTGTGTGTGTGTGTGTGTGTGTGTGTGTGTGTGTGTGTGTGTGTTTTCGTGAATGGCATATTTTACCTAACTCAATTACTAGTAACGATTACCTCTTCAGTGCTTCAAGGAATGGTACGCAAAATGTCAGGCTTGGAGTTTAGGCTTGAGACAAAACAGAACAAATAGAGCTAGATACAGTTGTCAGCACTTCTCATTCATCAGTATGTTGTGGGTTATGTTCCGTTTCCATTGTCGTTCACCACGAGACTTTCTTTCAAAACATGTTGATAATGTACAGACTTCAGACTCGGCTGCACACGTTTATGAATAACAACAATCACAACTTGTTTTCCTACCCTGCTGATGCAAATGTGTGCTATTATTAAGTGGTTTCAGGACTCACAAAACAACATGAAAAATAGATTAGTCTAATTATAAGTTCTATAACAATTAAGATATTTATGAGTTTTGTCAAACTTGTCAGTAGTCCAGCTATATATTTGACGGTGGTCTGGAAGAAACTGAGTCTAGACCAGACAATCTAGTGACTGGCGTCAGCTGGGACATGATGACATCAATATTAAAGTCAGCGAGTTTGACCAGCCAATCGCAAAAGCGACCTAGCTCTTACGACAAGCATGGGTAAATCGTTGACGACCAACTCCGACCTGAAACATCCGTAAAAGGTCTTCGCTGCTTTCATCGCCATAGCTTCAGACCTGTTTGCAATTTGCATGGAATGATTTAAAGAATAGTAAGCTCCATTTGCACTAAGCAGGAAAATACAATAAAATATATGTGTTTATTAGATTAGTAAACAGACATGAAACAAGTGGGACATGTGCAGAAATGCAACTGCTGCAGGCATAGTAATATTGATGTTTCTGTTTGTGAACACTTCGAGACAGGAGGTTGCACAAATCGATCTAAGCGATTGCGTAACAAAGGCAACACATGCCTTTTTGCTAGGCAATATAAATTGTTATGTTCTGTCAGCATACGTTGCCTATGTCTTACCTATGTATTTAACTGCATAAACTGACAACTGATGTATTTATGCACAAATTATACATATTCATGCGTCCCTGTTTCATACTGAGCTACTTCCCAATTTGGCTTGCCGAACAAACGTAAGCTGCAACGTGACTGTGATCTCGACCTATCAAAATATCCACATATCGATTCGTTGAATATTCATATGCACACGTGAGGGGTCATCTCAAAACATTGTTTACATTATGTTTTTTGAAACGTGCTCCGTTGAACAATAAAATGTATAATTTAAGTATAAGAGGGTAGATTTAAATAAAGTTATTAATTCATAGTTTGTAATTTTACAAATAATCTAGAAATTATATTTCATTCTATTGTGAACAGCATGTTGTTCTGAGTCCACGGCAGTCATTATAAATATACCAAGAAAGTTTATAGAATTGTAACGAATCTCCTACCGTGTATTGTGTAAATTATGATGGTTCCTAATCTGAATTTTATATGCAATCAAGACGAATGTTGCGAACTTGTAAAGAAGTTATGAAAGAAAGTATTATCAGATGAAATGAGATATGTTGTCGAAATTACTGATGCAAAAAAAAACCCAAACGCTTTACCATTTGACTGACGTTTACGGTATATGTGTGATCGTTTTTCTTAAATTTGACACTTTAATTATAAATCCAAAAATCATATGCCTTTCTCTAATAGGACATGTTCAGTGAAAGAACGGAAATGTTTTAAGCACGAAATAATATCGAGGATGACAACGACGAGTGTCTATACGCCCCCTACCATATACAAATGGGCATGCGCAGTTAACTTTCCATGAAGTGGCAGCATGTTGATGACGTCAGGAATGTAAAACATTGCGACGGGGCCATGGACTCTGTATTTCCAATTTGAATAGTTAATCGATTCAATGCTATTATATGGTCATACGCCACATTAGTGCAGAAATTTTCATTAAAGGACATATGTAGATGCTATTGTCGTATGTGGAGTTCCATGCACATGAACCTGATGTCAACACCTTACAGCAAGGCATGACAGTTCCTTGATATTAACAATGCTAGATCGGGGCACCCTATAACTATAGTAGAGGAAGCAGAAAGGGTGAACGGTCGGTCAAGAGCGGTACTTTTCTTCGAAGAAAACCCATTATTACAAGTCAAATATTGGATCAACGAATACCGCTCCTTTGCTGTCTACATATGAAAGTGCGATTTCCTGACAGAAAGAGTTTTGGCTCTAGGACATAATATCCGGTACATAATTCTCCGCGTGTTGGTAATCACACTACGTTGTAGATGAAGGAACCGCCATCTTGGAGTGTGAACCACAAAGAAATGGCTCATATTGCGGACTCTACAGGTAATTTATGTGCCTGATTTGTCGTGTAGGACACATGTAATTAGGATTCTAACATTCATTATATGTACATGTAAGTATATTTTGACGTTGTAACTTCAAGCATTCAATGTTTTAGCTGAATGTTCGGAGAAATGCCTCCCGTACAGTTCACAAGTTTGACATAGATGCTCCAAATAGCATACCTAACCTACTGAGCCTAAGGGTTGTTGTTGTTAGTATTTACGGGGCCGTATTTACATTATCTTTAATTACGTGCAAATATTCTGAAAGATGTATGCAGTGATTGTATACACCGTCTTCCATTTTGCCGTCTTCTGTCTCATCTACAATAGCGTTCGTCACTTAGTGACGTTCAAACGTTTCATCTGAAGTTTGGGACCTGTGTGAATATTTTATGACAGTAAAAATGAAAATGCTGATGATGCAGTCATCAAATGTCAGTAGAATTAATGCTTTAATCATGATTGTATTGTCAGTGCCTTTTGATTATTTGTACCTTTAAGTATTATGAAGTAGGAGAGTTACCAAAGGAAAGATAAATATAGATCGAAACTGTATTAAGCATCCTTTAAAAGTGGTTGAAGTGTATATCAGTGTTTCCAGTAAGAGGTATGTGGTGTGATATCATTATATATTTAGGTGATAAACATCATGTATTGTCAAATTTCCGGGTGTTATTGAGTATTCGAAACACGAGAATGCGTCTGTTTCAAATGAAATATTCAACCTAAACATGTTTCATTGATTGTATCTGAACACACTGAAAGACATGAAAATGCCCCTCAAGGAAAGTTTTCCTCATTTTTAAAATTATGGGGGATACAGGCAGAAATCATGTGGAAAGTGCTAGGGGGACGGCTTGAATATTGATAGCTAAAAACTGAGGATGAAAGTCTGAACACTTCAAAAGTTCAATATCTTGTGGTACTAAGTAGTAGCATGAACCAATTTTTGTTCTCACCTGTTGTCTCATATCACTGTTGTTTATTGTGTTTATGGGTTTGAAATTGGAAGTTGAAGGGCCTACAGGAATTGGGATAGAGAACTGTGACAATTGGACATTTTTCGAGATTACTCGGCATTTTTTGAATTCAGAATGGGCCACTGCCCATGCATCAGTAGTAAACTTCAAAATTTTGATGGGCCATTTTTCATTCTGTTGTGCAAAATGGCGGATGGCCTCAGCCTATTCCAGTCCCTGGGCCTAAAGATCACATATACTCAAGGGGGTTACAAATCCATTAATCATTTATTAACATTATTATAAACTACCCATTTTAACATGTAAGTACCTTAAATTAGCCTTGTTGAGCGCACAATTCTCAACACTATGGTTCACCACGTCTTTGTTGAAGTCGGGAAATCAGCAAATTGATGAGCTTTTATTAACACATTTTATATGCAACTACCTGAAAATCCTTCCTTGCATGACATCACTTCAGGGCTCTGGCAACAGAGTGGTTTCATGGTGGGCGAGAGTGAAGCAGACGACTTTTTGGCACCTTTCAATGTCTCTGTATTGATTAACCACATGTTTTTTAAGAATGAATTTGGTGTTCCGCTTAAGATTAACCACAAGTCTTTCATATGAAATGGTTAAAAGAGTAAAAAAAAATGTGAGTCTCAGTGGTTTTCTAAGGGTTCAAGGCCCCTTCAGTGGCTCGAGCCTGACATGGTGTGTACCTTTGCAGGTTGCATTTGTTATGAATGCAAAACACAAAGGTGCAATACCACCACAATGATGTACATTTTTTTGTGTGGCCCATTTTGTACCAGTTGTTTTTGACATATTTTGATCCATCTTGGAAATAATGTTGTGTTTAAAAACTGTAAAATCTTGCATCTTTTTTGACAGAATATTTTTTAGAATTGCATTGTTGATATTGTGAATGCATTGAGCATGTGCTGTGTACATTATGCCTTAAAATCTTTTGTGATCAATTTTGCTACAGGTCACCAACAGAACTGAATAATCTCAAATAACTTCTAATATTTACCAGTTGCTGTCTCTACACAGTGTTGTATTGTTGCAGGTCTAGCAGAGCTTGCTCATCGAGAGTACCAGGCAGCAGACTATGAGCATGCTGAACAGCACTGTATGCAGTTATGGAGGCAAGAACCTGACAACACAGGGGTTCTTTTGCTTCTCAGTTCTATCCACTTCCAGTGCAGGAGGCTTGATAGGTCAGTTGTCACTGTAAAAATCACAGCTTTCCTCTTCCTGTTTGGGCATGTCTCGTCTTGTCATGGTTAATTAAACGGCAGGTTTTCCGTTGGCTTGGTGTCTGATGTTTTTTTTGATTATATTTACATGGTTCTACCTTGTTTATATAAATATGTATCTCCTATAACAGACAGAATCCTGCATCTATATAAGCAGCTTTTTTATGCTTAGTTTTCTCTTAAAAGATAGATATTTAAAAGTTCAAAAGGTATATGTGAATGTCCACTTTCGCGACTTGGTAAGCTGTGCTCTCTTTGGTCAATCTCAAAGGTTAATTGACGGGACCCTCTAGGTTTTTTGGACCCAGTGTAGGAGTGTAACAAATAACACTGGGGCTAAGTTTTCTTAGACTGGTAAGTCACATCATATCACTCATGGCAAATATTTTTCTGTATATCCGAGTTTGTATTCTGTATGTATAAGCACCAGTTCAAAATTTCTTTTAACACGGAATATATTCCAGATTGACAAAATATCTGGAGTTTGCATGGAGTGTTTGCTCATGTTATGCATTCGTGTCATGTATTGATTATCCAGCTGTTGGGCACCAACTAAGAAAGATACATGCATGACATTTTGCTGGAGCCTGTCCATGGCATCTTTTGTGGGAGGAATAATTTTGGATTCAAGAAATTAAACATTGATGTCTGGGGGTCTTCATGTTGTGATTTAACTTGGGGTCTGTCTGGACAGAAGTGATAAAAAGGTCTCTAAGGCCGCCCTTAATTCTGAACAGTGGATCATTGTATTGACTCAGTCATTTTGACATGATTTCATGAAAGGTAGGGGTGATTCTGGTGGTCTCTCTGTCTCTTCTCTTATTGGAAGAAAATGCCACTGGTACTTGAGATTAGATTTTGAGTCTACAGAGTGATGTCTTGTCCAGTAACATGTATTCAACTTTGTAAAGATATGATTTTACTGGTCTGCATGTAAGACTAAAATCTGATAAATGTAATTCCTTTATTCAGACACAAGATAGTTTTTGTAGAGTTTTCGGTGGTGACTGTGGTAATGTTATTGAGATTGTTCTCATGGTTTGATGTTATTTTTGATATTGTTGAATTAATTACAAATGATTTTTTTTTACAGATCTGCATACTTCAGCCAACTTGCCATTAAACAGAATCCCATGCTAGCAGAGGCATACTCAAATCTAGGCAATGTATATAAGGAAAGGGGGCAGTTGCAGGAAGCACTAGATAATTACAGACATGCTGTGAGGTTAAAACCTGACTTTATTGATGGATATATCAACTTAGCAGCAGCCTTGGTGGCAGCAGGAGACATGGAACAGGCGGTGCAAGCATATGTGACTGCATTACAGTATAATCCAGTAAGTTCCTACTTGCCACTGCATAGGTGGAAAAACCTGTTTTTTAGGCAAAAAAACCCAGGCTGTATTATTGTTTCGTTCTTCAGAATGTTTAAGATAGTTGTCGTGTGCTGTGAGTCTTTTTTTTTTTTCTTGTCAGTTTCGTAATTAAGGTCAGTTATGTGCTGTCTGTTTTGTGGTATAAGCTTAAAATTGTTTTCATCTCTTTTTTTCTATTTGAGGTTTTCACGAATTAGTTAATTGGTGAAATGCTGTCACTCCCATACTTTGGACTAACTTGTCTACAGTTGCTTTAATTAATGGTGAACTTTCCTTGACTTTCTAGGACCTGTATTGTGTGAGAAGTGATCTTGGCAACCTCCTAAAAGCTCTTGGAAGGCTGGATGAGGCCAAGGTATGTCCACCCAGCTTGTGTGCCAGCTCATCCTGCACCATAGCTAGGTCTTAAACCTACCTAAAGTGACATTATTATATACATATGACATATCCATGTTAGAACATTATGTTGCAACCAAAGCATTCCCATAGGATTGATTTTGCTAATAGCTATTGTGCAGTTGTTCACAGGACTGGATAGACAGTTGTTTCTGTTTGACAAACACGACCACATTCTGGAAACATATTTGTTTGTACTGCTGCTTATGTGTATTTCAGTTGCCCAGGGTTGTTTCCTCACCCATAGAATGAATTTGAATGTTCAAAACACCGATACAGAACACACCTTTCTTAAGTAAATGTTGCTTATGGAAATATTCAAATCTACTCTATGGAGAATAGCAGATTTTGAGCATTTTGTCAAGGGGAGAGATGATTTTGTTTTCCTTCCAATACCAAACTAAATGTTGAATTCAGTTACTTGAAATTTAACCATTTAGTTGTCAGATTTTTACGTTTTTATGTATTTGTCAGAAAAGAAACATATTTTAGACACTTGAAATTTCATCATTTGGTGGTGAAATGTTTGGGGGTTAGGTCTATGTTTAAACAATGTTATCCTGGTCCAAGGTTACTGAGAAATCTGCTATGTGTAGGTTTTGAGCTAAGAATGACATGGCTGGAATGTGTAGTCTCTCAATGAGAAGAGATGGAGGCCCTGTCACTCGAAGCTAAAGCACGGAGCAACACTGGGGTAAGCCGAAGATTGGTAGAATTTAAGTCATTCCAATGAAAATATTTGGTCTACTTTTGTCGAGAAGCAGACTGTCTCTCCAAATGCTTGTTTATTCGTCTGAACCCAAGACGCTGGCAGCGCATGAAGAAATATCAATCATAGTGAATAACATCATTGTTGTTTTTTCCCCATTGTCTTGGTAATAACACCAATGTGATGTAGTGAGGTTGACATGGTGAGATTGATTGTTGGGGCAAGACCCACACCAGAATCCTACTGATTTTGAGACATCAAGAAAGTCTGAATTTACAACATTCTTTTACTGATTCCTGAGTGATATTGCTCTTGAATCATGGAACTACGGGATATCTTAACGAAAATATTATTTGCGGCAATTGCAAGTAAAATTTCTGTTCAAAGCAATGCTGTTTGATATGCTAGATCAAACCTCTGCTTTTCTGATTGAACATTAGTTCGTTCTGATCAAGATACTTGATCTGATGTCTGATCTGTGGACTGATATCTCAATGCACTGAGACATGAGATCTCACATGGTTGACTTATATTCTGTACACCAAGGATGAGATTTGCTATGATTGGGTATTCTGTTTATCTTCTCCATTTTTCGATTCATACTGGTCATTTGCAGATTTTTTTCAACTATGCCTCCACATGAGATAGAAGGTATCATAATATTGGCAATGATCTAACATTCATATGGAGTAAGTGCAACCAAAAACCAATTAATATTTGTGCTGTGTTAAAAGCTACTTTGTGTAAAGAAGTAAAGTGAAATATTGAGGTGTTTCTGTCAGTGATTTGTTAGATCATTCTCAGTGAACTGTTCGAAAAAAAAATGACACAAGTGAAATATTACATCTCTGCGTTGTGCTTTTTGTGGGGTTATTGTTAAATGTATGCTGTAAGAAAACTTGATGCCTTCTACCTTGGAGAGAATAATTTGTATAAAGAAAATGTTGGGAAAGCTTTGGTTCCCCAAAACACGTCTGTAACATTGGTAACTGTATTTGATGTCAAGTAGTTCTGGCATCAGTAATGAGATGCCTGAACAAGATTATGCCAATTGTTAATAATGCTGTTTGTTCTGCAATTTGAATTTCAATATTAATCTCCAATCTTTTACTATTTCTGCACTAGCATTTAGGCAAGAGAGAGTGTGCTTTGATTATGGGGTGAGGTAAATGAGCATCGAATCAACGGAGCCCAATCCCACCCACTCATCGAGGCGGAAGTGTTATCCGAACCGGTATGAATACTTGTACTGTTGCCACCATAGTTTGGCAGGTATTGTATCAACAACAATGGATGTAGTCTGTTATCTTCAAACAAAAAAACAGCCAAAATTGACTTTTCCTTTCTTTTCCTCTTGGCTGTCTGTGCCAAATAAATCGTCCACATAAAAGCTATGTACTTCCCAGTTTTGACTGTCTTTGGATTTCTCTTTTTTTTTTTTGCTCTTATCCCAACTGTGAGAAAAGATCTTTTTGTAGGAACAACTCCAATTGTTCTGCGTTTGCGATTGAAGGGCGCGCGTTTTATTTTGCGCAGGCGGTCGCGCGATTGCTTCATTTTCTTTAATCCATTGGGCGAAGGTGTTGCAAACCCTACTGTGTTTTTCTAACATTGTTCAGTTTTTCATCTCAATACCCTTGATGCTTCATTTCAGCTTTGAAACTTCAGCAACCATGATTATATGTGTGGTTTCCAAAAGGATTTCAGAAGATGAAGTTTGGACCTAGTGAGTTGAGGGTTGTCGTGCCATCGATATATGTTGTAGCCAAACCTTCAGCCCGTCTAGTGTCATGCGCTTGCGGTTCGCACTAGGGCAGTCGCATTCAGCGAGAGAAGCAGAGCTTGCGTACCTCATTTTTGACTCTTTACTAAAAGCATTTTTTCTTTTGTCCCTCCCTCTTTGTTCACGCCCCCTACAGGCCTGCTATTTAAAAGCTATAGAGACATGTCCAAACTTTGCCGTGGCATGGAGCAACCTGGGATGTGTGTTCAACGCTCAGGGCGAAATCTGGTTGGCTATTCATCATTTTGAGAAGGTAATTGTGAAAAATATTACCTTTAAATGTAAAGATTGCAGTTATTATCCATGAATTTGTGTAATAATGTAGCATTTCTAGCTTACAAGCATCTCATGGTACTAGAATTAAGCTGTGTCATATGAGTGGCAGACCCCAGTTTTGGGAGTCAAGTATATGGTGATACTAGACAGACTGACAGGTTTTTTTATTGTTCAGATCTTAGAACACCCACAAAGTGTAGTTACAGTGGTAGTATAGCATGGGATCGTGAAAGTTTTCAAATTCATTAATTTTCAATAGACATACGCGAATGTGGCAAGTTTATTACAGTAATCTTGATGCGTGATAAATAAGAGTAATGTTGTGTAACAGTAATCTTCCTTTGCTGCATTATAAGTTCCTTATGGAAGCTTCACACACCATTCTCTCACTTTTAGGCAGTTGCATTGGACCCTAATTTCCTGGATGCCTATATTAATCTGGGAAATGTATTGAAAGAAGCAAGAATATTTGACAGGTAATTATTGTCTTGTAAACTTTCATTTTTATATCTTTTTCAGGGAAAGCAGTTTGTAAACTGAAACTTTGCAATAAGGTGACATCTAGATAAAATGAAAGTTATTGGCTAGAAGTTTGCAATAGATTTGTAGACCTCATTGGTATGAATACTTGGCTCCTTCCTGGCATGTTGACATTTCTTTTGGTGTATTGTGAAAAGAAACATCGCCTTGTGAAGGATAATTCTTTAAAGTTTGGAGTAAGAATGCTGTTTTGATTTACGTTTCAGAGCTGTTGCTGCGTATCTCCGAGCTTTGAATCTCAGTCCAAACCATGCAGTTGTACATGGTAACCTGGCTTGTGTTTACTATGAACAAGGGTATGTAAAATTATGTACCATTTACTGAGCAGAAAAAGTTGAGAATGGATAGATTTGATTGTACATATATTCATCTTAACTACCAAAGCAGTAATGTGATCTAACCCCTTTAGTTCAGTATCTATATGTTGTATATATTTATGCAGCTAGTGGGAATGACTGAACATTAACTATAGATTCTAAAAGTAATATCAGCCAGATATTGCCGAAACACTCCAATGGGGTACCTTAGTGGTTAGGGACTTCGCTTGTCGTGCCAGTCTGGATTCAATTCCCCACTTGGTCACAATGTGTGAAACACGCTTTTGTTGTTCCTCACTGTTATATGTATAGAGATATTGCTAAAGTGGTTTGAAATCATACTTGCTCAGTCACTTATATAACGAGTGAATGATTAAAGGTGTACTGTATTAGTTATGTCAGTAGTTGGTAATGACAAGGCTTCTGTCCCTTGTATGAGGCTCCTTGCACTAAGGTTACCCAAGTGTAAGGTAACCTTAGTGCAGTGTTAGAGAATTGGAGTTAAGGTTAACCTTAGTAAACGTTGCTTTGTGAAAGGAGTCCCAGCTGGTTTGCCTTTCAACTGTTGGCCTGTTTTCAGACTCATTGATCTGGCAATTGACACATACAAGAGGGCAATAGAACTGCAGCCTAACTTCCCTGATGCCTATTGTAATCTTGCCAATGCTCTGAAAGAAAAGGGTCAGGTAAGTATTCCTTGAACTGGTGGAGCTTTCCCTCCTCACATATATTTCTTTCAAAATGAGGAAGGAATGTTAATGGGTTCTCCCGACGAAAAGTGGCTAGGAACAACAGCATTTAGATTCTATAGTAGCAAAGTTTTAAACTGAATTTGAATGTCTGTTTTTATTTAGGATTTGATAACTTGAAGAAGTTATTGCTAGTTATTTTATATGAATTCATGAAACAGGGAATTTATTAAACAGGGAGAATTTGTGGAAGAGGAGCAGAGAAATTGAATTCTACGTTTACTAGTGTCGTCAAGACAAATTTGTGTCACACATAACACTAATTACAGTTTAAACTTGGAATTCAAATGAAATGTTGAAAGACATAGAGCTATATGCTGTGTGTTATGTGCGGTAAATAACTTAGTCCCGATTGGTGTAGGTGAAGGAAGCTGAGGAGTGCTACAACACAGCACTGCAACTATGTCCCACTCATGCAGACTCTCTCAACAATCTCGCCAACATCAAGAGGGAGCAGGGCAACACAGAGGAGGCTGTCAAGCTCTACCTAAAGGCATTGGAGGTAGCTATTTCATTCAAACTTTCAATCTGCCTACACGTATCATGTTCATTTTCATGTGGTAGATGTAAAAGTGTCATTGGTGACCATCTCTATGGTCCTGTATTGACGAGTATCTGGCCAGAGTGGAAGGCTGGAGGGTCTATGCCATGCCAAGTTATAGCAGAGAAGATACTGTTGCCCTGTCTTATGCTTAGCTTCAAAGGAGTCTGTATTATGCTTATCATTAACATAGTATCTCAGTAGGTTAGTACAGTACTGGGCCTAGATTTTTGAAGCTCTCCCAGCGCTAAGATAGTCATATCTGGCCACAGCATGAAAGTCAGACACATGCTCATATACACATATTGCTAAATGAATGGTATGCAATTTCAAAGTGTTTTCCTTGCAGGTCTATCCAGAGTTTGCAGTAGCCCATTCAAACCTGGCTAGTGTTTTACAGCAACAAGGAAAACTCCATGAAGCACTCATGCATTATAAGGAAGCAATTAGGTAGGAAACCTGAAAGTCTTATGACTGATTATATATGCAGTAGAGAGTATTGCCACTTTAAACTGCCTGTCAATTTCTTTTTATTAACATCAGTAACATCATTCTCAATTCTTAACTAGTTGTTTTTATATGGATATTCTGAATTTTTAAATGCCAGAAGAGCCAGCTTCTGCTCAGTTTAAGGCAAAACAATAATGATGTTTATGATTTTACAAGAATGAGCAGTTAGTCACTTTTAGTGATGAGGCAGGTTGAAAAATGCTAGAGTAAGCAGGAGTTGGTGACAGTGTCTATATGAAGGATAACCTTTTTTGCAGGATATCTCCAACATTTGCGGATGCATACTCCAACATGGGCAACACATTGAAGGAGATGCAGGACATTCAAGGTGCACTGCAGTGCTATACAAGGGCCATACAAATCAACCCTGCCTTTGCTGATGCTCACAGCAACCTGGCCTCCATCCACAAAGACTCTGGCAACATCCCAGAAGCCATAGCATCCTACAGAACAGCCCTCAAGCTCAAACCTGACTTTCCTGACGCTTATTGTAATCTTGCTCATTGTCTGCAGGTATAACTGAACTTCATTTTTTCTTCAGAAATGTTATGTGTTAGTGTTTGTGTGAAGATTTGAGTCAGGATTCAAGTTGGATGGGCATTCTAGAAAACACTGTCATTACAATTTACAGGTGGATGTGTTACAGCATTGCCATGCCCTGAAGCCAGGGCTTTCCACAGTCTTGTATGACATTTAGGCATATTTTGGAACCATTTGGGATTTTGATTCTTCAGCAGGAATTTACTTTGTACCTTGTCCTTATCATCAGTCTTTGGAAAGTCAGGTGTGTGAAGTGAAGTGTTACACGTCATTTCTGTCCTCTGTTAAGGTAGTAATGGTGCTTTTTGCTGCTTGTACATGCCAAACCCAGTTAAATGATTGATAGCCCATCACAAGCCACTGTTGAGACTTGACATTGTGCAGCAACTGGCCCATGATAGCTGTTGAACAGATTCTGACCACCTTACATTTTCCTGATTGAACAGTGCTGCATCGGTCTTGTTTCTTGGAAAGTGTGGTAATCCAAAATATTTATCTTGGAACAGTACTATCTTGATTGTATCACTGAAGATCTTTTTTCCAGAGTCTGACTTTAAATACATTGTTAACAGTTGTCAAAAGGTAAGAAATGGTACAACTTAGTTCTTGTCAGACGTTTACACCATTCTGCTTGTTCCAGATTGTGTGTGACTGGACAGACTACAATAGTCGAATGAAGCGTCTAGTTCAGATAGTACAAGATCAGCTTGAGAAGAACCGTCTTCCATCAGTCCATCCACATCACAGTATGCTTTACCCCCTCTCTCACTCAATGAGGAAGGCCATTGCAGCCAGACATGCCAGTCTCTGTTTAGAAAAGGTAAAAAGCTCTAGCAAAACAAGTGTATGTTTCAGTTTCTTCCAGAGTAAAACTAAAACTTTGTCTTAACGTATATCATATGCCCATTAGGAGATAACCATCATGTGTTGGCCAATTTCTGGGTGGTATTGAGTATTTGAAGCACAGGAATACATTTGGAACCGATGGTGTCAGGCGGAGATTTCAGATGAAATATTCCTGTGCTCCAAATACTCAATAACACCTGGAAATAGGCCTTCACATGTATTGACATTGTAAACAAAAATGTAAACCAGCAGATTTTACTGTCAGTGCCTTTTTACATTGAGTACGGGTACAGCAGTGAAGTGTCATCAGCTTGCCATTTCAGTTGGTTCCCATGGTAGCATTTTGGGCTGCTTATTTGTGATGCCATTCTGACTTTACATCACAATATGATTTGAATCACGTCACCACTGTGGATGATACAACAAAACAATTGTTTGCAATGTTTCTATCAATCTATGTGTCAAATACGCAGCGAATAGTCTTGCAGTTTCCTGGAATAGAAGACAATTTAATCATGGTTTTCAACCAATAAGATTACAGAACACAGTGAATTTTGGTTTACAATTTGAAATAACTGTTAGCAATTGTATTTGGCATTGTTCTGTTCCTGATGTTTAAAGGTTTAGCATAAGGAGAATATGAGGCCTTATATTTTTATCCCCCGGCATGTAATACGGTTGGATATAGTCGACGCCATGTCTGTCCGTCCGTCTGTCCGTCCGTCCGTCCGTCCGTCCGTCCGTCCGTCCGTCCGTAATCATTTTGTTTCCGGAGCATAACTCAGAAACCGTTCAATATTTTTAGACCAAACTTGATAGATATAATGATCTCTACCTATAGTTGTGCCTTTTGCTATTTACAGAGTTTGGGCATTTTTATTTTTTTTGTTTTTCCATGGAACATTTTGGTGTTAGTCAAGTGGTGGGGCAGGCTTCGTTTCCGGAGCATAACTCAAAAACCGTTCAATATTGTTTTGCAAAACTTGGTAGATATATGTGACAGACCCTGAAGTGGTGCCTTTTGCTGTGTACAGGTTTTTGTGAGTTATTATTTTCTCGGTTTCCATGGAAATGTTTCGGACTTAGTCTCAAAATGGAGGAATGGGCTTCGTTTCCAGAGCAGAACTCAAAAACTGGCCAATTTTTTTCTGCAAAACTTGGTAGATATACCAATCAGAAGCTGCAATGGTGCCTTTTGCTAGTTACAGGTTTTTGTCATTTCTTAGTTTCTCGGTTTCCATGGAAACGATTCAGACTTTGTATCAAAAGTGAGAGATGTGTTTCGTTTCCGGAGCAGAACTCAAAAACTTCTAAAGATCTTTCAGCAAAACTTGGTAGATATGTGTGGCAGACCCCAGAGTGGTGCCTTTTGCTATTTATAGGTTTTTGTGATTTATCATTTTCTTGGTTTCCATGGAAACATTTTGGACTTAAGTCTCAAGCTGGAGGTATGGGCTTCGTTTCTGGAGCAGAACTCAAAAACCATTCAATATTTTTTAGCAAAACTTGCTAGATATATCAATCAGAACCTAAAGTGGTGCCTTTTGCTCTTTTCAGGTTTTAGTGATTTATTATTTTCTTGGTTTCCATGGAAACGTTATGGACTTAGTCTCAAAAGTGAGAGGTGTGTTTCATTTCTGAAGCAGAACTCGAAAACTTCTTAATATCTGTTAGTAAAACTTGGTAGATATGTGTGGCAGACCCCAAAGTGGTGCCTTTTGCTATTTCCCTTTTTTTTATGTATTATTTTCTTGTTTCCATGAGCATGTTGCTGACTTTGTTTCCAGAGCACAGCTTGAAAACCATTTCATATCTTTCAAAAGATCTTGGTAGATATACGAGACAGATCTTGAAATGGTGACTTTTTCTGATTACAGATATATGGCATTTATACTTTTCATAAATTCCATGGAAACAATTCAGACTTGGTCTATGAACACAATAAGTAACTGTCCGATGATTTGTCCTTTCAACTATTTGGGGGCCGGGGGGATATGTCATCTTCTGATGACTCTCGTTTTAAGTTGGTTTATTAGACTTACAACGAAAAGTGGAAAATTAACTTGAATAAGAAAAAATCTATGACTTTTGACAATTGTCGTCTTAGTTTTGAATTTGATGTATGAAAAAGCCAGGATTTAAACATGATTGTTCTTGCAGAATGTGCAAAATCTTTATTCTAGCATCTATTATGTTCATTGGCACTTGAAGGTCTGGGGTAGAATAGGTGTTCAGCAACCCATGCTCGCCTCAAAATGTTCCCAGTTACAGAGTTTTGTGTTCATGCTGTTGATCACTGGATTGTCTGGTCCCGATTTGATTATTTACAGACAACCACCATATTGCTTGAATATTGCCGAATGCAGTGTGAAACTAAGCTTACTCACTTTTATTTTCATCATTAGTAGCAGTAAACATCTGGAAGTTGGAACAGATTCAAGCTTATACTTCGAGGTTTAGGCCAGCAGTTTGTGGAAACCATCTAAGAGAAAATGAAGCTCTTAAAGTAGATCTCTCTAACAAATCACATATGGTATGGTGAAATTTATTTTTAGATACACAGTGAACATATTTAAGAAGGTATGATGGCAGCATGTTCTGTGTGGGATACTAGTCTCGTATAATTAGGCTTGTTGTTGCTTTCATGCGTGGTAAATGTTCTCTTGTACTCATAAACATAAAGAATATTATGATTACATTTTTCTTCACAGATTAATGTGTTGCATAAGCCCCCGTATCAACATCCCAAGGACAAACTATCAAGTGGTGGTCGCTTGAAGATTGGCTACATTAGCTCAGACTTTGGCAACCATCCAACATCTCATCTGATGCAAAGTATTCCCGGTATGCATGATCTACAGAATGTCGAGGTGAGTTTGTTTCAGCAGAAATGTTTTCCTTACAGGAGATGAGTGTGTATCTCTAAGCTTTTGTTATTGAATACTGATATAAAAAAAATGACTTTGCTGTACCATGAACAGGTACTTTCACTGAATTATGCTTTTCACTTTGCTGTGCCTACAGAAGTCAAATAAACAAATTTGTGTATTGTTTCAAACTTTGTGGAATAGAAATGAACATGTAATATTTGTAGTGGTGATATGAACTGTCAGAATTGAGGTAATATATATGCACAGAAAACAGTGGGTCAAGAAAACAGGCTTGAAACATTGTTTCAAGCTGTAAAAGAAATTATTCCTGAAAGTTTGTGTCTTCAACTGACTGAATTGTGTTGCAGGTGTTTTGTTACTCGCTAAGTCCTGACGATGGAACCACATTTAGATCGAAGATTGAGAGAGAAGCAGAACACTTCATTGATCTGTCTCAGGTAGGACGGACAGTTGCTTCCTGAGCAATGAATTGAATATCCTTTCAGGCATTGAATATGATTGTCTATAAATTCAGGTTATGTGTACAAAGTTAACTCTCAAATGCCTCTTGAAATATGTTTAAGATCAATTTACAGGCAGGTCGTTTTTGCTCATAGCTCTAAAACGTATGATCCTAAATTTGAGTTAACTGTGTTCATTGTGTTCAGATTCCCTGCAATGGAAAGGCAGCCGATCGAATCCATGCAGATGGAATACATGTACTCATCAACATGAATGGATACACTAAAGGTGCTCGCAATGAACTTTTTGCCCTGAGACCAGCACCTGTACAGGTATGTGGATTCAGTATGTGATACTCCTTCAGAGGCCATTGCCATATAGGGATTTTGGTACAGCGTTATGACCGGAGAGATACTATTATATATTTTACTGAGTATCAACATATTTTTCAAGTTGGCAGATCTGTTAACACTATGCTATGAAATCTAGCTATGTATATATTCTATGCGATGAAATCTAACTATGTACCTATTCTATGCGAATGAGCTGCGTACCAGCCATTTGCTGGCTGTATGAAGTAATATTGTAGTACAGGATTATGGCCTGCTTACAACTGATTAAGAGAGAGAAAAGAAGGCAAGTGCAAGACATTTGGGGCAGTGACTGTGTCTTAGTGGATAGTGCATTCACTATCACGTCATGCCACAGACCTGGGTTCGTTTCACCACCTGGATTAGAATATGTGAAGCCCATTTCTGGTGTTCCCTTGCCATGACGTTGCTGGAATATTGCTAAAAGTTCCATAAAAATATGCTCACTCAATCTGACCTGAAACTTCACCCAATCATTTTCCAGGTGATGTGGCTGGGTTATCCTGGGACAAGTGGTGCGTCTTTTATGGACTATGTCATCACCGATAGGCTAACCTCCCCAGTCTCTGTGAGCAAGCAGTACTCTGAGAAACTGGCATACACGAAAGACACATTCTTTATTGGAGACCACATGAACATGTTCCCCCACATGATGGAGAAGTTTGTCATCAAATATACAGATGAGAATGGCAAGAAGTTTGAGTACATCTTAAATGGCACTGACCTTAGTGAAGCCAAGGAGATTGCCACAAGTTTTAAGGTATGAGACTTTAGTATTAACATCATAAGGCTTGATAGTAGGCTGATTACTATGATGCTAAATGGGTAGATCCTATTTAGGCACCTTTTTTAGTCGGCCGGCTATATCATATCATATCAGTCACTGCAGCTATTGATGAGAACCCAAATACCTTGATACTAATGCTGATAACAAGGTAGAGAAATACACCATACTTGCCATACACATTTTCAAGCTCTGAGAGTGCCTTTGTCTTCTAGTGTTTGTTTCCAGATTATTTAAGTCTGTGAGTCCTGTGCCACGATATAACTAAAGACAGAAAGATGGTTATGTTATACTGCTTGGCCATTGATACAAAGGGGATAGAGGGGTAACCAGCACAGGGGTTAAGAAAACCATTGCCTGACGCCTGGGACAAGTCAGTTTTCGTTTCGGGCATTCAAATAATGGTATCTTTCTTGTCTGTGGACTATTAGATAATTTCCACTTATGGTTCCAAACTGCAAATAATCTTAAATTTCAATTCATATCTGCTCATAATGAAGCTATTAAAGTTAGCACTAATAATAAAGTACAGCTAGTAGAGAATGAAATTATCACTCCTTGATCAATAATCCAGTAACATTAACATCATGCATTACGTCATAAAGTCAGAGCAAGTGGAAAACTAGTCACTACAAGTTGCTTTCGTGAAGTAACTTGCCCTGTGGCCTGTGGCTTTTCAAATTGTTGTTGAACCCCTGCAGCATAGTGGTGTCTGAGAAGTATCCATGAAAGATTTTGGCATGGTATCAGAGTGGGTTAGAACTATTGGACCTGCTTATATGTGAGCCCTGATTGTAGTACATTAGTGTATGGCTGGTGTGTTTTCAGGAGGTAGTGCAGCAAGTGTTGCCTGGGGCGACTGTAACTGCCCCTGATGGAAGCCTCATGTCTATGACGACCACAGTCCTGGAAGTACCCAAGACCGTGGTAACAGCGTTGAACACCATGATGCAGTCAAGTCAGCCACAAACAGTAGTTAAAGGGGATACAGTCATCATGAATGGACTCACAACAAGTCAGGTAAGGACAGATGACAGTGAATAACTGACATATATCCCTGATAATTAGCAGGTAGCTGCAAGTCCTTTGAGCACTTGTTGGTGACAGCTGCCAAACAAGATGAACAGCTTCTTTGATAAAGTAGATTTCATCTTGTAAGAGGGGAGGACAGGGAAAAATACTTTATCACTGTAAAAAAAATAGTGTCAAACTATGGGGTTTAACTGTAAATTATAAATCAATGTCAGACATTAAATGTGGGGAACTTTATCTGGAGTTGCAACTGATTTTTGCTGAAAGTATTAATGTAGTTAAGTATCTTGATTGCAGTTTCGTTTGAGCTTGTTCAGTCACAGATGTTGTCATGTCTGTGTGATATTGGTGAGGGCAGGACAATACATAGCAATGTCGCTTTCTTCCAGACCAGCAACAAGGCTGCTACAGGGGAAGAGGTGCCAAATGGCATCATATTGACGACGCGACAGCAGTATGGCCTCCCAGAAGAGGCCATTGTCTACTGTAACTTTAACCAGCTGTACAAGATCGACCCCTCCACATTGGAGATGTGGGTTGACATCCTCAAGAATGTTCCGAACAGTGTGTTGTGGCTGTTAAGATTTCCAGCAGTTGGGGAGGCCAATATCATTCTTTCGGCAACCAACATGGGACTGCCATCTGGGCGCATCATCTTTTCCAACGTAGCACCTAAGGTGAGATTAGGATCTAGAAGGATACAAAGTCATGGACAGGAATCATTCAAATGATTTCAGTTTATGTGTTAAGTGTATTCAGACACATGTTTAGGACAGAAGGTTTTCTGTCAACTCCCAAAACTTGAAATGTAAAAATTCAGTATAAAAGCAGTGTAATCTGATCAAGAACAAATAGCCTCAAGCTTTTCGATGTGATGACTGTTAGTTGGCTACATAAACATAGTTGACTTGATGTAGCAGTCATTGCTGTGATCATGGCAAACACTGATGTTGTTCACCATCGTATGAATATTCTTGTCCACACTCAACTATGCATAAGTCACTGTTATGAATTTGAAATACTGACCAGATTGACTGCTAACATCTGTTTTTGAAATGTTTTTGATTTCCTGAGCTTGACTCCATCTGTCATATTTCTAGGAAGAACACGTGCGTCGAGGCCAGCTTGCTGATGTGTGTGTGGACACTCCACTGTGTAATGGACATACTACAGGAATGGATGTGCTGTGGGCAGGCACACCAATGGTAACCTTCCCAGGTAAGAGGTGAAAATGTGTAGAACAGTTATAGGAAATTTACAAGGGAGAACAACGAACTGCTTTTGGCAGATTCCAAGGTAGAACACACAGCTGTGGTGCTTTTGTTACAAGGTGCAGTGCTTATTGACTGTTGAGGAACTTATCTTTGACACATTATGTATGCGCTGCAAGTCAGATGTCATATTGTACTGTAAGGATCTTTGAATTTTGACATTTCAGTTATTATAATTTACTCACTTGATCTGGAAGTTGCAAAATATAGTTAACATAGGGCATGAAATGCTATACTCGTATCTTGTACGTTATTAAAAAATTATATACTCACAGGAATCAGAAATATACTGACACAGAGGAGTCTATGCCATACAAGTTTCTGGTTAAATAATTCCATAGTACACTTAAAGGAGCAAACAGTGCTGTTTGGCAGTCACAATGAGAGAATTGGAATTTTCACTATCAACACATTTTTCATGTAGCTATTTATCATATGATCATCTGGTAGTGTGTTTTGAGACTAACATACTTATCATATGCTCAGGTGAAACGCTAGCTTCACGTGTTGCTTCCTCGCAACTCCACACTCTTGGGTGTCCTGAACTTGTAGCCAAGACAAGAGATGATTACATCCAAATTGCCACCCGACTTGGCACAGATGCAGAATAGTAAGTATTCAAGATTCACTAACAGTCATTATGTGGAGTTATTTGTATGAGTTACAAAGTTAATTTGAGTGTATATTTTTTTCATGAGTGGCATTATGTCATAAGACTTGACAGTTGACTTCTTATGATGGTTAAGAATGACTTTATGCTGTTTTGAGTCACATAGCTGTCTAAAACGGAAAGTGCACTGTCATGCTCATGGTGGTGTTTCGTTTTGATAGTTGTCGAAAAATTGAACTTCTTTTTATGGGTAATGGTTATGAACACATGCACCATAATGTTAGCAAAGAATGAAGAAGAATCCTTTTGATTTTCATCTTCAATCAAATTTCCTAGATATTTGAGACCCGTGAAGGTCCTGGGGTAGAATAGACCTTCAGCAAACCCATGCTTGCCACAAAAGGCGACTTTGCTTGTCGCAAGAGGCGATTAACGGGATCGGGTGGTCAGGCTTGCTGACTTGGTTGACACATGTCATCAGTTCTCAATTGTGCAGATTGATGTTCATTATGTTGATAACTGGATCGTCTGGTCCAGACTCCATTATTTACAGACTGCTGCCATATAGCTGTAATATTGCTGTGTGTGGCGTGAAACCAAACTTGCTCACTCAGATATTTACAGTTGATTTTGTTTCTTAACAGTTTAAGTGCAATGAAGGCTAAGGTATGGACAGCGCGCCAGTCAAGTCCCCTGTTCAATGCCAAGACCTACTCTAGAAACTTGGAGAAACTCTATGAACGAATGTGGACCCGATACGAGAACAACCTACCCCCAGAACATATTGTGTCCCCCTGGAATTAAGGGATTCTACCACACAGGAATTCTGATGAACAATACTATACAGCAGTTTCATTCTGCAAAAAGCCTGGAGGCAAGAAGGAATATAAGACCTGACGATATACTGAAAAGAGTGAAGTAGCTGTGCAGGATTTTTACCTGTTGGAAATCCCATGGACTGGCCACATGAGAGAAGATATCTCAAGAACATTGACACGTTCAAGTGTTAACTTTGTCTATATTATTGTATATAATGGCCATTTTTCTCAGAAGGGAAATGTATTTTCATACAAGGTAATACCTGGAACATTACTCTTGAGGGAAAAGAATTTCTTTCTGGAATAATTATTGGTGTATTTTTTTTGTTTTGTTTTTTTTTCAAATGAGGAATCTACAGTATAATAGCTCTGCATCTTTGCAAGTTTATCCTGTCATGATATCATCATCTTTCATCTGGTCTGCTTTTCTCATCATCCATCATATTGTTATCACCCCATTTATGCTTTGTCATTTTATCTTTGCACAGATTGTTGTTATCACCGTAATGTAAGATACCCCCCTCCCCACTTGTTGTACATAGTGCACTCCTGCTTATAGGCTTTGTAAATGATATGGAGTTTAGGTTATAGTATTTATTTTTACTACTGTTGGGTTAAGCAGCTATGTAATTTTATCTCTTCTCCTTCTGTCTCACGACCTGTGCTGTATAGGAGGTAATATTCATCTATTGAGTTTTTGCTTTGCGGTGAATTAAAACTTTGAAAATATTACTCAAGTTTTGTCGTCAATAAGTAGCAAATGTGTTGTGTGGGAGATATTTTGCAAACAGTCTGGTCTGAACCTGACATCACAGATGGCTGCATAGTCAAATGTCCACGTTGTACAAGGGAATGGGGCACTATGAAGGAAATTATACCACCATTAATGCTTGTTGCATACCCACACATGTAATACACACAGGTTTGACAAGTCCAAGACCCTGGCCATTGGAAATTTCTGCAGAGATACAAACAGTTCACACTCATGCTGTGATATTGATACATGCTGTGACTTAGGTATTTGCTTATATGATATTATTTGGATGTGAAGTTGGGTGTTTACTGGTTCTTCAAGCAGCCCTCTTGCCCAGTTTTATTTTTTCAGAACAAAGAGACAAAATAATACCTTTTACCAGTCTGTGACCTCTTTTGAGATGACTTCATATAAGCCAACATTTAACAAGTCTGAGACTAGCAATGACAAACAAAAACAGTGAAGTGACTATTTCACAATAACTCAAAAGAGGACCTAAGATGGACACAACCTCAGCATTTCATATGGTATACATATGAATAAGTTCATTCATGTAGACCTTGCCTCAGTGAGGGACATATCAAATTTATTTATTTATTAAATAAACCCATCTACAGGAAACATGTCAAAACTTCCGCAATGTGGACATTGACAAACTAAAAAAGGATATCCAGTACTCTCCATTCTATGAGGCAAAACCGGAGACTGTCACAGAACTAGCAGATCTATACAACAGAGTCTTATCAGAACTTCTAGACTAGACAAACACACTCCTCTTAGAACCAAGATTATATCTGTGAAACCAAGCTCGCCATGGTACACAGGCAATATTAAGTTGGAAAAAGATGAAAGGAAAATGCTTGAAAAGCAATGGAAAAGGACAGGCGTGGAAATACACCGCCAGATGTTTGTCTCACAGAGGAACAAGGTGAATCATTCCATGAGATGGGCTGAGACTGAGTACCTTAACACCAATGTGCTTGATGCTGAGGCCAACCCTAAACAGCTACACTGACTCGTCTCCAGATTGTGTAACAAGTCCTTTGATACCAACCTACCTGAGTACCAATCTCCTCAAGAAGCTACTGAGAATTTCGCAAAATTCTTCAGAGAGAAAATCGTGAGTGTTCACAGCAAATTAGTAACTTTGGCTTCAACGCTAGATGAGTACATCTACTTCAGCTACTTTCAGCTATTTTGATGAAATACAACCTTTCTCAACCGATGAAATCAAAAGATTATTAAGCTTCTGCCAGGTAAGAGCTGTGAGCTTGACCTATACCAACACAACTTGTGAAATCATGCCTGGAGGTTCTAGTCCTTCCAATAACCAACATTATCAATCTCTCGATATCATCAGGCGAGTTCCATAAAACCTTCAAACAGGCTCTGGTGAGACCCCTCCTGAAGAAAAGTAACCTGGACCCAAAGACTCTGAACAACTACAGACCCGTATCTAATCTCCCATTTCTTTCTAAGGTGCTAGAGAAGGCTGCGTGTACCCGCCTCTCTGAACATCTGACACGACTGACACTAACATACTGCTGTCAAGAATGGTAAATGATCTGAAAGTCAAGGGCACTGCTCTTTCATGGCTGCAGTCTTACCTAACAGATCGATCCCAAGTAATTAGGATTGAGAGCAAAACATCAAGGCCAACAGATCTCAAGAATGGTGTCCCACAAAGTTCTGTGCTAGGACCACTGCTGTTCTCTGTGTTTACTACACTACTGGGAAGAATAGCAGACAAGCATTAAGTCAACCAGCATCAATATGCAGATGACAACCACATCTATTCTTCATTCCCTACCACGGAAGCCATCCTTGGACTCACTCTCTGATTCTTGCAATGACATTCAGACATTGATGATTAAAAACCTATCGAAACTCAATGAAAGTAAAACAGAATTCTTGCTTATTGGATCAAAAATAAAACTCTCCAAACTTGACAAGCCATCTCTCCAAATAGGAACTACTATCACAGCGCCAACCCGGAAGGTCAAGAATCTTGGGGTTATTCTTGATGGACATCTGAAAATGGACAAGTGTATCCTCAACATCATTAGCGCAGCTCACATGCATGCATCTCAGGAACATTGGAAAACTCTGCAATTATCTCAGTGCTGATGCGACATAAAAACTTGTCCTATCTCTGGTTATGTCCTGAGTCCATTACTGTAACAGCCATCTCAACAACGTCAACCAAGATCAGCTATGCCGCCTTCAAGCCCTCCAAAACAGTGCTGCAAGAATCATTATAAAGTCTAAAGTCCCTGATCACATTACTCCAGTACTAAAGAATTTACACTGGCTACCAATTACTGCAAGAATTGACTACAAGACTATTGTAGTGACATATAAGTGTCTTGACGGATTGGCCTCTGACTACCTCACAGAGTTACTTCCCCTGTATCAGCCGTCACACTCACTGAGATCCCAAAACCAGATGTGAAAGACCCAAACATAAAAACCAATTTTTGCAAAAAGTCATTCACTTTCAATGCAGCAATAAAATGGAATGTGCTACCTCTTGAACTCAAAACCAACACCTCACGAACATCTTTTAAGACTGCCCTCAAAACACGTGTTCAAGTGTCAATTTCCATTTTAAGCGCACAGAGCACCGACAAGTGAATGATGCACTATATAAATGCAAATATTATTATTATTATTATGTTTTACAGATTAAGATTGATATGCAGCAGAGAGGGTTCGGGTGATCCTGGCACAGTCAGGCCGGTGAGGCTCATCATCAGCTCAGGGCCCTTGCCCCCTCTACACGCAGCCCAGACAGCGAATGGGACTTCTCCCAGGAAACACTGCCTAGTCGAACCCACCAAGAACTTTCCGGAGAATATGGAGGCTCCCCAACACTGCAGCCTTCTGCATTACCCAGATTGTCAGAAGGGCTGTCCAATCACACAAACTTCAGTGTGTCCTATCTGCAGGTCCAGATATATCACACTTAGTGTGGTATATCTGGACCAGCAGATGTACCAAATTTTTGTGTGAACGGTTCCTGTAGATGGGTTTATTAAATGTCATTGCAATGGACCTGGAGGTCAGCTGTGTCGAACATTGATGCAATAGATCTTAAGCTGAAGGTTGTCCACACCAAATGTTCATGTGATGGTATCTAAACATTTAGGTCAAGATACAACACTTTTTGACAAGGATCATTTAAATATAAAAGCTGGTCCGTGGTGTACATGAAACTGGGTTCAACATTGTGACAGTTAAGGATTTTATGTGCAAGGTCAAGCAGGTTTATCACAGATACCCACACAAGACACTGAATGCTGATTCAAGGGCTGACTAATCCTTAGTTTATACATTTATTTCCAGGTGTTAGGTGGGACAACAAATAACATGTTTTATCATCTTCAGATGGAGTACAACTTGAGACTCAACCACTGACCTTCCATTCAGTGGGTGGAACCTCTAAACAGGCAGTTCTTAAAAACAGAAGATGTGACACTGCCTCAAACTAAATCATTCTTCTCATGATACTTGTCTGACTTGAGTAATAAATGAAAGAAACTCAAGAAGTCCTTTATTATGGCAATTTCTTTATTGACTGCAGTGTCAAGTGTCAATATGACAAGTGTATACCAACTCTAACCAGGCAGAATAAATAACCTCATCATTCGCTATAGCTTTAGCAGCTATTTTCAAGTTCAAGTTGTTCTACAAAAGCTATCAAGTGAGTATCACAGACACAAATATATGGATGACGCATGGAACATAAGTCACATGATGAGCTTTAAATATTATGTGTCGAAAAACAAAGGAAAAATTGTTTGATGGTAGCATTACATGGTCAATGCCCTCAATGTTGTGGCTAAATGTCCAAGCAGGGATACAACTGTTATCTGCTTCATAAACTCGAAAATCCAAAACAGGACGCAAATGGTGATGTTTTAAATGCTAGCTGTTGAATTAAGATCATACTGACTATATGTAAGTTTGATGTTAATACAAATATTATTAAGCCATGCCAAGGAGTTCATGGATAAAACAGTTTTACTAAATCCACAGCCTATGTTTTCTTTGTGTTCATTATAATGATTAAAAATAGAATTTCTGTAACAATAGATGTGCCTTTCTGTAAACAGTAAAAGTGCTACTTCAGAACTAAAAGTCCACATATCCTTCACTTGCCAAATGCATTTTTCTGCGACACTGGAACTTACCACCACAGGCAAATACTGTAGGAAGGATACATATACAGACCATTTCTCTGAAACTCTGTTAGGTCACTTGTCATGATTTATAACAAGGGAAGCAATTAATATACCCTGCCATTCTCACTGGACCTAAGAGTTTAATATTGCTGGAACTGAAACTGACTAAAATGAAGGATGAATATTACATTTATGGCATATGTCTATTCTGGCTAAAAACAAATTCAATACTTGGACAGTCCATGTCAGACTTACATTTGCATTCAAATATGAGAATCTATTGGACATAAATTGTCTTTGTCTATAACTTGCTGCTGCAAAAAAGTGTGATTTACAAATACACAGACCAATCTGAATGTGTAATAAATAAGGTGGTTGAAGTACTCTTGCAAATGAAATCAACTTTGGTGTCAACCTACAGGAACTATCCAATTTCCACTTATTACAGGGGGATATATTTTTACCTCTTCTCACTGATACACAAAAGCCTACCCAATTAACATGGCACCTTATCTTGGGAAGACTTGAAACACCCTACTCAGTCTTTCAATTATATTCCCTATAGAGACAGGGAGTAACACAGTTAAACACTAGTGTGGGCAGTATTTCAGTTACAGAACATGAAGCAACGCTCACTGTTTAACATTACATGAAGATTACCTTTAATGACTTACTATCACCTTAGTGCTTTTAGTGAGTGAGTGAGTGAGTTTACTTTTATGCCACACTCAACAATATTCCAGCTTCCCTGGGGCCTTCACGGCTCCTTTTGTGCTTTTACCTAGTGGTATATATACCAGTATGTGAAATCTTGCAGAGCACTCAATATCTGCTCCGTCTCACTGCTTGGATCAATGGATCAAGAAAACCTTTTCCTTCATTTTTGGTGGTCAATAGCAATATACTGACTCAACACTTATGGAGAGTGGAAACTGATGTAAGGTCAGACAAATTTTATATCTTGTTTTACAGATTTTTGTCCTCTGAAAACCTAAAGGCAGGTCCGGAAAAAAAAATTAATAATACAATTTCCAATCACAGTAATATTCCTTCTAGATACTCAAAGTATTTAACTTCTGACAATTTATGAAGTGAATATGGGTAAAAAACAAAACAACCTAAAGAGTATTTCCTTGTGAGTTTATATTTTTAGCCAATAACATCAAAATTTTATTTTTTCAGCAGGGAAAATTGATTTAATTTTTTTTTTTAATATTGAAAACATACAGCATGCAGATCTGTAAATCAAGAAACATAATTGGTCTGGCCTAATTCTATTCAAATATAAATAAAAAAATATATATAAAAAATATAAAAACAAAAAATGAAAATTAAATAACAGACTCCTGTGTTATTGGGAACACATTATGTATCCCTTACAACATTGATTGTTCACAATTTACAACAGTCCAAGTAAACTTCGTCTCAGTGTATTTCGTTACTATCCACCACTGAGTCTAACAAAACCTAGTAGAAGGTCGCGTCAGGTAACCTTTGAGCAACCAATGACCGTCCAATTAAATGCGAGACGGTTAAATAAACCAATCAGACAACGGTTACTATTTAGGGATCGGAGGGAGTTTCAAAATATTCAGGTCACCGACACAGATCTCTCCACAAACAAAAATCAGCATATAACACAGTTATTTGACCTGCAGTATATACGCTTTGGGGTTTATGTTGATATGGTTACCATTAGCAAATTAAGATCCTTGAATATTGTCAAAAACACTATTTTCAGCGACTGTTTACTCACCGTTGTCATGGCAGTACGTACGCTGTGTGCGTTACCCGGAAGCAATCGTACGCTAAATAGCATTCGGAATTGTTCGGGTACGAACCTTTTCGAGATAAAAAGTTCACAAGGAATGTACGAATGTGCACTTTCGCGATTTGGTAAGCTGTGTTCTGATTGGTCAATCTCAAAGATTACCTGACGTGACCTCCCATAAGGTTTTGTTAGACTCAGTGGTGGAGTGTAACGAAAGGTACTGAGGATAAGTTTACTTAGACTGCAATTTACAATGAAATTTCCCTCGTGATCAATAACTTGCAGTTCTTCTAGTACAATTATTACATAACTGGTATAAGAAGCAAATCTGGATCCTGTTTTACAAATCAACCTAGGTGCTAAGATGATCATATAACATGCTTTTACAGCAGTCAAAGCACCTAGACTGCTATGTGGAACAGTCTGGTTTGCAGGTTCTCATCATACACACACCCGAATGGATCTGCAGTGTTAGTTTACAGACAGCTCAAGGCTCAACAATATACCAACTGGCTTGACAGAAATGACAAAATGCATTTAATACAGGTAGTTACAATTTTATTACAATCTTAAAATGTACATCGATGGTAGGACAAATGTAGTGACTCAACATAGAACACATTTATTTGATCCATGCTGCTCAAAGATGGACTACTTTGTGAGTTGTGAACCAATATACCATTCAGCATGGCAATGTTAAACAGCAAACTCCCAGCAATGAAAAGCTTCATTAACAAAGCTCCCTCAGATTTAGAGCAGGTGTGTCAGAAAACACAAGTCCAACAAACGTTTCAATGGCTGTATGAAGATATAAATATAATTGTGAATATTTGTATGCACAGTGTGACTTGACTGACCAGACTCTCAACATACCAACGCGTAGCTTCCATTTACCACACTCAAAATGTTACTACATTCACTTGAAGATCATGCAATATACAGATACCAATTGATAATCCTTATCTGCATCTATCATTGTCTCTCAGAATAATTTCCATGGCTCCTGTGTTTAAAGAACTCCAAATATATGGACAAATAGGTTGTAAAAGCCTTGGCACCGAGACTGTTCTAGCACAATGATAAATGGTCTCTATGACTTGCTTAAAGCAGCCATGATCAGTGTATTCATGAACAAAATTGTACACATGCTCTGTCCAATTATTTCAGCAAGGACATACATATATTTAACTATGCAGTAAGATGCTTAATTTGATGACAACACCGAGATAAATGGTCTCTATTAATGCTTTGCTTTAAAGCAACCATGATCAGTGTATTCATGAACAAAATTCTACACAGTCTGTCAAATTATTTCAAAAAGGACATGCACATATTTAACTATATGTAGTATGATGCTGATGTTGATGACAACACTGTGCTCACCATGAACTGTTTAACTGGAGTTGGTTGACAACACTGTGCTCACCATGAACTGTTTAACTGGAGTTGGTTGACAACACTGTGCTCACCATGAACTGTTAAACTGGAGTTGGTTGACAACACTGTGCTCACCATGAACTGTTTAACTGGAGTTGGTTGACAACACTGTGCTCACCATGAACTGTTTAACTGGAGTTGGTTTAGTGACCCTGTAGTTAAGCGGTATCACCCCATTTCGGAGCGCCCAAACAGACAGTTTGACAATGCCCATAACATCAGGAAAACCCAGAAGCGTAACTGAGCTGACAGTCTGAGGCCTCGGCCAGGGTAAACATTGCGTTGGATTTCCCCACGAGCAGACCACAGCCAACTAACTCCATGTTAACCTGTGCAAGTCTACTCCAGGATGAGCAATACGAAGACCAATGGTGCATCAGTTCCCACCAACAACAGCATAATTTGAATAACAGGTGATTGGGTACTGTTTCATTCAAATCCGACTCTTTAATTATGTTTTGTTCCTAACAGGTCCAATGGATTCATTATAAAAGAATGGACATACAATACCAAGCTCCTTGCACTGATAGCCTATGTTGACAGATCTCTCAACATGAACACTAGTTCCAGCCACAGCTCGTGGTTGGACAACTGGCCTCACTAATGACTTTGGTTTACAAAGAAGTGAAAACTGCTCTTCATACATCTAAACTGTCATATTTGCTTAACAATTTGAATTTCAACTATCATGTACAGGATACACTACAGGTGCATTTCCATTTCTCAGGCTGGTTCTGAGTTGCAGGTGTTAGAAATATTCAAACCTACTCCCAATCCAGCAGAACGGGTATCGAAAAGACATTCATTAAATATGCTAAATTTGGTGTTGGAGGATACTATTAAGATTTTTGTGATGGCCCCACACTGGTGATGGTGATAAGACTGGGAGCTCTCATGCCATATGCAAGGAGCTTGATACAAAACACTGGGGGAATGGAGGACTGGCTGAGAAGGGACATAACTCTAAACACATCATATACCCATGTGCACTGATATCCCCTGTACAGACACAGGAACAGTGGGTTTGTGTACTTCAGAAAACAAACAATACTTCCAGAGTAAAACAGTAACATCAGAATGATAAACGATAACAAGCCTTTCACATCAATAAATCAATAACATTTTGATTCCTGCCTAAACATCACAAACCTTACACATACAATACTAAGTACAGTAGCATCTATGGTGGGTAATGACAACAATCGTTCATCATCCCTGAACAATCTCACCTTAAACTGCCACTACAAGTACACATCGTAAGAGGGCACTTCAGGATTAGAAAATAACTGTTTTTTTTACTAGTCCGGAACCCTTACATACCAGAGACACAATCTACTTAATGGTGAAGTGTACGAGGGCACACAACTTCTCCTTCCAGAATTATACTAGTTTTGGACTAGCTGAATAGTATCTTTAATGCTAGATGGGCTATTTTCCATTTTTCTACACATCTTTAACGTAAGTGAGAACTGTACACAACTGCAAGGTGTGGAAGTTGCTTTCTGATCAATCAGTCGAGTTTATTGATCCATCTGCAGAACAAAGACTTTTAACATTTCTTGATAAAGATGTCCCCCAAGTACTGCAGCTATTACCATTAACAAATGGTACGATGCCCAGAACTTTCTCCACTGGCATAACAACTTATGAGTGACGACAACTGTGAACATTGTGAAACACAATTGAATAAATCAGATTTGAAATAAGTTAAAGAACAGCACTTTCATACAACTTCTGAACGTTCTTCTGATGCATGCTTGCAGTATAACATACTGCCAGTACCAATCACAAACAATACCCTAGCATTGGTAAATTACTAATCTACATCCATTTCTGGCTTGATGTCTCCTTCTTGTGTCGCTGACTTTGCTTCCTCGGAGGCTTGTTCTTTCTTCTCTCCTCCCTTGTTCTGCTCCTTCTTTTCTTCTTTTGGAGGTTCTACTTTAGGTTTGGGTTTTGATATAATTGGTGCCACAGTTGACTCTAGGGACTGAAAAAACAATAGAACAATATGAGTACTACACTGGATTAATACCGGATTCCAAACGAACTGTCGGCACCAGCTGGGAATAAATGTTCATAAAAGTTTCATTGACATTTGCTGCTGAAATTGGGCTGACCATAGGCACTAAACAGCAGTAGATGTTCCCTCATATAACACACACCACCCCACCCCCTAAACCATGAAAGATGAGATTTTTCATGTCAGTGTTCATTAATCATTCACAGAAACATAATGATAATTTGTAAAGATGTAAATGTTAGGGAAGTAAGAGAGTTATCATGAGCAATCACCCAGGACGTCAGGAGACAATAGAGTGTAACCTTTGCATCAGGCCACTTGGATCAGAAAATCATTGTGTCTAATTTGAGTATAACAATAAGAATCAGACTTTTCTCTTATAGCATTTCATGATACTAGAAAATATTCCCAGGTACAAAAGGGTGGCTTAATAATATGTCAGTCTGAACCACATACAGTGCTTCAAGGTACAAAACACACTAGTAAAATAACACAGACTCACCTGCTTCTGTGCTATAATCTGTGAAACCAGCACAGTTGGACTGTCATATTTCTGAGCATTGTTTGAAATGTTCATGTTTGTCTCGTACCACTTTAACTTTTCATCGTAACATTTCTGCACTTTGTCCACATCAGATTTTTCTATATGGTCGTACTTCTCATCCTTTTGACTCCACTGGTCCAAGAATTTCCTTACATGCTGTAGTGAGGCGCCGATCTCGTTAAATGCCTGTGGCCTTTCCTGAGCCTCTCTATGGCGGTCCACGATTGGCTGGCCAAGTTTCTGAAATTAATGGGTGGTTTAATACTTCTTTAGCTGTTGTTTATTGGCAGAGTGCTAGGTAAATCACAATGGGTATGCTGTTTTGGAAGGAAAGCTGAAAATTGTCCAGGCTGCAAACAACTATCACTTATGTGGAAACCACAAACTCGAGTATGCTACTGCTATTAAGAATAATGCCACACATTAAGAATATTTGCTCGTATGACGATGTGCATTTGTGTGCAAGTATGACTTCTTGTACTAGACTCATGATGGTTTTATAGTAGTGCTAGCTCACTCAGATACCATGCTGAGGGTAAGCATGATTACACCATTAAGACATATTGTACTGACTCTGACTTTACCAATCCTTGTTTTATACCGATTAATGCCAAGTGCCAGACAGGGACCAACAAGTACCAAATTTTGGTATGACGAGGACTGGGATCAAACCCATGACCTTTCACACTTGGGGCACACGCTCTAGCCATTACACCACTACACTATGCCTCGGTTTAAACAGCCTAGGGATGCAACTGTGCACAAAGTATTAAATACAGTCGAACCCCGTTTACCAGGACCCCACATATCCGGAAACCCCGCCTTCCGGACGATTTTTATGTGAAACGAAAGTTACGTTCATTAATTGTACTCGCTTAACTGGACCCCGAGCTTCCGGACCTGGACGGCGAACTTTCAAACCATTCCCATACATTTCCATTGAAAAATGATCCGGTTATCCGGACGGAGAGATCTGTGCAACGTGCATGTGTATGTGTCACGTCAATACCGTTTACCGCACGACTATGTGATTCTATCAGAAGGCATTTGGTGTGAATTGATTAATTAGCCATCAAAACACTAGTGATGCGTGTCACTCAGGTTGTTCAAAAGGATTTTGCGCATGTGAGAACATCTCATCAGTAACGAAAATACATGTTAAGTAGGATTAAGGGAAACTACACGATAATTGCACTGTATATAAAACTTAAAAATCGACCCCTGCTATCTGTAGCAATGCAAGTTAAAAATAGCCTGCCACATGATCTAAGTCATGTGATCCCGTCCGGAAATTTACTTTCAGCAGACAGCATAAATTTGATACAATGTCGTATGTTTTAGGGCATTTAAAATTAACAAAAGAATATGCAATTGGCAAAATATAAACTTTTTGTCATCGATTTATGTTTTTCATCTAACTTACAATCTGAAGCTCCACATGATACATGATTACGTCTGAGACAACTTGACAAATGGTAACCTATGTTCCGCCTTCCATGTATTATCGGTACACTTATATGTTATGATGATTCACTGTTATTACTAATGACTGTTGATTTATTGATATACGTACGTGAATATTTTTTGCTTTCACCTAATTTTCACGTTTTGCATGTTTGATCCAGTTAACCAGGCGTCTCGCTATCCGGACGATTTTTGAGTGAAAACAAAACATCCGGGTAAACGGGGTTCGACTGTAGTAATTAATTGCAACCAATTTAAAAAAAAATTAATTCTTTACGATTTATCCTCCTTTGCAAGGGAAGAACAAAGAATTCAGTGCCATGACTATATTTGGAAACTCAAAATTATTCATCAGGCCGAATCAGAAAGCAGACACTCAACACTCAGCGGATCAACACATCTTGAAGTAACCAGTCAATCATGAGTCTCTTACAACAAATATTGGCATTGACGTAACATCTGGGTACAAACCTTTAAACTTCCCAGTTTGTCAACATAGACCTGCTTATTCTGATCATCTCCCTCATCATAAAGCCATTCTTCTGTGTCCTCCAACAATTTGCTCAAGTGAGCCCGATCCTGAAACACATCCATGAAACTATAAATTTCACTGAAAAAAAAACAAACCCTGCCAGAATTGACTTCACATGGAAACCAAATACATATATCACAAAAAGCATCTACAAACAGCTCCCAATACATTGAATAACAGTGATCAGAGCCTTAATTACATCTTGAGGGACACAATCATCCCACCATGACTTCACCACGGACAGGTCACATGAGGTCACCCCAACACACAGGAGAACCCTGGGAGTCAGAGATTACCCATGATCCCTCACCTTGAGGTGTTTCCATGGATCAGTCACGTGATCTCAGAGAATGGATTAAGCATTTCATCATGTCACTGTTAACAAAAACGATTTTGAATACATTCCATCATGGTGCAAATCTTGAAAAGACAGGAATTCGAAAGATACTAATGAGGTTCAAACTGATCGTAACGTAAAGAGATTATAGAAATATAATGTCATGGTATGATTAAGCATTTCTAGGAAACAGCTGCACACAGTAAAACTGTGGATTATGAGTTACATATTACCCATTAAACTGTATGCACATATAAGAAGACTCACACGCTAAAATATATATTAGCAGATAATGGTACTGTTTTCTATTTTATGGTTCTTTATCGTTGATTTGAGACCACTAAATGTAATTTAACAAGAAGACAAAGTCATCAATATACCCCGCAAATGCAAAAAACTCTTCATGAATATGTCTACGATTAAGTCAAATGTGTTGACGTGTATATGGCAAAGTGGAAGGAGTGTACTGAAAGGTGGTAAAATCAGCCCTGGAAAAGAGCACCATCACTAAATTCAGTTGAAGTCAAACTTGTTTCCTTGGAAATGCAAAAACATTTTAATCAGAATTCCAAAACTACCAAAAGGCACCAGTCCACCTACTAACCTATCTATGTGCTAAGCTTGGTGAAGAAATATTGAATGTTTCAAAATTCTGCTCCAAAGAGAAAAGAGAAATGTGCAAGTATGCACCCACCCACTGACGAACAGAGTACATCTTAAAAGCTCCTTGCAAAAACGCAGGGGATAAAAAACAAAACAAAACCAAATGTTTTGTCAGTGAATCATCACAAAAACAAAATGTTTCAAGTTCACTAGAAAAATAAAGGACAAACAAGCATCTGCAGTTACCTTTTCTATTCAAAACAGCATGGAAATATTTATAGTCAAGAGGCTTAATTGTGAATTGAGATGACTACGTATTGTGAAACATACTATGTTGTAATCTTTCTACTGTGAGGAGTATTGTATTGTGACTTCGCAGTACTATTTCTCACAACTAGATCCTTGCCCTGCTCACCTCTTCCTTGGCGTACTCCTCTAGTGTTGTGCTGAGTTTATCTCTCATCTCATACACATATTCCTCAACAGCATTTTTAGCATCTGCACGTTCCTTCTCCAGCTTGTCTTGCATGATCATCTGGTTCTGGGAAGCAAACACACAACACAATCAAAACACAAACACACACAACACAAACACACACAACACAATCAAAACACACCTGAATTGCTGCCATATTGTATCACTTGGACTAATCCACTCCACCAGGATATGAGAGCACGCATCAAATCAGGTCAGTCTTATCGATTCAGAATGCATGAGAACAAAATCCCATCCTGAACAAACAATATTAATCTGGGCCGTCAAGAGCTTACATTTACGAGAGCTTTGTGAAACGGGGTCCCGAACTCCAATAACAGCTGACAAGCAACCAAATGAAGAAAAGCGTGGAACCCAGTTTAATTCAACCATGAAAGTCACCACTGCCCATATGCTGACTACCTCCAAATTCAGTTGAAATCAAATCTGTTGTCATGGAAATGCTAAAATATATTTTATTCCAAATTCCCAAACTATCAAAAGGCACCATTATCACATTAATCTATGAGCCAAGTTTGGTGAAGAAACAGTGAACAATTTTAAGGTTCTGCTCCAGAAAAGACATATCAGCTTGGACAGTGTACATTTTAACATCCCTGCAAAATGTGTTGCTTGGGATAACAAGCAGGTTTTACGTATAGGAGAAAAATGAGGAGAAGTGTTTTCTCTATCATATATACCGTCAATGATGGGTAATTACAGTGTAGATCATCATTTAATGAAGTTACATAATAACTGAAGCGCGTGTAAAATCAATTTAATGACAGTAACTACATAATTTAACACTTGCACCTTCGTTGGCCTGGTGGCCGTGCAGTAGAGCGTCTGCCCATGGATGAGAGAATTGCGGTTCCAATCCCGCTTAAAAAAACTTTGTATTGTGACTTTAATTTTGAACGATATTTTTCAATTGATTTTAAACACTCATGCATCATTTGTATGTTGATGGAGGCATGGTGGGCGAGCTGGCTAAGGCGCCAGGCTAGTGATCCAGTGAGGCTGAGGTTTCGGGATCGAGCCCACCTGTGACCGGGTGCAAAATACCTTGGAGTCAACTTGGTGTGCAGACTCTTTCAAGGTTGTCAAAACCCCTAGTGTACAGTACACATCTGTGTGCACTTATAAGAACCCATGAGTCCGTTGGTATATGACCAGATGGTGGCCACATGAACACGTGCATACACCTAGTTGCAGGTACAGCAACATGCAGTAAACGTGGACAAAGTACTGTGACTACGTGTCCCGGTCCCTTCAGCTGTGAATTGGGTACCTCGCTAGGATGTGAGAGACACAATAAACTTGGTGCGCCTAGTGGCAGCATGAGTTGTATACTTCCCTGGGAGATTGAAATACGATGTGCTGTTGAGATTGACATCCAGTGATCAAGGGAAAAATACCAGCACCTTGGGCATGCACTAGAGCATGGATATGTGCGCTATATAAATATCCTATATAAAGTTGCGAAAAGTAACATCTGTCCCTCCAAAACAAAACCTCAAATGTGGTTATTCTGGGAAAACAAGAGATGACCTAAAATATAGTGAGAAGCATGCTTTAGGTTTAGATATGGAACAGGAAACAGCTGTAGGATGTTGTTGATAACATACCTCTTTCTCTACATACAAATTCAGTTGATCCTTTGGGATTGCTGGTGTGCTTGAATGGACTGGTAGTTCAACTGTCCGGGTGGTCTTCTTTGGTTTTTTGTTCCCTTTCTTCTTTTCCTCCTCTCCCTCCTGACAAAAAACACAACAAAACACATACAGAACATAGAACAGCTTTCACATTTAGCCAAACATCAATTGCATAGTGCATTTACCACATAGAGGTGTATGTCAAAAAGCTGCCAATATGATTCCCTATTAGAATTTGTCATATTTAGCTACAATTTATCCAACACGATTCCCTGGAATTGTGATTAATAATGTTATTTCTCATTATTTTTACTAAAGCAACTTTCAATAATTTGCATGGAGTGTCAATAAAGAACCAAGACCTTTTGAATTTGGGGATGAATTAACTGAAAAATAGAATAAAATAAAAGCCCCAATTTTGGAGGCTGAATCAATGACAACAGTAATGTTCAAAAGAATCCATCTTCATGTAACATGGCAGTACTTCCATCACCTACCGCTGGTTTCTCATCCGAGTTGGACATAGGCTGAGCCTCATCCCCTGCCTGTTCTGTGCTATTTTCTGCAGCTGGGGAATCATCTGTTTGCATGGGAGTTTCCTCACTGCTGGCCTCCTTACTATTTTCTTCATTAGCTTCGCCATTCTTTTCTTCTTTCTTTTCCTCATCCACATCCATCATCTCATTCTGGGAACTCTCTTCCTCCCCAATTTTCTCCACCATGCTGGCCTGTGCTATTTTGAATATTCCATTACTGTCTATTCTCACTTTCACCTTGACCTTGGAGCTGTCCCCATTACTCTGCGGTACGACCTTGTCTATTTGGTAAGTTCCTAGGAATAAGGAAGAAAACATTAACAGGGTTAAAACTGTTGCACATTACTAAAACCATTTACAATCTTTGTGAACAAACTCTCATAAAAATTTAAGAAAAATGGTCACGAACTGTCAAACTTTCGAATTGTATAAAACATTTCTACACAAAAATGCTCCTGACAAAAACAAAAACACTATGATGACCATAATTTACTTAATGCTGTACAAACTGCTGACACACTCATTTCACGTATTATAGAGATCACTAAAGCTATTCAATTACCTATCTCTGGTCTGGGGTATGGAATATTGTTTGGGTATGTGTATTTGGCAAACAGTGTAAATGGTTCCTTCCTGTAAAACGTCAGCATCTTGGAGAACGGCGCAGGATGGTTCTGTGGGAACACCTCAAGGGAACTGCAACAACACAGGCTGGATTAAGCAATTTTTAAAATAAAATTGATATTTTATATTTTTCCTGGCTCCAGTCTAAGTAAAACTTAGTCTCAGTATTATTCGGTACACTCCACTAGTGAGTTTAACAAAACATAAGTAGGAGGTTGCGTCAGGTAACCTTTGAGCAACAACAACTACAGTTTAGGGTTTGGTAGGACTTACAAAATTCACTGGTCACTGACACTTATCCCTCAAAAATCCACATATAACACTGATATTTGACCTGCAGTATATATGCGTAGGGCTTTCTGATGACATGGTTACCATTAAATAACATTTCTGCAAGCTGACATCCTTGAATATTAACAAAAATGATATTTTAAGGGACTGTTTATTCACTGTTGACAGTACTGTAGTGCGCTTCATGAGCATTACCCAGTAGCGATCGTATGGAAAATAGCATTCAAAATCTTTCGGGTACAAAACTTTTTGAGGTAAAGCTCAAAAGGTACGAATGTCCACTTTCATGATTAGTAAGCTGTGTTCTGATAGGCCAATCTCAAATCTCTACTAGGTTTTGTTAGACTCAGTAGTGGCATGTAATGAAAAGTACTGAGACTAAGGTTATTAAGACTGATCTGCACTCATGCTTATTATGCTTGTCTCCTCCCTCTATGCGAATGATAGTGGAACACTTGAAATCCCTTGTTCCCTCTTTTGAGGACAACATACAATCACACTCAACCATGAGTAGCCTCCCTTCATGGTTTGGCACTCTTTTCGCTAACATGACCGGCCATGCTTGTCACTCTCTCCGAATATGCAAGACACATGAACCTACAGGAAGATTCAACGTGCCATATGTGGGGAGGTTGGGAGGGCTTGACATCACGAGTCAGGATAAGCATAAAATATAAATTTTATTCAGAAAATTACATATTTTCCCTTATCCTGTCTCATTATGCTAACAGAAAACGACAGAAATGGTAGTGGCCACATCCTGGATTCTCTGGCTGTTTTTAAGTACATTCTGTATTTCCCTCATGAGAACTAGAACAGCACTATGTCATTCCTGTTCTTCCAACTTCCATCAGCTAATATGGGGGAAGGGAAGAAGAAAGAGAAAAGGGTGGAGAGAGAGAGAAGAAGAGAGGAGAGGAAAGAAAATATGTCAGACTTCTCTTCTTGTGAAGTGACTGCTGACATCTGTGTGGATACATACATACACTAGCTTCCTGGTAACTGTCTAGAGCAATACTACGTCAAGCTTTCCCTATAAAGACAAGTTGAGACCCTCCTTCATGTTTGAGTTTCTTTTGTTTACAAGTACAGGGTCCACACCTTGTCAAATTTCTATAAGACAAGTGAACTTCTTGAATTCATGAATTCAGTTTAGATATACTAGTTTCAACTAGTTATCAATAGCAACTCATTCTTCATAACGTGCTTATCATAAGAGTTGTGACCCTTCCTTATGTACGAGTATCTTCCTTACAAGTACAGGGTCTTAATCACTCATGCTGGTCTAGTCTTAGACGTATGCATGCATTCTTAACTGTTTGTTCCTTGGAGAGCAGGTTATCAACAAGTAGGCATGATAAAGGGTGAGACTCCTACTCAGCACCTTTGAGGAACCGTTAGTTGGCCCCGAACTGGTGAATGCCGGAGACATCTTTGCTGGTGATGTCTCTCAGGTAGTAGTTGGCAAACACCATGTGCTACCAGAAACAGACCTCCATAATCAATAACATTGAGCAGTTCCCATGATTCATATAAAGAGCCCTGGTTTGAAGTTCTGCGGAGCATGCTGGAAACTGCTGTGGGATTGATGATATGTCTGAGTATGCTGAGGCCTCTTCAGGTCAGAGTCTGCGAAGAGTTGTCATAGTCACCATCTATGGTGCAAGATGTCTGAGTAGGTAGAAGGGCTTCTGTAGAGTGATGAACTTATTCCCGTTGTTGCAGCTGCAGATCTAGAAGACATAGTCTGCTCAGATGTCTTACTGGCAACTGGAAGCTCAGGTTGTAGTATCGGAGGGTCATCAAAGATGTCCACTTCAGGTACTATCTCCTTGTTCAAGGATCTTGACATACAACTTGAATGTGGCTTCGATGAGGACCTGGCGACTGACGCCCTTGTCAACACCGATTTAGAAGATCTTTGCTTCTTCGTCTGCAAAGAGGATAAGTCCAAGGAAGTTCTCTTCTTAAACTAGGATGTTTCCTCCTCTACATTAAAGACCTGCCCCCATGATACGCTTGTTGACTCACTGGAAATGTGAACATCAGCAGCAGTTACTAACATTGGGTTACTAGCGCTATCACCAGACATGACTTGAGAGCGTCGCCTGACCCTTTCCTTCGCATGTCTATGAACAGCAAACCACAAATTTTACAGCAAACACTGGAAAACAAATAGCAGAGCAAGAAGGACATAATAAACGTGGGTCAGCTGCAGACAGCAGGAACCTACAACAGAATCATGATTTCATCAAATGAAACATGTTCAATAGATCAAATACATGTCCAACAACGCAATAGTTTTAAGACAATGACAATTAATACAGACCAAAAGCCTTGTACAGCAAAAATTAGGTGCCTCCAACTGTTCATTAGGGCGATGGAGGAGACAGTGACAAACTTGGCCAGTCATGTGACTGAAAAGGGTGCCAAACCATAGTGGGATGCTACTCTTGGGCAAATGTGACTCATGTCATCTTCAAAAGAAGGAACTTCAAGGGATTGCAAGTGTTTCGCTATCATTCGCATAGAGGGAGGAGACAGCATTATAAGCTTTAGTCAAGATAAAGGAAAAAATAATATATAATTACATAAAGAAATGTTTCACTGCAATATTTATCGCAGAACACTTAAGGTCTGTGTTTTTGTCTTTTTACCGAAAAATTTCACAGCTACTAAAGGCTGAAGCTCTTACTTCAATTCTATGTTTTTAGTCCAACTGTATGTCACTTTTCTGCAGAGTACAAAATTTAATATGCATTTCCATGTACATTTTTAATCTTAGTAATAGGGGATAATAAAGATTTGCTTCAGATTTGTTCCACAGTTATGTGGACAGTACTCAAGGATTGGGCACTACAACAGTAGAGGATAGACATTAATGTGGAAAACCAGGCATGTGAAATAAGTTGAGCCACTGACCTGTCTTCATCTATTGTCCCTTGCCAGCTGAGTGTGATGGGGTAGGGCTGTGAGTTTGTCACATGGAAGTCCCGCACTCGGAACGTTGGCGACAGAATTGCACACTGAAAACACATTTTGTCACATACATGTACTAAACAACATAAATTATCGTAGGTGTTTGTATTTATTGAGATAAACATGAATGAACACCAGCTCTAAATATCATTTGAATGAATGCTCTCATCTCTTTCCAGGACACTTCTGTCTTCAGCACATGTCCATATGAAGCACCACATATGACTGTCTTGAGTTCAGAGCCTTGCATCCCATCATTATAACCCAATGGTACCATAAAAACACCAATGATATATACAATTTTGGAGCTGATCATTACGTAATGAAGGGAATGTTTGCTCAACACAAGTTAAACAACACTGATCTTTCCCCATATTCCTTAAGTTAATCTGCTGTAGCCAAAACTCAGAGGCCTGCCTTGCACATGTTACCATTTCTTAAAGGGGGCATGATACAAAAATGACAATTGATTCCTTACACAACAACAATACTGCACTAGGTTTTGGATACTTAAGTTCTAGATTGTTTATTAGTAACTTATGTTTTGTTTAACGTACAATTTAATCTGGACTGGTTTTATAATCTAAGAATCAAAAACTATTCATCTAAAATTGAATTAGAGAAGCTGCATTACCTGTAAAGCACAGCCTCTACTTGTGGCCTCGTCAGAGTTGAGAGTGGTACTAGGCTCTTTGCCAAATATGGTTGTAACCAATTTCTTGAATGACGGAATACGACTAGAACCACCTACAATCTCCACCGAGTATATGTCACTAGTTTTCCACACTGAAACAAAACAAATTCAAGAAATGAAGATGAAAACTCTATTATACTCATTCTGTCTTGAACTTGTAAACAACAGCGGGATACATTACTTATTTTCTCATGCAAGCTAGAGAGCATTTCCTTGACAAAGTATTGAACAAACTTTGTGGAAGAACAGAAGCTAGTGTTAATGAGAAAAGACCATCAGGTCAAACAGTGATTTGAACCCATGAGTAGGTTCCTGGTGTACTGAAAGTCTGCAACTCCACACATAGAACTACTGCACCTCACACAATTATCTCATAATGTAACATGACATGGAATATCTAAATGTACAATCATATCATTATCATGACAAAAGGAACAACTCACTTGATTTTTCCAGAATATCCTTCATGACACTTTCTATTCTTTTTAGCAAATCTCCACAGAGCTCTTCAAATTGAGATCTGAAACATTGAACAAGATTTTACAACTATCTTAAGTACGTTAAAATGAAAAGCTACACTATCCCTCATATATCCCCTTATTGTGGAGTGCAAGGCAGGGATGTGAGTACCATTTGTTTACATATCGAAAAGGCCAGTGAAACCATGACCTGACTTCTCAACAGTCACTCCATCCAAGAGACATGAGAGATATCCTATTCCAGTCATTAACTTCACTTAGAAGCCCAGCTTACATATTTTGAGGGATCTGATCTGAACAACTGAAAACACGACTTTGCTGTCTGTTATGAAATCAAAGTGAAACAAAAGGACGCAATGTGCTTATTCACAATTTGATATGCATAACATCTGACAAAATTTGTTGCTAAGCACATATAGCAATCTTCTAGTCTGTACATAACTGAGTCCGGATCAGACAATCCAGTGATCATGATAATCTTGAGCATCAGTATATACATTTGGGATACGATGACAAGTGCCAACCATGTTGGCGAGCCAAACCAATTCTAATAAGGATCTTGAACGATCTATTTGATAAACTTCCACTGTGGTCAGAGGTCTGCACTAAACTTGAGGTGGACCATAACACTTAATTAAACAACATTAAACCTGGCCCATCTGCCAGAGAACATGTAGGCATATATATCAATGCAAAGGTCTTTGTACACTAACCTGTCCATTTTGGATTTGAAATCTTTTTCATCATGGAGACATTCAATATTGATAGGAATGTTCTGTGTGTTTGCACTCATCAGTTTCTTCAGTTTTTCGCACTCTTGAAGCATGCGCAGATAAGGCTTTGGCTTGGTCTCCAGGTCAATTTTGTATTTTGTCTTAAATTCTTCGCGGAATACCTCATGAAGCTTTTCGTCAAAGTTGCGTCCACCTAGCTGGGGGTCAGAGGAAGTTGCAATCACCTGAAACATTGGAAGTGTGAGAGAGGGGTGTTGACTTTACATTCAACAATGTCTAGTCTTTCCCACCTACCAACCTGGAATTGCTTCATATGACCAGCTCGCATAGGCAATGGCCAATGCTAACTTGGAATTAGCACAGGAGCGAATAAATGTCTGACAGCCCTTCTCAAGAGGGCAGACAACTCTTACCTTCAGCTTGCCTTTATGGAATGAGCAAGCCGCTGTCTGCAAGGAGGAGTAGCCAAAGTCGATGATGATGACGTTCCTCGGTTTCTCTGTCTCAGCTGGGAGGTCCTGCTTGTAGATGCCATAGGCTAGAGCCGCTGTAAGCACCAATGTCGTTAAAAGTCAAAATTTTCTATTGGAAAATTGTTGTAGGAAAGTGTTAAATGTGTACTTAAAAGGATAAAGGTACAAGTCAAACACTGTAACTCTTATATAGTTGTGGGTGGGACTCGAGCACAATAAACAGACAGTTTATCTAGAAGCTGGTGAAACTCAAGTGAGACCTACCTGCTGTGGTATCATTCATCAGACGGAGACAGTTGAGTCCAGCCATCTGACATGAGTCGAGGAGAGCATGTCTCTCAGCATCTGTGTAGAATGTCGGCACCTGCAACACAGGCCAGGATTCAACACTTCACCAATAGGATCTGCACATATCAAACATTAGTTATATCATTTATCATTAGTATGGAAAGATTCAAAGTATTCTGCAATATTTCTATCATTACCACCAGAATTTTCTCTGTTCATAGAAGTGTCATAAGAAGGATTTTCTATCATTCATTCTATTGTTGTTACAAGCTGTTTGAAGGTGACATGTAGAGGACATACAGACAGGACGACATCAACAACTTTGGTCTTGAGTGCAGACTCAGCAATGTGTTTCAGCTTGCTCAGCATCATGCCAGTCAGCTGTTCTGGTGTAAAGCTCTGCTTCTCTCCCATGTACATCGCCTGCAAGAAGATCATGTGTGTTAGATGGGGAACTGAGGAGCGAGTCATATGATGGGATGAGAGTGAACTGAAACCAAGTAAATCATGGAATGAGTGATGGTGGAGTAAGCAAGTGTCCACTTGAAGGTTTCAGCCTTATATGGCTCAAGGCCGTTTGAAAAGACAACTTCATATGAACAGTGATCAGAGCCTTAATTACATCTTGAGGGACACGAGCTTCCCACCATGACGTCGCCACGGACAGGTCACATGAGGTTACCCCAACACACAGGAGAACCCTGCAAGTCAGAGATTACCCATGATCCCTCACCTTGAGGTGTTTCCATGGGTCAGTCATGTGATCTCAGAGAATGGATTAAGCGTTTCATCATGTCACTGTCCTAACATAACAATTTGTATGTAAACACAACAATATTTCAAAGATGTGGCCGAGGACACAGATCTTGACTAAAACTCCATGAGACAATGTAACTATTCATCGGACTGTAACAGCTATACATTTTCTTAAAGCACATTTGGCTAACGAACTAGGGACTGAAATAGGCTCCTTAATATTGAGTCATCTCTGTCCTGAAGGCAGCCACATGCATATAATATGGGGGTCCAACTGACAGTGCTTTCCAGTCAATGGTCCTTATCATGAGAACCTGTTCAGGTCGCTGCATCAAATCACAGATTGAACCAAACACGCAAGATTTCTGCATCAAGACAATCCTTGAAATACTGAATGCTTAAGCACCAGTCTGTTGGCTTTGGTTACTGATTAAGATTCTAACCAGTCTACATAATTGCACTACAAAACTGAAAGTGATACTAAAAGACAACTTTCGGCTTGTAGCAACTTCAGACTGGTTCAACTGGTTCAGACTGTAAGCACCAAGTTCTCTCATAGTTTGGGAATTAGAAACCAAATCTACTATTGATTATAGAAAGATTTTAAGTGAATGATCATCGATTTTAATCAAAATATGTACATTTTTAAGGTAATCACCAATTTTAAGGGGTTTTCCCAAATTTTTAATTTTCAAATTAATGTTATTAACCGATACAATCTTAAGAATGAAGATTTTATGGATATCAACTTCTTTATATGAGAACACGTTTCGGAGTTAGTGCTTACTCCTTCATCAACTCCGAAACGTTGTGTTCTCATATAAAGAAGTTGATATCCATAAAATCTTCATTCTGAGAACACAACGTTTCGGAGTTAGTGCTTACTCCTTCATCAGGTGATGAAGGAGTAAGCACTAACTCCGAAACGTTGTGTTCTCATGTAAAGAAGTTGATATCCATAAAATCTTCATTCTTATGCATTTCACTTCTAAATGCCCTTCAAAGACCCGATACAATCTTGTACTGACAGACACTGGAACTGTACTTACACAAAAAGTGTTTAAATTTTACAATGCTCACTGTCATCTTTTCATTACTTCATTTTACTTGATATTCTATGTATAAACATATACATGAGTATCCTGAATATCTGTCAAATTTAATGACTAGTTTACTTCATTCAAAGGTTTCAAACTAAAACAACAAAATTCCTATCAATCAAAAAAATGTTTTGTTATTTTTAAACTCGATAATTATTTCTAATCTTGCTTTTGATCATTTTTTTAATAATAGGAACACCACTATTACATAATCACTGGGTAGAATGACACTTCCATCACCCTGGCCAGCCAATTTTCACTTCTCAGCTGTTACAAGCAGCTAGGATCTGATAACCGAGGATGTCCATAGGAGGAAAAAAGTTACCTTGGCATACTGCCAAACACTCTACATTATCTCCCCTGATGTAACACCTAAAGCTTGTGATGAGACAATGATCTGGTTCCCAATAACACACTGACTACAGCTGGTGCGTAACTGGCCATACTGATTAATCAGGACTGATGTAAATAAGTGCTACAGATAACTTATTAGGTCATTGAGTCATGTGATCACTTGTGTTTATCTCAAAGTGGGTATCCTAAGTTTCCTTTGAGTAAGCTAATTTTCTACCCATCACACTCAAACAACTGGGTAATTTGCCATTAAACATTAATTGTAAAAACATAATATAGTGTATTTACGTGTTTGCGATTTATAAATGATTTGTAACATATGAAATGATATTTCACTGATATGCAACTTAAAATGTGATAATTTGGTGTGTAACATAAAGAGCAAATTTATTGAACATTTGCAAAACTTCAAGCATACTTATATGCAGTAGGTTTAGTAGGAATTACGTTTTCACATACATATTTGTGTAATTTCTGCAGATATGTGACTTATCAGTACCTCTGTCTACAGTCAGGAGAGTATAGGTCAAGTTGGTGCACAACAAACTTGATTAGAATGCTGTGTCTCAAGCACATAAATAGAATGGATGCAGGTAACATCTACAGCCACTTTATGGCTGATGACAAAAGCTGTCAAGCTGGCTAACATATGTAAACAATAGCAAATTCAAAAGTAGGTTGTACAGGCAGGGATTCTATTTTCTTTTCTTATGAAATCTACTGTATTACTGTATGCTGCTTTCTCATTGAATAATGAAAACATTTGTTGTGAATAAAAGCCTATGTAGATTTTCATTTAAACCACAAAGATAATCTCAAAAACTTTGTATGTTCATTAACCTATATACCAGTTCTCAGAAAAAATATTGCAATACATGTTGTTTGAAAATCATATTGCAACATACCAGTAATACTGTGCAGTCCCAGTACTTGTGCCATGTTAGCATACGTAACAGCAGTAATATGACAGAACAGAGTGTAATTTCACTGCTTGTGAGTAGAAAATATAGTTAAAGATTTGTACACACCAACACAACAAGAAACCATTTGGTTTAACTTGGAACAGAGATATGAACAGCTGATAAGGTTTGGATACGCCATGAGTAACTTGCTGATATGCAGAAAGGAAAAACTTCTCACACTACAGAAAGAGTAAAACAGTAACCTGAACTGTCCAATAGCTAGCTACGAGTGGGATGATGACAGCTGAAAACCTGTCCACTGAAAACCTGAATTCAACACATTCCCCAGGTGGTCATCAGAGCCTCATGTTTAAGATATTAGCATACCACAGGGTTCAATGTTTTTTAAAAAGCCACTTGTCACAGGGAAAGAAAGTTAAGAAAGTAGCATTTTGAGCAGATATGAAATGAAATCCAGGGGCTTCTTTCACAAAATAACATTTACTAAGGTTAATCGTAACTCCTATTCTTTACGCTGCTCTAAGGTTACCTTTGTGTCTTACAATCAACTTAGTGCTTTGTGAAAGGAGGCTCTGCTTATTTGCAGGTTGAAATTGTAAGCAGAAATCATCTAGCAGAACACGGACAAGTAATATACAATTATTTGCTTGCCCAAAATGAAAGCTGACTTGACAATAATAAAGAAAATGTTCATTGCCAGACAGACATTTGCCCTGCTGGACAATCGGTTGCTGTTCCCTTTCAAACCAAAATGTCCATATTCCTTCATCACACATTCACACATTATTTATTCAAATTTGATGCCTTTAAATAAAAGTGTCTCTGGTAACAAAATGGAGGTGATATCAAGACCCAGGACAGTTATATTGATGCATACCTGACATGTTCCAGCAGTTCACATTTTTATCCATGCATTTTTCTTAAAGTTTTCCAGCAGATTCAAGGACAAGTAGTTACCTAAGAGGTTGGAGGTAAGTCTTCATGCTTAAAGCAAAAGTTCAGCGCAATACTGCTGTTATCAAACTGAACACCATGTCTACCTATCTATCTTTATTTCAATACTGAAAGGCCACCGGCCTATAGTATAAAGACGTATCATATTACACATCATATAAAATCATATGAAAACCTGATCTCATATCATACCATGTTATCATTTATATGATTTCGTTACACTCCACCACAGTCTAACAAAACCTAGTAGAAGGTCGTGTCAGGTAACCTTTGAGTGACCAATGACTGTCCAATTAAATGCAAGACGGTTAAATAGATTTAACCAATCAGACAACGGCTACTATTTAGGGATTGGAGGAACTTTCTAAATATTCAGGTTACTGACACAGATCTCTCCACAAACAAAAATCTGCATGTAACACAATTATTTGACCTGCAGTATATACGCTTTGGGGTTTCTGTTGACATGGTTACCATTAGCTAATATTTCTGCAAGATGACATCCTTGAATATTGCCAAAAACACCATTTTCAGTGACTGTTTACTCACCGTTGTCATGGTTGTACGTACGCCGTGTGCATCACCCGGAAGCGATCGTATGCTATGTAACATTCAGAATCTTTCGGGTATGAGCCTTTTCGAGATAAAAAGCTCAAAAGGTATGTGCGAATGTGCACTTTCGCGATTTGGTAAGCTGTGTTCTGATTGGTCAATGTCAAAGGTTACTTGACGCGACCTCCCATAAGGTTTCGTTAGACTCAGAAGTGGAGTGTAACGAAAGTACTGAGGATAAGTTTACTTAGACTGTACCATATCATGTCATATTATATCATAATCTATACATATTAACATGCAAAATCGTATCATACAATACTGTATCATACTATACCTATCAAAGTACATTATACCATTCATATCATGTCATATAATATATCATATCACATATTAAATACCAAATCTTATAACATTTGTCATGGCATATCAATCATATACATATATCGCACTAAGTATACTATAGTATCATGCCAACTTACTCATTTCAAAATATCATATTTATGTGTGTATATTCCCTATACATCTCATTTGTTGAATAGGTCTCTGGATAACATAGCTCTGTGAATAAAAGTTGCAATATTTTGGATCACCTTTACATTTCAGCACGTCAACAGCTAGGAGAATTTATCAATCGACGGGTGCACAAAATAGAATTCTTTCATGTATTTTCTACAGAGAGTATCGTATGCTGGACAGACAAGAAGGAAATGATATTAGTCTTCTGTAGTATTGCTAGTGCAATATTAACATACTCTGTCTTCTCTTTTTAGACTAAAAAATCTCCCTTTTCCAATCATCAGGTCATGGGATGAGCATACACCATGTCATTAAGTGAAGTTCTGCAGATTTTGCTGATTAGTCCTGTGGTTGTCACGACACATCTCATCAACATTTTCTGATATGCTTAGTTCAGATTTTGTTACCAGCCATTTTAGCAGATTTACAGAAATGTCTCATGAATACGACACAAGGCATTTATCATGTTGGACAATCTGCAGCTGTTCCAACACCCTCCCGCTTTTCAGACCAAAATGTCCACATTCCTTCATCACACATTCATAAATCAGTTGAGACAAAAACTTTAGAAAGTGCCACCATAAGCTTCTCAGTACAAACCTATCTGTCATGAGTCATCCTTGGGCCTGTTTGACTTGCAGAACAGGCCCTAATGCCTCACAAACAGGTTATATTGTTTAAACAATGTCACTATCTTAGCAAACATACATAAGGAAATATTCTTAACATCAGAATGAAACAACCACTATAAATCAAGCACAGAGTTGATGAAATAATCGCTTATAATCCTTGGATCTCAATTACATGTACTTTGATGTACTGTTTAGTTTTTTTAAGTCACTAGTGGAATGGAGAGAAGCAGAGTGGGATGTAGTTTGGGCACACCAAGATCAGGTTCAAATTGCTACTATGGCAAAAAGCAAAGAATACTTCTACCATGACAATAACATGAATTACCAAATAGCTATGGGTGGAGATATTCAATGTTGAAACCTGTCCACTGAAAACCTAATACACATATCCCAAGTAGAGATCAAAACCTCATGTTGAATACATTGGGATACCAGAACGTTGTGGTTATGGATAACTTTGTGTGGTTTCGAACAATTATGTTTCTATTTGCTACTTTGAGCAGTGATCAGAGCCTTAATTACATCTTGAGGGACACAAGCATCCCACCATGACGTTGCCATGGACAGATCACATGAGGTCACCCCAACACACAGGAGAACCCTGGGAGCTAGAGATTACCCATGATCCCTCACCCTGTGGTGTTTCCATGGGTCAGTCACGTGATCTCAGAGAATGGATTAAGCGTTTCATCATCTCACTGTCTTCACTTAGTTCTGTGAAAGAAAATGTCTTCCCAGGTTGATGCAATGAGCAATATTTGAGTAACAGTGAGCATGGTCTCATGCAACTTTTAGCAATATTTCAGTAATACCACGGCAGACGACACCACAAAAGGGATCCCCAATGTGGGGTATGAAACTTTTTCGGGTTTTGGGTGTGATGAGCGAATGCTTTAACCACTGAGCTACACTATTCTTAACATCACTTGTCCTGTGGCAAGTGGATTTTCAAAACCCCTGATTACATGGATCATATGGACCCTAGTTTTGAAGGTTAACACATAACACACCTGAATAACTGCATTCCCCGCCTTGTCAGCAGCCACTTCATTTGGGCGGAAGAAAGCATTCACTTCACTCTGCACTGCTGGATCATCAAATTTCCGTCCAACAATGCGTGTAAACCCTGCTACTGTGTTCCTAAAGTTGGTCACACTCTGCTGCTTGGCCCCATAACCAATAGTTCGGTTCTTTTCATTGAAAGACACATAGGTCCTGCAAAAGAAAGTAGTCACAGTGGAATTATAACTATAAAATACTGATTAAACTTTCTTCTTGCCTCACACAACAGTCAATGCAGTAGAACAATCCGAACCAACAGGTCAAGTAATAGCTTGTATCAAAAGAAGTTTTTCAAATGAAACAGTTTACAATTTGATAATCTGGGTGCAAGAGTGATAATAATCTGACATCCAAAAACTGCCTCTACTACACACCAGCATGAGGTGTAGTTCTAGATCAGTAATTGTCCAACAATAAATGAAGCAGCTAAAGTGACTGCATTATTATCAACCATGCTGACCTTTACCAGACTAGCCATGCTAACAATGGATCATAAATGATTTAAGAAACATATCTCAAGGTAATAAAGCAATATTCGAACATCATTTTTATGCCTGTTCAACAGTATTACCATTGTGAGTGAACATCGGAATCTGCAATTACACACTATACCCATATGGGAATCAAGCCTTAGACTGGGCATGATTTGGGCTCCAACCATTCCGCTATAATCCTTAGAAATCGAACCAGACACATCAGTTTTGATTTTCAATAACCGTTATCACTATTTCGATCCAATATTTGAATATGTACCTAAATTATGTCCACACAGCGAGAACGTAATTTTGACTCCAAATTGAACAGTTTACACCATTAACATCCCAGATAGCATTCAGATGTTGGTCCAACTATTGCCAACATTGGGCCAATGCCGGAATGCTATTTGAGATAGTGAAACATCTTTAGTTTGACACCAGGCTAATTATCCAGTGGCAATTGTTGGTAGACATTGCTAAGCTGATGATGGATTTCAGGCTAAAAAGGACGAGTCACAAGAGATGAAATGAATCTGATGTTGTTACTTCCATCAAGAATCAAACTGAAAATGAATGAATCAATGGTCGAATATCGAAAATTAAATCGAGGTCTGGGTGAATTGCTGCAGCCCTAAGCATGACAAGCGAATGCTTTACCCACTGTATTTCATCACCAATCAGAAATTAAGGATAAATTACACATATTCTAAGTGCACCAACAACTGAAAGTTAAAGCTCTTGTTAATTTATCAACGAAATTTGATAATGACATAACATGTTGCTCAGCTTAACATGTTGTACACTATCCCAAGAAACACTTTCAAATGTTGTTCATTTTGATACAAATCAGGGTTAGGACTAATGCATGAAGTAAGCTGGAACAAAATGTAACAAATATATTAACACTAAATATGTCTACACGAATGATAGAAAAACATGATATTCTGAAATTTACTTCCTTCATCAAATATTTCTTGTGTTTTCGCCTTTAAAATGAGAACATAAATGTGATGGGTGTAAATCATTTCTCACTAAATATGGCATCAAGAACAGCAGTATTTCCAGAGAGAATTGAACACACTATGGAGAAGGAAAATTTTCAAACAATTAAAGTATTTCATAAAGTCGTTATTTCTGTAACACTGGGGTACTTACGGTGTCATTCTTGCACTGTACTCATTATCAATTGTTTCAATACCTCCTGCTCGAGCGACTGCGATGTAAGAAGAATATGAACCAAGATCAATCCCTACAACCGCCATGGCAGACACCTTTTTTTGGTCAAACTTCTCTTGATTGACGGTAGTTCGTAGGCTCTCGTCTGTTACGACCACAAAGTATTATACTCTTCTGTCGTTCTCCAGAAGTTTCAGTTATTTACTAGCACCCGGCGAAACTTCTCGAACAACACGTGAATCACCGCCTCAGCGCATAGAGAAAGATATGACATGCTATATTCCTAAGGATAAGTTATCATGCAAATGGCGGAAAAGATACTCTACCAGAAAAGTGGCTGGCTGTTCATATTTTCTGGACGCAGTATGTAAGATATTCTAAAATGAAATTGATAATATATGTATTATAAATCCTCGAATGTTGCTATGCTAAACCATATTTGTTTCGTTGTGTAAACCTGATGAATAAAATGTTTGAGGATCATAGAACAAAGATGAAACGATAAGTGGCCAACTCAGAATACACAGATACAGAAAGTAGATATTTGTTTTGCAAGCACAAATATTACATTTTAACGGGGGAACTCTACAACAGATGTATGAATCTCCCTGGTTTAAGTAAAATACAGCACATGTAATATTCCAGATTAAACAGACTAAAATGATATGATATATCAGGTTCAGCACAAATAGTTGACTAGTAACCATAATCATCCTTGGAAATACTTCAGGTTTAGTAAAGCAAAAATCCCTTAGATCTTTGGCATTTTGAAAACAATCTCTATCGTTGTCGACACAAATAAACAACAACTCTAAACATTTGCTACTTTGGTTTTATTTCCCTGAAGTTTCAGTTTTCGTATGAAAGGCCTTCTGTTGAAAACACCCCGACTGGTATATTTTCATGTGTTTCCCCATGATAGAATAGAAAACGTGAGAATTAATACAAATTTCTGTAATTAAACTGATCTTACCAATTGCGACATCAAAAACAACATACATATATGTTAATAGAATTCTTGGTGGTTGATTGTAGGATATTGTCCTTGTTTCATCGACATTTCACCACAGTATCAATAGCAATAATGGAACAGTTTGTATGTACGCAAGACTGGGATGATGATGGTGATAATGACGACGACGATTATGACGATGCTGATGACGACGACGATAATAATAACGATGGTGCTAGCGACGACGATGACGGTTTAACGATCCGGGGATGTTTTGTGTATTGTCGGATCTCGTCAAAAAGTTAAGCCGTACTCTGAGTTACTATGTGTTCTACTGTGATATTATTCTCTGACGGTCATGAATAATTAAATCCTTTTCTGAATATTTCTAACTCAGCGTGCAGTCCTCGCAAAATCCATTTCAACACGACTGTAGCGCCTTTGAAGTACCTTACTCCTAATACCTTATAATTGGAGATAGACATACTATTTTCATTCATCTCTACAATGTTGTAGATCAGTTTGAGAAAAGATCTAATTAGTGATTCCGTTAGTAGTATTCTATCCAACTTGAGTAGACGAGCCGATGTTTGCAGTATTAATTGTGCTATCGGAGATTTCATGCTCAATTGCTCATTTAATTTTTAAACTGATAGATAAAATTAGGTTTAACTCTAATCCTTCAATACAGTCTTTAATTTTTGTCTAACAATAATCTCTCAATCTGTTTTCAAAGGAATTAAAGGTGTCGCTAACAAGTTCTGTTGCCATGCCAACCTAAGTTAGACGGTTTGACACAATGACTGGTCGTTATTGGTAATTAGTCAATGACAGGAAAGGCACTAATCTCCCTGAGTCAACTGTCTGCCTCCGCTAGCCACCTGTGTTTGATACTGGCGTCTATCCTCGAATCATATTCAACTAGTGGCACACAACGTGATATTCTGTACATATTTACTGTGTACAAACACTGTTAGTGTTTCTTTTATTTTAAAAGGAGTCATTTCTGCAGCAATTTATGATTGGGAGTATATTATTTTATGGACATGTGTATTAAATATTTATGTTTACATGTAATAGTTTCCAACAAAGAATATTAGTAAGTTAAATTAAACCTTTTTTCAATGGTTGTTTTTTTTTGTCTTAAATTAGTTATGAATATACCAACATTTGCAAACATTACTTGAGTACCTTTTCGTTCAAATTAGTTGGAGTAGTATTAAGGAATATAGTACCTTATCAATTCGCAGTAAAATTATGAAAATTGTAAAAAAGACCACCAAATATGGTAAAATATTTCTTCCCTTTATACACAAAAATGAAAACTAAGTGATAGATACATGTTAGAATCGTTAAAACAGAACGATGTGCTTTATTTGTTTATCCAATCGTATTCACGAAGCCATGTTTTCCGCGCGCCTACTCTCCGTCGGCGGATATAGGCGCGATTTTGAAAACTGTTAATAACAGGAGAGTAGCAAAATATGCTTCAAAGTACACAAACTGTACGGAAAATATTCCTTTTACAGAATGGTCACTTAGGATAACTGACTGTGGTTCTGAAGGATAATAGATCTAACGGGATAACAAACCATGACGGAAAATATCGAGGTATGTTCGTCTAGTTGATCTTTTGGAATTGGAAACAAGGGAGGTAATTTGCATTGTGCAAGTCTGATCACGTATTAGCGCTAATGAGGCCTAATCCTAAGCTGTTTCTCGACACATAGCGGAATGTTTGGTGATCGATTCCCCACACCTTTATACACATGATCACATGTGATTTGTGGACATAACTGTCTTGGATGCCGTTGGAGTTACATCGATATTCGTATGTTCGATGTTAGCCGCGACAAGATTGTTTACATTCGAAACGGAACTTGGATATGACATGTGTCTGACTTGAAACTTACGGATTACAAACACATATCTTGGACCGCTATCTTGCATTCTGCTGATGGTCACACATATACACTTATATTTCATTTCAACCTAACAAGATGATCATGGTTTGTGGTTCAGTCTCTCAGCGTAATTCACTAATTGTGTTTTTTCAAAGTTCACACATTCGTGTGAACATTTACGAATTAGACATTTTTCTAAATTTTACTACTCTTTGTATTTTGTTTATATTTTGTTCTAGCGTCATTTGTATAAGGCATGGTTGTTTTATGACAGTTGCCATGGAGAATAATTTTTCAGTCATTTTTATTTTATGTCATTGGGTTATAAAATTATTTTTTCAAGTATGGACCTGTGTTTCACCATGTATGCCATGTTTACCATCACAGCCACCATGGCTGTCACTTAGGAATCAAAAGGTTTATCCTTTGTTGGAAAATATTGTAATGACTTAAATAACTGTTAATTTTAACTAATAATTGTAGTTAACACATAATGTGTTCATTTCAGTTTTAGATTTTCACTAGTCATTTTGTTATTCAGGATTATCAGGTCTTGAACCTCCTTGGCAAAGGGGGTTTTGCATGTGTCTACCGTGCAAGATCCAATAAGACGGGACAAGAAGTAGCCATAAAAATGGTAAAGTTTTCAATATTGCTTTAATTAACAGGATGATTCCTAATATTACAGTGGTTTATATGCCTTATCAGTGTCTGAATCTTCTGCATTAGTTTTTAGTTGACATAACTCTAAGTTTAAAAACAAATTTTCCAGACTGACTTTATAGTGAGAACTGTTTGAAAAAATTAACGCATGTCATACATTTCCATAAAACATCAATCTTTTTTAATTGTACTTTGTGTTATGAATTCAGTTATGACTGTATTTTTGCTTGTTGTTTTTTACAGATTGATAAGAAATTAATGAAAGCTGCCAACATGGTTGTAAGGGTTCGAAAGGAAGTAGAAATTCACTCAAGATTAAAGCATCCAGCGGTACTGGAGGTTTGTAGTTATTGAATTTATGATGCATAGACTTTCTCTGTCATGTTCAGACAAAATAAACTCTGTTGATTTATGTACACAAGCTGTCAAAAGATGTTGAAATGCTACAGTGCTGAAAGAAATGACTTATTGCTGAACACTAAAAACACTATTTTGAATAAATTTTAATGTTTGGGTGCTATATTGTGTTTTTCCGTGCAGCTATACAACTACTTCGAGGACAGCAACTATGTGTATCTGGTGCTGGAGATCTGCCACAATGGGGAACTGCAAAGATATCTCAAAACTAACTGTAAAGTGCTTACTGAAGATGAAGGTATATAAACATTACTAAGACATTTACAGATGTAACCGACAACAAATATACATAAGTTACACCCTAGCTATGTACTAAATACTAGTTTGCTTTATTTGATTCTGTCATTGAACATAAAGTGGAGCAACTTGTATGAATAACAACTTCTTAATTATACCTTACATTTTGAGACATTTCTTGTCCCTTTTATCAGATGAACCTCTCAAATGCCCAAACTATGATGTTGATGATGATATCTTTTGTTTCAGCTCGTCACTTTATGAAGCAGATCGTTGAGGGGATGCTGTACCTGCACTCACATGGTATCCTCCACAGGGATCTCACACTGTCAAATCTACTCCTCTCTAAGGACATGAATGTTGTAAGTAGTCAAGTCATTAACTTGATTAATAGTATAAGTCCAAATATATCCTCTAAATGTTGTATAACTATATACTTACTAAGTGTTATTTCCAACTTATATATACATGTATGATGAAGTAATCTTCTATGATGTATAACATAGTCTCACTGAAGTTTGTTTGACCTAAAGAAACGTTTGAAATGTTGTGTGTATCATCTTAACATTGTTGTGAACTTGTGTCTGTTTTTCAGAAAATAGGAGATTTTGGATTGGCAACCCAGCTGAGTGTTCCAGATGAGAAGCATTTCACAATGTGTGGCACACCAAACTACATCTCTCCGTGAGTAGCACAATCATATCTGGTTAATCTCCTTTTCTCTGAAATTTGAATTGATGTTTGTGTAATCTATCAAGTATCTGTAAAAACTGTTGCCAATGTTATAACTGTCATCACCTTTTCTCCAGAGAGGTGGCGATGAGATCTGCACATGGCCTTGAAGCGGATGTGTGGTCCCTGGGCTGCATGTTGTACACGTTCCTTGTGGGCCAGCCACCATTTGACACAGATGCTGTGAAGAAGACACTGAATCGTGTAATATCGGCAGAGTATGATCTGCCAGAACACTTGTCTCGAGAAGCAAAGGATCTCATTCAGGGACTGTTACGCAAAAATCCTAAAGAAAGAATCCCTATTCGAGGTATGGTTGAGGTTGATTAGATGTGAAAAGTTTTCATATGCATCAGTGTATCAGAAGTTGATTAGGATATTGAAAGGGAATAAGTTAATTTTGATGCTTCATTCAGCAGTATTTCGGTAATATCATGGAAAGGGACACCAGCAATGGCCTTGACATTGTACCATTGTAGGGCTTCATCTCCAGACCTGTAGCATAAGTATATGATACTGCAACTTCTAGACTTCTCACTGACACAAACATATTGATGGTAGGCATGAGTATGCTATGCTTGTTAGACATGTTGCTGATGAATGTGATCTAGGTTTGATCTGATATCTCAAAACTGTTTGAAATTTATCATGTTAATGGCAAAAATATGCTTAATGTTTCAGAACTCTTAAGTCATCCTTTCATGACCAACAGTTCTTCAGGCAGTAGGAAAATTGCCCACAAGGTTTGTATCACTTTCTGATAGCTTAACATCCAGGTGTTGGGTGCTTAATTATGTCAAAATCAGTTGTGTATTTCTTACTTTTTGTTGAATTGACTTTCTTCTCTTTTGGCATAATTTATTTCAAATTTACTGTAATAACAGAAACTGTAATGTATTTTGTTACCGAATTTGCAGTGTCCGGAAGTGTCGATGGACAGTGGTCGTGGGACAATGGCGACTGTAATGTCGGGGAGATCAGGTTTGTCAAGTATCCGTAAACCTATGCCAGCATTCCCCATCAAGGATATCAAATCTCAGATCATGGAGGATGAAGAACGTTGTGGCAATGGCCATTACAGCAACGTCTCAGACAGTGGCAGTTACACCAGTAGTGGTCATCAGCCACTGTTGGGTGGTCAGTCAGCTCACCAGCGTCATCCTCCATCACCCCCAGTCAGGCTTCGAGACAGGTACGACAGGATTCTGTTATTACTTTGACATGGTGTAAATGTCCTGTGTGTATTTTGCAGATCAGAAAAATAAGGTGTGGGTTTGAATTGCTTTTGCATGTTTTTTTTATGAAAAGTGTCTACATCTTTCTTCAGATGTAAGGTCAGAATGTTTGATGAGAGTTTTGAGTAGTGTCTGTGATGTAATGAATGTAATATTCTTACAGTGAGCGAGAGGCTGAGCTATACCAGGCTCGTCAGAGCAACCTTGCTAGTCAGCACCGAGTGTTAAGTCACCCACACAACACAGACAAACCTATCGTCAGGAAGTACAGCTCCCAAGAAAACATGTTAGACTATTCCAAGAGACACAAAGACAATGTCTTGCCCACCAAGACTCCTGTGCCCCACCTGTTTGACCCCACCCGTTACCAGGAGGGGTCCCAGACTAACAGTTCTTCCACATGGTCTTGCGCCTCCTTCCACAGTTCCAGCACAGGAAGGATCCCAGCCAGTCCGGGGCTCCGAGTACTCTCTGACACCTGCAGCAGTGCTGATATTGCACAATCAGTGAAACCATATCTCAGTGCTGGATCTGACTCTTCATCTCATGATGGAGACTTCAGTTTACAGAACACGAAACGAGTGTTGACGTTTGACTCAAAACCTGGGAGTTTGCATGAACCTGAGAATGTTTCCTCAAGTTATGGTTCTCAGGGCCTATGTGTTCAAAATGTTCAGAGTCCGTTCTTGAGGTCAGCTTCGGTGGAGGAGAAGCTCTCCCATATGCCCAACTTGCATGGACCCGTGGAGTTTTCATCCCCTTATGGACAGAGGGTTCACATTTCGGAGAAGGAGGTGAATGCATGTGTTAAATCTCGGTCAATGCAAGATCTTGTTGGGCCACGAGGGGATTCACATCGATATGGGGAGAGAAATGAAAAGAAAGATCGACACAGCCCAGAGCTAGCCTCACAACTTAATGCTCAGCGATTACGTCCTATCAGACAGAAGACAAAGAATGCTATTGTAAGTTGACCATTTTAGTTATGATTACTAGTTTCCCTAAGCATTGTAACAGTGATTTCACAGCACAAATGTATTTTGATTTGCATGTGATCACTGTGAAACTATCTTGTAAATAACTTCATTGAGTAAAACAAACTGTTGACAAAAAAAATTTATGTAGCACCCAGCATCATTCTGGCTTTATGGCATCAGTCTGTAAATAATTGAGGGTAGACGAGACAATGCAGTGATCACTAGCATCATCATTGATCTATGCAATTGGGATACAGTGTAAACCACGTCACTGGTGAACAAACCTGACCACCTGATCCCGTTAGTTGCTCAGTATTTGAGAGCAGTAAGAGGTAACCAAGTGAGAACATATGTCTGTTACGTGATCACACAATTTGTCAAACAACTGTTTTGGAGTGTGCCAACTTATTCTTTTAGACTTAGTCGTACATGGTAGTCCTAATGATTGTTTAAATGCAGGCATATTCTATTCTATTGAATTGATCTTGAAATGTGAATTGTTCAGAACTCCTGTATCTTAAGACCCAAATCATTGCAGGTGTCTTGGTTAAGCAACCCTATCCCTTTCACTCAAGCCTAGAATAAAATCTGGCTTGCTTTGTTGTGAGTATGTGTGATTTGATGATACTTCAGTATGCTAAAGTTTATAGGTATGCATACTGTCTCTGACTTCAGGTGAATATTCTGGAGACAGGTGAAGTGTGCCTTGAATTCCTGAAGAGCAAGAACAAGATGGAGAAAGTTGTCGAGGTCTTCTCTATATCAGCAGATGGCAGTCAGGTAGGTTAAAGTAACAATTTACAAGGAACTATAAACTGGAATATATTAGAATGGGTTTGAACTCTTTATTTTTGATTGATTTTCATTCTTATGCATGTGGTATTAGTATGAAAATTAAAAACTGTAATGAAAGGTTCCTCACTGTTCTTCTAATGCTTTTTAAAGCATGTAAAAGTTTATTGTACATCATCGATAGGTAGAGCATATTCTTTAAGTGAAATATTGTTTTCCAGCATTGATAGGTAGAGAATATTCTTTAAGTGAAATATTGTTTTCCAGCATATTTGATGAATGTGATAAGCTTGTGACATGCAAACCCTTCATTTTTCACTCTTTTCCTTAACATAATAAGCTGATACAATATCTTTCTCAGAATCTGGAGCACTGTTATATAGTTCTAAGTATTTTTCCTGAGTGCTAATCAATAATGATGATTATCTCCCTTTGACAGTGATTAGCACCCTGTGGTGTCTTTCCCCACATATCAACAGAAGGACTTAATATATGTATGCAACATCTGTGGTTACCCCGACTGCCAGTAGGTGTTTGTGTATAGCACCTCTCCACTTATCTTGATGAACATAGATGAGCTGACTAGAGGGTATCACACGGGTTGTGTTAAGCTGAGGAATTGGTGGTGTGAACTCTCCTGGGGAAGTGTTTAACTTTTAAACACAGCACTTGCTGGGTGTGAAACACAAGCTAGGGAGCTGAAGAATGTAGTTTGTGGCAATGTGGCTAATGTTTACTCTCACATATGGTGTGAAAGTGTTCAGTAGAACCCGCATGTGGTATTGTTGCTGAATTAGTTTGTGTCAAGTGAATAAATACTAAATTGAGACATTGTGTTCCTTGTATTCAACTATGGATGTGGATGTTTGTAAAGGAATGTGTTGTTACAACTGTTATTTCATTACCATGGTTACAGGTCAGTGTATACCAGCCTAACGAGGGCCATGGAGTTGTTGTCACAGACCGACCGCCATCACCAGATGATGAAATGCTCAAAACATTTGCATATGGGTCAATGCCGGAAAAGTATTACAAGAAATATCAGTATGCTACAAGGTATGGCTTCTATTTTGAAAGTGTTTGTAATGACAACTGCAGTGGTTGTGATTTATAATTTTGTAAATATTCTTTTCAGTAGTATGAAATGTTACTTAGAAAATCAATTTGTAAACTCCTCTTCAGAAGCTGACTTATAGTGTGGCTAATATATGTTGATATTTGTTGGACTTTGTGATGTGGGTTTTCATTCACATGCCAAGGAAAAAACTTCAGATGCAATAATAACATCATGCAACAGTTCATGCATTTTGAAATTTTAAGTAAAGTTGGTGTTTTGAGCAGAAAATGTTTGAATGTATATTTGAGATGTCTTCCTTACCAGGGCCCCATTTCACAAAACTGTCGTAAGGCTAAGATCTTGTAACTCTTCTCATAGCATTCATACTCCTTGTGTTACAGTATTAGAGGTACAAATGCTATGAGAAAAGTTACGAGAACTTAGACTTACGAGAGTTTTGTGAAACGGAGCCCTGGTAACATATTGTGTAACCATGGTGACTTTCTGCATCAGGTTTGTGAACCTTGTCCGGTCCAAGACCCCGAAGGTGACAATGTACACTCAGAGAGCCAAGTGTATGTTGATGGAGAATGCTCCTGATGCAGACTTTGAAGCTGTGTTTTATGATGGTGAGGAGCCTTTAATAATTTTGTTCTCTAAGGTCTTTTGTTGTTTCATTTTCCTTTACAAATTATATGCTTGACAATGACATTCCTGTAGACAAGATTAAATAGTGAAAGCAAATTGATTGCAGTAAACAATAATTATGAATTCATAAGTAGTTCGTTGTTGATATTTTGTCCAAAATAAAAAAGAAGTTTATGATAACAGTTGATTAGTTAAACTAACGTTTACTATAAACATTGCAGATTATGGGAATTGGGATTGTTATTTGAATGAAGTGGCTATGCGTAATTTTTGTCACAATCTTCACGTCATGTGTTGGTATTTTACTAGGTGCTAAGTTCACAGCCAGCAGTAAGGGCATGAGGATTATAGAGAAGGATGGCACCTCACTGGCCCTGGAGTCACAGGCCATGGAGCAACATCTTAGTTGTGACACGAAGGACTTATTGGTGTATTTCAAACAGGTCAGTTGCCTCCCTTGTTTAAGGTTCAATGCTAATCTTATCGGAACCTATGGAAATTGTAAGAACTAAAAGCTTAACTGGACTGACCTTAGCCAAAGTTTCATGTTTGTCTTTGTGCCTGCTAGGAAAATATGAAGATGATGCATAATTTTGTTCAGTGATGTCTGCTGGTTTGGTACTTCATGGTTACAACGTGTGAATTTTGAGTAGTTATCAGCCTCATAGGGGAATGAATGGAAGACCCGAGTTAGAAGTGGCAATCAGGCCAGTCACTAATGGTCCTTAGGTCTAATGGTCAGACTTATATGATGTTTGTCATGTTATCCCAGTCACAGAGAACCCGTGAAGGTCCTGAGGTAGAATAGGCCTTCAGCAACCCATGCTTAAAATAAAAGGCGACTATGCTTGTCATAAGAGGTGACTAACGGGATCGGGTGGTCAGGCTCGCTGACTTGGTTGACACATGTCGTTGGTTCCCAATTACGCAGATCGATGTTCGTGCTGTTGATCACTGGATTGTCTGGTCCAGACTTGATTATTTACAGATGGCTGCCATATAGCTGGAATATTGCTGAGTGCAGCGTGAAACTAAACTCACTCACTCGCTCACCCACTCACCCAGTCGCAGAGAAAGATGCTTATGACATCAATCACTCAATGGTTTAGTCCAGACTTCATTAGTTACAGACCTTGTAGTGGTGTTCAACAACAACAACAACAATAGAACAACAAGAACAGCATTAGAAAGTCATTAACCCATAATTTGTTTGCTGTGACAGTGTCAGACACAGTGCATGGAGCTGGAGTCGGTGATTAGCAGTCTGCAAAGCACAGGATGTGGCAAGGACCATCTATTCCCTGTCATTGTAGGGAGACGCCCACACTCGGGCCTGGGTGACATCAGCAAGTCCAGTGACAACACATCTGACACCAGATCTTCTCAAGACCATGACACAACCAAGTGCTCTCAGATGAAGTCACCACCCATGGTGAGCAGTGAACATTTTTGGCCTTCTGTGTTGTTTTACAATTATCAACAACCAGGATTATTTGCTGTAAAAAATCATGATTTATGTTAATTCATTTTCCACCTGAAAAAAGTCATTATCAAAGAAAATAATGTCTGATTTCAAGTATTTATTATTTTGTATAATGTGCATTTCTTAAATGAGTCCTTGTTTTACAGATGACATCGTTTGATGGAACAGTTGTTAGTGCAGTGACAGAGGCAGGAAGTCAGTGCACATCACGGCTGATGGCAGGAGATAGACATAATTCTACTCTCACCTCACAGGCTTCCATGGCAACCAGCAGCACATCCTCAGGCACCAGTGGCGATCCCAGGAAGCCCAACAAAGATGTCGTCCACCAGATGTTTGTTCCGAACATAGGCTGGGGCCAGAAGGTTTGTACCTTGCATATAGAATCAAAGTTGAACAGTTGTTCCTCATCATAACACTTTTTCCGGTAATAAAGCTGATATAAAATGTTTTCAGTGTAAAGTATGTCTGTAGATGTACCTAGGTGAGGAGACTAAACCTTTTCCATGAAACAATTGCAAGTGTTTCTTTTGGATCTTTTTGACTTAAAGTTTCAATTTTTGGATATATGTTTATTGTGTATCCCTGTAACATGACTTGTCCTGTTTCAGTATTCAAATGGTGAGATTGTGGTTAACTTCAATGATGGGACACAGCTGGGGATGAAGTCAAATGCTACAACCGTCACCTTCATAGACCAACAGGGCAAGACATTCAGGTGGGTCTGACTGCTGACGTGTACATGGATTTCTCTAATTGGGGCAGGTCTTTCCCTTAGTTAGTGGGTACTAAGGCTGGTAGAATGTCCAATATATTGTGATGGTGTTTAGTTTTGCTATCACTAAAAGATTTGCATAATGTCTATCCCTACTGTGCATGTCCAGTACACCAACTCATTGTAAATACATGTATTTCTGAAATATTATTACTCTTTTTTACAATTTGATATCAAATGGCTTTCTTGATATGACATAATGTGAACTTCAAATGTTTCATCTTAAAACATTTATTAGTGTAGTGAAATTGAACTAATATGTCCATACTGTCTGAAACTGGCATTAATACTGACAATCTTTATGTTTCAGGTTTTACCAAAATGACCATTTGCCTGACTATGTCAAGTCACGCCTGGAGAAGGTGCCCCAAGTGTTGGAGCACATGAGGAAGTCAGCCCAAATGTCAGTTATCTCCGTGGCTCAGTCCAGGAGATAGTATTAGCGTAGTAGCCAAGTCAGTAGTCTAGTTGACACTATGTCCAGGTTCATTACTTACACTAGGGACCTCAATGCTTCGAGAGAACCATGGGGATGGTAGCTGTCAACAATGTAGCTGTAGGGAAATTATGTTATTACAGTTTTGGTAGAAAAACGAATTTATGATGAACTGTTTTGACTATTTATGTGCGATTTATACACTTTGTTTTCTCTGACAGCCATTGTTAGTGCTATATTTATTGTATGTAACTATGGCATATCTCCGAACCCTCAAAACAAGTGGTTTTTTAATTTGTCTCACACCTAGGGATTTTCTCCAGTTAGAAAACTACTCTATTCAGCAGGTAACATAACAATATCTGAATTTGCGGCTCTTATATACACTAGCTACTGACCATATGGAATAGGTGGGCTATAGTATGAAAAGTCTGTGGTTTCCATTATAGGTATTAACCCTCTAACATGGTAATAACCAAGGCCCCTCGACTCTCACATTTAGTCTGAACACTGCACATTGTAGACTTATGGACTTGAAGATCTGACCGATGGATCCGGCATCCTTTCGTATGCACATTTGCTTCCTAATTGTACAAAGTCAATTCGGTGCTTACTGCCTCATGTGTCTTACTAAAAAGTGCCATTTTGCCTGAGTCAGTATGACTGACTGTGATTGCTGTCATTACTGGGAGATTTGTCTGATTGTGGAGAGCTGCCTCTGTGTGACTGCCATGATGTGAGTGTGTGTGACTGTGGAGATCTGACTGTAGTTGTGTATACGCTGTACATTAGAAACTGTATCATAGTGTATACTAGTGTCCATTGTTTTGTATATAATGTTGTATGTAAATATGTACATAGAGAGTCTGTGCTAGCGTCTGCATCTTCCATTCTCATCTCCTCATGTTATAGTCTTTGTGACAAGGTGGCGCCGCTGAAAGTGACAAAAGATGCTCCTTTTTACTTAATGAATTGAATAATTTCATCATAACAAGAGCCATTAATTTTTATTTCTAATGTATTTTTTGCTGTATTTGCAGAAGGAATAAGTCATTATTTAATCTTTTTTTTTAAAAAGAAAAATGAAAAATGTGTAAAGATTATTTATATCTGTGTATGTTCGTGTCAGTTTTAAGTTTTATAATTTTAATCTTTACAGATGTAATTTTTATGAATTTTTAATTGTTATTTGAATTTATTGGTCACTTTCAGAGTTTCTGATAATTGTTGTTGGTCCAGGATTGTTGAACATGCTACTGCACAGCGTACACTACAAAGTGTTTGAAATATCTTTGAAATGTGTTTCTAAAATGATATTAGAATATGGTAGTTTTGAGGTTCCTATGACATGACATGACATGACATCCTTGAGTTAATTCAAACTATTTCCTGTTTTTCTCCATATAAGTTTAAGCACCATATATGTTCCTGGTTCTCACCTGAGTGGAAAATGTGGAAGATCTACATCACTTAAAACTTTTCTCACACATTGATCTTACACCTGTTGAATACTGAAATACTGTGCAAAGCGATGTACAAGACTGTCAGTAGCTTCTGATCACATCCCTGGACTAACAACAGCTACTGTTACTCTGTTGTTGTTGAACTTGTCATCTTTTACTACTGCCCATGCTTCTACAATAAACTGTTACTGAAATATGTCTGTCTTTTCACTGTTGTGCCCAGTGTGATTTACACCGTTTATTTATTTAAGTACCGGCTGTTATGTGGAGTACTACGTTGCATACACAGTCGCAGTGTTACAGAATGTACAAATTGAAAATCTTGGGGGAGAAGTTGAAATCAGAACCGTAACTGGAAAACAAGTGCGTTTTGATGTCCTGAAAAGTCAGCAGTTTATTAATATCCAACAAGTTTGTGTCATGTTTTTGTCACGTCAACATGATTAGCATGCTTCAAAAATAGAGCTGTGTGGTCAGGGACATTCAAAGAAAGATACGTATAGATGCATCGATCCTTGGACCGCCGATACAGTGAATCGATACAAAGATTAACATTGTCGTTTATCGCGATACCATGTTTTAAACGGGCCACGGTAGTAGTATAGGGAATGAGAGTCTTAGACCAGTCCCTAATAAGTCTTTAATTTTAATGAATCAAGGGTCCAGCAATGATGAAACAATTAGCCAGTCAGTTCCTATACTACTCGCGATACATCGTTTTTTTATGTTGAATATTGCCAAATCACGATATCTGTCAAGAAAAACTTACTGTTGTTTGATGATTAAAATATATGAATACTTATTTTCTCTTCATAAGTTTCTTGCACCAGGGACTGTGTCAAACACAACGCACGCAGTAATTTTATTATGATTCACAATGTGCATAATTGATAAAAATAGAGCAATAATCTTTTGTGAGATGCAAAACCCTATTTCAACCCTCAGTTTCCTTCCTCCCTGACAGATTCTTGAAATGACTATTCTATTCTACGGATACATGCTGTCACGTCTTCAGAGTGACAATCTGTTTGCTGAAATCTGACCTTACACAAGAGACTGATAGTTGGCTCTGCCGTCTCTGACTCTGTGTTGAGATGTTTTGTTGGTTCGAATCCCGTCAGCGTGGATTTGGGCATAAAAGAAAACGTGCAGGGCAAGACGACACGCCCTAATACAACTGGAATACCGCCGGAGACAATGGTAAACCTAACTCACCCACTTACTCATTACACGAAGCAATCTCTTTGAGACCTGGAACCCCTGTAAAGATGCCCCCCTTTTACTGGAAGTGAACTTCTCGAGTATTGTAGGACATGTCCATTCCTTCTGCACGGAACACATGCAGACAAAGGACGATTAATCCAAGCTAACGGCCAAGTAATACAGACAAGTACTTAGACAGATAAGCCGACACAAGGTGTTACCACTAGGTTACTTTATTTGGTCTCATTTCATCTCAAAGTGTGATTAGTTGTCGTTTAAAATGTCGTGAGTTTGGCCGTGAAAGTTATGAGTTATCGTGGATTTAACAGTTGTCTAATGGAAGCCACACAAAAAGAAAAGAGTGTCTAGTTAAGCGTTTCGCTTTCTGTGTACATCCTCGACAAAGCATGGCATTATATAACTTTTCTGTTCTGACAAACATCCAGTTGTCGTCATGACTTCTTCAGGAAGTCACCTCTTTCATCGTCCACTCTGTAGCCTAGCACCAGATTTCCCTCGTAACTGAACGTGATTTTATTGGATAGCCGTTATTAATGATGATGATGATGATGATGATAATGACGATGAAGTTGGATGATGATAATGAGGGGTGATCCAAATCCCGATTGTGACATGTGTTTCCTTGTGGGACAGGGAGGAAGTCTGAAGTACACATTAGAATGGTGTGGCCAAGATGGTCATACACCCACCTAGACTCGCCGTGTAACAGAGTAACTCAAATCCCGAGTGTTGTATTTAGTGTGTCACCGTGCGAGACTGGGATGAAATACCTTGGGCAACCGAGGATGAAAGGAAAGCTACGGCAAAAGTGTCTGTAACCCATTTAGGGGTAGATAAGGTCCACCCGTTCCACTGTTATCCCTCCTTGGATGGACATGTGACTGACGAGACTGAGAGCCTGGGTGGTGTATGAACACAGTTGCATCTCTTTGTTGTTCGCCAGTACCTGGAACAGCCACGGAAAGTTTGTACTTTACTAGCGTCAAAGGGTATATAATGCATACCTAAACACACCCATGGACTTAAAACTGGTTGTTAGTCTCGCTGACACGGCTGATTGCCCCGACGGCGAAGTCAGTTACTTACGATATCGGTTGTCTGATTCAGGCTGCATTTTGAACGAACTGATGTCATACAGGTTGAATATTGTTCCGCGACCGTTAAGCGAAAATAAACACTACTTTATAGAAAACGACATTCATCGACAGTGTATACCTACAAATAGGCCTGCCTACACTCTGAAAAACCATGCAGGACCGATGATTTGCCGCAGACATACGATATATAGGGAACATATATTTTTTTATTTATAATAACAATGTGAAATAAAAATATGCTCTCTGTATGTGTCTGTCGCTTCTACTGAAATTTCGATCCTACGTTTCAAGATAGGTACAGCCTGTCAGCATGCTATACATAATAACGTTCTTATATCACCAATAAATTAATTTTACACACATGACGCATCAGCCACAGAAAATGTTACATTATGAGGTCATAAGATGACATAAACATGCAGATTCACGAGAAAAGGGTAATTCACTATTCCAGCAGAGACAATGTCGTTGGGAGAGACACCTGAAAGTAATTACAGATCAACACACAGAAAGTATTTCCCTACAGGCCTATCTTGCACGAGTGAAATATCGATAAGATATTTTCATATACATATGTTCTTTTGTCAAGAATAATGCAAAATCAGGTTGCACATGAAGCAAACCAGTAAATCAAACACTGTGATACTTATTTGACTCATGACCAGATGTACATCCATATCTACAATCTGTGGTCCAGATCACTGTTAACAAACATTTCTCACCAACAGCTATATGATTCAGGACCGCATATGTGAATAACTAGATCCCTTGAGTATAGTCATCTGTTCAGAGTTGTGTCCCTTTGGCGTTCCAGGAACTTGATCATGAACAGGATGCCTAGTTTCACCTTGATAACGTCTGTATGGTTGTCACCATCGCTGTTATCAGCCCATTTTCGTGACCCCAACGGGGTTTTGCCCGGTTATTGCTATCAGTGATGGAGACTTACGTTCAGACGATCAGCATTACTTCGTGTGTTTCCGGTTACCTGAAGCTTGCACGCTGTATGGTGTGATATTAACCAGACTCACTCACCTGGATGTTGTTAACACGCACACTGAGTGTGATGTTAAAGCTTTGTTCTGCCGTGAAGGGGAAAGCAGTCAAGGTTTCACCCGGCGCCATACCGTCCACCTCGTGGTACCTGCGGACAGCTCTGGTGGACATGTCCACTTCCATGGCTAACACCTTCCTGTTTGTTGCCAGATCCACTAAAGCCACAGTGAACCTGAAAAGATTTCAAAAGCTTGGTGACAGCTGAGTGTTTCTTACCAGCACTGCGTGATAATATCTCAAGTAGAATCTACGAAATGCTTATGTAGACATGCATTTTCTAAAAAAATCACCTGTTATGGAATGGTAGCCTGCTGACACGAGAATACACACTGAAACATCGCCTTGAAAGAACGTCGCTCAATTGTCGCAAACCTCTCTTCATCAACATATGAAAACAGTGAACAGTCAAACATCTTTCCAACTAAATGTCATAACCTCTCAGACTCATAAATCTGGTGCATTTTGCTTTTGAAAACAAGTAATGACTGTATCATAAAAGATGGTGTATTATTATGTTATGTATTTAAGCACATTAGAAATGTTCCTCTTAAACAGCATGTGCACTGACGATCAATACCATATGCAAATGACTGTATGATCACTGGTAGGGAACTTGGTTGCAGTGAGGGTGAATCCATTGTGATTTTTGCAACAGAAAGTTTGCGAGATGTCCCAGAGTCTTTGTGATTTTAGTATCAGCATGGGAAGGGAAAGGTAATACTTGACCTGTACACCTAGAAAATCAGTATTACAAGAGAGCTGAATAAAAGTTTACTAACATTCCTATTCACTGACCAGTTTGGACGGATCATACCCCGTCAGGTATATTTTGGGATTGCGGTTTATTTGTGACATTGAATGAATTTTCCGTTTCCATCAGTTTCGTAATCATAAAGTTTCTGTGACATTTGACCAGTTCATGGAAACTGATACGTACGTTTCTTTTCGCAGATAAAACAGCACATGTTTTATGATGAAAGAGGATAAACCCTCACTGGAACACGGATATCTTTTACACTTTTCAACGGGATTATTTGTCACTATAAAACGATTGTTTATCAAAGTTTCCGTCGCAAAAAACACAAAGTCTCCACTCTCGCTGTAACCAAGTTCCCTAACAGTGACGATGGGCCTGTAGCCTTTTACTGAATAACCTCTTCTGTCTGTCTGTCTGTCTGTCTGTAGGAGGATGGAATTACGCTCATGAAAGAGTATAAAACTTACAAGTCTGTGACCGTGCAGCGACCGAGTACACTGATCCTGGTTCCCGCCATTAGGTTATAAGGAAGGCCTTCCATGAAACTGCCTATCTGTAAATATACATATCAACACTATATACAGTCAACAACAATACGTGAAGGCCTTCCACGAAGTTTCCTGTCTGTAAATATATCTATATATCAACACTATATACGATCAACAACAGTTATGGGTTTCACACTTTTTATCCCGGACCCGTTAGTTACCCTAACGTCGTAAAGGACCCACAAATTGGGATCTGAGCCATAGGAATTCGGCCACTGGTGTGTCTGGCGCAGAACACAAGAAATTTGCTTTGCACACTGTACCCATGTGAGGAATCGAATCCGGGTCTTCTACGATATGCGCGAACGCTTTAACTATCAGGCTACACCAACTTCACCATCGTGAGCATGGCGGAATTCCTGACTGGTTAGGAGCAATAACGAACGGACGTTTTTTTCACGGGACATTTCTCCACCGAAAAAGGAACACTGTAAGAAGTATCTTGCAAACACTTGCAATAATAATAGTTCATTTATAACACATATTTACACGTATAATGCATGCTGTCGGGATGAGAAAGCTTTTTGGAAAGGGGTGGGTCTTTAGTGTTGTTCAAAAGGTTGAAAGGTCTTCTATTTCTCTCAGATGTTGTGACAAATGATTCCACTGTGAAGCTGCAGCATAAGAGAAAGTTCTTTGACCAAACTTGATTGTTCTGACTTTAGGAATGCACAGAAGATTACGTTTGGAGGAATCTTGTTGGTTTGTGTGGAGAAATGAGGTCGGACAGATAACGAGGAACATTTCCAGAGAGATATCTGAAGGCGAGAATGTAGTTTATGATAAATGTGCTGTGGAATGGGCAACCAGTAGAAGTCTTTCAACACAGGGGCGACGTGAAAGAGTGAGCAATGTTTTTGATGCGCTCTGGATCTTTTGCAGTCAACCAATCTGAGATTTTGTTGCACCAGCAAAGAGGTTGTTGCAATGATCTAGTCTTGTCATCACCAAGGAGAGGACATGGATTACAGCTGGCACCTTTGTGAGTAGCTTTTCGGATGTTTCCAATGTTTTGGGGGGAGTAGGAAGCATGTTTTGCACGAACTGGTAATGTGCTGGTCCAGTAACACCTCCGAATCAACAGTCACGCCAGGATCCTTAACGCTGCTTGATAGTGGAACACTGATTTCGCCATAGTGAAACGACTTGATGTTGGTCTGTTCTTGGCGAGCTGTGGTCGCTACCAGAAGGCACTCCGTCTTGTCCTCGTCGAGCTTCAGTTTGTTGGTGAACATCCATGACTTGACGTGTTGACTTGACTTGCCAAGACTCTGCAGAATGTACGCCAGCTGGATCTAGTTTGAAACTGTTGCCATACTTGAAACTGGTCAGTGAGAATCCCAATAGAGTCACTTATGCATAGTGTGAAAAAGAAACCCGTCCAAGAACATATCCCCGAGGAACACCACATTGTAGATGAACGTTGTCAGAAGAAGAGCAACCGTCAGTGAACACAGTCTGATGATGATTTGTCGAGGAAGATGTGAACCAGTCCAGCACTACTCCATCAATACAGCAGCTATTCATGAGACGAGATAGACACCTTATAGGTGCCTTAATTTTGCGCTATTCATTTGTTTGACTGTGAGCAAGTCACGAAATAAGGAAGGTGCGACGGCCCGAGACGGTCTAGATTTACAGTTAGCCTGACGGTCTGGTGCAAATGTTCCATACATCTTAGTGAATTCTTGGTCTGGTATAGTGCACTCCATTTTGGGCTGGTAGCAAGTTACCAGTCCTGATGTCTGGCTGTTTTGGGGCTTATTCCATACACTGATTAATGTATTTTATGTGTGAACTTTGTACGTGGGCCTTCTACTGACTAAACGGTTCGCTCATTCATGCTCCAGATGCTGAGTTCATCAAGATCCAGATTTCATTTCTTCAGAAGAGGTTTCACTACTGCCGATTTAAATGGAGTGGGCATTATGCTAGTGTTTATCATGTTTTTGAAGACAGGCACAACAATATATATATTTTCTAACAGAAGTAGCGTAGTACCAAACACAAAATGCTGGCTTAAACTTTTTGATGTGCTTCACTATTTCTTCTTCGGTGAACTCTGTAAAGGTGTCAGAAAGCGCCAGTGATTGTTGATCATACGAAGACATACTGTCTGGATCATCTATGGGCTGCTCCTGTTAAACTGAAATATGATCCTTTCACTTGCAATGGCAGATTGAGACTCTTCAGTCTCCAGGCAATGGCAATGTTTCAGTTTACACTGAGTCGCGGAACCACGATATTCTTTCACTTAGCTAAAAATGCAAATGACTCTCTAAAAGCAAAACTGCTTTTGCGCTGTGCATTTGATTCATGTACAGACCAGCATTATAATGATGAAACTACAACAATCTGATTTTTGAAAAAGAATATTGTGATATGTCAGTATTACCTATGCGTTTCTTTTGGGAGACAGTACAGATAAAACTGAAATGTATTTACGGGATAGGTCCACGTAGACTGGTAACACTGCCCCTTCTCGTCTGTATATGACCTCCAGTCCCCACTCTCCGTGCACGTGAACTTTGAACCCTGACCCAGGTAGGTGTAGTTGTCGTCACAGGTGACGCTGGCGATGGTGCCAACCATTGTGCTACTGTAGTACACGTGACCATTCTCAGGGGCAACAGGCTCCAGGCAATGACCTTGTCAACAAAAGTGTTTTTTTTCAAAAACATAGCCCTCTGTAAGTAAAACACATCGCCTTCAATTATCTTTTACATAACGGCTTCTTTGGTGTTTTTTCACCACAAAATTAGGTCAACTATACTATGAGTGGCGTGTAAATGACCCATGCAATACAGTGTGTGATATCATGAGCATTGGCCAACCAGATACTTGTCACTTGAAATTTTATCAAAAATTCTCCAATTAGAACTTCCCACCTTCAACTTCCGCCGACATTTGTTCGACATCTGGGGAACCTGACACCACGGTGTTGAGATTCTTCAGTCTGTTATTCAGGCTCTCGACGTCTGCACTGCACGCGGCCAGATCTTCCCTCAGAACAACCGTCAGACCCACTGTCCTCGGCGAAGCGACACGTGGGGGACTGAGAACCAGTTTATCTTGTAAGGGAACACTAAACATCTTTTGGACATTCTTAGGCACAAAGTCTTCTATTTCCTGAGTCGTTGCCATGGTAACCAAAGCATGGCAAACTGTCAACGCAGTTCCAAACTTCATCAGGGTTTTGAGGTACTTCACGATTTAATCCTATTAGACGCAATTCTCACAATCACAACGACGGCCAGAATCAAAATCCGACCTTTACTCTAAGTTGATCCACGTCAACAGAACAAATGAACACTCTTCTAGGCTCTAGTGTCCACAATGGCACACCGATTGCGTTTAAAGTGAATTACAATAATAAGCTTTGTTGAGCAGAAATAAACATATTCGTGACAAACGATATATAGTCACGCAACATGTTGGCGCCTTACAATAGCTACCTTAAATATTAATTGACCCACAATTATACAGGATACATTGTAAGAACACTGTGGGAATTGTTAGCATAATTCTACGTAAATTGCCCTCACTATCTAATTAGGGAAACACGATTTCACTCCTGTGTTTGTAGCTCAGAACAATGTCTGTCACATCAAAGGTGTGCCACGGCGAATATTCCATTGTCTGTAATGTTTAAACTTCGCACCATTACAGTAAAAGGTGTTTTCAGATCCCTAAAATGTTTTATCGGCTGGTACCCTACACAGGTTTAACCATGGAATTCTCGAAAAGATATTGTCACGTGGTCAACAAGCAACACATGTCAGAATTACACTACTTGTGGTGATTTTCATCCTTTGAATAATCTTTTATATTTCTTCCCTATCGGACACAATGTCGGAACGAGATATTTTTCAAGGTTAAGATATGTCGTCAAATCTACAATGTGTAGAAAGGTGATACAATGGGCAAGTGTGTACGTTGTCGGGTGTCACATCTGTGTTCACGGGTTCATTAACAGTATATGAGCAGCATGATAAAGTGAACCAAGACAAAGATGATAGAATAGAATAGAATAGAATAGAATAGAATAGAATAGAATAGAATAGAATAGAATGTAAAAAATGTCAACAAATCATCTTTTCACTTTGTTTTCCCAGCAAAAGGGTGCCGTGATATCGTCAGTGAATAGTGATTTACGCCACTTCCGGTCCTTTGTGGTTACCGGTGCTTGGTGCCAGCGTATATAGGCAATGGACGCGGCAATACAATTGACCATTGTCGTATGTAATTACGGCAATCATTCTTAATCATGCTCTTTATGATGAATACACCTCTCGAATTACTTCATGTTTCGTGTATAGGAAATCAGAAATTTGATGTAATTGTACTGAAAGTTGTTTCATTGGTCTGAACGGTGTTTTGCTTACTGGTGACACGTTCTTCAGATCCTAGTTTGTAATGAAGCCACTTCTGTGTGTATTGCTGTTTCTTGTGGCTGAGACGGGCGGCAGGTCCAGGTTCGATCCCAACAAGGTAGAAGTGAAGGCACATGCGCCTGTCTATGAGACATGGAACTTCAAGCTGGATGGAGCGTTCGCGTCCGGCTTGCAGCAACTCTCGGCGTGTCGCCGGGATCTCAGGACACTGGAGAAGGAGGTAGCACACCTCCAGTCACGTGGCCAGGCGGAAGCAGGAAAAACTGCTGCGTCTCAAGGTAGGTGTAGCGACATAACAAAGACTTTTTGTATCGAATAGCATATATTCTGGTGTGTGCAAGTGAAACCTATTTTGTGCCGTTCCAGCAATTATTTTGAAATTTTCTATGTCCTGTAAGAGAAAGCCCAACCATCCAACATGGCTGCCTGCCCAAAATATGTTTTGTTTGTCTCCTCTTTAGGTACAAGTAGTACACACAGAAGTTTCGCTTGTGTGTGAAGAGGAGTGAGTGAGTGAGTGAGTGAGTCTGGTTTTACTCCACTTTTAGCATTATTCCAGCGATATCACGGCGGGGGACACCAGAAAATGTGCCTCACACATTGTACCCATGTGGGTAATCGAACCCGGGTCTTCGGCGTGACGAGCGAACGTTTTAACCATTAGGCTACCCCACCGCCCCTATGTGAAAAGGAAAAGTGGTCCTGTGGAAAACTACCCAGATTAAATGAAACTCATGTACCTGTGCTCGCGGGAATCGAGTAGGAATCCTCAGCACAAAGTGATCATGGAGTGAAGTGTAACAAGTAAAACACATTCAGATAGCTGTATTACTTTCCTGATCTTTTTCCAAGTCCAGTTGAGAGTTTTGAAAATGCTAGACACTGCTGTTTTCAAAATAAACATCAAAGAAAAATACGTAAGTAGAAGCAGCCAAGCCCATTCCATAATCACAACAAATGTCTACTTCGCCCATGTACACCGATTCTAACTACTGCTCTACCTTAAACATGCGTTTATGAATTAATATAAGATAGTGATGAAACTGGTGTTAGCATCGCAGAAAAATTGTTCATCTGACTTCCGCTGCTAGCCACCGGGTACGGAATAACATATAATTGACTGCTATCGGTTTCAGAATGTCCGGAACCGCCACCACTGAGTAACGCACTTGTGACTATGGATGGAAACGAGGCTTGGTATTATTGTAAAGACAACTTCCGCTTCCGAGGCACCAGCCAATCAGCTTCTTGCTGCGCCGACGGCGAGTGGAAGTTTTTCTCTAACAATCTGGGAATTTGTTCTCCAACGCTGTTGTAATAAATCATCAAAGCACATTGATATTTTTGTATTGACACACTGATTATCACAACGTTATACATTAACCGTTTCCTTGATCTTTAACACGACGTTAATGTAGATTATATGACCTGATACATGATACATTATCATGAACTGCTGCAGTGTACCGGAACGTAAACTCGTTGTTAGTCTGCAGCTAAGCTATGGTCTGCCCACTACAAGTAGACTGGTTCCCCTGCCCTATTCCGCGCTGCGCCATCGCTACACTACTTTGTGTAGCCAGCTTGCTGAGCGTAGCATAGGCAGAGTACCCACTGCAAGCTGCATATCCTCTTTTCGCTACCTTCAGTGTTTGTGTGTTAATCGTAATTTGAGTCTCAGCACATAAAATATTTTGTACAACGTGTTCTCTTTGTACACTGACATCGTATTTGTAGTTTGGACAATAGTTAATCCGATCACTCTGTACACCGCCACAACGAGTGTACGAAGCTGAAGCAGGTGTAGACGCACAGAACAATCTCGGAAACGTTCTTACTCACTTACCCACCTGTGGATATTTTACTGCCGATTCTCTTGTCTCCTTCTTGGATTCCGTCTTCCACACGAAGCAAATGGGTGAGAGTTTCACTCCGCTTTCCCAATATCCCGGCAGAATTATGGGGGTGGACACGAGACATGGGCTTCCCTTTAAAAAGACTTCTATAAACGACCAAAACGTCGATGGCAAAGATGTATGAATGTGGAAGATGAGTATGTTGAAAATTCATGACAAACTCTTTAAGAGAAATCTTCCTGTGTCAGTCTGACAACTTACTAATTGATAATTTTAAAGAAAAGCTGAAACATAGTAAAATGATGACAAACATATGAACAAAGTTTCATTTTATTTGACAAATCGTTTCAAAATAAGGGTAGTCTAAACATTGGCACTCAATACATGGCACAAATGAAATAATTGCATCAGTTGTAAAAATACATACACTAGCAAAACGTATTCGAAATATTCTGCTGAATCGAGACATTATAACGTCTCATAAAATAGAGAGAAATACTATAAATTAATGTTTACTTCATTAACAAACTAAGTTTACAAACATTATGAATGTGTAGGGTTGGAGGGTTGAATAATGTAGATGTATGCACCTTGAAAATGGCAAGTAAAAAGATGAGTATATATCATTAATGTCTACTGACAACAGGACACTGATGGGAAATTCCCGAAGGCATTTCGACCTTATTGGCCACAGACATTTTGATGACTTCCCTGTAGATATTGTTATTGTTACTTGGCTACATGTAAGGTTGGCATGTGGGTGCTACGACTATCGCGCATGTCTGTTTGAGTGATTCCGGTCCATATTCGTTTCGGTGTAAAGCTTTAACAAATTTGATAAACACGATATGGTTGATAGTATCTTGTCTCCATACAACAAATATCCTACAGCTGACAGACAAAAACGAAACAAAACTAAACCGAATCATTAAGTCTGCGACCCATGTATCAGTGGAACTTGCCCGCTGATCCCGAAGGGCCATCAAACGTTGACTCCATGTTGTCTGCATGGGAGAAACCGGCATTGTAGGTGCCGATCTGCCGGAAGTGACGTGGGAAGGAGTCAAAGTTCATGTCCTGACACATTGACCGTCGCCATATTTTCTCGGTGTCAGAGACATCGTAGTCGTCGAAGTTGCTGTGTTGTCGCTCCAGCTGCAGCTGCTCATCGGGGTACGTACTGCTGTCTCTCCGCCCCTCGACGAATGAAATGTCGGAAAAGTTGTTGCCCATCTGAAACGGAAATGTATCAGCTACAACTCGTATTAATTATACTTTTATCAAGTAGTGCGGGCCACGACCCAATGTACACTTCGGTATTAACACTGTTATTACGCTATAAACTACATCACTTCTATAGTAAAATAAATGTATATTATTCCATGGCATTTGGTAGGCTAACCTGGCATTTTGAAAGGTTTCCATTAACCTAGAAACATCCCCCCGGAACAATGGAACCCCATTAATCCATACATATGAACGCAGAATAGTCTGGATTATCAGAGTAATTAATCAACATGGAGAAGGTGTGGAGAACCCTGGTCCTCTATCGTGTACACATGTGCATGGACTGCAGGTGAAGGAGGGGGTAAAATTACCGATGTTTTCACTGTTGAAGGCTCAGCAACATAGGTGTCATTGTCGGAGGAGCTCTTCTTCCGTCGTAGAGTCGTTATGTCGTTAGATGTCATTGTTGTCAGGCGCTTCCTCTTCTTGTACCGACGGTCATATGCAGAATGTACCTACAAAAAATGGTCAGCTCCCTATCAGATCGGTCTTCGTTTTGCCTTTTCTGAGATCTCAATGCTCTCAATCTTGTGACATATATTTTCAGAGTGGTAGACACAAATATTTACTCATATACCGGTCCTGTTAGTCACCTCTTACAACAAAAATGGGTTGCTGAAAACTATTTCTTGCATCTGGCACTATCTTGTATCCGGACTGCACCTATGGTGAGCAGAAAAATGTTCCTCTGTTCCTAATATTATTTCATACATGCAGAAAATGCTTAATTTTGTTCAGGTTCCATTTAGGTATTGAAATAATCTGATTTGCTTTCATTGCGCTTCATGTTCTATATTCATGTCGTTACAATGTTAAGAAACGGTATACATACGTCAGCGTTGAGCAGACAGTGGAATACAAAGAACACGACCCCCTGAAAAATTGGAAAATAAACAGATATGACAAAATACAAATACAAATAGTTCAGTTCTTCAAGAGTAAGATATCACTGAGCTTTAATAATTCCAAAAATTCGAAAATAAACAGATGTGACATATAAGACAATTACAAATGTTCCAATTCTTTTAGAGTAAGATATCACTGAGCTTTAAAAAGATCAGTATAACACTATTTCAATAGTCTTTAGAGCTAGTTTGTATGTGCTAAAATAGTTGTCTGTTTTATTCAGTTCCAATTTGTAGCAACCATGATGCATTGATAACGGGTTCCAAGTTGTTAGGTTTCAAGTGCTTTCAAAACACTAACGGCCAATGAAGACAACTGTCAAGACTTCTACTTGTCCTCGGCAGAATTTTGTGTAAATTTACAGTACTGGTGTTACCGTGGTATCTTGCAGTTACCTGGAAGCTGTTACAGATAGTGAAGAGGTATGTAAAGATGTAGCCGACCACTTCTGTACCGGGAGCGTCCACTGCCAAGAATGCTAACATCCACGTCAGCCCCAACAACGGCAACAACACGGCTGCGGCCTTCAAGCTCATCCTGTAATTATTATCTTGAGTCATGAAAACGTATTGAGACGACGACGACGACGACGATGATGACGACGATGATGATGAAGGAAATGATAATGTTGTGTGGATAACAAAATGCGTGTGTAATTTCAAGGATGAGAGTTACAGAGTGGTTTATAAGTGACGGTACAGAACGATGGTAGACGGGAGCTCTTATGTGCATACACCAACATGACATAAGTGTATATTATCCCGATAGAAAAAGACTGTAACCTCACCAGATTCCAGACTTCTCCTCCTTGCTGGAGACAACTTTAGCGGACGAGTGAAGCGACTTCAACATCACCCTCAGGACCATACACAGGATTACCGTGTTGATCTACGTAATGGAAACACAACAGCTTGTTCATCTGCTTCCACGTCCAACTCATTCCAGTGATTTCATCAACTTAGACCATGTTGTGTTTGACGTATCATTTCTCTATAATGTTGGGTAATGCCCTAAGTTTGCAGGTTCAAGATGACTAGTGAGTTCCTGGCTGAGAATCCAATATCATCAGCATAACGTCTCCATAAGCGTATAACATTTCTTCACCAGTTTGGTGACTTTGGTGCCACGCTGGTAACTGATATAACAGTGCCATCAATTCAGCAACGCATAAATCTCAGTATTCAACATACCACCTCTAAATACAAAATATCATTTAAGCAATGTGAAAAAACGCAAATTCGGCACAAAATTATACCAGGAATGTGTCATGTGCCATTGCTGGTGAAAACAGAAACTAAAACTTCCTTAATTCTCGGTGAGGTGAAGCAGGATACACTCACCACGATGACAAGGCCTACGGTCGGCACAAAACACACCAGAAGCATCTCGTTGTTCAGCCAGCAGCTGCAGCATAAAATAGCAACATTGATATCATTGTGGAGGGTGGTGGTGTAGCCTAGTGGTTAAAGCTCTCGCTCGTCACGCCGAAGACCCCTGTTCAGTTCCTTACATGGGTGAAATAAGCGAATCCAATGTATGGTGTCTGCTCCTAAAAGAAGCGTAAAACCCATCTCTCACTCACTTACTACCTCAGTCACTCACTCACTCGCTCACTTAGTATCACCATGTACCGCGCGAACGAGAGCTAACGAGTGACGCTGTTTTGATGACATTTTTAGCATTATTCAGCAACGTTTGGTTGAAGAACATTAACAATCTGATAAATAGAACTCAAATGAGCCATTGCCAGGACTTGTGTGGAGGTCGGTCATTCACCATAGTGTACAGGCCACTCAACTAAATATGAAGGCCACAGTACTACAGCTGAATGCCACGGTCTTTACACAGTGTGACTGTTGTTATTACACCAAGTGATGTATAAGTGTGTAATTATGATCACAATCTGGGCGAAAACCTGAGACAGTACCATGACTAACGATCCAAATCATCACGTCTCAAGATCTTTATATCACCTGTACCACACCAACTGTTGTAAACCAATATATAAGTAAGATGTATTCAGTGTGATTAAGGCGATCCTGTTGTTGCATGCAAGTTACATCTACATATAGACAATTTACCTATTTCTATTTCCTATTTCTACCTACTTGATTTATACTAACTACCATGGTAGGCCGTGCTTACATTCCGTTGGTTCCATAGCTGTGAAAGAACACTCCCACTGAGATCCCCACAATCACCAGCGGCACCCCTAGGGACATCAAGTGTATAGTACATTCAATATGTATAGTAGATTTTCAATATAAATTTTTGCACAGAGCCATTTACACTAAGTGAGAGATACTAAGAATGAAATTGACAGATAGTGACCTATGTAGATCACGTGACAGCTAGCGAGGATAATTACCATGTAAATCTTGATTGTTCAATCGTCAAAATGTTCTGGGCAGAAATTAACAATTTCATAACTCAGTTTCTTGGTAAAACGTACGAAGCGTCTTACCACGATATTGCATGTTGTTGCAGTGGAAACCATTTACTCAACCACATGATTCTTTTGGAAAAGCGCCATATTTTCTTTATGAATCTAATACAAACCCAGCTTCACAATCTACAGAACATTATTAATGGACGTTTATGAGACTGAGAAATTTATCGATAAGAAAAACGTCAACATAAAACACTTTTACAGAAAATGGAATGTTATTGCTGCAATCATGTAACTAGAAATGAGCCTCTAGCATTCTCTGTATCATCTATGTATCAGCTGTACTGCTTAATCCAGATATTACCAGTACGAAATATTTTGTAATGTCTGCCTTTTTACTATGCAGTTTATAACATTTTACTCTACCCATATATCCTGTTGAACTGTAACCAAGTAAAGTGAATAAAAAGACTTAAAATAAAGTGTATAGTACATTCAATCTTTGAAGATATACACAGGGACTAATTTCGGAATATCACAGATTACACACTATGATAATGCTGGCTCACGCTATCACGCTGTACCAGGAATATGGAATAAGACAACACACAGCTATCCACAACACCATATTACAGCATTACGCCAAGCAAGAACCAGTAGCTCCAGAATTCGGTTTGTATGTTTCACATTAATCACTATAATCGAGAATAATGTAATTTTAGTGTCACTTGATCAACCTTATACCACTGAAGCCATTGGTAAAGCATTAACACTTCAAATAGTGGTCTGGTTGAGGAGTCAAATCTGACGCAATGATGTTCCAGGCAATTTCTGTTTTAACATGTCATGTGATATATCTTGCCTTTGTATGTGTTTCTGACGGGCGCTTGCAATGGGCAGTATAAGTCCACATTTTCGGGACCACCTGGTATCTTAGTTATTTCATAAACACACGCTTCTGATTTCTAAAGGGTTTGCTGTTTGTGTTTAGAGTTAGCCCCAACAGAGGGCACTGAACGTGAACGTTGGCAACGTCGTCGTCATGTACGGAACCTACCCCATCCAATAGCGACATATTTCCTGATATGACTGTCTCGTTTGAAGACTTTGACCAGCGCCACGTAGAGATTGATGCCTTCCACCAACATCCAGCAGAACATGGCGGTCAGAAAATAGTGCAGCAAGATGGCCACCGTCTTACACGCCCACTGTAACAGCGAAAACTGTCACTGTCACATAGTAGGTAGACAAGTCGGGATTAAAACTGCCAGCGTATTTCGTGTATTTATTCACCAGACATGGCTACATAGATTACATGTAATTGATTACATTTGTAAAAAGGAAGGCACATAGTAACTTTGAAATGACTTACAGAATATATTTCTGGTTTTGAGACACCACTTGTAGTACCAAATAAACTTTTTCCGTTTGATGCCACAGAGCAATCGACCACCGCCTGCCGTCCCATTTAAGGTAGACAAAATCCTTGTCGAAACTGCTCCACGCCAAGCTTACGCATTCTACTGCTGTATGGGAGAATGCGCCAGGAACCCGTCGGCCAAGAGAGTAAAGTTCCTATTTGACAATATATATGACTATCTATAAGTACCAATACTGAGATTACTGATTGAGATATAGGTCTGCACTTACAGTAGGCGTGGCGCTGTTCTGTGTGCGACTGAACCCGATCAGGAACACCGTTTGGACACAGATGATACACGCTGCTAACTGTTCATGGATGCGCACCCGGTCACTGCGCAGCCTGAAATAGTATATCAATGAAACGATATGAACATTTGAAGTAGAAATACGCCACGTTCTTTAGCGTTTATAAATATCTGACTGTATGGTGATTTGATATAACAGCAGTGGTAACGTTACCGGAAGTACTCGAAGACGATGATAGTGGCGAGACAGCCGAGGATGGAGAGGATGCCGCCGATATAGGAGATGTAGGATAACACCTGGCTGTTTCTGTCGTCCAAGTTCTCCTGCAACAGGTAAGTAAGCTGTACAGAGAAGATCGTTATACCGTACGCAACCATCCCTTGGGATGTCTTTTTTGTGTCCAGTTCAGTATCATTTGACCTCTATTTTGTCCATGGAATCTCTATTTGCAATAGTCGGGACTGATTATCTTCTGGGGTTGAGGTTTTATAGACAAAAAATACTACCATAACCACAGTTTATCTCACTAAGTGAAAAGCAGAAACACATACATCTGCCCGAATGCTGTCGAATTTTGTCACGATAATGCTTTCGTTCTAAATTTTCACACTACATCTGCACAAACTCAACCGTTTGACACGAGATATCTCAGCGCTACCTACGGAGGTTCCATACACGTCCATCAGAATGGCGAAATTTGTCAGGTGGGAGCACACACAGGTCACGTGACTTCCGTTAATGGTCTTCAGTTGGCACCCATCTCGAGACCATCGGTTTTTGTCAGACCTGTAACGGTTTCAGCTCACAATTAGAATACAGCTTTCTTTAAATAACATCTAATGTTGCATAATAACTTGAGTCATGATCAAGACTGAGATTTGACGACACATGGATCCCGACACACCGATCCACGTCAGCAACCCATGCTGCTCATATGATGTAGTCAAATGGATCGGACTGTCGGACTTATGAACCTGGCTGATGGCGTGACAGCTTTCTCCCTAAAAACAAGAAGCAAACAACGAAAAGCAACAACAAAACCAAACAATACAGCAAACAAACATACAGAACAAAACTCAACAGAAAGCAACGTCCAAACAATCGCATAACAAAAACAGGTGTAGCAAGATCAACATTCTAATGGGTAATACTTTGTCCGAATTGTACAATTTCCGCCATGGCAGATGTTAATGGCAGATAATACAGTAATCATTAAAGCTTGAAGTTGCCGTGAGACCCTTACGAAAAAAATAGATACATCGTTTGGCTTGACACACTGGGTGTTCTGAACAAACCTCCGTCCTTGCAAACTTTAAATTTGGAAGCACTAAACATATTCTGGGATGACCTATTCTATCCTTCACATACAGTGCATGAACTGAATGGTCCCTGTATCGTCTTTAAAGATGCATATCCGACAGGCAAACTAACATCCCGACACATCCAAATATATGATGAAGCACAGCAAAGTTGACGTCATGCAGACAGGGCTGACGTCTCTGTAGCAAATTTACTATGTGAATATGTAAACTATCCCCCACACTACACAGGTATATAAACATATAGAAACTATACGTACATACGACTAAATTCTCGCCATCTATCGGGACCACTGGTCCGATCAAGTGGGAAGGACCCATATTTACTAGTCTATATGGATATACTCACACAGCTGACATGTTCATGTACACACAGTACTCAGTCAGGTTACCCCCCAGTGTGGCGTTCTGGATCAAAGAAAATCACATTCAATGTCAAGGACGTTTGATTGGACGGTTGTAGAGTCTTTTTATGCGTTGGATAGAACAACGAATGTATGGTAATGAATTTGTTTTTGGTACTAATCAGAATGGAAATATAATACATTGGCAAATCGAGAATCTATTTGTTCTTTATTTGCTCATAAGAAGACGCAACCCCAAAAATTCCGGCAATTGGTAGAACGGGATCGGTTGGGCAGGTTCCATGACTTGGATGACACAGGTCATCGTGTCCTTGTTGCCTAGATCGATGCTCATGCTGTTCATCACTGGATTGTCTGGTCCAGACTCTATTATTTACAGAGTCACATAGTATGAATATTGCTAAACGTGGTGTTAATCAACCAACCAACCAACAAAACCAAAAGGAGACAGGAGGATACTCATTTGCGACTGAGGCTCCTGGTTTCCAGAACAGTCTTATTACTGTCATAATGTGACATGAGTTGTCGGGTTACTTGATCAAATCAGATCCCTGTAAGTGGGGGCGAGGTTTGACATGTCCTCTAACGCGCACAGTCCTCTGTGCAGAAGTTGCTGCACCTCTGTCTTCCCCTCCTTCCACAATTGTGATAAAAATGGCGTATTTGTTTAGTTCCTCCATTTCTAAAACAAGAAACTGAAAGCTCTTAAAAGATCCTGACCTTGAGACTGAATGTGATGACGACGGGTTGATCTAGTGACCTGAAGGAGCTTTCTGGCACGCGGAGGACCCGGCCGGATATGACGTCAGAGTTGACCACGCCCACTGTACCCGGCTCCGAGCTGACGTTATAACAGAAACAACACGTGGTTAAACACAGTTTGAATTTTGCTGAAACAATATGGTTGTGTACCGATTGAGATAGATTAAGGCTTTCACGGTATATTCATAGATACTGCCATCTATCTCAAGCCAAAATATAGTCTGGTAGAGAGTAGTAAATATCATCTACAGGAAAAAATATTACCTTATGAGATACAATACGCACGCACGCACGCACGCACGCACGCACGCACGCACGCACGCACGAGTGAGACTGTGAAAAATCGGTGTCTCGTGATTCTTTGTGCCTTGATGTAGTGGCAAGATACGCCTGTCAATTACAAACTTATATACCAAGAATAGGGAAAAGATATACAGCAGAACAATACAGTGTGATAGTACTTTGACAGCGTTTGATGTTGTTTTGTGCTAACTTTATGTAAGTCTGAAAAGCCTATCGGAATGCAGGCAATGAAGTGGTCTAATGCGGAGACATACATTTGTACCCTGTACTGAATGAGTCCATAAGCCGCGTCAGAAACATTTCTGGGTTCGAATCCCAGATTTTTACTGGTCATATACCTAAGATTTGTTTGCAGCATACCCCTGTACGTTTCATCTGAGAGACATGAGTCCTCGATCACGGTAGGACTGAATCAAATCCTACAAGTCAAAGGTTCAGACTCAGTTTTGTAAATGCAGCCACTTACCTCAGCCAACTGTTTTAAACGAGATTTTGCAAAGTATCTCATACTGTTTATAGGTAGTTTACACATGAACTGATGTATTGTAAAACAAATTCGAAGTGTTGAACAGATTATTGTCATGAGTTCAATACATGATAGAAATAAGTGAAAATTGGTGAATTTTTAACCAACTTGACACCAAAACGCGGCTGTCCACATACACAACACTTGCACATTCTTTTCATCAGTTTGACAGATGATCCTCGTGCAATGCATCTGCATACTTAGGATTTGCTGTTGGTTACTGGGGAAATTCATCTTCGATGTAACCATATATGTAGACATAACTTACAGTGAGTGTTTTAAGTGAGTCTAAACTTTTGATGGGTAGAATATATGGTTACAGGTTGGTATCAGGTTAAAGGGGACCTACCCATTGTGCCGGTCTTCCTTCAGAGATAGCAGCGCAGCCATGGACCGGAACTTGGCGTAGTAGATGTTGAAAGACGAACCTGAAACACCGGACACTCAACATTCAGGCAAGTCTAAGCAATAACAAATCAAAGACTCTAGTTATTCAAGCATCCTTTCAAAATGCTGATTTCATTTTATGAATTATTGTGAATTACATACTTCCATCTCGAATTTACTGACCGTCAGTGTGTCTGGAGGCAATGTCCGCAACGGTGGAGGGCAGTTCGATATAACTGGAGGCCGCAGATCCTGTAAATGCCGGAATGTGGGTCACGTTGACCCCTTTCTGGACACTGGTCACGCGGAACTCTGTGAAAAGATGAGGGAGTGAAGAGGTCATTACAAACACGAACCCCACAAGAGAGTGAGTGAGTGAGTGAATATTAATTATGAGAAAATTAATCACTTTGTCCATCAGTTTGACCCGCAGCGTTCCTATGCCGACTGAAATCGTTCAGCCCTACTTCTGCGACACTTGTTATGTAAAGACTACTTTGTCCTTACTACACGACGGAAAGAGATACCCAGAATTCAAAACACACAAAAACAACAAAAAGTGAACCCGTATGTTGATTTCCAATCGGCATGGAGCAGAGAGACAAGAATTTCACAAACACCACGTGACTTACCCAGGTTCCGGGATGTTACGACAAGAGGGTCACGTGAGGGGAAGGAATTCACAGATCGACGTCGCCTAAGTTGATGCACTATCAAATTCTCAGCTAAAGCCTCTGTGGATTCTAGAAGTGACGTCATCTTCTCCCCTATCATAGTCTGCGTTAATACAATAAACTAAGAGGTAACAAACCATTATGAAGTCTAAACATCGATTACACAATTGTCTAGTTTCGTGCTGACTGGGTTCCGTCCCATAGAGCAACTTAGTACAATATACAGTCCAGAATTTTTAGCCCAACTCAATCGACTGAGATATTAATAATTTTACAACAAATTAATAATTATTGTTTGATATATATAATCACTTGTATATTGCAACACTACACTCCTATTCCTTGTAAACACGTCGTGCAGCGAGTTCTGTACACAAAGTGCTCTGACAAACGAAAATCTGGGAATCGTAATCTCAAAACGAGGCTCGCCCGCTGGTAAAACGTTTGGCGGACTAGTACGGACTCGATACTATATCAATCACACTATACCTTACAAGTATACATTGAATAAGCGCAAAGAACACATAGCACGTGTAACCAGTGAGCAAAGTAAATTGTGAATCATTGTACGACCTCTTCTAATAGGGGGCAGTCTGTGACGTCTTATTTAAGGATATGCCGCCTAAACCTCGACAACAAAATATAGAAATACGACTTCATCAAACTTTAAAATTAAGACTAATTTGTTAATACCATTTTCTTATGAAGCTGGGAATTCGAATTTGGTGTAACTATAGTTGTTTGTAAAGTCTCATTTCTTTTTCACACGAGAAAATTCGGATCGGCTCAAAAGTGGGTCATTGTCTGAACTGAGTAATGAGACAGTCACTCATGTTTCGGTTTGAAGAACTGAGAGAGTAATTGAGTAAGTTGGGTCTTACGCCACTTTCAGCAATGCAATAGCAATATCACAGCGGGGGACGCCAGAAATAGGCTTCGCGGAATGCACCCATGTGACTAGCGAACGCTTTAAGCACTAGGCTATCCCACCGAAGAAGATCGTGAAGACTACCGTTAGTCTGAAGAGCAATCACAGAAATGTGGGACAGTACATAACAGTACCACTGTGACCATGCAGCATTCGTTAGAATGCTTAAAGACATAATATGTATCAATGGCGCTGGTTGTGTTTCCAAGGGAGGAGAAATGGTCGTAGTGCGTGTATGTGTGTGTGTGTGTGTGTGTGTGTGTGTGTGTGTGTGTGTGTGTGTGTGTGTGTGATATCTTTGCTGCAGTTTAACAAAGATATCCCCATCAGGCACAGTACCCTGTTTCCGAGCCCACTAGTCCTTGTTTTATCTTTTACTATCGTTTGCAAGGCAGGGTAATAACAAGTACCATGTATTAATGTGGCTGGGTGGATCCAAGACCTTCCCGTTATGTTTATAGTGTTTGTTATAGTGACATTGTTCATGTCGGAAAAGTCGAAGATTGTACGTACGTACCGTCTTTGTATTTCGCCATATGATAACCGTCTCTGGGTCCACGATGTTGTCCACTGCATCGCCATACAGCTGTGTGCACAACATGCATCAGTAAAATATCTCAGGATGTATACTGGGCAAAAAAGTGCGGGACGTATGAATGTGTAATAAAATAATGTTAAGAAGACAATTTTATATTACGATGACGCACTATCAGTCAAGCTACCGATCCTGGCCACGTGGCACCTTTCGTCTCCTCCTACGACAAAATATATCGTAAGAGATCCAATATTCTTAAAGAGAGTCCTCGGTCGTTACAGGATAAATATATCTGTATGAAAAATATTATGTGATCTTTAACTTGTGTCCTTTAAACAATAATATTTATTTATACTGATGACAGGTCTGTATGATTTACATAGGACAGGGTTTTGAGGGATTGGCAAACAGGCAAAATTGCCTATATTAATGGCTATTAATGCCACTCCCCTAACTTATTTCCAGAAGCATAAAAGTTTATGATGAAAGAGATAAAGCATGTAGTAGTAGAGATTAGTAGTTACATCTGCGATCGACTGCACTTGGTCAGATATGTCATGCGCAGTGGTAACCGCTATAGACACTATTCGGACGATCCCTGTCGCGAAAACGAGGTCGCCCGGATATAGCTGCGCCCCCTGATTATCTCTCACAACAGATGTGGCGTTTGCTAGCTGTCTCGTGACGTCTTCAATGGTGGCGCTATCGACTGCCCTGGCCTCTTGAAGGGCCTTTGCCTGTAAGATACCCATATCAATGAAAGAAAGACTTACACAAGAGCGGAAACAGAGGAACAGTACAGAACTGTGAAACGAATGAGTATAATTGGATGTATCGTTGTCATTCACTGCCGTCATTACACAAGTTTAAAAAATCACTGGTACCCGTTATCTCAACAAAGCTCTGGTTAATACTCAACCAGTAAAAGGAGGAGAACCTACCGGGTTTTTAAAAATCAGACTCGATTCTTCTCATATCAATTTCTGTGTTAAAATTAACATTCTATATTTACTTTCCGACTCAACATTTCAAATAATAATTGTTATATTTGCATACAAGTGTATCCAGTGTGCATAACACGCGCGAATATTAGACGCTTATGAACAGTTCATTTGCCAGTCCTGACCATGTTTTTGACTTTTTGACTTCCATAAACTGAAACTGATTGGTTGCAGCAGATTTGGATGTCTGGAGTTACATCCCTTGGTATTAGGGTAAAACAGTTACAACTACCAGTTATCACCATGAACACGTGATCCGTTTCGTAGATGCGGCATGTGATTGATTCCAGCAGAATACCCGTATAGTTACCAGCTCATTAATTTCCATGATTCGTGGACTGACGCACTCTCCCAGGTCTGGACGAGTCCACCTTCCGCCACTTGGGGATGAGGAGTCGTGGACGCACTTTCTTGTAGCATTGCCTGACGACATACAGAAATTCAACAACTGGCGACAAAGGCGTAACTTAGAAGAGTCAGATCCAACCGGCAAATCCACTATTTCGCTGTCAGAACTGTTTCTATCCAAGCGAAGGGATATAACGTTAGATTATCAATGTTCATCTGCAGATTGATTATGTTCTCCAAAGAAGGCCATGGCCTTAATGCCACATTTTGTGCAAATACGCCACACTGGAGCCTAATTCTACGCACTGAACGATACCTTAATTTCACCTTACTCACAACACAAACAAATGGAAAACTTAATGTTATATTGTCCCGTGAAAGCAGTTTATGAAATGTCTGATGGTGGGAACTTGCAACATATGTCATATTTGGGATTTCACTTTCTTAGTAAAGTACAAATTCTAGTACTTTTTTCGGTTGAGTCCCATCCGGGATTCGAACCCGCACCCTCAGAGTCAGGCACCTAATCGCCAGCACACAAAGTCAGCCGCCTAGCCCGCTCAGCCACCGCGACTTCCACGAAGACGTAAGAAAGTGAAATCCCAAATATGACATATGTTGCATTTGACCACTTTCTAAATGGCATCGTGTAATCATAGCCTTCGGCCGTGGGAGCCGTGCCAATTTACACTCATCAGAGGGGTACACAAAGTACGCAGTCGAGACTACCAGTTGTCTGGCTGAGCGGGCTAGGCGGCTGACTTTGTGTGCTGGCGATTAGGTGCCTGACTCTGAGGGTGCGGGTTCGAATCCCGGATGGGACTCAACCGAAAAAAGTACTAGAATTTGTACTTTACTAAGAACGTGAAATCCCAAATATGACATATGTTGCATTTGACCACTTTCTAAATGGCATCGTGTAATCATGGTGGGAACTTGTTAATGGTCAGTTGATTGGTGTTCACTGACGGTGTTCTGTCTTATACTCCCGCTTAACAACAACCTGAGGCAGATGGACCTTTTGCCAATACTGATCAACCACTGACTAACAACAATCCACACGTGTTGGCAAGAAGGCAGCTTTCCTAGAGTAATACTACACTAGTGTTAAACTGGCGACTTCAGTACTTTGATGTTTTCTCAAACTTGTCACTGTCCTCATAGTTGATGGAATGAAATGTCGTTCTGGCGTTACCCATCATAACACTATAGCCTGGACTTTGATGACTCCCAGAAGAATCAACCACATTTTACCACCAGGCTTTTCCACCTAGGAGTGTTGTGTCTGTGAGGTATCAGTACCAAGCCTTTCTAGGCGTATCCCTTACCGATTATCCCTGGTGGACATGGCACGACGTCCACGCGGTCCGCGAGAGTGTCCTGCCAAGTCAGTCCACTGCCGAAAGTTGTGTCCCGAGCTTCAAGACAGTGGGCCGAATCTAGATGGAGACATTGAAGCAGACAATTGCTTGATGTTCATATAGTTTCCTCAAATACAATCTACACAAAATAATTTACATATAACCTCTTATAAATGTTTCATATTTAGTTAGAAGGGGCGGTGGGGTACCCAAGTGATTGAAGCGTTGGCTCGTCACGATGGACGGTTCGATTCCTCAAATGGATACAATGTGTGAGGCCCATTTATGGTGTCCACCGCAGGGATAGTGCTGGAATATTGCTAAATGCGGCATAAACCACAAATTCACTTAAAGTGTCTCGCCGATAACCAGAAACCCATTCAGCTTAAAGATTAACAGCTAGATAGAATCTGATGTTTATCGCAAGTCTCTTGCCACTTTCATCAGCGTGTGTGTAGCCTACTTACCGACAGGAATGGAGCACTTGCGCCCTGTGTACTTCGGGGTACATGCGCAACGGAAGCCATCTTTCTCCTGTATGCACGTGCCTCCATGGTAACATGGCTCCCAATCACAGTCTTCGAACGGAATTTCACACTGATTTCCTTTGTATCCTTTTACGCATGAACAAGAATATGATCCAATCTCGTTTACACACGTACCGCCATTTTGACAAGGAGTTACGTCACACTCATCAATGTCCTTTTGGCAGAGCTGACCCGTATATCCGGTTACGCATGAGCACTGAAACCGACTGGTTTCATCCATACACGTTCCGCCATTTTGGCAGGTAATGCCCAAGCAGAAGTCGATGTCCGATTCGCAGTCTTTCCCAGTGTAACCGTCCATGCAGCCACATTGATAGGAACGGTCGACCTCGGTGCAGCTGCCATTGTGCTGACATGGAGTGGAGTAGCAAGGTTGGAGTGTGGACTTGGCCACCTCGCAGTGCTTGCCCGTGTACTCCTCTTCACATATACAGGTATAAGCGCGCCCTAAAAGGTCACGTGGGTCCAGACATATCTTCAAGTTGTTTGTGCTGTTATCACATATATTTGAACAAGATGGTCGACCTGGAAACGGAAGGTAATATGTGAATGAAATTGTGTTCGGTATCTTGCGATATTACACCTTGCAGTTATGCCAATACTATTCGTTGTGTTACCAACAGATTCTCGTTTTGGGCGCAACCCACAAGTACTCCAGCTGTAGGATGGCTGTCTGTAAATAATGGAATCTTGACCAGACAATCCAGTGATGGGTTTCATAAGCAACGACCTACACAATTGGGATCCGATGACATGCATCATGTCAACAAAATCATTGGGCCAGATCACCCAGCCCTGTTCGTTTCCTCTTGGGGCAAACCTAAGATGAAGAGGACTCATAACCTGCATCTTCGAGTGGGTTCAAACAGCTACTACGACTGTTTAGAAAATGGAAATTCTTAGGGGCCCTTAGTGAAAGTGCAATACTGAAAATGATCACACTTAAATAGCGACCAGTAAGTTGTTTCTACTAGACATATGCACATCATACAATACTATCTTACAGTGATACCATGGCATGACAAAATACTCCGAAATGACCAGTCCTTGTTTTATCCCACTATGCCAAGCGCCACAGGGTAACAGGAAGGACGGCCTTTCCTCGTGTTTCCCGGGATCCCTCTCGGGTGCTCTGCCCACGACTCACCTGGTTTGTAGATGACCTGTAGTTTGCCGACCCAGGGGTTGGAGTCGGTGCTGGCGTTGTACACCAGGGTGATGTTCCCGGGGGAGAAGAGTGCGTAGTCAGACAGACACAGCTCTTTGTTCCACGCCTCGTTCCTCTCGTTGATGGCCTGTGTGTGACACCGTATAACTTTTGAGTGAGTCAGGAAGACGATGCATAAGCGGTGGGATTCGTGTGTTTTTTGTTTGAAGCTGTACTCAGCAAAATTTCAGCTACATGCCTGGAGCCTGTCTACAATCAAGTCTGGACCTGACAATCCTATGACTAGAGTTATGAGGAACTACCCACGCCGTCGCGGTGTGAGTGAGTTGAGTGGTAGCAATATTCCAGCAACATCACGGCGAGGGACACCAGAAATGGGTTTCACACTCTGTACACATGAGAAGAATCGAGCTCAGGTCCTCGGTTTGACAAGCGAACACCGTGCGAGACCACCGGATCCATAAGTCGACATGGTGGATGAGACTGAGAGTATGGATGGGTAAGCGAACGAGTAGTTATATATGGCGTCATTCCGTGAATAATCGAGTCTGGCCCACACAATCCAGTGATCAACACCAAGAACACCGATCTACGCAGTTTAGATACGAAGACGTGTGCCAACCCAATACGGTGACTGGGACCGTATCCAGAAAGCGTCTGTAGCACTCTTAAGATAGTTTTGAAGTATTCGAAGTGTCATAACGCAACGAACGCTTTGTGCATCAGGCCGCGGATCACCTGATCGTGTTTGTCGCTCCTTACGACAAATATGATTTGCTGAGGACCAATTCTAACCCGGATCGTCACAGATCGAGAGGTAAAATGGCGTGCTCGTGGATATCTCAGAGAAATGTTATTACCTACCATTACAGGTGATTCTCCGCACCAAGGCAGGGACCCGTTAAACGCCATCCCACGTACAATGGTTATGGCATTTTGTTTAGGCAGAATTTTCCACTTGAATATCTGGTCACGGGGAGGGTAGTCTGGATAACCGGGTGTTTCTATGATAGTGTCTCCAGTGATATCGTCGCTTGGAACACCTGTTGAAGAGTTACTTCCCTTACTGCTACAGAAGATGCTATGACATTCGCTCTAATGATAACAACATTAATTCTTACATAGTTGACTATTTCAAAGACGGTTCATTTGTTAAATATACCCCACTAATAATAAATAAATAAATAAATAAATAAATAAATAAATAAATAAATAAATAAATAAATAAATAAATAAATAAACCCCAAAAGAAGCATTCACCTGCGTCACTATGTAACTAAGTACAGACATACGTCCCTTGATTTGAGAGACATATTAATACAAAGCGATAATGTGATAACAGTTTGACTTTGACAGAGACCGGATTATATTTTTGAAAATACTGGTCGCACATTAGCCATAACTCCGAGACCGTCTTGGGGCTTTTACCATGCTGTATTCACAACCTTTCTTTGATAAACATTTACCTGTACACTCACAGAGTATGTTTTGTAAAACCATGACAGCCCTAAACTCAACTGTACCTCTGTTATAACGGTAAACAAAAGGTTAAACTCTCTAGAATATATATTTCACTACGATAGCTGACCTACAAATGGAAAAGAGTAAATGATTGTGATTGTGTTCGGCATCTGGTGATATTACATCCCGAAGCGATCTGAAGTTATGCGAATCGGGCCAGTGTCTCAGCAATGAGCGCGTGGCCTGAGGCAGCTCTTCAACTTGAATCAATCAGTATTTCGACTGTATAATGGCATGCTGCAAATAATCGAATCTGGACAAGACTATCCAGTGCCTGACGACATATGCGACGATTCCATGACATAGTCACATGTAATTGTATTATCTTTCTGTGACATTCACGGAGTCAGTTCGGAGGGCCTAACGAGCGAGGAGTAGTAATATTTTACGAATCCCGACAGAGTGCGTATGAACCGCCGTACCTGTGTAGTCGAGGCTGAACCCGGGTGGCTGTCCACTCTCGTCCGTCACGAAGTTTATGGTCACCTCGTTTGAGTTGGACAACAGTCCCTCAATACTCTGCTTTCCACAACCTTGAAACAACACGTCCGACCCGTCAGTTATCTGAAAAAAATATTTGTATGTGTTTTCGCCCTGTTTCTCTCAGTGTACTGTGGTTGGTTGTTGTTTAAGGAAGAAATCAGCAATATTACATCTATATGGCAGCGGCCTGTAAATAATTGAGTCTCGTCCAGACAATCCAGTGATCCATACCTTGAACATCGACCACACAACTATGATGACATGTGTCAACCAGGTTAGCGAGCCTAACCACACGATTCCCGTTAGTTGTCTCTTCCGACAAATAAGGGTTGCTCAAGAAATCACTGTGTCATTTACTCGCCATTTTACTGCTATTCTCTTCATTTAATTTCGTCCTAAAATTTGCTGTAGTGACTGTCACCAGAAGCGCTATATAACGCTATGCATACCCGGACATAATCTGTGCACGTGTTTCGACTGTCCCTGGGGTCGGCGTTGATGAACCTCCCGACCTCAAGTTCAAACTGGGTGAAGGTCATGTTGATTCTACTTCCCGAATTGACGCGGATGTTCCATGTGCAGTTCTGATAGTTCGGGTACATCCGCTTCTCAAACCCAGGACTGCGTACCACTCCGCTCCAGCGGATCAAGCTGATTGGCTGCTGGCCCAGGTCGCAGTCTGCACGTGCAGCTGTGGATAAAGAGCATAGGTCATGGTGTGTCAGTGCAAAGCCACGGGTAAATACAATGCAAGAATGGTCACAGGAGAGGTGAAAGATTGTCGGAAATAGGACAAAAATGTTTTAGGCTGTTACTCTAAATCCTTAAATTTTCACCCAAATGCACATAGCATGTGTAGGAATAACCCACATCGGAATAACTGGGCGTTCAGTGGGATGTGTAAAAGGATACCGACAACAGCATATTTACTCGCATAATCGGGCGAGAAAATAAAGTACAAATAGCTGCTGAAAATAATAGATCACACTATAGATGACAATTAGGTTCCTCAGCCAGGTAGGACGACGGAACGTCAACTCACCTTTCATGAAATGCCCACAGGTACAAGGGGTTATCTCAAAGATATTTTATGCATTTCCATGTGTGTTGAATATATGTCATCTATTGATACCATCTTACGTGTTTTTCTTCCATAACGATTTCACGGCTTATTCTTTCATGAAAGTATGATACCCCTAGAAAAGATTAAATCAGACATCCTATTGAATGTCTCCATATATATACTCGGCATGATCACCAGAAGGTCGACTGATCTGGATATTATTTGTAAATTGTTGTGACATGCTCTTCATTTCCCTGTTTAAATTCTCCTAAAGGATTATCTTTTCATAGCTGATATCTCTACCTGCTGATTCACCTCGGGTATGTATCTGATAAATTTGCGCTACACTACCGTTATCGCAGTGAAACACCCTACATCGTAGACCTTGGATCTTGCCCGTGAAGATTCATGCTATAACAAAGGTCCCACGCAAACCGGTGCTGGTCGCACATGGTACTTGTTGTGGGATTGGGTGGTCAGGCACCATAAGTCAATGCTCAGATACTGACACGCCGCCTTCATATACCTAGAATATCGTTGACTACCGCGTTAAACGACAGATATGACCCCCAAATTCTTAGGTTTAACCTGGCTTACAATTCAAGTGACCCATGTCGTGGGTTCAACTATTACGGAATCCCTGAGAAAATTAACAAAGCGAGTTGAGACCATCTTTTCAAGAGTCTGCCACTGCTGACGATGCACACCGTCATCCTTGCCTGTACATCACCAGGCTCGAGCTTATAACGTTGTTAAGAGTAATGATTATGTGTGCTTCACGTTAAAGCATACACAACTCCTCAAAACATCCTCTGACTGTACACTTGCTCGTCTCTAACACCCGTGGCATTCAGTGGCGAACACACTGTTGAAAGCTTCATCCACAACAAGCATGGAGTCCAAAAGGTTACATTTCAAAGCTTTTGAAACTAGGCTGAGAAATATTTAGTGATTAATACAGAGCGGAGTTTGCGTCCTTTGAGCTGGGGGTCATAATTTATCACAGAACTTGTGGAAACTGGGGGCAACACAGCTTTGTTTGATGACCTCTGAAGTTCGGGATTCAGCGATGATGTTTGAGTGCCGATGTTAACAATATGGCGATCCCTGTACAACGTGAGTGAGATGCTGAATGGTGTGATGATAAAGTACAGTTGTGGTCCAGATGCCATGGACATCAATCATACTATTCATTGAGTGACAGATTTTACACAGGGACTTGTGTCGCTTAGGAACGGCTTTTTTAAAAACATATAGGTCTATAGACCCTAAACAAGTACTATATAAAAGGAAATGGATGTAGCGAAGAAACTACCCACTCCTCGATCAAAGTTATATGTCACCACGTACAATATTTTTAAGGTCCCGTCGAGGATCGAAAGCCAGATGATTTCCCTACACAATGAGCTATAAATGGTCAAAATCGGATCATTATTTCAAAACTTATACGCCACGAGTCATCGAAAACACCTACCCCCGCAATTTCACGCCAAAATCATTGATCATCCAATACGGTGATAACTCACCACCTTTCAAATTCGTTTATTAAATCCATTCATGTCGGCAGCACCAGCATTGTGCTGGATTCTATTCATGTTGGCAGCGCCAGCACTGTGCTGGATTCTATTCATGTTGGCAGCACCAGCACTGTGCTGGATTCTATTCATGTTGGCAGCACCGGCACTGTGCTGGATTCTATTCATGTTGGCAGCACCAGCATTGTGCTGGATTCGATCGGTGGCGGCATCCCGCCGTTAGGAAAACTTGTTGCAACATCTACATGTCATTTCCTCTACAGCAAGCAAGCATTTTCACCCAAATTGCCGGCAATCCTACTCACTTGTCGGCCATAAGTGCAAATTTACAAGTAGTATATGTCGAAATGGACATTTAAACAGTGGCATTTGCGTAAAGTCATAGTCTGTTCGAAATAATTCGCTTTGGACTTAGTCCTTTGTTCATTTCTGCACTAATCTCTCCCCAGTCAAGTCCTGTTTCTACGTTTCCTGTCTCCATACCACTCAAACTGTAGTTTTGCCGAACTTTGTATAACAGATATTTCACACTTTCACATATCAACTACTTAAATTGTAGATATAAAATTTAATACGAAAAAGTTTTTTTTTGCGATTTCCGACAGTACTTCACAGAAATGCAATATGATAGCGTGCCTTTAAGTTACTTGGACGGTAACAATGTGTCCGGATGTATTACTCCTTGATGTAGCGTTCTTCATGGTTTGTGATAACATTGCAAATGTTTGCACTAATATGTAAGTATCATGACATTTCATTTTCCATTGGATGCCAACCAAACTGAATTCGATTCCCCAAAATTTCGAAACATATTTCTGGTAATTCACCACCAGTACATGTAGATAGTTTGAATATTCCTAAAAGTGACACTTACGTCCTACTCCCACAGTCATAATATTTTATGGTAAGATAGCAGTTACACACACACGCACGAACGCACACACGCATGCGCGCAAAAACAAAACAACAACAACAACAACAACAACAATGCTGCCCCACCCAGCACTACACGTGGTGAACGACGTCGGGTCTGACACAGAGGGCGATACTGTCAAGCCAAGTATTACACGTGGTGAACGACGTCGGGGCTGACACAGAGGGCGATACTGTCAAGCCAAGTATTACATGTGATGAACGACGTCGGGTATGCGTGGAATCTAGCGGGAAGGCAATACTAATATTTACCTACCTGCCAGACAGCAGAGAATGACATCTGCAAGCAAAACCGTCCTCATCTCTATCTACGTCGGAAAACTGAAAGGCAGAAAAAAACATTTCAACATTCTAACTCAACATCACAGATGTTATAGCTTCTGTTGGGCAATCGCAAAAGAAAGTAAATATTTTTGTTGATGACTGAAGAACAGTAATACGAATATATATTAAGGTGTTATTTGTCTTATAAGTGCGTCTTTCACGAGCAAAAGAGAATAAAAAAAGGAAAATAATAATTAAAAAAAACACCCCAGAAACATCGCATGTACATACTTACGACTGACAATAACAAACAAACGCAATTGAAATTTTTACGTTTAACAGTTCTGTCCCCGGTTAAGACGCATATGGTGATGCTTGAAGAAGATACAAGCATTTGAACTGAAACGTCTCATCATTTAGGAAGCTGCCATATATTAAATATCTTGCCTTGCCTACACATCAGAAGTAATAGATATCGACCGCCTTTATCACGAGCTGCTGAAAGTGTTGTTAAAATAATTGTTGTTTTTTTTTATCACACAATCATCCATGAACGCACTGATAAAGTTGAGGATGTTCTGATCCCGGGGATGTAGGGGTGCGTCCAAAACCGCACCCCAGTCCCTCAGCTGGAGGATCCTAGAACCTTCATAAAACCTGGACTTCTGTGTGTGACTGGGACTACTAAAAGTAAACGAGAAACATCACTGACAAAATCACTGCACAATGAGGAGCGCACTTTCCGTATGTTTGAAAAAAGCTAATTAAACTTGCTGCAAACCCGTTTTCTCAGTCAGATCCTAGTACAATCGTGTGAGGTATTTTGTCCTGGAGCCCGTGAAGTGTTCTGGGTTGATCTGCTGGTCCACTCACAGAGCCGGAGATACCCCGCCCACTTCATGGCGCAAAAAATAAACATTGTCTTGTCATCATTGTCTGTTTTAGGTCATCAACAAACATTATTTGTGATGGCTATCCTTCAACAGTGCTGTGATACTGAGAAATCTATTACAAATGTGACAGATGGGATAATCTAGCTGGGGTATTGACAATGAGATAATTTTATCATCCAATGTGTTTTTATGTGTTTCAGAGTGGCAACTGAATCATGTGCTGTCATTAATATCATTAATATCGATATGGAACACGGCCTGAGTTATTCCACTGGTGGCATTCCGTCCTGATGACGTTCTGATGGGATGCTACCGCCATTGTTAAGTTTCCCTTATTGTCCATCGTGCTGGTTTGTCTCACTGTCTCTGAATAACATATCTTTTTCATTTCCATCCACCCTTTTCCGTAAAACAAGAGCAATTATGAATCAAGTCTAGATATTCCTCAGGATCTCCCATTTTACAAAGATTCTTTTCAATCTTGTGAAAGGTTTCCATCACAACTGCATTTTTTCAGAGACCAAGCGTTAGTGTATCCTTCGTAACTGTATAGTTTTAGGCATGATTATGTTTATAGCCTCACAAAATAATATTCAGCCTGACCCAGACGGTCCAGTGATTGATACCTTTGACACGAATTCACGATTTGGATGAACCAAATCACTAGGTCTGACCATTCAGCGGATCCATTAGGTCGTTGTACAAGACGCACGGGCCTATGTAAAATACATTCAAGGCCAAATCCTGACGAGTTACAGTGTGAGTAAAATAATGCAAAGTCACAGACCCGTTGCACAATGGTTAGTCGAAGATGACGTCATTTCGAGTCCCATTTGAAAAAAGTACTCTGTCTTAATCTCTTGCCATGATATTTTTTATAATTGTTTGGGCGTATGCAACTTGAATGGCGGTAGAAAAGATTGTGAGTGTGGTTATGCTACTTGGTATAAAACGATTCTACTTCTTGTTCAACTGTTTTATATCAAGTGGTGGTGCAGTAAACCAGCTGTAGCGTGTACACCTTTCCAGACTGGTTTTGCACTGGAATTTGAATTATCGGCCTTTGTTGTAAAATGAAAACTGCAGCCTGGAATGTCCCAGACGTTTCTGGATCTGGCGGTTGCTACTGAGGTGACCATTAAGGGGGAACAACTATTGCCATAGCGATAGTCTACTACAACCAACTATTGTAAAAGTATATCTCTCCTTGAATTGTCTCATTTGAAGACTTTACCCACAATTAATATACAATTTATATAAAAGAAAAAAAAGTTGAAATAGTGTCTGTCTCTTTTAATATATGACAAGAAACTCAGATCATGTAAACAGGTAAAACTTAAACTCACCAATGAAGCTGCAAGAATACATCTAGTATTTTGTGCTGAGCATTTATCAGCGGAAGTCAATTACTAAGATATGGATAGTCACACACTATATGGAAGCATCGATAGTTTTTCGTTACCATCGTTTAATTGCTGTAAGAGACTCGACAATTGCAAACCATGGATAATTCAATACATCGTTACAGTGCTGGTTTCTAGTAAGCAAGTTAAACGTTGTGCCTATAAACGCACCACAAGAGGGCGATTCAAGGTTTTTTTACCTGACGGTTTCTAATCTACTTGCCAGTTAGACATCACTCGTCCCATGTAAACCGACAATGAATATGTTTAAATTTATAATAACATTTTTCCACGCTACATTTATAGCATTTTAAGTTATTAGTAGTTTATTTCAAGTTGACAAAAATCGCGAATGGAGATGCCCATGTCCTTGTTCAAAGCAGGCTTTTGCAAAGTGTCTCCTTGCAATCGGTTAGTGGATTTAGGCAGATCGTGGCTGCTTGTCCACCCAAATCACCATTAACTGGAACGAGGACGCTTATGGTGTTGATTCTGGGGAAATTAGGCGTCACATCTCGTGTCATCTCGTCGTGGACGAGATATGGACGTGGGTGTGACAGTTTCATGTGTTCCCTGTGTGAGTAATTGTCGTTTAGTCCCGTGTTTATTCGGACAATCCCTACACAAACTGGCCGTCAGACGTGAACGCATGTCGTTTATCTTGCCGCGTAACGCCGAGGACGAAGTTAATTAGGAGGCTTATGTAGCGAATGAGATCGAAAAAAATAGGTTGCTGTTTGGGAGGTTTTCTTGTCCGGTGTGGTCAACGCTGGGACGAAGACGTTTAGTGGTATTAGATTAAAAGACTCATAAGTGTGTATAAACGAACAAAAATATATATACTCTAGTCTTTGAAGGGCATATATACTTACAGTATGTTCTTTTCAATGCTATTTTTTCTTCATTGACATGTGCTACAGGATGCAATTTGTGGTATTCGAATTAAATACAAACCTGCCATTCTTCAAAAATGATTTTGATTGTTAATTTTTTATTTTGTTAGTATTTATATATAATTTTATTGCTGGATTAATGCCCCGCTAAAACACTTATCATTAACTAATATCATTTAAAGCTATAGAGAATGAGGAGACTATATGTATATTTAAATATGTATGCTCAGGAATGGATACTCACATTCTATAGCAGACAAAGGAAAGGTGAGTGTTTTACCAACAGCCCAATATTTAAAGACTCCACTTAATCGTACTGACCCGCGAGCTTAGTGCGTCATTTCCGCGAAGTAAGAGACATTCACGGCCATGCGACAAGCGACGAATATAGAATTAGTTTTCTTCCTTCGCAAAATTTCAAGAACGCACCTGTTGTTAGACGAATCACTACTGACAAGGAATCAAACATTGTTAGAAAATAAAACTGGCATTTCATTCATTTAAAAGGAAAGTACGAGATATTTGCATGGACAAGCACGTGTTGAGGTTGTAAGGCCTTGCTTGGCCTCTAAGTGTTGTCAGCATAACAAGCCCGTGCAAACACTGTCTCCGGTTGGAGAGGGGAGTAAGTGGGTGGAGGAACGGATAACGGTTTCACACATATACATGACAATCGCACGTCTCACCCGCACTAAGTCTATTGGTATATGTAGTATTGACATTTAGACCTGATTGTAGGTATTTCCTCCCCATACCACCATCATCTCCGGATCGGATCACGTCAGGTGGAACTTTACTGGGTAACCCGGGGGCAACAGGATATGTTGGTCGTCTGTAGAAATTGCGCCATTTCTTGTTACACAAGCCAACTAGGGTATTTCCTTATGCTTATCACGGACAAACTTGAGTTCATTTCTTTTCACAAAGGTCACAGCCAATTCATTAGTTTTTCTTCAAACGTGCTGGTATAGAGAAGAAATGATAGTTTCAGTACTTCTCTAGACCGATATACCCGGATGTATACTGTATACGAATATTGATTTTGAAATTAGCGAAATTCACTATTTTGTTCATGGAAAGGTAACTCATTTTCTTATTGTTAGTTCTGTTTCTTTGAGTCAGGTGTTTAAACAGGTTCTGCCTGTTGACCAACCCAAATCAATTCGGAAAATAAATATTGTTTAGAGTGAGTATCCTGACATATGGTAATACGCCACCCAGTGCTTACGTATTAACTTTTCGATACTATCATTCATTCAGTTGAGACGTTTTGTTGGTGTCTCTTCTGAGCAGTATGGGTTGATGTTGTTGTTACCATTCTAGTGTTAGAAATGTAAGGAAGCATTTCCGGGTATACGGGTATGAACATTTATCAAGGCAGTAAAATGTTAGTCTGGTCTCAATAAAGAACACAGTTATAGCTTTTTGGATATCGCTGTAAACCCTCCGACAAACATAACACGATCCAATTGAAGAGGTTGGATGCGACAGTCAGCGCGTTTCTGGCCTAATCATACTTCATGATATTTTGAACACACAGTTCCCAGTAGAAAGTGTATCCAGTACCTGCGCATTCATTCAATGCCTTGTTTTGCTAAAAGACGGGGATTTGATTGGAAAAAGAAATGCTTGCAGATCAGAGATTTACGACAATGTAACATCGATTATTGGGATGGCATGTCATAATGTGTTTATTCCATAGTGTGTTCCTGCGTTGTAAGTATATGTTGTCAGGGATACAAGAATACGAAAGCCCCACGCGTTATGATTTGTATGCCTAATACATATTTATATGATATGTGCACAGTTTTCACAGCAAAAACGCTCAGCTTCATTGGTATCAGCTATTTTGACCAGAATTCACAAGTCGAAGACTTTTTATCCATGAACCCTGTAATAAATGTCTAATGTGCGTGCGTGGTTGACACAGCCCACGTTCCGGAGTTTACCGATCATTAACCACGAGTTTATAAACGTGTCTCTCCGCGATGAACCTTTCGGCATGTTGAGGTTCTGTTTCGGTCAAACATTAAAAGGGCAGAAACGTGTTTGAAAGACATTTATTGGGGTGTTTCCACAGCTTTGGCGATAAAGTATGTACATACTGACACAGATGCCGTCAATACGACCATTGAGGTCAGTTGATGACGTTACATTACCTCTAAATGTCTCCAGAAACACCTGCTGAGTCTATAAACAGCCAACCCCCATTATCCGGACAGTAGCATCAATTTGGTAATATCAAAGGTTGCATGTATGCCGGGATCATACTGTCATTGCCGATGTGTTTAACAGTCATCGTTCGGAGAGTGCGGTGTCCGGTTTGACGAGTTTATACTATATAATATTTGACGTTTTGGGACATAATTGATATTTGGGACATGCGTCTATAATGCAATGGAGCGAGTGACTGCGGCTTTATGCCGCGTTTGGTAATATTCCAGCAATGTCACGGCAGGGGAACACTAGAAATGGCCTTTACAAAACGTACAAATGTGGGGAATCGAACCGGGGTCATCGGTGTGACGAGCGAACGCATTAACCACTACGCCACCACACCGCCCACAATGCAGTATAGCGGAGAGGAGCGTTGGCATTTTGGGTTCAAAGAGGTATTAGCTGATTATTGACTGTTCAAAACTGAACTCTGGTTGAATGTAGATTTAATTTTCAAAATGTATTAATATCATCTCTTTTAATACATTGCGTTGCCCCCATAACTGGAGACCAGAATATATGTCGCTCAGAGTTTAGCCTTCAGTGAACCTTTGAAATTTTCCGAATTGGTACGAGTGGGCGAGTTTCTGTGTGACGAAATGCGAGTTTCGAAATTAGAAATAAGAGGGTCACCATTGTCAAATGCCTTAAATATACACTGTCGTTCCTGAACGCAAGTGAATCTACATCAATTCGTATCCTTTTAGAGCACAGTCATTATGTGTTGAGGTGTCCTTTGGCTCCGAATCTTGCTGAATCAATTGACCTGAAATGTCTTACAAAACCGAGATTTGATTTGCTCAAGAATTCACATATCCCGCAAATGGACGCTGAAGAGAGATGTTTCTTCGGCAGAAAATTCTAGACTTTTTTATAGTATCAGAATTTATGACATAAGAAATATTTGGTCTCTGGACATACAAGATGTTCTAAGAACACCGGACTCCGTGCGTCAGATGCAAATTTTCTTGCTATGAGTAAGAGCTATCTATTGCACGTATTCTGTGCGGAACATCCTAACACCGGCTGGATTGTTTATGTTGGTATCCTCTGTGTTTCCCGCTCTACTGTGTGTGTAGATTGTGTTGTATAGGGAGTTCCCCATCTGTCCAGCCGCCGCCGATGTGTCATCAAATCATCTCCGTTTGTTCTTCAACTTCAGTGACTGTCGGAAAATTGACTTTCCCGCGGCTTGTTTCAGTAACCCACTAGGTGGAAAAAACCCTCAAAGGCTATGAAAGTAATCGCGAAAATCCATATAATGTAAATGAGTTAGCAGTCCTCCAAGCCTACATCTATAACTGCGTGCACCCGTGAAGGTCCCGGGGTAGAATAGGCCTTCAACATCCCACGCTTGCCATACAAGGCGACTATAGTAGTATAAGTAATAGTGGCAATGTGAATACTACGACTATGCTTGACGTAAGGGGAGACTAACGGGAACGGGTGGTCAGACTCGCTGACTTGGCTGACACATGTCATCAGTTCCCAATCGCACAGATCGATGCTCATGTTGTTGGTCACTGGATTGTCTGGTCCAGACTCGATTATTTACAGACCGCCGCCATATGGCTGGAATGTTGCTGAGTGCTGCGTAAAACTAAGCTCACTCACTCACTCACTCACTCACTCACTCACTATAACTGCCTGAAAGACTATTACCGCTGATACTACTGCCAGTACTATTGCTACTGTTCAGTCATTTTCTGCTGCAAGAAGCATCGAACACAAATAGAAGTTTATATGTAACTGTCGATTAGGTTGCATAAAAATAATTAAATGTTTCCCCGGCACGTTTTCAAAAGTGACGAGGGCGGTGGGCCCTTTTTTCAAAATTTTGAATAAAAAAGTGATGAGGGACGGGGAACACATTTTAATTTTTTTCTTTCGGAAATACAGCTTGGGAAGTTTAGCACGTGTTAATGAGTTGTAGATTCAGTCACACTCGCTCTTACAGACACTCAATTTTATAGTGGACAAGTAGATGATCGGGACGAGGCCAAGTCAAATTTATTGTTTTACATGGCAATAAATATTGTTTCGCGCACAAATAAAAGTGACGTGCCCATGCCCGGGAAACATTTCACATTTTTTTAGTTCGCCTTAGGTGTTGGACAGGAGTGAACGCCATAGAAGCTCTGAGAAGTCAAGCTTGCTGAGTCGGACCATCTAACTCTCCTCCGAGCTTAACCGCGTATTGTTTTGGAACCACCGCTATGGCGTGCAAGCCATCAACACGCCATGGCGTCTGGATCAATGAAACCATGAGCTGATGGTGCGAACTTCGAAAGCGGTCATGAATATGGTCTTGGTTAGGTCCCCGATGAAGACGTGTCTCGACTAAAACATCGTTCACACGCTGTACCCAAACAGGGAAGAGATCCGAGGCCTTCAGATTAATGAACGAGTGAAAATAGGTTTTACGGTAGACACGTAGGGCCAGTTTCAAAGTAGGATAAAGTGACGAAAAATCATATCATATGCAATTCTCTATTTCTCTAACGAGTACCACACATTTCCCATGTTTTTGTTCGGAACAACTGGACTTGCCTTTGCATGTTTGCATCACACGGGGGTCACGTGTGATGCACGACACACAACTCTTGGTATCTATTTGATAGCAATTCACATGCTTAGGATAAACCAGGGATAGGATGAATAGGATAAGGGATGTCCTGTTACGGAGTTTTACGGCGGACACACACACACACACACACACACACACACACACACACACACAAATACACACACAAACACACAAACACACAGACACACAGACACAGAGGCATATCTATCTGTCTATATATATATAACACAAATACGTTCGATAGATAGACAGATAGATAGATAGATAGATACACAAGAGGTACACAGTTTCAATAGCTCCTCTACCTCGATACGGATTCACTTGTTCACCTATTGTGTATACTGAAGTGGAAGTATCAGCTCTCTCCTCACACGCGATGTCAGTGTTATACACTTCACATTTCCAGCAATAGATTCACTTATTCACAGAATATTTACATGGTCTTCAACTAACAAAGACCTCCCTCTCCATTTCACGTGTACACGAATGCTTATGAACTCACTAATCTATTGTCCGCGTTGTAATGTGGCTTGGGGTCGACTAGTTTCCGCAGACAGATTCACTAGGTTTTAGTTTACATACAGGGTTAGGACTGTTAGTTATCATAGTCTGAGTCGGTGAATGAAGGTTTGAACTAGACGCAGGTATGCTGTCCCGCGGCGAACATGAAACCATGGGTATACGATAGTGTTCCTGCATGGCAAATATTTGAACATGTAATAAACTATCTACAGCTGTTATGTTATTAAGTAAAAGAAAAGTAAACCGAATCAAGTAACAAAATCAAGTTTCTTTGTATTACAAAAATGTACGATTCGTACTTTTATATGGTCGGTGAAATCGCTGATTTCGAGAAACCCTTCAAGATTGCGCAATCTTGCTCATGGCGCATTTTCCACATGTGTATGATACCTGAGACCGGCTGGAAATGGGAGGGGTAATTTAAAACAGATAAAACCAACAGTTATAAGCAGCCACACTATTACATGTTTATCGCTTTGGGATTCTCACACCACTCTGGAGCTGACACATGCATATGTGTGTTTTTTTATTCGAGTGTGTGTGTGTAATGCAAGGTTATGCACTTTGTAGTATTTATTTAATGTTTTTAGATGTAACTCGCAAGTGGAAACAAATAATGACACAACCAAATATGGGTGGCTACTGTGTACACAGCTAGTGTCATGACAAGGCACTGTGTATTACCCACGGTTTGTGTCAGTGTATTAAATCTGTATCCAACCTACGATGAGAATCAGACCATTTCTAGTAGTGCGAGGATTACGTGTGAGTGAGTGAGTTTAGTTTTACGCCGCACTCAGCAATATTCCAGCTATATGGCGGCGGTCTGTAAATAATCGAGTCTGGACCAGACAATCAAGTGATCAACAACATGAGCATCGATCTGCGCAATTGGGAACCGATGACATGTGTCAACCAAGTCAGCGAGTCTGACCACCCGATCCCGTTAGTCGCCTCTTACGACAAGCATAGTCGCCTTTTATGGCAAGAATGGGTTGCTGAAGGCCTATTCTACCCCGGGACCTTCACGGATCACGCGAGGATTACGAATTAATGTCAGTATAATGCATGTATTTCATAGACACAATAAAAATCGTATGTATGTATGTATGTATGTATGTATGTATGTATGTATGTATGTATGTATGTGTGTGTGTGTGTGTGTGCGTGCGTGCGTGCGTTTGTGTGTAGGTGCGTGCGTGCGTGCGTGCATGTGCGCGCCGGCGAGCCATTAGGATGTATGTAACATAAAGATTTCACAAATCTGAGTCACTCTATAGTCATTAGAAAAGTACTTTCTAACTACTTCTATAAAACGTAGACTCATTAGAGGACAGAACGTTTAGGATTGCGCACAGTAGTGCCATGTCTTTAGTGTAAAACAACCTGTTTAGCTATGGCCACACATTCGATGACGGGTAAATATCATTTGTTGTTTTTTTAACAATAGCGCGAGCGCGTGAAACCTACCTGTCCTAAGAGGTTGTGCCCCCCGTCATTCATCACCTGCTACTCCCATAGTCCATGAATGTTTAAGACAGTGTTCACATGAAGAGTGCGTCGTGCATCACCTGGGATACCTACCTACCTTATGTCAATGTTTTCCTTTCACCCGCCGCACCGGCGGTATGCCCTTGTGTTGTGTTGTTTCCGAGTCTTACTCTTGCATTATCTTACATCGGAACTCTTTCCCAAACTCTCCCATCTCTCGACATCGAATGAGAGTCACCATAGCAACTCGAAAACCTTATTAACTAAGGTTGATGAATGTGTGTGGTTTGTCAACAAAGGGAGGCAAACACTGACGGAAATACCGTTTGCCTTTTAAAAAATACCTGGATAATGTCCACGTAGCTCCACAAAATCCGTCTTCAGAAGGGGGACAATTGTTAAAGAGAGTGTATATATCCTACATGTACACGTGAGATTAAATTCACAACGCTAAGTGTGATATAAAGGGAGTTAACTGCTGTTGTAGGACAACAATCTGTCCCCCATACTGAGAAGACGGTGCGCAATTTATAATTACAAGGGTAACTACAGTAGTTTCTCCTCAGTCGAGCGTTCTTTCAAGAACATATTTACCTTCGTGGGTTCACAGACGAATACGATTCTGTAAAACTTTCGCAATAATGAGAGCCTTATCTAGAATCACAAACATCGCCATGTGTCTTGAACAAATCGTAATTTAATTGAAAAGAAAACCACCGTTAAGGCCATAGCTGAATGTTGTCACGATATTAGTGTCTGTTCTGTTGGCGAGGAAATATGCCGAAGGCGGAGAGGTTTTATTTTGTGATACCTGTGCAGAAAGTCTGCATGGTTCAAGAAAAAAATATGGATGAAAGCGTTAACGACAAGAAAATACAGTTTAGTTTTGTGAATACAGGTTCTACAACTCCAATGTAAATGTGAAGACCACGTTTCGACTTACATCTTAAGATGTTGGAGAGTGATTGAGTGGAGGTATTTTGAACGCCCAGTGACTAATGCGGCAACTGCAACACGACTGCTTGCGCGCAATACAGCAATGACCACCTCTTGTTACAACTCATTCCTACTTTTTGACCAACATATAAAAGAAGCGAGGGTTCCACGCGAACTTGATTTGTAAGGAAAAACAGAAGTAATTTGGGTCATTGAGCTCACCGTCTTGAAAAAATGATCAGTGCAGATCGTGTGTTCAAACCGACGATCATAGGATTCTTACATGCCAAAGGGGAGCAACTCTGCAAAGCAAGTTGCACAGTGTTATACAAATAGGCCATACTGTAGCAACACCCCCACTGATACCATTATATAACCGTGTTTCGTAATTTTATCTATTGCTAGTAATTGCATTGAATTTCCTTATTCTGATTCCACCCATTTAAGAGACAGAAACTACAGGTATATTCTCCTCATGACAATATCCAGCTTCAGGTAAACCTCTGACGTTCAGTTAAGCATAAACGTCTCCGAATGACAGTACTGTTATATACAACAACACCTGCCACAGGATGGTTAATTTTCACAAAAATATGAAATAAATATCTAATTTGCAAGTCATATTCATTATTCTCGCGCTCTCACAACAGGTACTCTCGGGGAACAGGTGCTCTGACGTGGGCTCATTATTTTGAATGAACACACATATGTGGATGACATGCATTTTATATACAAAATTTAAGTGCATAACTTGATCACAATCATGTAATGTAGTTTAGTTTATCATGTTGCCTCATATCTAAATATCATTACAAAGTTTGTATCAGAGAGGTGTTTTTCCTGAACGGATTATAGCTGAGAAGAGTTTAAAACCAATATGCGACAGCACTGTAAAGGTTCGATGATAGATCCCACTTTGTTGTGGCAACATAACGCTCTAGCTGTAACAACATGGCCGGAATAGTTAAAATATTACTGAAAAAAAATCTAACGATAATACTCACGAAACTTGCTTCAGTTTAGACTTTAGCACCAGTGTTCAGTATGACCCGTAAGTACCCTTCAGAATTATAATAATAACTTATATTGCTAATAAAAACATGCGTCCGTGTGTAACAGAACCTAAAATGATTAAAAACAAACAAAAATTGCTGTGACAGGTAGAACATTTCCGACCCACCAGAGAGAGAGAGAGAGAGAGAGAGAGAGAGAGAGAGAGAGAGAGAGAGAGAGAGAGAGAGAGAGAGAGAGAGAGAGAGAGAGAGAGAGAGAGAGAGAGAGAGAGAGGAGGGGGGAGAGACTGACTGACTGACTTGGCTGACTTACAAACTCAGCATGAAATTATTAAATACATCAGGGCCTACGCAAGTATATATACCAGTTGGCATGTTGGCATGTTGGCATGTCAATATTACATTGTCTGCGTGGCTCATTTTATCGTATGCTATTATTACATCATTTCACAACTATTCGTTGTTGACTTTATTGCACTTAAAAAATGATAAAATAGATAAAAAATAGATATATGTAACATACCATCAATATGCTTACTCGGTGTATTTCATCTATATCGCATTCAAGAATACAAATGAACGGACGACGCGACAAGGTGTCTATTATGTGGCATGATGTGACGCGGAGTCTCTACGTGAGCCGTGGTGACTCGAATGAGAACAATAAATAATTCGTGAGAATCAAAATTTGTTTTAAGTAGAATTGTTATGCATGTCCCTAAATCTATGTCAGGAGATGACATCTACAATATTTAGAATAATTCGGATATCTTTCAAAAGATGGTTCAAGAGCGTTTCTTGTGCTTCTTGGCCACAGAACGACTAGTCTTCCGTATTCGTTTGGACCAATCATATTCAAGCGCAGGTGCGGGGTTTTCAAAATGGCGGTGTCTGTAGGAAGTGGACTCTGGATTGCATTGACATTAGCCGTTGTCATTTTATATTTCCTGGTTTTCTATGTTTTCCCACAAGTTGAAATGCTTGCTAGGTTATACCTGATAGGAAAACTTCGAGAAAAGGAGAGCAAATCGAAAATCCTCAGTCTTTTCGACGTTCCCAAACGGTAAGGCTCTCGGTGGATATTATGAAACTGTAACATCTGATATTCAGTATGCTAGTGTAACTGTCAGTATGTTCTTACTAAAGAGTTTTAAGGGGCCTTTGTGCGTACCATCAAATGTATTGTCAAGCTGCTGTGTTATTGAACTAAAAGGATATATGCTAATTATGTACAGGACAGTTCAAACTGCAAATTGAGTTAAATTGGTCGTACAAATGCAACAAACTGCAAGCACTAACCAGTCATTGCTGTAGGGGGAGCCGCCATAGGATGTGTTCGCTACCCAGGCAGAAAAGACAGAAAGGCTAACCCAAATCTAACCCTAACCTAACTCTGAGTATTAGAGGAAAGAACAAACATGGTAAAATAGTCACAAAATAAACATATTCTGTGATCGCACTCCAGAGCGAATGAATGTAAAGTAGAAACTCAAATTTAGTATGTTTGTGCAATTGTAAATTGCCTCAGCTGTATGAAATGTGAGTTGTTCTGGGCGCCATTTTGCCTATTTAGACACTGGATACACTGCCATATCAACTTATATTCCACTTACAGCATGGTGTGAGACTCCTAAAGATTTTAGCCAGACCACAGAGCTGGTTAGATGTAAAACTTGCCATGACCAAAACTTACCTGCCTACAAAATAACTTCATATATACGTCTAAATGTGTCTAAATTCTAACCTGAACATGGAGTCTGGTGAATTTGAGAACAGTCTGAGTTGAAAATAACCCATCCTGGACGTTTGGGCAGTCAGGTATTTCAAGAGCTGCTTAAAGACGTGTTTTGAGTTTCAGATTATTAGAACATATCTGGAGTACCATGATTTCAGAAATATGACTGTGCAATTAGGACTTGGATGGAATGTTAGCTGAGACAGAAGGTTTAAAAGGTTACTTTTAATATTTAACTGGGATGTAATGTATTTTTCAAATGCAGTATGTCCTAAACCACTTTGTCAGTATATTATCATTTCATGAACACAGTTCTGTAACAGTAATGTCAGTTGTGTTGATTAAAATTCATTTATGTTGGAGTGTAGCTATCGAGTATTCCCAAGTTTGAAGCTGACAGGTAGGTTTGTAAAATTAAGTATACTTAGGTACTGTCTTGGTACAAAATGATACATATCAGCAAAGCTTGTTTCAGATGGTTCACCCACTTCTATGTAGTTGGCATCATTGTGAACACTTCCCTGATTGTACTGCTTGTGAGAGTAGTGGTGTTCCGTGTTCCCTTCCCACAACCAGTGCAGAACATCTTTAACACTCTGTGGGCACCCAACTATACACCAGGTGAGAAATGCAGGGGAGGCAACTCAGTTTGTTGAATGCGTGTTTGAGGTGATAGTACATATTCAGATTGATTAGAATCCTAGGGTTTTACAAATAATCAGTGCAAACACTCAGTTGGCTATCAAAAATGTGACAAAGGTCATATATGCCAAAACAACAGATGGCAACTTACTTCTTGAAATCAAGACGATGAACTGTTAGTATGAAAAAAAATCACATAAACCAAGCAGTGAATGGGTACAAGGTGGGATGACATGGATGCAGTGATGCATTGACTTGATAACAATAATGTATAGCAATGCTTGTTCAATTTGTGGATAGTATCTGATGCATTACAGACTCATTGTTAAGTTGTTTTTGCTGTTTTTTGCAGAGGGGGTGTCAGGAACAGCTGTTGTGATTGTGTTGGTGATGGAGGAGTTGCAGGTGTTGCGGCGGTGTTACGAGTGTGTTTATGTTAGCGTGTTCTCGGACAGCAGGATCAGTGTTGTACATTACATCATGGGAATACTGCTGTATCTCACCTTTGGCAGCTGCATTCTTGCATCATCCGATTTTAACAACTTCAAACTGACAGGTCTCTTCATCTTCTTAGCTGCCTCAATCGTGCCATATACACAGTATGATCAAAATAAAAATAATTCCTGGTAATTCGATATATCCCTTGAGCCTATTTAACCTTCAGGTTTCTGACAGCTGTCATAACCTCCATTAGCATTTAACCTTCAGGTTTCTGACAGCTGTCGTAACCTCCATTAGCATTTAACCTTCAGGTTTCTGACAGCTGTCGTAACCTCCATTAGCATTTAACCTTCAGGTTTCTGACAGCTGTCGTAACCTCCATTAGCATTTAACCTTCAGGTTTCTGACAGCTGTCATAACCTCCATTAGCATTTAACCTTCAGGTTTCTGACAGCTGTCATAACCTCCATTAGCATTTAAGAGCTACTCCTAAATTTGTAACAGTTTTTATTATGTTAGAAAGACAGCATCTTTCATGATGGCATGTTTTACCAGATTTATTTATTCATTATTGACTGTGACCAGTGAAGTTGCAAAGTATTCATGTATTGTGTTGTATCTGGATGTTTCAGGTGTTGGTCAGATGGACCTGGTGTACATCGTGACCGGCTGCTTCCTCTTCTTCCTGGCATCACTGTTGCAGCATCAGACACTACAAATCCTGTCTAAACTCAGGAAAAGCTACACTGGTGAGATGAAAGCTGTGTGCATAGGATTATTAACTAAGACTCAGTAAGAGCTTTAACCAGGCTAAATTAGGGACTTTTTAAAAATATATTTCCAAAGTTTTGAGGTAATTTAGCGTTGAATTATTATTTTGTGTTGAATACAATAATGCTAAACTTGGCGACCATTGATAATTAATCACTTGGTGGGTAGGGGTGGGAGTTGATGATGATTTTTATTAGAGAAGCATGTACAATGTGGATAACCCCTCTAACATTTATGTACAAAGTGACACCACCATCTCTTCTTTCACCACCACCACCTAGCTCAAGATGGAAGTGGTGTTATGAATTCTAAAAGAATGTGATATTGTGGAAATTTTTCCATTTTTTTGGTTAAAAGAATAGATAAATATTACACAGGATGACTGAAGATAAAATTCATCAGAACATCTCATAGTTTTGCAGAATCACAAATTCATGCTTACAAGGACTGAAGAGTTATTTCCCTTAGACAGAAATAAGTGGAATAAAATCCTTCTGATATACATTAAGCTTTGGGTCTTTGAAAGTTTCTGCCTATTTAAGGTGAATTATTGCCTTTGTAGTTTTCTTTTAATTAAAGACATTATTAGTATTACTCCTTCCTCTTCCGTGCAGGAGTTGTAGAGAATCGACAGCACCTGCTGCCCAATGGTTTACTGTTTGAGTATGTGTCCTGCCCTCACTTCTTCTGTGAGATCCTCATCTACCTGGCCATGAACATTATTGTCCAGTTCCAGCATCAGGCCTGCCTCAACATTGGCATCTTCGTCCTTGTCAACCAGGTGATCATGTCCCTCATGACTCATGACTGGTACCGCAAAAACTTCCGCATGTTTCCAAAGGACAGAAAAGCTGTCTTTCCTTATCTTTTGTAAACCCAAACCTTGTGGTTCTTCAGAACATGTTTTTAAAGTTATATTTTGTACACTATATATATAATATATATTTATATATATGTCACATTTGGATCATAATTCTCAAATATGTAATGTTTCAATGATGCTCATGTCCATCCACAATTATCCTGTGTATCACATCTTCATTTTGTTATAGTTAGTACCCTACACGCATCATGTAGCTTTAGTTCCAGAAGTGTAGCACCATTTGTCTTATCACTTAGAAAAGAGCTTCTTTTGCTCATGAGGAGGCCCAGTTGTCCAACAACACTGCAGTGTGCTGTACCTAAAGACTGTCACTCAAACAGTTGAAAGTCAGCTGTACCACTGCTCATTCAGTTCTCTTTAAACACTAGTTTGTAAGTTTGGCTTTGAATTAAAGAGTATTTTTTTGTGAAAGCATAATCTTTTAGAGTTGACACTGCTTCTTAACTTCTCTTAAGATTATTATTCTTAGGTAAAGTAGAATTCCAATTTACTTGTCAAGAATGAATGAAAGGGTAGTGTTGTTTGTTTTGATTGTTTTTCAGTTCCTACTAAAATGTTGTACGCTTTCATTACACTAGAGACCAGCTGCATCAAGTTACCTATTTCTTACCTATTTTAGAGTCTGAAAAAACTGTAACTTCATTTAGACATGTTCCTAGTAATAAGATATGTAAGCAGTATATTTGGTATCTGTTGTCTTGACACACTGACATAGGTAGAGCGGTAAGTAGCTATTCATGGAATATGCTGCAAATGCATTTCTGTGTTGTCACCTTGTCAAGTGAGTGTCTTGGTTGCCATTTGTTTAACCCCATGCTGCTATGTTTGTAGTTCAATATGACTGATTCTTAATTCGTTAAAGTTTAAGAAACAGCTTTTGTCTTATTTCCAGACTATTTTCTTTCAGTGCTTGCTGTTGTGTGAAACCGATATAGCTGAATTCAATGATTCTTAGGGTTGAAAGTTATTCATAAATTGAAAACTGAATTTGTATATAATTTGTATACATATTCGCTTTAGGAATATTTGAAGGAATGTTTATGTGAAATTATGTTGATGTCCATCAGATATAAATGTTTACTTTACAATCACTAAAACACTGAATCTATGATAGTTATCTATTGTTGACATCTTACAGCAGTCCATCTTGTCAGTAAACCAATCATATCAATATCAGTGAAGATATGCACACACGCACGCACATACACAGTTGATGTAATATTTTTGTCTATAATGTCACCAGTCTTTGTGCAGTGGAATCACTTGAAATGTTTAGGTATTTCCATATTTGTCTTACTTCAGCATGTTTGAATATATGCTATTTGTATATGTTGACCAATATGCATGAGCATGATTTCTTGCCATTATATTTATTGTCATTATCTTTTTGTATCATTCTAGTTTGTAATAAACCCCATTAAACATTTCTTTTGGTCACTGGTGTGGGTTCTAATCAACATAGCGTTGATCCCTCAGTGGTCAGAACCCCTACATATGCTTGTGTGCCTCGGTTAGAATGATTAAATTGTATCACGCTGGGTTTGGCCCAGACCTGCTTAATACAAATAAACTGATCCAGTGCTGGGCGTGCCGTTGACTGGACCAGTGTGTCTGTCCACTGAGGCAATGCACAGTGTACTGCTGCTGACTGGACCAATGTGTCTGTCCACTGAGGCAATGCATGGTGTACTGCTGTTGACTGGACCTGCCGGTGTGGCTACTGAGGCAGTTCGTAGTATACTGTTTTTGACTGGACCAGTGTGCCTGCTTACTGAAACATATCCATAAAAGTACAGAGCTTTAGCGGCCAATGGTGGAGTATCTTAGTAGCATCAAGTACAGGAAGAAATCGCATGTAACGATGTGATGATCAAGAGTAGACATTTCAGACTCTGGGTTTGCCATCACCTCTCTAGCGGTAAACGTCTTTAACACGTCTTTTCTTCACAAAATAGGGTCAGAGTGGCCTGGTACCAGGTATTCTCAGGCACCATACAGAGTT